>NC_090999.1:27930000-28555000 GCF_041146395.1 Eulemur rufifrons
GAGGAAGGACAGGGCTGGGACAACACTGTACAGAGTGATACAGGAGAGTAGAAAGCCTGCTGATTTTCTTGCAAGTCTGAATTGATAGGAAATTAACATTTATAGCATCTTAGACACAAAAGCTTCCAGCCAGGTGGTAGTTACATTATCTCTAGACAAACTTCTATGCTCCATTTTTCAAAGGTCTCCAAGATAAAGGGCATGGAATTTTAATTAGCAAGTTTCAATTGACAGAGAATTAAATTTTAACTTTCTATTCATCAGTAGCTTAAAGATGAAGCTCCCTGGGTAGTGCCTGGGAAAGGTGGCTGTCAGGATAGCTGCTAGCAGTTTGCACATATTTTACAAAACCAACAACACTGATGGAAGCAGGTTGAAAGTTCCTCCCAAAGACACATTTGACTTCAGATCTCTCCAGCAGCAAAGAGAGAGGCAAATTTATTTTTTTCCCATTTCACTCTGATCTTCTCAAGAATACTTTACTTGTTAAGACTTTCTACAGAAGTTTCTTATCAGTGAAGCATTTCCTAAATGCAGGTTTCCTAAGTCTTTGGGCTGCCTCTGATGCCTGCCTACAGAGCGTCTTCCAAGAGGTATGTGGTGGGGGGCGGGGGTCACATCAACCCATTCTCTCCTCTCCAAGGGATTCCACAGATAGAGATGAAAAGAGAGAAGAGAAGTAGGAAAGGGGAAAATGAGGAGATGGGTTGCAGCACAGATAGTAGGAAGAACAGAAGAAAGAAAGAGAGACAGAGAGGGAGGGAGGGAGGGAGAAGAAAGAGGAATAGGCAGCTGATTAGCAGGACTGGAGTTGGAGCCTCCTGCTATCTCTAGTCAAGCTGATAAGACACTGTAGTGCAATGCTGTGTCTTCATCTCTAGTCTGGAGGAGGCCTCCAAGTAAGGAGCAGGTCCTTATGGTGCACATGTCAGATGAAAGAAATGGAACCTGGGAAAACAATGTTTTTTTGGTACATGTCGAACAAAGGGTTTTAGTCTAGAATAGACTCTTCATAAGATACTGAAGGCTCAAGAGTTCCACACACCTAAAGACATCCTGAGACATCTCAGTTAAAAGGAGAAATGGACATCTAGATTTGATTTTTTCTTTTATGGCTCCTTTTATGTAGGATGTTTTGCAAGCCAGAGAATTCCCTGTTACCAGGAACATATCTAATATTTGCCTGATGATCTCTGAGAAATGTTATGAAAGATCTCTGCTTGAGGAAGGAGACGGTGGGATTCTATTTACAATTTCATTTGATAGACATTTAAGTGCCTATTATGACAAAGGTAAGCAGAAATCTTTCCCTGATGTCAACAAGGTCACACTCTACCAGAAAGGGTGGGTTTAGACAACTGTGATAATAAAAGTGGTATGCCCAAATGCTTATGCAGAGAGGAAAAGTGCTGCTTTGCCAAGGACATTTGAGAGACACCTCCAAAGAGAAGCAGACTGATTCTATTTTCCGGTAGAGCTGGGATCTTTGCCCTTTTATTTCCCACTGGGCATCCCCCCTAATCCTAGGTATCAGCAAAGGACCTGACGAATTCACCTAATGAAAGATTTTGGAGGGAGACTGTATCCTAAGAACTGGCTCTCCATGGGGTTCTTTTTTTTTTCACATTTGTCACTTTATTTGCTAGCTTTCAGATAGCAATTTTCTTTAAACAATATAATCAACGGATTCACTGAACAGTAAGATAAAATATCATTTTCTTGTTGGTTTGGAGCCTTCCCAAGGCCTGCCTGACCCTTGAGGTATAATATTTACCCAACTCTCAGATGAGGACAATTTTGTGACTATGTTGAGAAACAGTGGTATCTTGATTGCCACATTGTCAGCCAAATCTTGCTTTCCTCTCAAAGGGATCGCTTTCTGCATTAAAATAAAACCAAGAACACCAAGGTATTGGAGCCAGAAGGAGGAACTTGATGGGGAAAGCAGACTGAGCAGCCCTAGTTCTGTCTCCCAAGTCTGGCCTTCCCTGACTACTCCCACCTTTTGCGGTTCACTGGCGTTGTCTCCTGTTAAATTACTTGTCCAAGTTGGGATCAGATCATCTTTCTTTTGGTCTTTTTAGTTCTATACCATCAGGATTTCAAAATTGCAGAATCATACTAAATACTAAGGAAGAGCAAAGGGGAAATGATTTAAGAAAAATCTATATACATAAAGCGAAGCTGGTGGGATTTTCACCAATTTAGAAGAGGTGTTTGAAATGGTCTAAACTTTATAAATAGAGGCTACAAGGCTTTCATTCAGGGCAGAATCTAAAATGAGCAGGCAATGATCCCCCAGAAATTTAAAAACATTTCCACTTGAAAGAACACATTTCTGAGGCTCCCATAGCAAACTCAGGTCTCAAAAACTCTGTACCATTCAATTTTCTTTCTTTCTTCTCTTTGTTTTTTTCCCCTATATTTTTAGTTTACAAATAAAAATTGAATGTATTTACTGTGTACAACATGATGGTTTGAAATATGTATACATTGTGGAATGGCTAAACAGGCTAATTAACATATCTATTATCTCACATATTTGTGGAAAAAACACTTAAAATCTACTCTTTCAGCACTTTTAAAATACACAATAGATTGTAATTAACTATGGTCACCATGTTGTACAGTAGATCTCTTGAACTTTTTCTTTCTGTCTAACTGAAATTTTGTATCATTTGACCAACATCTCCCCAATCCCACCCCTCCCCCAGGCCCTGGTAATCACAATTCTATTCTCTCCTTCCATGAGTTGGACGTTTTTAAGATTCCACATTTGTGCCATTCCATTTTCTGCCAGAGTCTATCGATATTCTTATGCCAAAGAGCTGATACAAGTGTCACAGACTCTTGGCTACATGTTTTGCTACTATGCTCACTACCTATTTTCTATCTTCTTTTTCAGACCACATGGAAACTGCTTTCGTTGGCATCTTTATTCTTTCGCAGTCCCTCATTCAGCCACTCACCTGGAGTTTCTCCACTTTGTTTTACTTCTGTTTTATTGCATGAGTTTAGACAGGTGTGGGTTCAACTCCCGACTTGTGACTGATTAGGACTACTTACCTTGGACAAGTCATTCGGCTTTCTTAATACCTTTGCCTCATCTGTAAAATGAGGCTAATAAATATCTTACAGGGTTGTTTTGAGAAATAAATGTATTACTTATGTTTTATATAGAGGCTAGCATAGTACCTAGCATATGGTAAGTGCTAAATATATTTCCTCGATGGAACATGTAAACTTTCTCTGCTGAGGGCTGTATAACCCCAGACACCAATGCTTGGTCAGGAGAATAAGTTCATGCATAGGAAATTTTTATCCCAGTCACTTTTCCCCAGAAAGGCATAACTAATGAATTGCTCAGACTCACTCAGTCCCTGATATTCTTGAGACCAGCATCACATTTTCCTGACTTAGCTCTAGGGGGTGATGCTGGTGATGAGAAGATGCAGTTATAACATGTGGCACTATGGTTCATCTATGTGTTCTTCCTAGAGTCCATCCAAAACAATTACCATGACTTTTAGGCTTCTGTGTTTCAATTTTCCAAACACCCAACTCTGCACAAGTTATTTCTATCAACAAGGGAAAAATATTTTTATTGGCATGGGTTTAAACCTCTTAGGAATCTGTTAAACCACATATAAGAACACCTCATAATACCAGCATTCCTTTGAAAGCTAGAAACAGACCAGAATGAGTACTGGGTTAAATAGTGTCTTCCCAAAGATTCATGCCCACCCAGAACCTCAGAATGTTACCTTATCTGGAAACAGGGTCTTTGCAGATGTAATTAGTTAAGATAAGGTAACAACAGATTAGAGTGGGCCCTCGATCCAATGGGTGGTATCCTGTCTTAGTCCGTTTGGGCTGCTATAACAAAATATCATAAACTGGGTAGCTTTTAAACAACAGAAATTTATTTTTCATGAGTTTAGAGGATGGAAAGTTTAATATCAAGGTGCTGGCAGATTTAAAATCTGGTAAGGGCCTAGTTTCTGGTTCACAGATGGCACCTCTAGCTGTGTCCTTACATGGTAGAAGGTGCTAGCTGACTCTCTAGGGCCTCTTTTATAAGGCCACTAATCCCATTCCTGTGAGCAGAGCCCTTGTGACCTAATTACCTCCCAAAAGCCTCAACTTCTAATACCGTTAGCTTAGTTATTAGGTTTCAACATATGCATTTGTGGAGAGGGACACGAACATTTATATTATAGCATATCCTTGTAAGAGTGGCTTGTGAAGACATAGAGACACACACAGATGGAAGAAGATCATGTAATAATGAGGCAGAGACTGGAGCGATACATCTACAACCAAGGAACACCAAGAATTTCCAACAACCACCAGAATCTAAGAGAGACACATGAAACAGATTCTCCCTCAGAGTCTCCAAGGGAACTCTGCCAGCAACTTGACTTCAGACTTCAAGCTTCCAGAAAAAATAATTTTCTGTTGTTTTGAGCCACATGGTTTGTGGTAATTTGTTACAGCAGCCATAGGAAACACATACATGAGATCTTGCATTTCTTTATTTTCCACTGACTTGACTCTCTTCCCAATCTCAACAGCCCAAACCATCATTTTCTTAGTTTAAATAGTATCAACAAGTTTAGGTGACATCAGAGAAAGATGTCCAAACTGTCCCAGAGGGATAACAAGGTCATATGGCAGGCTAGAGGGGAGCCAGAGAAAAGGGACAAGCCTTAACCACAGAGGCCATGGCTGAACAGCACTGGAGAATCCCAACAGTGAAGAGAAAGAAAATATATCAACTCTGATGGAACGAAGAAATGGTAAGAAGAAAAGTTAGGTGTAAGCCACGTGAAGTGCAGAAATGCAGATTCCAAAAAATAAAACTAAGTATTAAAAGGCATAATTCTACCATGTGAGGGCTAATGCATGCATTCTGAAAATACAATGCCTGCCCTTAAACATCTGCTTATATTTTTAGAATATATGTTTCTAGCAGATTCTCTAAAAGCTTTCAGACTACTACCAATTATATAATAAGACTAAGAAGGAATTTCAGGGATCTATATTGTTCCTACGATGTTTTCAAGTATGACAGGTTCTGAGACAAAGGAGAAATACACACAGTTATTGTTTCATATAACCATTTTATTAAAAATAATCCATGTGAAAATTGTTGCAAACTATAAAGACATTTAAAATATAAGGTGTTACTACTGCTACCACTCAGTCCATTATTTCTAAGTAACTAGGTAGTATGGTACAGTGACAGATGGGGTCTGGAGTCAGGAAAGTAGAGATTCCAATTTTACTGGACACTTAACTAAGCTATGTTAAGTGATACATGGGATTGCTAATGCTGACAGAGAGTGGTTCAATTTTAAATGAGATAGTCTGGGTAGGCATTGTAATGAAAGTTATATTTAAGCAGAGATCCGAAGGAACTGTGAAATTTATCCATGTAGATAGATTATAGGCAGCTGTTTATTACCTTCAAGGATTCTGGAGTTCTCCTGGCATCCTAGATTTTGCCTAGTTCTGTGGAAGCTATTTGAATCCTCTTTATAACCTTTGTATAACCACTTAGCAAATAGAAACATAAATATACATCATGTTTATTAAAACCCATTGTTCTAAAACATTCTATGTGTTGCTAAATATGAAATATATATATAGTCAATGGTTATTTTTTTCCTAAAGGAGATAAGTTCATGCTGGAAAAAATATTTATAAGGATGAATGAAAAATGAAGTAGCCATTCATGTTGGAAAAAAAAGAATACAAGTTCTCAGACTCTAGAGTTATTCATTTTATTAATGCTATAAACAATGTTTGTGTCCCCCTCACTCCTAAATTCATATATTGAAAACAATTTACCAGTGTCAGGTTATTTGGAGGTGGGGCCTTTGGAAAGTGATTAGGTCATGAGGGTGGACCACTCATGAATAAGATTAGTGCCCTTATAAAAGAGGCCCTAGGAAGATCCCTTGCCCCTTCCACCATGTGAGGATGAAGCAAAAAGATAACTATCAACCAGGAAGCAGGCACTCCCCAGACACCAAATTTGCTAGCACCTTGATCTTGGATTTTACAGTCTCCAAAATTGTGGGAAATAAATTTCTGTTGTTTACAAGCCTCTCAGTTTATGGTAGTTTGTTGTGGCAGCCCAAATGGACCAAGACAATTAAGGAAGATCACTTTCCTATTGTTATCTTACTCTTTTTAGAGGGATGGTGTTTTATAAGAATATATTAGCACTTAGGGAAAATGTACATACTCAGCCCATATGAATCAATGGGGCATAAGAGCTTTCTTAAAAAATACATTTTGTGAATGTTTTTGCCATTTTATAAATCTGAAAAAAATTCAAACCAAAGAAAACACTTGAAATTTTGTTGAGTCACCAACTTGAGTCACCAAGGAACTGCTGATATCCATATGGTCTTTTTAAATGATAAGAAAAGTACAACCATGATAAAAAGCCTACTAGTAATAAAGGTAAATATTTATACATTTAAGTGACTGAGGTGGATATAGTCAGCTAAAGAAATAGACACCATGTCAAAGGAATTCCCAGTTTTCTCTCAGGTGAGTGTACCCTTCCCCAGCACCCATGGGAGGATGGACCATTCCTAAGGAACTTGTACCTATGACCACTGCCTCAGATATAAGACTGGGAGGACAGCTATGCTGCAGCTGGCTGTATTCAAGTGAACTTTGCTCTCAGGAAAGTGTGTGATTATATTCAAAATGGTACCATTTAAAGAATTCCACATAGACCTCATTTATCTCTCTTTGTTTTGGAACATTCCCATGCAACTAGGGCTTAAAGCCAAGGAGATGCATGAAATCTTATATAACAGGTCACTCCTTGGAACAGGACAATGGAGGCAGAGGAACACTGAGGAAATTCAAGAAGAACACATCTCTCCCATCTTCTGCACATCATTGTGTTCCAGCTCACTCTCCCTGAAAATGATGTTCTGAACTCTAAGAAAGAAAACAGTCACAGACCACAGACATACAGGGCTATTTGTTGATGGATGCAAAGGAAAACTATGTAGATATAAGGAAAAAGGAAAAATAGAAGCAGCGAGTTTAACTTAGGAGAGAATCAACCATCATTATACAGAAGGTGATTGAGACACAACAATGATTTAAAAGGGAAAGACTAACTAGGAGTTGTCACTGGAACGGTGTTTACCAGCACGTGCATACTGTTTTCCCTCCTCCCCAACCCTGTGCCTGATAATGTCAATAGTGTTGAAGATGAACTAGATCAGAGAGGGTAGAAGGTGGTCAGTGTAATATTTTAGAAAAGAGATTCAGCTATGACTGAAAGACCTGAAGCTTTAGGGATTCAGTAATTAAAGAACTAAATATAGAATGAATCAAGGACACAGTGAACAGCCCAAGAATCTTCAGTAGAAATGAAAGATTAGAAATAGAAATAGAAAAGCAGAAAACAAAACCAGAAGTAATGAAAATGTAATTTTGGGAGTTAAAGAAAAGGAGAAATGTGACCAGGCTGAATAAGAAATGTAAAAAGCCATTTACCTTGATGAGCAAAAGTTTGTCCATGACAAGGAAAATTGGGGCAAAAGTAAGAAAGTTTAGTTATTTTTATTCAATAAATATTAATTGAATACTAACCCTATGCCAGGCACTGTGCTAAGTGCTGGGATCAAGCTGTGGACAAAACAGTGGACTTAAAATGAGTAACAAAGGTTGCTTGGTGAGGACAATGTGCCGAAGGCCTTGATTTCACCACAATGCAATATATTAACATAGCAAAATTGCACTTGTACCCTATGAATATATACAAATAAAAAATAAATGGAAAAAATAATAAATAAAGAGCAACCAGGGCAGAGGGTCGGAACATTTCACACTAATGCTAAACTACCCTGGAAATCTGAATGCTTTTCTTAGCACCATGAGGTCACATAAAGGTAAAACAGGAGGAATGGGCTGAAATGAAAAACAGGAGTTCAGAAGGAAAACACTCAAAGAAATTTATGTTAAGCAGATTGCATTTATTTCAGGTGCTATATACACATTTAAAAGGGAGAGATCCCTATCGGACCCTGTAAAAATAAGTTCCACAGAAATTTTGTGTGATATTCTGCAAACATGTAATATATGCTACATTTTAGCAAACTAAAAGATATGTTTATATTTTTTGAGTTCCTATAACTTATTTCCTTATGAAAAGCATGTTTTATTTAGATATTCCCATAGAGTATTGCTTGATTTTTTAAAATTTTTTATAGAATTCTGATTTAGTTTTCACAATTAAGTTTATATTCATGATTGCATGCTGCCTTATGCTCAAGAAGGGTGAGGATTGTAGTTTTAGTTTGCAAAATATTGATTTTGTTTTTCAAAAGACATTCAGTAATTAAAGGCAGCAAAAATAGTGGGTGGGTGAGAGGGGAACTCCTAAGCCTTAAAAAAGAATATGCAGCAACATTCTAGTAGTGGTTGTCTTTTTGTGAAATAAAGTTTCCTAAAAGTACAAAGGCATTGGTTTTTCATTATCATCAACATGAAATAATTACTGAACATCTTTTAAAAAACTACACCATTAAACAAACTTAAGGAAAATTGAACGTTAGAACTTCCCATTTCTTACTGTCTCAACTTGAACAGGAAATCTATTTTTCTAAGAAAAATATTTCCCTTCAATGCCAAGTACTCTTTCAAATGTCTAAATAGAAGAATGGTGAAGTTATAGATTAAACATTCCCTTCTCTTTCTGAGTCTCTTCACCTAGGTTCAAGGCTTGAGAAGACAAATGAGGAACATGTATTTGTAGCCACTTTCATGTTTGAAGAGGTTAGAAGGATTTCATGTTTTGATTCTTCCAAATGTAAATGGAATTCAGACTAGACAAAAGGAAAAAAAAGTCTCTGGGATTTCAGAAATGCTATTAAAAAAATCACGACATCAATGTGGCAGAGTAGCTTGCTTAAAAGCCCTTCCATTAGATTCCACTGCCATAAATGGAGGTGAAAAATCAATCAACACAACCTGGGACCAAAAATAATGCCACAATGAATACATACCGCATTACAGGTCTGGTCTAATCTTGCTAACTTTGAAAGAATGGTAAATTCATATGAATGAAACGTATAAGACATATCAAACTAGCATCACACTGTTCAAGTCCCTTTAGCATGTTGTCAAGTTAACATTTCTAAAATACCACATTTGTAAGGTCAATAGCAAAATTTCATAGCCCTGACTTCAAGATTTCCCACTGAGTAGATGGCCTTGTTGTCTACCACACTCTTACTGCTTCCTAACACATTCCACTCCATTCCATCAGAGACATTTCCCTACAATGATTTCTCAATCTACCATAATGTTTTTTCTCTGCCAACATCTTCAGTCGACACTGTCAATCTACCTTTCAGATTCATACCTCTTCTCACCAACTTTCTCTCATACCTAACTTTAGGCTTACCTGCATTAAGCGTATAATTGATCAAGTGATAAGTATTTACTGAATATATATTCTGTGCTTAGCATTGAGCTAAAGTGTCATGGAGGTGAAGGGAAGGAGGAATGATTAGATACATAAACACAAATCTTACAAGAAACTAATGCCAGAGTTCAAGATATAGCACCAAGAAACACCACCAGATCAAGGTCACATGTAACAAAGGGCATACCCATGATTTGCAAAGAAAAAAGAAACTATAAATTAGAAGACTTCATTAACGTATGTTTTCCAACAAAGATATGTGTATACAGAATATAATACAATGGTCCCCAGTTTCTTTTAAGATGTGCTTGTATGGGTGCTTTCTCTTCCTATTTCTGTTGTAAACTTTTCAGGGGCAGGAAATTTTCATTTCTAGCACTCCAGTACCTACCATACTGGTGATCATGCTGTTAATTCTCAACAGTGTTGGCTGAATTTTAATGTACCTCACCTTTGCTTTGCTATTGAACTGTATTTAAACCATTCAAAATGTGGATAAATAGAGGTGCTTAGATATATGATTTAATTTGGATGTGTGCTGTTAAAACAAATGTGTTCCTCATCTTTTGCAAGTATATGTGCATTATCAAATCTACATGTTTTAAAGTCAAAGAAACTTTAGAGTGGGAGCTGTCAAATACCAGTATGGAAATTCCAGGGTTTATCACAGTTCATCATCATTTAGAGCAGAGTACCTGCCTGGCATATGGAAAGAAATGAAGCAGTTTATGTATAACTTCTACTTTAGTGCCATTGTACCCTTGGTGAGCAGGAAATTAAGTATGTTTCCAGACAAATAATTTTATCTAGTGAGCCCTCATTACTCTGCAAGAATTGAAAGATTCATTGTCCTATTTATGACAGTTATTATGTATTTATGAAATGTAATTTCATTTGAAATCTTTGATAATTAGATTTCATGTATTATCACCAACAAGTGGCTTACAGTTTGCATTCTGTAAGTATTTTAAAATTCTTGTTTATGAATGTGCAAAGTTATTGGAGCTATCCTTTGATCATTAGGGAATTATCAGTTTTTTCTTTTGTTTCTGTTGTTGCCTAAATGTTTTATGTCTTTGAACAAAGAGCTTATAACAAGTTCTGGCTTCCAAATTTGGTATAAGATTAATTTTTTATATTTTATCAGCAAATGCATTCAGAACATTCTCAGTAGTGTTGAATCTTTGTTCTGTAACAACTGGCTTGTTATTTTCTGAAAGGACCAAAAGTTGTATGGACTACATGTAGAGAATGAAATGGATAATCAAAATATATAATTCATTTTGGTATTATATTGTTTTATTGATAACTAAACTAAAACAAAATATTCCTCCCAAGTATTAGAACAGAATTTTCTATATAATCCATAAACTGGCTCAGCATACAAAACCAAAAGGAGCACATTAGTGTATTATGCACTGGGAATAAAGGGAAGAGAATTCTAAGTTTAAAAAATTCTACAGGAACAATGTAAGACACAACTAAAATAATTAAATCATTTATTTTTCCTTTTTTTTTTTTTTTTTGATATCCTACCAAAGATCAAGAAATTATCCCTCCCACCTCAAAAACCTGTACAGGGGAGAAAAAATAATGTGATTTTTTTTAAAGTAATAACTCTCTACTGAGTCACTTCTGTCTGTTTCTGATACACTTGAAATTTTATTTTTCTGTCCTCCATAAAGTGTGCTACAAAACCATGGGAATTGGTAGTTTCTTTCTTTCTAAGATACTGGGTTATAGGAGCATTTGTCATCACTGCCTCACTTGTTAACCTACACTGATATTTCTACTTTTAGCCTTTTTTTCAAGTATTTCAGAGGTGTCTGATCATCGTTCAAACGATTAGGTGAAAAGACAACCAAGAGAGAGAAAGGGATGGTAACACAATATAAGGAGTCACCACAGCCACTTGAATGTGAGAGATTAAAGCAGCGTATTCTGCTCCCAAATCATAGTTACATACCAATGCAGTGTTGTGGTCAGAACTCAATCACATGCCACCCCAACACTTCAGCCTTCCACCCCCATCACAGGGACAGCTTGTGAGAAACTGAGTTGTGATAATTTAGTTCCATATTCCTATGTTTTCTATTAACAGATTCAACTTTCAGTTTCAAATACACTCAAGAAGCAGGTGCTTCATAATTGACAATCTTGTTCCACGCATAGTTCTGAAGAACCAACAATATTAAGAACCTCTCGCAGTAGCCCAAGAGAGTCTCAAGGTCACAGGCACACTCAAGCTAATTTCTTTGGCAGGATGGCTAGTCAAGGCAGCAGTTCTAATAACCCATAAGAAACATACACAATTACAAGGGTCACCCTATTCAGGAGAGCCCAAAACTATGATACCCACATCATGTAAGGGTTGCATATAGGGTTGCTCCTAGTCTTAATTTCATTTAGAAACTCAGGGTCATTTTATCATAAGCAATTCTGCCTAACGACATAGTTGACACATTTCCCTTAGGTTACCAGGGGAACAGAACTGATGAGTTACCCAAAGGTCAGATTGTGATGTAGCAAGCTAAATGGGTATAATCAGAAGTGCAGTCTGAAAGTATTTGCAGTACTTGCAACACATTACAATGGAGATGGTATGTTGGCAGTTGGATCGTCCTGGAACTCCAATGATTAATCTTGGGTGGAAATATAAATTTGGGAATTATTTGCTATAACCATAATGATCTCATCTAGAGTGAGAAGAGGGTCCAGGACAAAGCCTAATCTAATATTTAGAAATCTGATAATAGAGGAGGAGTGAAGAGGAGTGACTCAAGCGTTAGGAGAAAAATCCATGAGAGTGCCATGTAGTGGAAGCTTGTAGAACAAAGTGTTTCCTTAAAGAAAAAAGATGTGCTCAACTTTGGGAAAGGATGCTGACATGAGAATTAAGTGTTCATTGGCTTTGGCTTGGCCAACCTGGAGTTATCAGTGACTTAGAAAGAGCATTTTTAGTAGAATGGGAGAGCTCTAGCCAGACTGATTTGAGTAGGAGAATAAATGGAAAGTAAGAAATTGGAAACAGCAGGTTTAGAACTCTGAGCAAATTTGTCTTGAGGAAAGTTACTGTTTCTTTAATAACCAATTACACAGAACAGTTTTAGTCTCCCCAGACCACCAATTCCACCTGTCTTAGTTCTGGCTGCTATAACAAAGTATCATATCCTGGGCATCTTATAAACAATAAAAATTTATTTCTCATAGGTATGTACACTGGAAGTCTGAGGGTGCCAGCGTGATTGGGTTCTGGTGAGGGCTCTCTTCCATGTTACACCCTGCCATGTTCTCTTCGTATCCTCACATGGCAGAAGGCAGGGCAGGAGAGCTCTCTGGGGTCCCTTTTATGAGAACACTAATACCATTTGTGAGGGCTCCACCCTTGTAAACTAATTACCTCCCAAAGGCCTCACCTCCTAATGCCATCACATTGAGTATCAGGATTTCAACATACAAATTTTCAGGGGATACAAACATTCAGTCCATTAACACCATTCAAAAATAATATACTGTACTTGCTTTTACTGGTAAGAGATTCACATTTCTGGTCTTTAAGTGTTTGTTTCCCATGATTAATCTATATTTGCAACTTGGCTTAGGGATGTTCCTAGATCGTGTTGAATGGATGCAAAGGCTTCATATTTTCCTCAGGGCTAAATTATCATAACACGAGGGCTTGGATTCCTGGCCATGGCAGGTGTCCTGATACTGCTGCTGTACTATTTTCTCTAAGCTTCCCTGTGTTGTGCATTGGCATTCACCACTATTCACCTCTGTTTTTCTTGTTTCCTTCTTTTCTGCCAATTATAGGATTCACTGTCAGGGCTGCCCTTCCTCTTTGAAGACTCATCCTCTCTAAGAGAATTCGGTCTCCTAAATCCTTGAGAACTCAAAAAAATCTATTAACAGCACTTGTAAATCTTATAACATCACTTTTTAGTGTAAATACTTTGTTAGAAATTATGCTACAGAGATGGCTCTAGACACTTTCTGTCAGGTTCTTCCTGCCCACCTTGGCTATCATAATCATGCTGTCCAGTTGCCATTCACAAACCAGTCCAATGTCATGCCTAGTACAAAATGATCACTATTTCATCTTTTTAGTCTAATAGAATCCCTCAGTCTTCCCTGACTCTTTTCACTTAGTCCACTTTAATCTGAAGAGCTCTGTGGTCTATAGTTTCAGGACAAATAAGGAGCCATTTATTGAATCCCCACAGTTTTGGTTCAATTCCATTACCTATTTAATAAAGAGCTGTTAAGATTATATTCCTAAGAAATAAATACCAATGAGTTCCAAACTTTTTTGATTATGCACCACTATCAGTAGAAAAAGGATTTCTTACATATACTACTGCCTTGTATACTATTAAGAGTGTAATGTATATGTTAAAAGTAGAGATAAGATGATGAGATAAAATAAATATGGATAAAGATTATATTTACTTCCAGTCTCCACTTTCAAAAGTTGTTTCAGCTTCCCCTGGCCATTGTTTATCTTACTCAATACTCAGAAGTTATTTCTAACCTAATATTTCTGTGTTACATTCTGGGGAAATTCTCAGTCATTATCTCTCTCTACCTCTCTCTTTTTTTATTAAAACAGGGTCTCGTTCTGTCCCTTGGGCTAGAGTGCAGTGGTGTCATCATATCTCACTGCAACCTCAAACTCCTGGACTCAAGCGATCCTCCTTGCCTTAGCCTCCCAAGTAGCTGGGACTATAGGAATGCGACCATGCCCAGCTAATTGTTCTATTTTTTATAGAAATGGGGTCTCTCTATGTTGTTCAGGGTGGTTTCAAACTCCTGGCCTCAAGTAATCCTTCCACCTCATCCTCCCAAATTGCTAGGCTTACAGGCATGAGCTACTACACCTGGCCCCCATTATCTCATTAAACATTATTTCTTTACCATTCTCTGTATTGTCTCCTTTCTGAATTTGTAGCATGTGCATGTTGGACTTTCTGATTCTATCTTCTATGTCTCCTAACTCTTCTTTTATAATTTCCATTTCTGTATCCTTGCATCTTCCAGTTCATCATTCTCTCCTCAGATGTTTCCAGTCTTCTATTCAATGTATATAATTATCTTTTCTTTTTATTTCAATGATTACTAAGTTCTGAAAATTTTAATAGTAATTTTCAAAACATCTGTTTCTTGTTTCATTATCATGTGTTCTTATTTTATTATTCCCTGTACTTTTTCCAGTGTTCCCATTCCATTCTCTATCTTTGGAAGGATCTACAGGCCTTTATTTTAAAATTGTTTCAGATTTTTCAATTATCCATACTTTGGGGAATGTAGATTCCTAAGCTTGCTAAATTTATGGCATGTTTTTCATCACTTTTACTTTCTCAGGTACTTTGGGATTCTTGATTGTAAAGTCATCTTCTGTGTAAACTGATAGTAGTTTTATGGAGGCCCAAGAAATGTCTGTGCAGTGCCCAGCACTCAGGCTCTGTTAGGGAAATTCAGCTTAGGAATACCATTTCATATTTCTAAACTTCAATTCCTATTTCTCCCATGGGTTCTTTTCCTTTCTTTCTTTTTTTTTTTTTTTTAGCTTTTCTACTTGTGGTCTCTAGAGATTTCCCTTTCTTGGAGTTTAAAAATAATTGCGTGTTAATTTTCATAAGTATTTGCCCAGTATTTTTTATGAGTTTAGAACAGATGGGAGAGCATTTGACATGTGCTCAATTCTCAATTCACTCTATCGAATCAGACGCCTTTCCTTGGTCCTTGTCTCTGCTTTGCTTTCAGCCCAATAATGAACCAAGGGAACAAAAGAAATTTAGGTTGAGTAGGAAAGTGACTCATAGTCTCTTTAGAGATTTCCTACCACTGCATATTCTAAGAAGATGCTCTAAGCAGGCATGGGGACCAGGGAGCCTGTGCTGTGGTCTGAAAACTGGACTGGCCATTATGAACAGCTATTCTTAGCTCTGCTCTTGACTTCTGAAATAGCCTGAGATAAAAGCTCCTGTCTCAGCTTCCTTACTGATGTTCCTTAGTAACCTCAAAAGACCTTTCCCCTCAATTTGATTTGAAAATATACTTCTGCTATGAAATTGGATGAGCTTTGAAGCCCCAAATTTTCCCAACCCACAAAACAAGGTCTTGAATAAGAAAAAAAAAATTACCTAATTAAGTCTTTTTTTCCCTTTTTTCACTTTATCCTTGTGCAAACACAAAAGGAAACTCATTTCTTTCATCTTTCTCCCTATATCTCATTAATCAACATTCAAAAAAATGTATTGCTTTCTTTCATGCTCTTTTCTAATCTTCTGAAATGTTATAGTCTCCAAATAGATTAAAATTCTATGACAAGAATTTCACCTTAAAGTACAATATAAATGCTTAATAAAAACAGATCTTAAGGGTAGAAAATTGTTTCTAAGATTTCATTGAAAAATAATTTCAAATGTGTAAGAAAATTGAGCACTTACAGAAAAGCAGTGTTGAAAAATGCTTACAAAGTTAATTGAATCAAGCTAGCAATGTGGGAAGAAAAATCATGTTTACTATAAAAAATGTGAGTATCATAGTTATATTTTCATAAAAGAGCAGTAGTTTTTCTTTTTTTGGTTTATTTAGTTTTTGTTATTTTTTAAAATTTATCATTAACAGTATTTTCATTGACAAATTATAACTGTACACATTTATGGGATACAACATCATGTTTTGATATATGGATAAAATGTGGCATGATTAAATCAAGCTAATTAACATATCCATCATCTTGTTTCTGCATCATTTTTTTGTGAGACATTTGAAATTTACTCTTTCTTATTTTAAAATATGTAATACATTATTATTGTCTATTGTCACTCCACTGTGCAATAAATCTCAAAACCTATTTTTCCTGTGTATCTAAAATTTTATACCCTTTGATCAACTCCTCATTCTCTCCCTCTCCCCCACCTCCCTCAGCCTCTGGTAACCATCATTTTACTCTCTACTTCTATGAGTTCAATTTTATTAGATTTTGTATATAAGTGACACCATGTGGTATTTGTCTTTCTGTGCCTGGCTTATTTCACTTTGCATAATATTTTCCACATTCATCCATGTTGTTGCAAATGATAGGATTTCCACCCCCCGCTTTTTAAGGCCAAATAGAAAATGTGTGTGTGTGTGTGTGTAAATATATATATATATACATGTATAATTTTCTTTATCTATTAATGCCTTGATGGACACTTAGGCTGATTCCATATCTTTGCTATTGTTAATGGTGCTGCAATGAACATGGGAATGCAGATATACCTTCGACATACTGATTTCTGTTCCTTTGGATATATACCCAAAAGTGGGTCTTATGATAGTTTTATGTTTAGCTTTTTTAGGAACCTCCATACTGTTTTCCATAATGGCTATGCTAACTAATATTAACACCAACAATATATAAGAATTCCCTTTTCTTCACATCTTCTCCAACAGTTATCATTTATCTTTTTTTATAAAAGCTATTCTAACAGGTATAAGGTGATATCCCATTGTCATTTTAATTTGCATTTCCCTAATGGTTAGTGATGCTGACCATTTTTTCATATACCTATTGACTATTTTTATGTCTTCTTTTGAGAAATGTCTGTTCAGGTCCTTTGCCCATTTTTTAACAGGGTAATTTGTTTGCTTGCTATCAAGTTACTTGGGTATTTTGGATATTAACCCCTTATCAGATTTATGGTTTGTAAATATCTTCTGCTATACTGTAGGTTGTCTCTTTACCTTGTTAATTATTTTATTTTTTGTGCAGAACCTTCTTAGTTTGATGTAATCCCATTTGTCTGTCTTTGCTTTTGTTGCCTGTGCTTTCAAGGTCATATCCAAAATCATCATTGCCCAGACCAAGGTTATGGAGCTTTCCCCTATGTTTTTTTCTAGTAGTTTTACAGTTTCAGGTCTTTTATTTAAGTCCTTAATTTCATTTTGAGTTAATTTTTTAATATAGTGTAAAATAAGGGTCTAATTTTATTCTTCTATATTTGGGCATTCAGTTTTCCCAATACCATTTATTAAAGAGATTATTCTTTCCCCATTGTGTATTCTTTGCACCTTTGTCATAAATCAGTTGGTCATAAATGTGTGGGTTTATTTCTAGGTTTTTTAGCCTGATCTATTGGTTGATGTGTAGCAGCAGAGTAACAAAGTATTCTGAAGAATAGGTGACAAATCCATTTGTTCTTCCTAGGCAGGTGATTTTTTTAAAATAAAGTTTTGAATATATAAGACATATACACACTACAAAATTCAAAAAGTATAAAATGGTATATATGATGAAGTTAAATCTCCCTCTGCTGCCTGATCTCTGGCAACTTTTCACCTCCAAGAGCCATTAGAAATGGCTGTATTATTAAGTTTTCATCCAATTATGTGTATCTTTCCAAAGATATTCTAAGCATTTTGAGCAAGAATATACATATTCATATATAGAATTAAAATATATTTGCATACAAATGGTTGTACATAATACAGCTTTCTATGTGGCAGATTTCCACTTAAAATACTGTGAAGATCATTCCACATCAGATTTATAGAGCTGTTTTGGTATTTTTGTGACTGCTGGCAGAGTATTTCATTGCACCATAAAATAAACAGACACTTACTGGTAGATATTTAGGTTGTTTCTAATTGTTTGCTAATGCATGCTGAAATATCTTAGCACATAGATCACTTTGCAAAGGTATAAGCTTATCAGTTGGATAAATTCCTAGAAGTAGACCTTCTTGGTGAAAGGCAATCTTAAAGTGGGTTTGTATGGAGAGTGACAGTTAACCTAATGTCAGATTTTAATTGTATGACTTAAGTGAACACCTGTAACAAACCCATGTGAATTTTAACAAAAAGAGCATTTCATTGAATGTTGATCTTGAGTTGACGTGGACCAATAAAAGTAAAAATATTCCATTATTCCCGTCTTTGAAGGTGAATGAAAACCTCTCCTTGCTTCACTAACCGAAGTTTTGATGCTAAGATTGAACTTGTACTTGCTCATTGGATTTAATTTTTTATTTTTATTTTATTTTTGACCCCCATATTATATAACAATATAGCTGTTTGTCAGATCTAAAGATGGTCTTTCCAATTACTACATATAAAAATATTTGTAAGCAAAACCAAATGTAGTGTATTTGCTCACACACCAAGGATGTTTCCCCTTTCATTTTGCATCTGGTTATTTCTCATTGTCCTCTTTAAATAGGTGGGTTTTTTTTTAATGCTTATCACATCTCTTTCTCTCCTACCTTGACAACCAAGACTCCAAGAACCTGACTCAATCCCAGAACCATGCCACATAATTTAAATATGGATATATTTCCCACTTAAAATGTAAGTTGCCAAATGTAATGCATTCATAATTGAAAGTTTCAAATTGAATGATATACTTAAGGAGGCCTATGGCATGAAGGATACCCCATCTGGTTACAAAAAGTTCACTGTTGAGGCATGGATGTCTTAATTTTTCATAATGTAATGCTTTTGTCATCTCATAAGTTTCAGAAACAAGCAGTTAACTCTGTAAGCACCAATGGCTACATCTGATCTGCCTTGCTTGGCTTCTGCACCATCTGGTAAGCAGATTATGTCCTAAGAATTGGGTAAACTGTCTATTTTCTTCATTCTCTAACTATATTGTTTTTCTCATGACATTAGATTTCCTGGCTACAAAACTCACCAAGAGATTTTAAGGCAATGAAACAGCATAAAACTATATTAAATTGTATGTAATAGAATTGGAAATGGCTGTATTATTAAGTTTGCATCCAAGTGGATTTCTTTTAAAGTCCTTGAATAATTAAAGCAAGTACTTAAAAAGAAAATAATTAAGCAATTTAGACCATAATTTCTATATAATAAAATAACATGAAATCTCATTTCAGAACAGGCTGGCCATGTTATCCTGTCAGAGATGACATTGCAGTGACTTAAGGCTCTGTTTTTTAAGAAGTGATGATGGTGGTTTGGAGATTATAGTATTTATCAGCAAAGTGCTATATTATTGGAGAGTTGATCTTTATCTTGGTCCCAATCCTTAATTACTCAGGGGATTCATCAGCTGACCAACAAAGGAAAAACTGTTTGTTTTATAAATCTTAAGTTACATCTCCATTATAAAAGAATAATTGTTTTACTCCACATAAAGAACAGAATAATCTTTTTTTTTCTTTTTCTGAAGAACATATGTTTTTAGGGAAAAAAAAAACCACATGGTTGACTCAATTATCTACACTAAGTTTGTGGATATTCCAAAATAATAAATAAAACCCTAAAGCCCCTCCTATCTCCTTAACATTTTATATAATATTTTATGCAGAAGATTTATTGTTAAGTGTTTCACTTTCTAAAGCATTTTTATTGCCTAAAAAAATCTGCAAATTAAGAAACATATTCTGGATGGCTGGAGAGAACCTGCCTAGTATTAAAAATTACTATCTAAAATTAGCCACAAAGTGGAAAATCCATTGGCAGATAATTGAGGATTAACGGTATCTCAAAAGAATAAAGGAGAAACCCTGACATCTTGGGCCTTTAATGAATCAATTTACAATCACTTTTATGCTGGGATTTCCATAGCACAATACAAAGTAATGACTTGCTCCCTCATACAAATTGATAGCACATTTATCATCCTTTCTTGGTGCCAACTGTGAACAATGCAATGACTGAATTGGTAGTAGAACCATTCCATATCTGGGCTTCCTTAGTAGAGAGAAAGTCACAGTGGAGCAGTCTACAGAGATGGTCTTGGCAATTACTACTAGACAATGAGTTAGGTGTGCCCTCCTCTCCTATCCTTCAGTGTAAATTTACTAGAGGTCCCTTCCTCTGTTTTTAATTTCATTCAAATCTGCAGATCTTCAAGAGCCCCTGAGAATGAGTATCTTACACTCTCAGAGGAATCCTGAACCTCAGGTTGATAATGTCTCTTGTGTGTGGATTTCTGTTTGGCCAATAAGGCATAACACACAAGAGATAACCGGGAAGACAATGGGTTTTATTGCTATAGGTTTTTCTGTGTGGTGATACATGTGTGTCATGATTCATAACACAGAAATATATCCTCAAAAGAATGTGCTGTATCTAAGACTGTGAGGTGCTTTCTTTATGCACTTCTTGCCATCTGGTTAATCTGCTGAGAGTAAAATGTGCAGATTTTTGGGCTCATTCCCTGCTGAGCGTTATTGAAGTACAATATAGGCGCTTCTGGACTTATGATGAGGTTACACATGAATAAACCCCCTGTAAGTTGAAAATACATTTTCAATTTAGAATAAGTTTATTTATAAATAGCCCCATCATAAGTCCAGAAGGACCTACAAAAGTCCAAGACATACTGAATGTGTATTGCTTTTACACCATCATAAAATAAAGAAATCATAAGTTCAACCACTGTAAAAGTGTACATCATCTCATTTAATCCACACCACTTTAGGAGAGTGTGCAGAAAATAGTTAACATAGCAGGTCTGGCAGCTATCCTTAGAAACGCCTACGTATAAGGCGGTTCACCCTTGGCTGGCATCTAGGAACTTGGATTTTAGGAGTGTTCCCACCATTGATAAGAGTGAGTCACTGTGCCTAAACTATTTGTACTCGTAATACGGTTTATGTTGAATACTTATTTACCTTCTTGGTGTCTAGAATTTGATATATTGGGGGCTGATCAGAGAGGCTGCCTCCCTGGGTACTGAGCAGTATGACCATATGCTGAGTCCTGTGATTCTTCCTACCAAATTATTGCACCCAAGGTTGAACTTGGGGACCCTGACATAGTAAGTATTCTGATTATCCACATTTTACAGAGGAGAAAACTGAAGTACAGAAAGGTTAAGGAAATCCCAACGTTCTCATTTGACCCTTTCAGTGAGAGTCAAAAATGATTCTGCGGAGACCATGGTGCTTAACATCTTAATCTTCCACGGCTTTTGAGACAGTTATAAAATGTAGTTTCCATATATTTCCTATTGTTCTGTCAATGATAAAGTTCTTACCATTTTCTGCTGCAAATATTTATATATAATATGTACATATATATTATATACACATGTAATGTATGTACATAGTGTATTATAAGACATTAGACCAAGAGTCAGCAAATTATATGGCCTATGGGCCAAATTTGGCCTGCCACTTGTTTTTGTACAGCCCTCATGCTAAGAAAGATTTTACATTTTTAACTGGTTGAGAAAAAAAGGCAAAGAAGAACAACATTTTATGACATTAAAATTATGAGAAATTAAAATTTGAATGTTCACATGTAATGTTTTATTGGAACATATCTATGCCTGTTAGTTTATATATTTCTATGGCTGCTTTCATGCTACAATGGCAGTGTTGAATAGTTGCAGTGGAGACCATGTGGCCTTCAAGGCCCTCTACAGAAAAAGTTTGAAACTTCTCTTCTAGATCCTTCATATTTAAGGCCTTCCTCTCCTAGCCAACCTTGCGCCACTTGGACTGTTTTCATTCCCCACATATCATTTTTCAGGCCCTGTTATGCTGAGAAAACTCTCTTAATCTCCTAAAATCCAGAACCCATGTCATATATTTCTGGCTCTGTAAACTTGGGGAAAAAATCACTTCTTTTCTCTGGACCTCAGTTTCCTCATCTGAAAAATGTAAATAATATTATTACTTTAATGGTGTAGTTATGAAAATTAAATGAAATAATATAGATAAAAATAATTTAATTCAAAGTAAGAACTTAAGAAATGGTACTTGCTACTAGTAGTAATTGTAGTTTCTATAATATCCAGTAATACTTTTATCTCCTTGTGTAATAGAGCTTATTGTAGATTATCATTAAAATTTAAAAATGAAAACAAGTTTTAGTAGCATGGTATAATACAAAGTAATCAGGATTCTGGAGTCAGAAGGGTTAGATCTAAATCCCAGATCTGTCACTTGGTGATTCAGAGAATTTGGACCAACTTCTTACCTTTCCTGTATGCTAGTATCCCTGTTGGTAATTTGCCTGTGACATTTGTCTGGCTTCTCTTTGGAGGGTACTTCAACGAATCAGGTGCATATTTCCTCAGATTCTTGGTCAGAAATGGTACTAAGAATCAAGATGTCCCTTCCATGATCCCTAAGATCCAGCCCTCTTGTACCATAGTCACTTCCAAACTCAGGATTTCTGATCATTGCGGTTTGCTTTAAAAAAAAAAAAAACTCATCTAGGCATTAAAAATCATTTTGAAGAAGTTTTCCTATGTCTCAGTGTAATTTTCTACTTATCCACTACAGTATATACCCCGCTTTCATCAGATTGCAACTGACCTACTTTGTAAAGATTCCAGTGAAAAGAGGCTCATTACAATCCTTCATCTTTTTAGCAGCCTCTCTTTCCTCCCTCAAATGATCTAGGTCAGAATGGCCCAATACAAATAGCTGGGAAAATTACAAAGTCATACAAGAACCTTCTGAAAGGAACTTTCCAGGAGTGGAGTCTCTAAGAATTGGTGACAGACAGAAGCCGACTAGGAGTGGGATGGGAGTAGAGTGGGTTGCAGGGGTTAAGGACTTAAGAAATGCCTGACAAAGTATAGCAATGGCTAGTGCCACTCCATCCTCCCTTACAGAACAATTTTAAGCACCCTCTGTCATCGGTCTTCTGATTGATACCTGTAATTCAAGAGACATTTTATTGTGACCATTGTACTTCATGCAAAAGTAGGTGCAATGAAACAGTTCTCCATAATAGAATCATTCAACCAAGATTTATCAAGTCTACCAAGTGCAAAACACTACAGTTATGGAGGCTGTGTCAGTTAGGTATTCCCACAGTAATACTGTGTAACAACTTCAGAATCTCCATGGCACACAACAATAAGAGTTTACTTCTTGTTCACAAGTTTAAGGTGGCTAGGAAGGCTCAACTTCAGGCAGCAATAGTGTGGGTGGCTCTGCTCTACATGCCTCTAATCCTCCTCTTGGGACAGGCAATTTACCCAAGGAAAGCTGCTCCCATAACAATGGCAGAAGGGCAAGAAGGAGGCATCTTTATGGCTTAGACTTGGAACTGGCATAGTGTACCTTCTGTCCTATTCTCAGTAAGCCACATGGTCAATGCCAAAGTCAAGGGGTAGGGAAGAATCCCCATGCTGAGGCTGTGCCATATAGATGCACAGGGGGCTAAAGAATCAGGACCAATATTTCAATCTACTTCAGAGTTATAGAACAAGATAGCTTCCAGGAGCCTAGGGACAGTCTAGGCCAACCTCCAAATTTTAAAGACAAGAAATGTGAGTACCAGAAAATTTAAATGGCAAGTAGTCAGAGCCAACATTTTTTTTTTGGACAATGATGGATCATACATATCATGATCTGCCTTCTGAAAGATTAGAGCCTTAGTAAGGTTGAATGAAGTTCCCCATCTTAAACAATTCTTTGCTGTTAGGCTTAGTTGACAGGTTATGGAGCCGATACAAACCCAGAAGGCAATTAGAGGAAGTCTAAATAAGAGGCAAGAAGAGAAAGCAGAGATTGAGGCAGTATCCTGGTGTCTAACTGGATGTAGGACCAATCATGGGAACTATGACTCGAGGCAAGTAAGTACTTAAGTACTTTGGAGCATTATGGAGAAAGACAAACTAAAGTCGTGTAGAAACTTGACCAGAGACTGTTTGAAGGGAGAAAACTCCTCCCTCACTTATGATGCCCCTGGCCTCTCTCTGCCTACTTTCTCAATCCATCCCATGAAGGGTGAAGGAATGACTTCCCCACATTTAGCTTTCACCTCTCTCTTGGTAGATGTCCTGTCCTACCAGAGAATGTTAGGCTTCCCTCATGCCAGGTAGGGACAATTTGAGTCCCTGAGTGTAAGCCAGTTTAACTCTAGGATTCTTCTTCTATTAAGAAGCCCAGGTGCCTATAATCCACTTTCCCCCAAATATCTCAACCTATTTAGAAATAGAGTGTGATTTTTAGCCCCCCTTAATTATAACACAGAGTATGAAGGTTAGGCTCAGGGAACAATGCTGTACCTTGTATAAAAAGTTAGACTGAGATTATCAATAAGACTAAAAAATTAATCCAAACCCTCTTTTACTTTGAGAAATTAATGTGCAGAAAATGAAGCTAAATTAGTGTTAAGCGAGACATTTGAGACACTGGGACACTGGGGGTGATTTTGTGTGTGTTTGTGTATGTGTGTTTGTATTCCCATTACCTAGAGACAGTCTGGGATGTAATGCCTAGATCTGGGCATCCTATAAAGTGAGGCCTGAGTGGTCCCAGTTGCAAAGATCAAGGAATTCAAGGATATAGTATATCCCAAATTTCCAATATGAAGTCTTATTTGGTAGCTCTTTTCACCATGTGATATTTTATATATTATCTTAGAGTTGTTCCCTAGACATAGGTGCAAGGATGTCTTCGTCTCAAGTTCCAACTGAAACTGTCTCATTCTTCTCTAGCTCTTATCCACTGTTCCATCTCGTTGCCTAATATGTTGCCTTATGTCAAACAACTAACCATTCCTTGGGTGTGCCATATTCTTTGAAACCTTATTGTTTTTTTGCCCATATTAACCCTTCTGCCTGGAATTTCTCTGGGCTTTCTTTTCCATCAAGAAAATTAATTATTTGAAACTCAACCTTAGCATTCTCTCTTATGGTAAATCTTTCCTGTTTACCACCCCTGTTGCCTATATATCACAGAGAAGCTAGGTAGATCTCTACTTTAGTTTTGGTCATACTGCATTATCATTATTTTTTAACATATGTGTTTCATCCAGGAAACTATGAACTATTTACTGGCAGAGGCTATCATAATCACTTTTTTTTTTTGTAGGTATAGAACTACAAACAGTCTAGCAGGTTTTGTAAGGCATATTGTCATTGAATGGAAGAAAGGAAAGGGAAGGAAGGAGGGAGGGAAGATATAATGATTTCCTACTAGTAATCCTCAATAAACTAGCTCCTCCATTTCAGGAGGAAGTCTTTTCCGTTTTGGTCTTGGTTTTTATGAAATTTATAACGTGGTTAAATCTTCCCATTTTATTTTGTGGAGAAATGTTTTTCTCTTCTGTCATCAAGGTGTGAGAAGCATGTGGAAATGAGAGACAAAGCCAAATGGGTCAGAAGCCAAACAGACATTGATGGAGTGAGAGTGAAGAAAAAGAACCAGAATTCAAAAATAAATGTCCTAATCAGGGTTGGACTATGAGGAGCCTAGTGTTGGTTGGGTAGTTTGGTTTAGAAAAGGCAAGAAGTCAGGGAAGACAATTTGCTGAAATGCTGCAGTAGTGAGAATAATCCTACAAAAGTCTGAGGATAAAGACCAGACCATCAAGAAGTCATTTTAGGGTGACTTGTATATATCGTGGCTAAAGATCTAACATTTAATAATCACAACAAACTGGTCATTAAATCCCCTGTCACATGGCCTTGTTATTTATTAGTATTTATTTGTTTTGAGTAAAATTATTAAAGCTATTTATATCACTAGTAAATTATAGTTTGTTTTGTTTTTTTGGCAGGGGCAACAAAGGCTTATATTTTTGCATTTTACAGCCAAGATTTAGACTCATTTAGTACTTCCACACACTAATCCAAAACTGTGCTTAGAGGCTGACATAGATGCACACTAAGCAACTGTAACTAATAATAATTCACAAGTTTTCAGAAAAAAAGTTTTGGTCCATTACCAGAATATATAATCACACACAGTTAACATCTAGATTAAGGAATCTTAATTCAAATAACTACAATATGTCACTTTTCTAGAAGTCACGAATCCAATAATCTTAATTATCAAAAACGCCATCGATAAGTTGAAAGTATATAAAATATGAAGACCTTTCAGTGATTAAATAGATGTCATAAGATGTATTTACTAAAGCTGACATCCTTTGCTTAATTAAACATCCCATAAAGCCTCACTCAGAGGCTATTTACTTCTATACCAACCACAGTTATAATCAACTCAGCTAAATCATTCTTCAACTAAAAGAAAAAAAAAGCAAAGTAACTTGGTAGGGCAAGTTTGCTGAAGGCAGGCACACTAGCAGTGCAAGGAAATAGCAACAAGAAAAGAGAGATCAAAGCTATAATAGATTGCTTAAAAAATTAAACATAGAATTACTACACGATCCAGTAATTCCACTTCTAGGAATATACCCAAAAGAAGTGAAAGCAAGGACTTGAACCAGATATTTGTGCACCTATGTTCATAGCAGCACTATTCACCATGGCCAAAAGGTGGAAGCAACCCAAGTGTTCATCGATGGATGAATGGGTAAACAATATATGGCGCAATCATACAGTATAATATTATTCAGTCTTGAAAAGGAAGGAAATTCTGATACATGCTACAACATGGGTGAAACTTACAGACCTTATGCTAAGTTAAATAGGCCAGTCACTAAGGACAAAATCATATGATTCCATCTATATGAAGCACCTAGAGTAGTCAAATTCATAGAGACAGAAAATAGAATGGTGGTTGCTGAGGGCTGGGAGAGGGAAGAATGGAGAGTCCGTGTTTAATGGGTACGTAGTTTCAGTTTGAGAAAATGCAAAAGTTCTGGAGATGGATGGTGGTGATGTTTGCACAACTATGTGCATATACTTAAGGCCACAGGTGTGTATGCTTAGAAATGGATTAAAGTGATAAATTTTATGTTGTGTATATTTTGCCACAATAAAACAACTATATAACACTCGAACACAAAAACTTGAAAACAAAGATGTCTAGTCCAGTAAATGTATGCATAAACAGCTATGCACATACCAATAGCTTTTTCAAAATGTCTCTGTATGATGTATAGTTCAATATGCTAATAATCATGTATCATAAAAATGATTAAATTTTATTGGTCCTTAGTACTCTGCTGAGAGAGAGAGAGAGAGAGGGCAAGCATAGGTTTTAAAAAAATTTTGTTTGTAATACTTGAAATTAACCATGGTATCATCTTAAAGAGGCAAATTCTATATTTTAGAAAATGACTCCATAGGTTAACACATATAAATGTTAGCCAATATTTGCCAAAGCACCTAACACATTGCCTAGAATGTAGAAAGTAATCATTAAATGTTTGCTCTATTTGTTACATTTTTAATGGAGAAAAGGATCTAGTAAAATTAACTTCTTTCATTTAATTTTCTATTAAAATATTATCTTAAAGTTTGGGAAAATGCATTTGTTATAATTGTCAGTAAATAATGAAACCAACTATTTTAGAGGGATATGAGCTGAAGCTTTATAATATCCTGTTCTGAATTTTGGTGAAAAATTTTCATTTCAGCAGGAATAAAAATGATTTTTGCCCAAACATTAGCCAAGAAAAGTGCCCTAAAAGCATATATTCTGGGATAGGTTCTAACTTTTGATAAAAAACCAATCAAAATCAAAATGCCATCTCCAGGATCAAGGACCAATGAGTCACCTGTTGAGAGGCTCTCTGAGCTTCATGACTCGCCAAGGTCCTTTTGAATATAACATCGGGATTTAAAGTTTCACTTGAGTTCTTGTGAGGCTGATGTAGCTGCATCAAACTTTTTTCATTTATAACGTTTGCTTTTTTCTCATCTAATAGAAAATGTATGATGACATTTTGCAGCCAGGAGTAGATATAGAGAAAAAATATAATTCAGGGTTTAAGGCATTAAGAAAACTTTTAATCTCATTCTTGCTGAAATTCAGTACCATTTGGTTTGCTCCTTTATTTAAGGATTTAAGAAAATGTCTATGTGCATTTTTAAAGTTATAGCATAATGAAAAAATAAGTTATAACATTAAAATATACAAATACTGATTGTTTCTAAAAGGGCTCAAATCAATATGTACTTAACTACTTAAGTCAGAACACAGAAAAATACAATTTATAATTGTCAATGGAGAGAATCCTGAAAAAAAGAATATAATGAAGACCTAATTTGTTAATAAAAATTCTTGGACTTGGAAACTTGACAGCCCTCTGTCTCCATAACTTAATACCTCTGTGAGCCCGAGTATTTAATCTCTTTGTTTGCACATCTGTAAAATGGGAATGATATTGACTGTATAGGGTTGTTATAAAGATTAGAGTTAGTACATGTAAGTGACTGTCAGAAGGCAGCTCTTGATAAGTGGTAGCTGTTACTGGGATCTCTTCCTATGAACATAATGCTATAATACATCAGCTAAATCTCCCCAAACTGGACTTCTGCCTGCATGAGGCTTTCCAGCCTACTGCAGATGAGTCACACTATACTTTTGGTATCACACATATGGAGAAAAACCAACAATTCTCTTTTCATCACCTCTGAAACAACTTCCTTCAGGCTCTTAGGGTGCAGGGTGACCCTAAAACAGCAAGCTCTTCAACTAGACCTACAGTTTCTGAAAGGGCCAGTCAAAAGCAGATATGATGTTTTCTGATATTATCTGGTCAGGGTCTGAAATGGAAGATGCAGGTAAACGAAAAATGTAATAAATTGCAAGTAACTATTACCAGACCTGGAAGAAAACTGTAAAAGGAACTGAAGCTGTGTGAGGAACAAGGTCAAAGGAAGGTTGGGAGGCACCTGGGCCTCTGCTTTGCCTTGTGGGATGAGCGCCTCAGCCGCAGGTTCCCGCCATTCTCCCGCTTTCTGGCACGAAGGGCAGGGAGTAGGCCATAAAAGCATCCCTGTGAAAGATGAACAGGTCAGGCCTTCATCTGGATATTTGGGGCTATCAAAAATAAAGACTGAATTTTTCACTATTTAATTAGATATTCAGAGCCCGAGCCACGCGGCTGATGACCTAAGAGTGTTTATGAGGTTGGGGTATAGGATAGGCTCCCAACTAGTATGCCCATGTTCTAAATTTTAATGTGAAAATGAAAAGTCCATTTTTTGACCTGGAGCTCAGGTATTTCAATAAAAACCAAAACGATTCCTACAGCTTAAGAGACTTCTTCTAATGGGTCTTTTTCTCTGTATTTGTTTGTCATCTCCTTTCTGCTATTAGAATAGAAATGTCTAATATAGCTTGTTTACCTTCATTTTCAGCCCCTAGCACAGGCTAAACATACTCAGTGTTTAACATGTAATTTCTGAATGAATGAATCCTAAATTCAAACTGTATTATCATCCTACCAACTCCATCCAAGAAGAGAAATTGTCCTTGAGGGGTATCTCTGGGTAATGTGATTCCTAACATGCTTACAAGCCCAGGAAGATGTTTTCAATATAAAGAATTTGAAAGCTTCCTATATATTATTTCATTAACCCTTATCAGCAGGATACTTAAGAGGACAGAATACATTAGTCTGATACCACACTGAAGAAACAGAGACCTAAGAAGGTAATGTGATTTGGTCAACGTGAATCAATGAAACCATGAATGAAATAATAAGAGGAAGAAACAATTATTAGCCCCTTAGCTGGGAGCAAAGTTAAAGGGAATGCCCTCCTTTGTGTTA
The DNA here is from genome assembly GCF_041146395.1 of Eulemur rufifrons. NCBI lineage: Eukaryota > Metazoa > Chordata > Mammalia > Primates > Lemuridae > Eulemur > Eulemur rufifrons. Next base: position 27,959,864 of record NC_090999.1, read on the forward strand.
GAGCCTCAAAGAATTACAGAGACTGAAGAAAACTGCATGGTAAACCTCAAGGTGTTTATGTCAAAAATCATAAAACTTAATCTGGCTGGGCAAGGTTTTTTTCTCTTTTTCTTCATTTGTGGTAAAAAAAAAAAACAAAAAACCACACACACACACACACACATAAAATAAAACTTACCATCTTAACCTTTATTTATTTATTTTAGAGACAAGGTCTCTCACTCTGTCACCTAGGCTGAAGTATGGTGGCATAATCATAGCTCACTGTAACCTAGAATTCCTGGGCTTAAGCAACCCTCCTGCCTCAGCCTACCAACTAGCTAGGACTATAGGTGTGCTCCACCATGCCTGGCTAATTTTTTTTTTATTTTTTGTAGAGACAGGGTCTCACTTTGTTGCCCAGGCTGTCTCGAACTCCTAGCCTCAAGTGATCCTCTCACCACAGCCTCCCAAAATGCTGGGATTACAGGCATGAGCCACCACAGCTGGCCCCCTTAACTATTTTCAAGTGTTCAGCTCAGTAGTGCCAAATATATTCACATTTCTATACAAGCAATCTCTAGAATTTTTTCACCTTATAAAACTGAAACTGTACCCATTAAATAATTCCCCATGTCCCCCTTCACTTTTGCCCTGCCAAGCACAATTCTACTTTCCGTTTCTTTAAATGTAACTATTAATACTTTAGATGCCTCATACAAGTGGAATCATACAGTATTTGTCTTTTTGTGACTGGCTTATTTCACTTAGCATAATGTTCTCAAGGTTCATTTCTTGGGCAAGTTCATTTTATGATCAGTTTCTACATATATTATTCAAAACATTAAGGATCTCAAAGTGAACCCAATATGATCTCATCAGAAAAAAAAACACAAATCTCAAATACTTAGGATTAAAATAGAACTTGGAAAGCAAGTACAAAGTTTACAATAGGTTAGCACATTCAAAGAAAAATAATCATTTTGAGAGATCAATTGCCACAGAAATCAGGTGACCAATCATTTGAAAGATCAGGTGACACAGACAATGAGTTAGTTTTGCATTACCTATGGGATTAAGCAGGAAATAAGTTTAAGTTTTGGTTCAAGTTTTGGTTCTCCAATTAACCAGAGGAGTGAGAGTTAGCCAGTTATTGAGTGTTTCTGAGCCTTGAGTCTTTATCTTTCTCAAAAGAATGTTGATGCACAAATAAGATTAAATATGTGCTATAACTTTGTGATATATAAATTGCTGTATAGGTGAAAAATAAAATTATTTTAAAAGTAATTTTACATGTTATTTAATGGGTACAGAGTTTCAGTTTTGCAAGATAAAAAGATGTGTGGATGGATGACAGTGATGGCTGTACAACCATGTGAATGTCCTTAATGTCACTGAACTGCACCCTTAAAAATGGTTAAAATGGTAAATTTATGTTATGCATACTTTACCACAATTATTAAAAAATACCTTTTAAAAAATATGTAACAGTATTTAAGTCTTAAAAAGAAATTGCTGAATCAACATTTTGAAAGTAGCAATTCATATTATTTTTCTATTCAGATTTGAATTGCCATTTGTTGCCATCCCCTATCCAAAATACCATCAACACCACAAACACACACACAATTAAATGATTTAATTTTACTGTCCATACTATTTTAACTCAAATTTTTTGTTAAAGTAAATAAACATTTTTACTGATATGGAAAAAAAATGATTTTACTGATCTTGGTATTGCCATACATATTTTTAAAATAATGGCTCTGAATTCCTCTCCTTTTGAGTAAGAAACTATTATCACTATCTAATATGTAGGAAAACGGAAGCACAAAAGTGTTAAGTGATTCGCTCCACCCTAGGGGTCCAGATTGCCAGCTATGACACAGAAAAGGTCATGCTCATTTTAATATGTGCATTAGGGAAATAGGAGGTTAATTTTATATGTATACTTTTCCAAAGCTTAATCAATTGACTTGGTAAATTCTTGATACTAATAAGGTGTGTGACTGAAGACCCTAGAACACTCACACACACACATAAACACACACACACAACAGTGTTCTAAAACATTTACATGCAAATTCATTGAAAAATTAACACCAAAGTAGATAGATGAGTTATGCTTAAGTTATTGTCTACATGAGTCATGCACCTTTCGTTTTTAGCAATTTTTTGCAAAATTTTGTTCCTACATTTCTAGGCTTCAAGTTCAGCAGGTTTTTTTATTTTTTCTTTTTCCAATCTCTCATTTTATCAACATTTAATAAACAAATACTTTTTCAAAATATTATTATATGCCCTGTTAAATTTTCTAAATGGCCCTTACCTGAAGGGTAGTTCATCATTTTTTTCATGGCTGAGTAGTACTCCATGGTATACATATAACACATTTTGTTAACCCACTCATGTAGTGATGGGCACTTGGGTTGTTTCCACATCTTTACAATTGTGAATTGTACTACTATAAACATTTGAGTACAGATGTATTTTTTATGGAATGTCTTTTTTTCCTTTGGAGAGATACCCAGTCATGGGATTGCTGGATCAAATGGTAGTTCTACTTTTAGTTCTTTGAGATATCTCCATACTACTTTCCATAGAGGTTGTACTAGTTTGCAGACCCACCAGCAGTGTATGAGTGTTCCTATCTCTCTGCATCTACACCAACATTGTTGTTTTGGGACTTTTTGACAAAAGCCATTCTCACTGGAGTTAAGTGATTATCTCATTGTAGTTTTGATTTTCATTTCCCTGATGATTAGAGATGTTGAACATTTTTTCCTGTTTCTTGGCTGTTAGTCTATCTTCTTTTGAAAAATTTCTGTTCATGTCCTTTGCCCACTTTTTAATGGAGTTATTTGATTTTTTTTTTTTTTTTTTGCTGATTGTCCTGAGTTCTATGTGGATTCTAGTTATTAGCCCTTTATTGGGTATATAGCATGCAAATATTTTCTCCCATTCTGTAGGTTGTCTATTTGATCTAGTGATAGTTTCTTTGGCTGTGCAGAAGCTTTTTAATTTGGTCAGGTCTCATTTATTTATTTTTGTTGATGCTCTGATTGTTTTTGGGGTCTTCTTCATAAATTCTTTGCCTAGCCCAGTGTCTAGAAGAGGTCTTCCAAAATTTTCTTCTAGAGTTCTTATGGCTTCATGCCTTTAACAACACTCAAACTAAAATAGTTTTTTTGAAGTATCAAAAATTCAACTATATAAGAGCAGGCCAGCAGAAACCTGACTTAACTACGTTTGGGAGAAAAAGACTGGGGCCTGTAGTCAACAGGGAGCTGACTGTAAGTCAGTAGTGTGACATGGCAGCAAAAATGTGTATGCATACTGGTCTGCATCACTAGATATAGTTCGTAGAGCAAGTAGTGTGATATCTTTGCTGAGCCTGTACTGGGAAGAGCCTGTCTGCAACGTGGTGCTCAGCCTTCAAGTTTCCATGGACACATTGGACAGCTGCAGGGTGTTGTGGAAGGGGGCTGGGATTGAGGATTGGGATTGTAAGGGAGATTACTATTAACAATTATATGGCAGAAAATGAGATAACCTAGAGAAAATGAATAAATTCTTATACACATACTACATACCAAGACTGAATCATGAAGAAATAGAAAATCTGAACAGCCCTAAAACTAGTAGGAAGACTGATTCAATTATTAAAAACTTCTCACCAAATAAAATCCCAGAACCAGATGGCTTCACAGGTGAATTCTACCGAATTAGAATTAATGCTAATCCTTCTGAAACTCTTCCAAAATAAATTAAAGGGCAGTGAACACTTCCAAATTCATCTTATGAGACCAGCATTACTCTGATACCAAAGGCAGACAAAAATGCCACAAGAAAAAGAAAATTATAGGCCAATATCACTGATGAACATAGATGCAAAAATTCTCAACAAAATACAATCAAATGAATTCAACAGCATGTTAGAAGAATTGCACACTGTGATCAAATGGGATTTATCCCTGGAAAGCAAAGATGGTTCAACCTAGGAAAATTAATTAAATAAGACACCATGTTAACAGAACAAATGATAAAAATCACATGATTGTATCAATAGATGAAGAAAAAGCATTTGACAAAATTTAACATCTTTTTATGATTAAAAACTTTCAACAAACTAGATTATAGAAGGAATGTACCTCAACAAAATAAAAACCATATATGACAAGCTCATAGTCATACTCAGTGGTGAAAGTTGAAAGTTTTTCCTCTAAGATCAAGGACAAGTCAAGGATGAGCTCTATCACTATTTCTATGAAACAGTACTGTAAGTGCTAGACAGAGTGATTAGGTAAGAAAAAAAGAAATAAAAGGCATCCAAATAGTAAAGAGAGAAGTAAAATTATTTTTGTCTGCAGAGGACATGATCTTATACATAAAAAATCCTAAAGATTTCACAAAACAAACCTGTTAGAATTAATAAATTCAGTAAGTTGAAGGATACAAAATCAATATACAATAATCTGTTGTGTTTTTATATACTAAGAATGAACAATCTGAAAAGGAAATTAAGAAAACAATCCCACTTACAGTATCATCAAAAAGAATAAAATACTTGGGAATAAACAAGGAAGCTAAAACCTTGTACACTGAAAATTACAAAACATTGCATACAGAAATCAAAGATGACACAAACAAATGAAAAGACATCATGTGTTCATGGACTGGAAGACTTAATATTATTCAAATGTTGCTACTACCCAAAACAATCTATAGATTCAATGTAATCCTTAATAAAATATCATGGCATTTTTTTTTTGAAAAACAAAAATAGGAAAAAATCCTAAATTTATGTGGAACTACATAGGACTCCAAAGAGCCAAAACAATTTTGAGAAAGAACAAAGCTGGAGGCATCACATTCCTTAATTTGAAAACATACTACAAAGCACAGTGATGAAAAGAGTTCTGGCATAAAGACCAACATTTAAACCAATGGAATAGAATAGAGAGACCAGAAATAAATCCATACGCGTATACTGTCAACTTCTCTTCAATGAGAGTACCAAGAATATACAATGGGGAAAGGGTAGTCTCTTCAACAAATAATGTTGAGAAAACTGAATATCCACATGCAAAAGAAGGAATTGCACCCTTATCTTACAACATATACACAAATCATCTCAAAGTGGATTAAAGATTTAAATGTAAGACCTGAAACTGCTAAACTTTTAGAAGAAAATGTAGGGGGAAAACTTCATGAAATTGGGTTTGACAGTGATTTTTTTTGGATATAACACCAAAAGCACAGGCACCAAAAGCAAAAATAGACAAGTGGAACTACATGTAACAAAAAAAGCTTCTGTGCAGTAAAGGAAACAATCAACAGAGTGAAAAAGCAACCTGTGAAATGGTAGAAAATACTTGCAAATCATATATATGATAAAGGGTTAGTTTGCAAAATATATGAGGAATTCCTACAACTCAATAACAAAAAAAGCAAATAACCCTATTAAAAACTGGGCAAAGGACTAAAATAGACATTTCTCTAAGGAAGAAATGAAATGACTAGGAGGTATATGAAACAGTGCTCAATATCACTAATCACCAAGGAAGTGAAAATCAAAACCACAGTGAGTTATTACCTTATACCTAATAAAGTGGCTTTTATCAAAATACAGAAAATAATAAGTGTTGACAAGAATGCAGAGAAATTGGAATCATTGAACACTGTTCATGGAAATGTAAAATGGTACAATCTCTATGAAAACCAGTATGTAATTTCCTCAAAAAATTAAAAATAGAACTACCACATGATCCAGCAATCCCCTTTTGGGCATTTTTCCGAAAGAATTGAAATCAGGATCTGCATTCCTATGTTGACCGAAGCATTATTCACAATCTAAATGTCTATAAATGGATGAATGGATAAAGAAAACGTGGTATATTCACACAAATGTACTATAATTCTGCCATAAAAATGAAGGAAATCCTGTCACAGGCTACCCCAGTAACAAACCTTGAGCACATATGCTACCTAAAATAAACCAATCACAGAAGGACAAATAGCTGCATGATTCCATTTATATGAGTTGTATAAAGTAGTCAAACTCATCAAAGCAGAGAGTAGAATGGTGGCTGCCAGAGACTGGTGGAGATGTGGAAAGGCGAGTTTCTGTTGAACATATACAGAGTTTCAGTCATGAAAGATGAAAAAGTTCTAGAGATCTTCTCTGCAACATTGTATTATACTTTTAGCTAACAATACTGTATTGTATACTTAAAAGTTTGAGGGTAAATTTCATGTAATGTGTTTTTATCACAATAAAAAAAAATAAAGCAGGCTAAGAAAACAAAGGAAGAACATCTTTCAAGAAGAGAGATGTGGCGAACTACATCAAATGCTGCTGAAAAGTCAAATAAGATCATAGAAAATTAACCATCACCTTTGGCAAAATACAGATCATTGGTAAGAACAATGTTAATGCAGTGGTGGGGAATGAATGAGATTCCTATGGGAATAGGGATAGAAAGAAATGACAACCTGAAGACTGAAGACAGAGAATATATTTTTACAAGTATCAGAAAAATAGTATAGAGGATAGAGAGGTGTTTTTTGTTGTTGTTTTGTTTGTTTTGTTTTGTTTCTAGAGAAAAGTATTATTAATATATGTTTGTGTGCTAACTGGAATGATTCTGTAGAGTTAGATAAAAATGATGATGTAAGAGATAGTGTGGATAAATTCAAGAGTAAACTTTGAAGAGATTTGAGCATATGGGATCCAGAACACAAGTGGAGAAGCTGAACCTAGGTAGGAGCAGGTCCATGTCTTCCTCTTATCTAAAAGAAATGCAGAGTATACAGACATAGATGCAAAAGTATTGGTGGGTTCAATAGTGGGAAACTCAGGAAGTTCTTGTCTGTTTGCATCTATTATAAAATCAGTTTAGATGAGGTAGGAAGGAGGTATTGATTTCAGAAATGAGAAGAGGTATGAAATTACCATTTCAGATAATAGGAAAATGAATTTACTAAGGAAGTATAGTAAGTCTCTCTGGCTGTATCAAATGCCCATTTAAAATTTATGGTCAGAAATTTCTAGTGAGTATATAGTCATCCAGGCTATGTATTTTTTCTCTAACAATGTTTATCCACTGAAGTTTTCTGGGTTTAGAATAAGTGGAAAGTTGCGTTTAACTGAGTTGAGGTTTTTTAGGTAAGTAGAACAGGGATGAGTGAGGCAAGAACATGAAGGTCATCTCGAAGGGTGTGACTCTAGTACTAGACTAAGGAATTTGGCCCAATAAGAAGAGAAATAAGGACATGACGGAGTGATGAAGACTAAACAAAACTTTACATTCTGCAGCCTTCTCCTCTACCAACATTCAAGGCAGGAGCTTTACATCCCCTGACTACCTTTTTTCTTGAAAAGGGCCCAGGGTAGGTCATGGCAGGAATGTGTTCAGGGCTAACTCTGTGCTAAGGCAGCTGTGGTCATCCTCCCCCTCCTCTTCTTCCTCCTCCATATAGCAACAGGGGTATATGGCCTGAGAAATGCATTGAGATAAGTTCCCATTTGCCCATTAGGACTCCTTCAAGCGCATCTTTCTCTGCACCACCCAGCAAGCCAGAGGGGGCCTCCAGGAAAGTTTATCAGGAAACTAAGATTACCATTTATCATAGTTCATGTTCGTTTGTGAAATAAAGGCTTTCCAAGTGAAGTGGGGAACAAAATTATCATTTATAATGTTAATTAATGATAAATATGACTGATTCAAAAAATTTAACTCAGAGAAAGAATTCTATGTAAAACAGAATATTAGCTGACATTTAAGATAGAATGTTGTAAAAGCTGTCCACTCCCAGGATTTGTAATGAAATATAGAAACATAAAAAGAGCACTTCTAACTAATCTATGGGCCATCTGCTTCAGTACCTGATCTCCGGAGGTGACTAATCCTGGCTCCTTCTCAAGAATGTTTAACTATCTCCTCCCGCCCCTCTCTTACCGACCTATCCTCCTCTCTTAATAGAGCATAATAAAAGCATATGGTGCTGTAGAAAGCTCCTGGCAGCAGAATTCTATCTGAACCATGGTGAAGTTTTTCTCTCACTTTTCTCTTCCTGCAGGAATATGTGACTTGGGTATTTTTCTGGTCTCCAGTTCTGAGACTGATCCTAACCCTACCCAAACCAGAAAAGATAAAAGGAGTATAAAAGCTTCTTGAGGACACTAAATCCTGTGACTATGTCTAGGAGTTCCTCCAGTGCCTGGGAGTTCCCTGAGTGGCATGTTCTCTGATTTCCAAAAACTATTGCTTGTGGGTGAGAGTCAACCTAACTGGTTGTAATAGTCAAATTTTCCAGGAAGCAGAGCTTACCCCTATAAGCAACAAGAATTAAAATATGTATGTGTGTGTGTGATTTAACCTTTTCACAAAAATCAGTGCACATCAATTACTCTACTAATATACTATAATACAATGGAGGCTTAGAGATTACTTTAGGTATGTCAGATTATTTGCCTTTATTTACATTATCCCAGGCTGCTCAGTGGAAAAAATATAAACTCTAGCAGTTTTCCTATTTTTGACCTGTTTGGAGAAATGTTTAGGTCTTACCTACAAGAGGTGGTCTACTTATAGGAGAAATCAAGACACTGTCTGAAAAAGAAATTATCTTAAGAGCAAGTTGATACACACACGTTCATGCACACATGCACAAAGTGAGCTAACATTGATAATAATGCAGAGTGTAGAACAAAATATCTCACACATGTTGTCCTCTGCCCAGCCCTCATAAACTCATATCTGGGTCCTAGGGAAGGGGGCAATAACAAAAAAATCAATATAAACAAAGCAAAAAAGATGTAACATTTTGGCAGTGCCAGCACTCACAGCTTCAGTAGTGACGACAGACAGAATTAGCAGTAGTAAAAGTTTATATTAGCAGCTTCCACAATGGGAGATCCAGCTTTGGGAGCCTTTGATTCTTGTTAGACATTAACATCCTCAATGTTGGGCCTCTGCAGACCCAACACAGGATGGGGCTACTAGCAGCAGTGATGTTTGAGCATAAAACCATGGAAGCACAGTTTCTGTATATATCAAAGAAGCAAAGGTGACAACCACCCAAAGCTGCCCCCGAAACAGGAAAGAAGGAAAATGGCAGATATCATTGGTAGCCTCAAGAATTGGCTTATCAATCTTTCCCAAAGGATTGGCTTATAGACCATACTTAAGAATCCATCTAGAGATTTCTAGGACTATTTGGAAATCCATTAGGAGATATTTGAGAGGAGTTGAAACTGCCAGTTATTATGAATCTGATTTTATTTGGGGGCTGGTAAGGTTTAAAGAACACTACTTGCTGTGTTGGTGTATCTCATTTGTTAGTCTTCCCTCACAAATATTCCCTATTGTTACTGTGGATATATGGCACTCAACAGTTTTCCTCCTCTTTGCAATTTATTCTTTCTATTCTGATTGGATGGGGTTGGAATTAAATTAAAAAAATAAACTCTAAGTAAGGGTATAAGAAATTTTTATATTTAGAAACTATATGAGCCTTAACATAAACACTATGGTATCCATTTTAGCAATTTGAGGATGCAGTGTGTGTGTGTTTGTGTGTGTGTGTGTGTGTAATGTTTAACTGTTTTAGAACATTTATTCTGTTAAAAAACTGCAATTCAAACTAGTGGGTTATAGCCACTTTTGTGCACATTTTTATTCCATGTAAACAATGCTTCAAATGAATGAGGTGTGGCTTGCAAATACTAACAAAACAGATCATTTCATTTCTATCAAAAACCAATTTCCTTTTTACCTTTGCTTTTGATGACTTTCTGATGCTGATAATTACTACATTTTGCATTACTTCATAGTGTCACTTTTACTCAAGAGCTATATTTGAAAAGTTCTAGCTAATAGTTAAATTAAATCAACCAGCAGCTTACAAATATAACGAAAGTAGCTGGGCCTGTGTATGACAAAGAATGAGTCCAAATGGACAAAGAACCAATATAGGGCTGTCTCCTAAATTGGCATTAGCGAGCACGAGCATCACCAGATGGGCTGACTTTAAGTGCTGTTGATGGCTGATAACAAGAAGCAGCAGGACTTTAAGGAAATGAGGGGAAAGGTTTTACATTTATCACAGTGACTTAATTTGAACACTTAAGTAGCAATTAAATCATGCTTATTGCTCAAGGTGCATGATGACCTGTCATGTCAGTTATCAAAAATGTTCCCAACTTGGGCCATTAGCCTTGAGTCAAATATGAGTTTCTGGCATTAAGCCTGAATATAAAGTTGTACACTCACACATAGATTGTATGGCCCAATAGAAAGTGCCTAGGAGGAAGACGTTCATTTAAATTTGGTTCTGCCACTTACATAGAGGTCCCCCTTAGAGATACACTAAGGGGGACCCCATGTACACTTTAAATGTATATATAAATCACCTAATGATCTTGTTCAAATGTAGATAGTGAATAAAGAGATCTGAGGAGTGGGGTCTGAGATGCTGCATTTCTACCAAGCTCCCGTGTATGTCGATGCTACTGGCCCTTGAACCAACTTTGAGTAGCAAGGCCTTAGAAGATTATTGATAGATCATGTAAAAAGTGCATGTGTGCAAAGGAAAACACTTTGTAGATGGTAAAGTAGAATATATTAATATATCACTTTACACTGATTAACAATAGATGGGAAATAAGCACCACATGTACTCACCATCAAATTGGTTTCACTGATCATCACCTAAGAGCACATTTAGGAATAACATTAATTGGGTGTCAGGCAGATGTGGGAGGGGAGGAGGGGATGGGTGTATACATACACAATGAGTGCGATGCGCACCATCTAGGGGATGGACATGCTTGAAGCTCTGATTTGGGGTGGAGGAAGGGGACAAGGGCAATATACATAACTTAAACTTCTGTACCCCTATAATACGCTGAAATAAAAAAATGCTGCATATTTAAAAAACAAACAAACAAACAAACAAAAAACAACAGATGGGGATTCAAGCCAGCAAGAAAATGTCCTAGTAGAACAAATTATGTTTCAGATATCCTTCAAGTTTTCCTTTATAGCAAAATAGAAAATAAAACTGGGAATTGGAGAGGTAACATAAGAGGGATATTCATCCTAAACAATTTTGTTGTTTTCTGATGGCCTTGAAAGATTAACTTCCCTATAACTACCCTGAATAAAAAGATGGAAAAAAATTTTTTAAGAAGTTTGCACAATTAGACCCAATCCCATATTTTTCCTACAGATTAGCTCATTCCAATTAAAATAGAAATAGTAAATGACAAAAAGGAGAAAGAAGACTGTGGGCTCCAAAAACACTGGTGACAAAAAGGAATCACTGTGAACAAAGAAATTAAAAGCTAATAACAGCAGGCATAAGAACAGAGAAATCAAAGCTATATGAACACCTAATTTCCCTAAGTGAAACTTATCTTTTTCATTGGTGTTGCCATTTTCTAAAGGAAACGAACAGAATTCACAGGTTTAGTCAATGATTCATAAAGCGTTTCTGTGTTCCTTATCCAAAGTACAATCAACAGCTCCCTGTCGAAGAAAACATAGATTCTCTCTCTGAGGTTCCAGTCCCACAACATTTTGGCCAATTTTTCATTATTGCATGGTCAGTTTGTGGCACTACATGAAGATTTTTATCATATATTAGAAAACACATAGCAGAGCCCCTTGTCTGGGATAAACTCCTCACAATCTTTTAGATTTTGTGCAGACCCAGATTATCAAACACCTTGCTTGATCCCTTGATGGATTTCTTTATAACCATGATTATAGTTAGAACTCTGCTTCCAAATATTTATCAGACTCATCTTTATCCAAATTTTATACTTTCTCTTCCTGCTTCCATCTCTGTTTACACTCTCTCACCTGCTTGTGGTGAGAGGAAGCATCCCTCATAATCCAAAATGCCATTGTTAAACAAATACGTATGAATGAAAACTTAGCTTAGTGCCCTCAGAGAGAGGAAGAAATGATAAACAAGACTGAAATTTGAGTAACTGTCAGTGTGTTCTGGCAGTACTATTCCTTTGAAAAATAAATTGAAAGTGAAACTATTAATACCAATTACTAACTTAATTCCTCAGCCCAGTCAATATCAAATCAGGAGGCCATTTAAATGCAAAACAGTCACTGAGAGAGACTGGGTTCTGAAACCACTCAAGAAACAGATATTTGAAAAATATTTAAAGACACCAGAACTGCGCTCATAGTGGGGAATATGACACAGCTGCAGATTGTTCTTTGCTCTAGCCCTGGGTAATCTAGGTCCGCTGCCCCAGGTGGGTGGCCTCATAATTAGGCAGCTCTTCACTCTCCAGTTGCTTCACCTAAGAAAACCTGAGCCTTTGAGGATGACTGAGCAGCAGTTCCCCTCCACAGAAACACTTGTGTGATCCACCAGGAGTGGTTTTAAATGGTGGAGATAATTACTTAATTCGAGCTGTAGCAACTGGCCAAGTAAACATGTAGCAGCCAGGAAGCTATTAGCATGATTTTAAGGCAATTATTCCATTAGTGTTTAATAGTCTCCAATTAGTCTTCTCTGACTATCAAAGTTTGAATGTCTTTTTTTTCCTCCAAAAACTCTCAGGGTTGAGTAGTGCAAAAAGGTACCAAGCCTTTTTTAAAACCTGGTTTTATATGTATGGATCTACCAAACCTACTTTACAGAAACAAGAGGCTATGAATGAGTATAGATTTGGTAAAATATATTGGTTTTTTTTTTTCTCAGAAGGATTGGGGATCCACTTTGAGTATAATAACAAAAGGGGTGGAGAGAGCAATGGAAATTCCCGTGGCAGCCTAATGCCATCATCTTTATGTCTTTACTCTTCAGATCACCAGAATATCAAAGTCTCTGACCTCAGGTTTTCACTTGGTCCCAGGGGGAGAAAAGGAAAATTGCCCTGTACCTGCTAATGCCTGGTTCTTTGTCTCCTTACTCTGGTTAGTACTTGTTGCTGCTGAATCATCCAGATAAAAATCCCAAAGCCTTTCTCTCCAAAATTCCTAGGAGATGTTGCCTAAGGTCTAGATTAGAGGTGAGATTTCTGAACTGATAGTAGGTCATTTGTCTTCACTGAGCTTCAGTATTTTCATCTATGAAATGGAGATAATAATGCCAGCACTGCTTGCTTCACAGGGTTTTTGGAAGGAGTATGTGAGCTGGTGAATGTAACAGGGCTTTGAAAAGTGAAGTACTAGAGAAACTTAAGGTCTATTCAAAATGGTATCATGCCATTCCTCAGAATTAGCTAAGCAAATTTAGGATTAACCCTGCATCTCTAGAAAGCCACCTATCAGAATGCTGCCATCACAGTTCTTTCCCTGTTACCTTCTACATGTATGAAAACATTCAGATGAGACCATGTGAAAGTAACTCTCTAAAAACCATATAAAAATAAAGGAAGAAAAAGGATGGGGACAGCTGTGAAAGCGAGAGTGGAGTTATGCCAACAAAGTTGTGTACTTTCTACTATCTCCTTGAAAAGAGCAATCCCTAGGCTCACACAGGTAGGGTGAATGCAGCCTGGAGAGGCTGGGGTGTTCTTTTCCTTGGAGATCCCTGAGCTCTTGGGAAGCTATCTGTTGAAGACACGATAAAAGGAGACAACCCTTTTTGTGGAGGAAGCTCACAGGGCAGCCTGTGCCTGTCGTTGCCACCAAACAACCACTTGACTGACAACCATTGATTTCAGTTACTGATCAATTACAACGCTGTTAGTCGGAGCCTCTAGAGATTTTCAAGAGACCCCTTCTTTCTCGTTTTGTTTTTGTTTTGTTATTTATTACATTTTCACCTAGTAGCTGAGAGGGGCCGCTGTATGGGGCAGATCAGAGGAGGTAGACCAGAAGGTTGAAGTTAACAGAGCTCAGCTCAGAGCCGGGAGAGGATCACCCACCACTAATTTGTTCTCCAGCGAGGCACTGGAACGATCAGGTGTATGTCCCTGAGCGCTAGTGCATAGCCAAATTGGTAACGAAGTATGGCCATGTCCCCAGCTGCCACTGTCGTAAACTGTCCTGAAACGACCCTCCCTCCTGGATACCTGAACCAGGGGCTGCTACGCGCTCCCGCCCCAGAAACCTGCCCAGTCCTCTGGTCCCAGTCGCGCGCGCGCCATGCTTAAGCTTCTTGATCCCTTCTGTCTCTTCCTTGCTTTGTCCACACTTCCTTCCTTCTAGGCTGTCTGGACACCAGCTCAATCACCTTTTCCCTACCATTTGCCAGTTAATCCCACCCCTCCGCCTCGGCTCACGCAGGTTTTCCTGCCCGGCTTCTGTCCCGAGCAGCAAACGCACGGTTCACAAAGGTTTGCTTGTCTGACCCGGGCGACATACGCTGCTAACACGCACTTGGGCCAGACTCTGGACGGTGGCTACTCGGCCAGGCCCTCCGGGGCCACGCCGCTCAGGAAATGGTGCCCTCTGCCCGTCGCCCCCTTCAGCTCCCGGTCAAGGGCAGTTCTGCCGCCTCCAGTCCCTGAACTTTCATCACTCTTCGGGAAGCGCTTTGTCTCTTTAAAGGAGACTGGGGACGAATATTAATGACTCTAACCGAGAATCTGCCAAATCCGCTCAATTCCGTGCCGGGGATGGACTCAGTGGTCCACGCGCTGCAGCCGAGCCCCTAGGACACGAGCTCGCGCTCACCGAACACGACCACCCCACAGACCCAGAAATTGCTCCCACCCCCAAAATCTTCAGGGAAAATCATGGTGGGGGGGGCACCAGTCGTCACACGGGAGCCCAGCGTCCCCCTGCCCCAGTCCTGCGCAAACAGCCTGCTTCAGAAGCCCAGGAGAAAAGCAGTCACCTTGACTCCTGGCTCCTGGGTTCCTAGAGGTTTGACAAACGCTAGGAAGCCCAAGGCTACCAGGCACCCGCTCGCCTGGCCCGTGACCCACCCCTGAAGACGACTTTCCCTCCCGCGGACATCGTGGCAAGTTATCACTTAGTGACAGATAAAGCAGGGCGGGGCAGGTGGAGCGGGCGCCTCTGCGCGCTTACCTGGGATGGCTAAATTGGTGAGGGGGATGCTGTGGATGCTCTCCGGCAGAGTTGCCATCCAGTCGGCGAATTTCAGTTCGTTTTTCCCCTGAGACGAGGCCATCGTGCCGGTCGGCGTGCAGCGCGCTGGTCCCCGCACTCCTCGGGCAGGTTGGCAGGCTGCTGCCGCTAATCCGATGTTTGCTCCAGCCCCGCTAGAGTTTACACTCCGCTCTGCGCCACACCCACAGGATGGCGCAGACACATGCTAATTTAAATAATTATTCAAAACACCCCGTGCTCCCTAAGTGCCTCCACCAGACTCCGCTGGAGCTTTTTTTCCTGACGTCCGTGCTCAGCTCTCCTCTGCGCTCTCCTCTCCCTCCCCAACTCCCTCCTCCCGTCTTATCCTTCCTAGGCGTCTCTGCCTTTCCTCGCCATTCTGCAGTTTTCCTTGGCTGCTGCTGCTTTTATTTTTTTAACTGTTTTGCCCATGGTCTTACTCAGTCCTCTCGTGTGACTCTCCTGGTCCTGTTTGTATGAAAGACAGTCTTGCGGTTGAACCTACTATCCTAGTAGACTTCGGGATGTTAGTGCCTCCTAAGCAGCTGACTCTCATTCTAGCTTTCAGGACTTTTCATCCTTACCAAATTGCTTTCCTTGTTGTAAATTACAACAGGTTATGCCTTTTCTCAGCGGCAGCCCACAGCCCTGCTTATAACAAAATGGTGGTCTTTATTCACCACTTTGCCTATTTTTTTTTTTTTTTAATAGCTGATAAGGGTGGTGTCAGCATAAGACACAGTTAAGTTCTAGGCGGTTCCTACTTAATCCTGGGTACCCTGTTCCAGACATTTCAAATCAAGAAGCACTGTGCTTCCTTCATTTTCCAGACCAGGGAAAGTCTATGTTATTTCTATGGAGAAAGCTTCCTCTGTCCTGCCAGTTTCATGACACTAAGGGTAAGACTGAAGCTTTATGCTGGAAGAAAATCACCACATCTCCCTGTGACATGGTGTAATTATTGCCAGTAGCATTTGGTGGGATGTTATTTGGCACCATTCAAAATGATCTATGTGACTGTCTGGATTTTCATTCCTTGGCAGACTAGAGAGATGTGTCTCTCTCAAGAGAAATCACTCATTGAGCCTCCAAAGAACTGTCTGGGTCTACCTGCTCTCAGATAAGAAAAAGGAGAGAGATCAAGTCTTACAAATGTGATGAGACCTGAGGTGGCCTGGTAGGGATGTATGAGAGATGGACTGGAAGTGTGCTGGGCCTTTGCAACCCAGAGAATGGAAATGCAGTGAAGGTATTTCTGTTCTTTCATCCCAGTGGTGTGTAAATCCTTCTTTTTCTAAAGGAAATCTTATTCGATTGGCGAAACGAAAATCAACATAAGGGAGAAAGCTATGAAACATAAGAATAATCATTTCAGTTTGCTAAACCCATGTAAGGCTACATAGCATTAAAAAAGAAGAGCCTAGCTTATTTTGTACAAAGATTCTGAGCCCAAAGAATACTCACCCCCAAATGAGGATCACTATGGGAAAGGCAGAGAGAAGAGAGATAATGCCTTATCTTTGGGATCAAATTTTCCATCCCCCCCCCCCATAGAATCAATGAATAGCTTTAAAAGGATATACTAGGGTTATCTTTAGGGATGAGAAAGAAATGTACTGGAATTTTTTTCCCCCAAGTAAATCTTAACATTCATGCTAGCACAATAGAACCCACGTATAGTTTTAATTAGGATGCAAATTTACCTTACTATAGGATTCTTGGTCAAGAGACCTACAAACATCACCCTTCTGACTAATGCTTGTGCTCTCAGGGAATCTCTGCAGGGCAGACCTGGCAGTCAGCTGCTTTGTCTTTAAGGAGTTTAGGCAAGTGCTCTAGTCTCTGGCAGCCCTAGTTTTCTCCATTATAAAATGGTGGTAATAAGTCAAGAGATTTGGTGTGAAGGATCTGGGAAAGAGCATATATATGTTTATTAAGATAAAAGGATATGCGTACTTACCTCTCCTTGTCGTTTCTATCCTTATAAAGTATTTTTTTCAAGAGAATAAAACAATTATTGAATCTGGGCAATATTTTTAATAAGATATACTTTTAAAACATGCCCTGTTAAAGTATGTTGGCCTTATGTGTCCCTAAAAGTTTACAAAGGATTTTATAAAAATGAAACCACCCTAAACATTGACGAAAGTTCCCTCTGTAAAGAATCACATACTACCTTTTGGTAAAACAAACAAATAATCCCTTCCTTGTTTTATCTGCTTTGAATTTAAGGATTTTTAATGTATTGATTTAGCATAAATCATTACTATTCTCTACATGCAACCCACTAGAAAAGACAGGGCTGCAAGTTGATAGTTCTGAATTTCTTTCCCAGCCTTATGATCAATATTTTGGGCAATTCTATGACCCAGTTTCCCCATCTTCCCATCGCTGGCCCTGCTACCATTTGCTAAATGACATTAGGAGAATCATGTAATTTCTCCGGGCTTTAGTTTGTCTGCTTTATTAGCCAGGGTTCTCCAGAGAAACAAAATCAGTAGTGTGTGTGTATAGAGAGAGAGAGATTTATCTTAAGAAATTGACTCATGTGATTGTGAGAGCTGGCAAGTATGAAATCTGTAGGGTAGGCCAGCAGGCCAGGAACTCAGGAAAGATTTCTATGTTGCAGTTATGAGGCAGAATTGCTTCTTCTTTAGAAAACTTTAGTCTTTGTTCTTAAGGCCTTCACCTGATTGGATGAGGTCCTCCCACATCACAGCAGGTGATCTGCTTTACTCAAAGTCAAATGATTGTAAATGTTAATCACATCCAGAAACACCTTCACAGCAACATCTAGATTAGTGTTTGATGAAACAACTGAGCATTATAGCGTAGCCAAGCTGACACATAAATAAACCTTTACATTCACTGACAAACTAAACTAGAAAAGTTGCTGTGGCTCTCTGGGGCCCCTTTTGACTCTATAATTCTGTTTCCTTTATGATTTTTTCCCAAATATATCGCTTCTGGAAATAGCAAAAGAAGGAATATATATATTTACCTTAGATTTTGAATCCATGCAGACAATTTAAGGTATAGATCAATGTTTTTATCCCCACAACATAGATGAGAAAATACCAATGACTTTTAATTATGGTGTTGATAGAAGCCTATCTCTAAACATCAAAATCTTCTAGGCATAAATGGTAAGAGGAAAATGTCTTATTTCAGTGGCTTCATGCTACCATTAAAACTTGTTCGTGTAATCCTCTACTGTCCATCCAATTCATACCATGCTGAGTGTTGATAAACATTGCTGCTCATTTGGGGCATTTCTTTACTTCATATCCTTTTCCGCCCATGAAAATACATGGCTCTTTGCTATATGTTTTCTTTCGTAGTTCATAATATTTCTTCATTGTTGGAGATACATGTTTTATTTTTTTAACTAAATTGATTTTTTTTTCTGAAAAACAAGGACTCTTAGAAGTCAGAAGATATTAGAACATGTTTTAGTTGATTAGTATTTTAAAGGAAGAACTCTTTAAGACAATTCACCCAAATTATTAAAAAAAACACTGTGTTCATAGATACGTATGTACAGAGTCAAAATTAAAACATATACAAAAGGACAAGAAAGAACATTTGTAAAATTAACTCTTCATAATCAATGCTTTTTTTTTTTTTTACCATTCTCTACAACTTTTACCTATATATTCTATCCAAAAAAAACCTTACTGTGTTTTAAGTACAAAAGTGGTTTTTGTACTTAAATTCAAAGTTAAAAAAAGTGATGTTTTTTTGCCACTATTTTAATCCTGCAGAGTTTTCCATCTTATTCCTCTCCTTCTCTCCTATATCTACATTTTATATGTCAGCCCAAAATAAGTTAGTTAACACTCACTGAATATAATCTAGTGGCTGGAATCACCAGCTATGGACTCTGAAGGCCTGGATTCAAATCCAAGTCTTCCCCATTAATTACTATATATTTTTTGGTTTCCTTATCTGAACTATAAAGAATGATTATTTTCTCCTGGGGGTGGGAAGATGGAAGATGCTATGAAGCTTAAATGAAGTAAGGACTTTGATGTTTATTGAACAGAATGGGAGCTCAAGAAAACTACACTTTTATGTTTCTTCCTACTACCGTGCCTTTGTTCATGCACATGGAATGAATGCACTTCATGCTTTCATCTGTCAAAATTCTTTCCATACTAACCAACTCCTCTTTGCAACTTCTCTTACTGTCCACAAGAAGAAGTAATCTTTCCTGTCTCTGCACATCCACTGCAGTTTGTTTATAGCTATCTTGTATTGTGTTTCCAATTTCCTAGCTTGCCTTTATGCATTATGTAGGCAGGGATGGTACTGTTTAACACTCTATAATGCCTTTCCCAGAGCCTAAGATATTATAAGGGTTCATTCTAATCATTCATTTTACTGATTTATTTCATAAATACTTACTGAGTGTCTACTATGTGCTCTGCTCTAGAGAGAGAAGTCAGAGTAGCAAGTTTATGTTATCTTTGAGTTTATGTTCCAGGCAGAAAGTGGCAAAAGATAGCTTAATGGTTGAATAAATAAACAATTAGGCTATCTCTCTTACCTCAATGGCAAAAACCCTCATTTAGCATGCCTTTTTTGTTTGTTTGTTTTGTTTTGACAGTCATTTAGCAAAATTTTTACTGAGAAGCTCTGACTCAAGCATCTGCAAATCAGTCACACCTCTTTTGAATCTCCACAGCCAAGATCAGCCCGGGAATTTGGCCCTGTTTGGAGGGTCCAAGGCATGCATATTTTAGCATTTCACTAAATATCAAAGCACCAAAGACTTAGACTTATACCTTAAGTTTTAAAAATATATTTTTTAAAAAAATGGTTCAGAATTGTTTCACCTCCCTACATTGTTTCCCCTAATTCTTACCTATTGCTATCTTGGTAAGTCAGTAATGACACTTGGAAATAACATGATATACTCTTCTTGATTTCTAGGGGTCATTGCTACAAGATGCTTCATTTTCAACACAGAGCTATTGGTGGGGTGGGGGGGGGGCGGTGGCCTGGAAAGGAAGAGGGAGACTGCTTTAGATTCACGTGCAGACTCAAAAAATCATCCTGGAACTATTCTACACATCACTGCTAAAAGCTTATGACCATGGAACACCAATACTCACAGCAGCATTACTCACAATTGCCAAAAGGTGGAAACTATCCAAACGTTCACCGGCAGCAACAAAATTCGGTATATGCATACAATGTGATGTTATTCAGCCTTAAAAAGGAATGAAATTCTAATACCTGCTACAACATGACAACATGACACTCGAAGACATTATGCTGAGTGAAATAAGTTAGACAAAAAATGACAAATATTGTATGATTTCACTTATGAGTTACCTAAAATAGTCAAGCTCATAGAGATAGTAGAAGAGTGGTTATCAGAGGCTGGGAAGGGAGGATTGTGGACTCTTTTTTTTTTTTTTTTTTTTTTTTTGATGATTACAGACTTTCAGTTTAGGGTCATGAAGTTTCTGGAGATGGATGGATAGTGGTGGTGGTTGCACAACAATGTGAATGTACTTAATGCCACTGAACTGTACACTTACAAATGGTTAAGATGGTAAATTTTATGTTATGTATATTTTACTATAATAAAAAATGACCACTGCCTCTGTTGGTCAGAAGTAGCATATTCATTTTATCAATTATAGAGTTGCTATTGTAACCATTTAGTAATAGCTTGCCCTCTAGTCAATTACTACAAGAAACACATCTGAAGTTGAACAAATTGTGTTTATTATTAGATGCAGTGAGGGAGAACACAAATCCTGGGAACCCTGGGACATCTCAGTAAAAAGATGTTAGAAAGGACTTACGAGATTGGGGCTTGTGTTAGGTGATTTGGGGGATGACTAAAGGGGTGGGGCTTTGCTCTGATTTGGATGCTGTCAGAAAGTGAGAAGAAGGTAATTCTATATTTGGGTATCATGATAAATCTTATCTAGAAGGAAGAAACACCAGACTAAAGCTAAATCTGTAACTAATAAAGAAGCAGTAGTCACTCACTGGAGTAGGAGAATAGTAGGTTATTTTTGTGGTGTGGATAATACTAATGTTTTGTTTATTTTTAGGCATGATTACAAAGTGTTCATATTCTTTTTTTATTATTCATCAAGGTTACAGAGTAGACTTGTAGGATGTTGATGTTCTGGAACATGTTTATGTTCAACAGGTGGCCACCAATACCCACTGATAGTACCAGGAAAGCTCCTAGATGCCGGGGACTATTTTGCTCTTTCTCATCAGTAAGTAGAAGGACACAGCCCACTCTGCTTTATCTGGAGTTCCAGGAGTCCTAGCCTAGAGGGCCTTTGTCAATGATAGATGTCATTGGCAACTTTGACATGTACTTCCCATCAATGACATTTTCACTTACCCTTTATGGAAAGAACAAGTTGATGCAATAAAGGAAATTATAGGTACATGTGTGCAAGCTCATGGGTGTTCTTGCACAAGTGTGACCTATAAAACCTTTTGTATATTCTTGCCATTTTCAACTAGTCGCTCAGCTACACAGAAGCAAAGATAATCTCTGCTGCAGGGTAACTCACTCAATTTGCATTTCTTTCCAGCCTCTTCTTGCAAACCCCAAAGGCAATGATCTATATCTAGGGCTGTCTGACAGGCACAGATAATGCTGTGGGACACCACTAACACCTAAGAGAAAGAAATTCTGAGAAGAAAAGTCATATAATGAGCTCTCAGTCTAGCCCCAGTCGTAGAACTACAGATCAGCTTGTGGAAGAGTGTGTCGGAAATATGGGCACGATGTAAGAGGCAGGACAGGTGTCTGGCTGTTCAGAAAGTTCTGAGCAATGCTCAACACTGGGAAACAAAGAATAATTATAGACTGTGGCTATTTGTGCTTATTCATTTTTCTGGCTGTCAGTCTAACATCATTTAAGACTACAGCTTTTCCTAGTAAATCTTTGCTCTAGATATCAGATAGTCTAAACAATCATTCAGTACTAAACTTTTCTTCACAACTTTATGTAACCCCTAATCTATAAGTCTGATTTTTTTTTGCTTACATAAACAATTTAAAAGTTGCAGCTACTTCTTTACACACTTGAGCTTGATGGCTCAAGTGTAACCACACATTTAAAGAAATGTTGTCATATCCCCTTAATTTGAAAAGGTTAATTCTACATCATTTATAGTGCCTTCAATTTTGTTAATCAACACTGTAATATTTGGCCACACTGCTCCTACCAAAGATATTATAAGGGAGAGAGTAAGATGAGGGAAAGCAAAGCGAATACATTTAATTTTTTCTTCATCGCACGAATAAAATTATATAAAGAAAGATTATTTATATTTTCAAAAATAATAAAAATAACATAAAATGCCCAGATCTTGCATTTGTTTTAGTAAACACAGAAATTTAAGGGATCTCACATCTACATGATAAGCTACAGAAGCTGAGTAGCTGTCCACAGCTATAGTCCTGAATACAAACAGATTCATAATTTGCTCTGGGCACGTGTTCATCATGGCCTGCTATTGTAAGCCTGTGACCATGCCATTATGGTGGTAATACTAAACTTTTTTTGTGGTTTCCAGTCACTTCTGGCTTTTGGCTTTATGTCTTTTAAAACACTTCATCATGAAAAAGTTCAAACACAAAAGTGGAGAGAACAGTTAACTCCACATGTCCATCATTCAGTCTCAAAAATATCAGCTCCTGGACAATTGTTATTTATTTTCACATACTTTCCTTTCAAACTGGATTATTTCGAAGTTAATTCCACATATGATAACATTTAAACCACAATTAAATTGATAACTACTTAATTTAGTCAAGCAGTCAATTCAGACTTTTAAAATCACCAATGATTAGTTGAACAAACTGACTTAATTTTTTCTTACTTGACAGACTTGTAGTTTATACAATAAAAATATGAAACTTTAAATTCTCTCTTATTTAAGAGCACACAGAGTAATACATACAACTTGTATCATAAAGAAATTGTGAAAGGCAAAATTAAAACTTTACAAACATATACCACCCTAAATTCAAATTAATCCTACACTCTGGTTACATAATCACAATGGGCATACACTGTTAAAAAGATAACAAATTTTCCTTATCCATGTGTGTCATTGTAATCATTGCATTTATATTCTGAATAAGCTAAAGCTTTTCTCTTTAAAAGTAATTGAAGTTTGTGCATTTCTGACCACACTATTAGTTCTTTTAAAAAAAGCAAAAGACAATGCATATATCTCTAGTTAACAAACTTAAGACCTAGACCTTGTCTTGTCCACTACACATCAAGTAACCCATTTAACTGCTAAATTATTTCATTATGTATCACATTTTCACAAGAATTTTAAGATTTTTTTCCATATAGGCAATAATAAAATTTCATTTAATTACTGCATTCAGCTTGAAAATGGCGTTTGATAAAATACTAAGCATACATTTGCAGATGTCTCTGTAAATGCATAAAAGACCTTTTTACTGTTACAGAGAAATGAAACATTTCTAAAATATAGGAACACATTCTATCTAATAATTATCTAATATTTTTACTGGGAGCTAAATTGCTATATTTGGAATCAAAGTATATTTAAAAGCTTATATTAAGAGCTTGTAAATAAACTTTCACATACTGCAGAAGGTATTATAAAATTTATATTACATCAAATAAGAACAAATTATTAATACAAGATGGCTTAGGAGCAGTTTTCCTGGGCCCAGCAAAGATAATTGTGGACCCAGAAAAGATGAATGCCAAAGTATATCATAAATCACACAGCAACTGTCAGAAAAGTCCAAAAGGAGACCTAAATGCTTTATTTCCCTGGCTGAAGGATTCTAATTTATGAAGCACAGTAGAAGAGAATAGGACAGATGAAAAAATACAAGCCAAAGGGAGAGCCCCACATATACATTATTGTGGAGTAAGGAAGTTATAGAGTTACCTGCTTAAAACAGGAAAATTAGTAAGCATGCAAACTCCAAAATAATATGTTTGGCAGGAAACATACATGGTCAGGGAACTGAAAAAATTACACATTTCTCAAATTGAATAATGCTGGTTTGCAAACACAAAAAGTCACAAGACTAATCTTGGTTTTGCATGGAAATTCAAAAATGCAATACTTAAATTTATAGTTAAGTAATGTGGCCACCTGCAGGCTGTTAAGCAACAGAGGACAAATGTCCGATTATACATTGCCTAATAACAAGGAAATTATTTACTATTTAAAACAATTTATAGCAAGAAAATGACAACCCAGTACTATCATATACTTTGTATAATTATGAAACTTGAAATTCTTCATACATGACAATTGTTGGTACAATTTTCCACAAAGATATTACTCGTTATGCCTCATTATTAACTTTGATTAGTGAGATAGAAAAAGATTACATTTACTATTATAATACTATTGTGATTTTTCATGACGTTCTTGCTTTCTTTCATAGCATTGAAAAATTTGAGATGTGGCCTTCAGCTTATTCCTAAGAGATACAGGTTTGGTAAATTCAGCATTATAAAGAAAGGGTTTGAATTGACTGCAGTTCATTTGAGTGGCTATAAAAGGAATTAGGAGACTGCTACCTACTCAAAAGCCATCTTAAAACAAATTATACTAAATAACTGTTGGAAACAATAATAAGGCAACGTAAAGGAAGTACATTTCCATATGCAATATGTTTAAAGAGGTGATATGATGGTAGGACATTTGTTGTTAATTATGGGAAAAATTAAAATATACTATAAATTTTACAATTATGTGGACAGATTTTATATAAAGCAAATATTAGCAGGTCAGATAATTAAGAAAGTGATACAATAGTTTCAGACCAGGAATGGATCATTTTAAGTATCTGTCACTGATACTTTTAATATGTTTTAATAAGATTAGCATAAGGACAAGCCTATATAGTCTGTGTTTCAAGCAATGGGCTAGAGAAGGAAGCCAAGGAAAGAAAAAAAATAGAGGCAAAACATGATAAAGGATGAAATGGAATAACTATGAAATAAATTATACAAATTTTGATCATTCTTTGCAACATAAAGAAAAATAGAAATTTGAAGACTGTTCAGTTAATACAATTATTGTAGAAAATTTGACTGATTAATTTGAATCAAAATACCAAATTTGCCATGCCTAGACTCTTGTGTATTTCATAACACTTATTAGCTTATTTCTCTTCACTTCACTTTCTGTTTTATGGATACTGCCTAAAGATGCCCTCTAATAAAACACCCAGATGAAAATGAGGGTGATTCATTAAATTATTCAGATGTTTTGCCTACATCAGTAAGACTTGAGTTTTTCTTTTTCCATTTAGATATTTTGACAGTATATATCATTTCAACAGAAATCAGACCCACGTAATAAATTTTGTTTTATCAGGGACATTATGACAGGCCAAAAGACGATGGAAAAAAGCACATTAAAATAATTTTAAATATTTAAAAAATAGTATCAAAATACATCTTCATCTGACATAATAACTAAAATAGAAGTTACTCAGCCAGAGTTACTCAGAAGTTACTCAGTGACACAGACTGGCTGCCCTCTGAAAAATCACTACTAGGGAAGAAACCAGGCCCACTAATACCAGGTAACAGTTACTGAGTCCTAAGTATATACCATAGGCACTAGGACAAGCAACACATTATGTATATGATTCTGTTATATCGTCACATGGGGATTAAGGTACATTAACCTATTAGTGCCCAAGGTCCCATCTCCAGGCTTGAACTTGCAGTTGAGTCATCAGAGAAATGTAAAGGTCCCAATGATATCCACTCAAATTTATTTGTCATTTGGCTGACTGTAGCCATCTTCCATGTTTCTTTCCTGATATACTAAAAATCCCCAAATCCTACATCATCCACAACTATAGCCTCCTTAAAACAATCCTATAATCTGTTTTTCTAATAATTTCATGTTTTTTGTGCTCACTGTCCTGTGATATTAAGGGGGATAGATATGGAGAAGTCTGGGCATAGCACCATGGTTACCAGTTAGACTTTTGCCCATAGTTTGAATCATGAATCTAGTTGATAAACTTGAAATTCATTTATAAGTGAGTTTTGCTCTTCCTGCTTTCAGTTCTGCCTTTGATCTTCCTTTTAACCCAGATATCTTTACATTGATATTATTCCTCTAGAATTTAAACTCTAAAGACAAGATCTGTGTATGTCTATTTTACTTTTAGTTTTTCAAATTAAATTAATATTTTCACTGCTCCTCTCTTTTTCTTTCTCTTCTAACTAACATATATTGTAAATCTGTTATATTGCACAATAATTCAGACTTAATGTCATTTATATTATGGGTCAACATATTAGACAATAGCATAACTAATCTCATTGTAAGCACCCATTAAATTCTTAGCAAACAAGCCTCTCCTAGGGTATGGAAAGCTCCATGAAAACCCTGTGGCTCTGTGCTTTGAAGAGGAGGGTGCAGCAGATACAGGGACAATGACACAAATAAGCAGTAGGTAGGAAAGAGGGTAGTAGCTCTCAGCTCTTTCTACACACCTGACCTTCTTTGGGTCCCTTATCACTGATACTGGACATTAGGGTGAAACACAATATTATTAACCTTCTATTAAACACACACACACACACACACACACACACACACACACAAATACAGTTCAAATTTTCCCTTTCCTTTGTGAATTATTTTTCCCTTTAAATAGCCCCTGTTTATTTTAACCCGATGACAGATATATGAGACTCTTCAGCATGACTTGCTCTATGTCCCCAATTTTTCCCACTCAACCTCCAAGGCATTATGTTTTTAATGCATATGTACCTGATTCCTTTGGCTTCTCATAGATTTATACCACATCACCTCCTCCCAGTGTCACAATGATTTTAAAGAGATATATAGGACATTGAAGCTGGGTAGGAGGCAGGGGAGAGGGGTAGGAGGATCTGAATATTTTAAAAATAATCCTATTAAGTCCATTAAGAGAAGTGCACTCTTAGACAAAAATCATTCCTATCTGATGAATAACCTCTTCAAAGATGGGGTGTGGAGGTTAGAAAGGGCTCTGGGTTGCTAATTAATGTTAGAGTATAAAAAGCAGAATTAAATATGATTAAGATCACATTTCCATGATTGAAACATTATTATTTTATGTCGAGTGCATTTGGCTCTGGCAAGAATGTAGTCTAAAGGATGTTCCAATCTGTAATAAATGAGCTCATAAATTTTGAGTGTTCTTTCACTATAGCACAAATCTAGAAATTCAAACGGATAGTTTCTTTTGGCAGATTATTTGAAGACTGAAAAACCATGTAATTTATAAATATCTCTCTTTCTGTCTTCCCCTTCCCTCCCTCCATCCCCCTCTCGCTTCCCCTCTCTTTCTCTCTCTCTCTCTTTTTCTCTCTCTCTCTCTCATATACATACAGACACACAGATATACACACATGTATGTGTGTGAACTTTTATTAAGATCTTTATTGAGAAGGACTATTAGACTACTGGTATTCAAAAAACACAAATATTGAACTAAATTTAGCTAACCTAAATCAGTTTTCAGCATTGTTTTAATTTTAAGCTGGATTAATACTCCTGTATTGCATTCTTTTAAGTGATTTTTTTTTTAGTCTCAAAAATTCAAGCACAGTATGAATAATTTTTGGTTTTTGGTTGTTCCACATTAAGAAGAAAATTTAACCTTATAGCCTTGTGAAATGATTTTGTTGGAAAGATAGACTTGTCTTTATATTCCATGATGTTTCCTGAAAAAGAATCAGACTTGAGATCATTTCTCTTCACTCACAGCTATGTCTATCCATTTCTTTTTGTGCTATTATCACCCTTTAATTTGGTACCCATGTATTGGGGAAGTTGACTAATCATAGTGCAAATATATCAGCAAAACAAAGTACACTAGGTATTTCTCCAATGTTGGAGAATTGAAAAAAACCTAAAAATGAACACTATAGTAATTATTGCAAGAGTCTGCTGTCATCTCTGGGGCTGGGAAGCAAAGACAATAATTTGAGGTTATCAGAATTCATATGCTTTGAGCAGTGACTCTGAGCAGTAAGGACTCAAACCTGTAAAGAGCAGCCATTGCCCAGCTTGTGTGGGTACCTCTTAGGGTAATAAGGGTAGTGTGACCCTTCTGGAACTGTGGGAAAAAGCTGGGATCTGCACCCTCTGCTGCTGCCCAAGAGAAGGACAATTGCTGGGGTAATGCCAGTAAGAGCATCAAGCTAGACAGAAAAGATTAAGTCCCTCCTTTCTCTTTCTGCCTTCCAGTGTCCTTTAGTGCCCCCTATTGGCAGAACCTAGTAGAAACCCAGCTAGTAAAGCAGAAGTATAATGTGCAGAATTCCATTATCTCAAATCAGGGATATGGAAGAATAGATTTGTCACCAAGAAAAAAAACAGCCTAGCAATCAGCATGCATGGTAGGTGGGGTAATGGCGCCTCAACAGTATGCACATTCAAATCCTTGAAACCTGTGAATATATTATCTTACATGGCAAAAAGGACTTGGCAGTTGTAAATAAGGTAAGCACCTTGAGATGAGGAGACTATGTTGAATTATCTGAGTGGACTTGATAGAATTATAAAGGTCCTTTTAAGAGAGAGGCAGGAAGAGTCAAAATCAGAGAAAGAGATGTGAGGTCAGAAGCAAAGGGGAGAGGGAGGGAGAGAGGAGGGAAGGAGGAAGAGAAAGGGATTTAAAGATGCTATACTGCTGTCTTAGAAGATGGAGGAAAAGGACACGAGCCAAGGCACGAAGACAGCCTCTGGAAGCTGGAAAAGCCAAAGAAATGGATTGCCTCCTGTAGCCTTCTAGAAAGAACGCAGCTCTGCCAATATCTTGATTTTAGTCCCATAAAACTGACTTCCTTCTCTTGTTGTTTTAAGCCACTAAGTTTGTGGTAACTTATTATAGAAGCAATAGAAAATTAATACAGCGTACCACTGAATTATAAAATTTTGAAGGTAGAGAAGTATATAATACCGCCTCCAAAAAAAGCCAAGGAAAAATATTAAGCGGACACATCACAGAAGAAAATACACAAGTGGTCAACAAATACATGAAAAAGTGTTTGTCATTTAGTCATAAGAGAAATGCAAATTAAAGCCAAAATGAGATATCAGTACATGCTCAGTAGAATGGCTATAATTCAAAAGAATGACAATATCAAGTCTCAGCAAGGATGTGGAATCACTGGAACCCTCATGCATTTCTGATAAATGTGTAAAATGATACAGCCTTTTAAAAAAACTGTTTGGTATCTTCCTATAATGTTAAACACACTCTTTATCTATTACTCACCTCAAGGTATATACTCCAAAATAAGTATATTACCACAAAGAGAATTATACAAGTATGTTTGTACCAACTTTACTCATAGTATCCCTGTTATGGGTCAAATTGTGTCCTCTCAAAAAATATATGTTAAAGTCCTAACCCCTGGGACCATAGAATGTGACTTTCCTAGGAAGTAGGGTCAGTACAGAGGTAATGAAGTAGAAATGAGGTCATTAGGATAGGCCCTAATTTAATATGACTGGTGTCATTATAAAAGGGGAAATTTGAACATGCACAGAGTGAAGATGATATGAAGACCCATAGGGAGAAGACAGTCATGCAACTGGAGTAATGATATACCTACAAGCCAAGGAATGACAAAGATTGCTGACAAACACCAGAAGCTAGAAGAGGCAAGGAAGGATTCTCTCCTAGAACTGATGGGGAGAGTATGGCCTTGCCAACACCTTGATTTCAGACTTCTGGCTGCGAGAGCCATTAGTTAATAAATTTCTGTTGTTTGAAGCTGCTTAGTTTGTGGCCCTAGGAAACTAATGCAATTCCTAAACTGCAACAATCCAACTTTCCACCAGCAGGAGAATAAATAAATATGCCCGGGTGTATTCATCCAAAGGAATACTACTTCTCAACTAAAATGAACAAACTAATGATTGACCTAATAATATGGATAACTCCCAAGAGCTTTATGTTGAGAGAAAAAAACAGAAGACATAAAGAGCACATGCTCTATGATTCCCTTTATATACAGACAATAGTTTGCAAAAATGGCAATGTAACTCCTTATATCTATGCCCTTTGCAATATTTTATTCCACCATCTATCAAGAGGTGGTCAATTGTCCACCCCCTTTAATCTGGGCTGGAATGCAACTCTTATCAATAGAATGAAGTGGAAGTGATAGTGTTCCAGTTCTCAGAACAGATCATTCATACACCCAACTCTGTCTTCGAACCATACTCAGACATCATGTGAGAAATCCCAAGATAGTCTGCTGAAGAATGGGAGATTATATGAAGCAGAGATGAAATGTCATAGCAAAGACCATCCTAGAGTTGCAGCCAATCACAAATACATGTGTGAGTGCAGCTGAAACAAGAACTACACAAAGGAGTCCAGACCAAACTGTCGGTCCATTTATTTGTGAGCCAAATAGTCATTTTAAGTTACAAATTTCTGAGGTATTTTTTAAATGTAGCAGCAATTAACTAATGAAGTTAAGAAACAAATCAACTAAAATTTGATGATAAAAATCAGAACAGTCAATAGCCAAAGCAATCCTGAGAAAAGAAAAAAAAAAAAAAAAAAAGCAAAGCTGGAGGCATCACACCACCTGATTTCAAAATACACCACAAAGCCATAGTAATCAAAACAGCATGGTACTGGCTAAAAACAGACATATAAACCAATGGAACAAAATATAAATCCCAGAATGAACCATGAATTTATGGTCAAATGATATTTGGCAATGGTGCCAAGAATATACAATAGAGAAAACATAGTCTCTTCAATAAGTAGTGTTGGGAAAACTAGATATCCACATGCAGAAATATGAAATTAGAACTTTATCTCACATCACATACAAAAACCAAATCAAAATGGATTAAAGACTTAAATGTAAGATCTGAAACTGTAAAACTACTAGAAGAATACATAGGGGGAAAAGCTTTTTGACATCAATCTGAACAATGATTTTTTTATGACCACCAAAGCACAGAAAACAAAAGCGAAAATAGACAAATGGGATTGCATCAAACTAAGGAACTTCTGCGCAGCAAAGGAAACAATTAACAAAGTAAAGAGATGACCTACAGAGTGGGAGAAAATATTTGCAAACCTTACATATGTTAAGGGGTTAATATCAAAAATATATAAGGAACTCAAATAATTCAATAGCAAGTAAATAAGTAATCCAGTTAAAATATGCAAAATATCCGAATAGACATTTCTCAAAAGAAGACATGCAAATGGCCAACAGGTATATGAAAAATTCTCAACATCACTAATCATCAGAGAAATGCAAATTAAAATCATGAGATATCACCTCACACCTGTTAGAATGACTGTTATCAAAAAGACAAAAAGGATGCAGAGAAAAGGGGACCTTACACACTGTTGGTGGGAATATAAATTAGTACAGACATTACAGAAAACAGTATGGAGCTTCCCCTAATAGTTAAAAGTAGAACTACCATAATCACCTGGCAGGGGAGATACCATGATCACAAAGGTGGTTTTCCCAGGGTGAGGCTTATCCATTGTACTCTGGATGTGCTAACCCCTGCGATTTCCCCAAATGTGGGAAACTCAAGTGCATAAACTGTGGTAGTGGGGATAAAAAAATAGCACTACCAGATGATCCAGCAATCCCACTACTGGGTATGTATCCAAAGGATATTAAATCAGTATGTTGAAGAGATATTTGCACTCCTGTGTTCATTTTAGCATTATTTACAATAGCCAAGATATAGAATCAACCTAAGTGCACATTAGTGGCTGAATGGATAAAGAAGATGTGGTATATACACACTGGAATACTATTCAGCCTTATAAAAGAAGTAAGCCCTGCCATTTGCAACAACATAGATGCATGGATTACTGAAATAAGCCAGGTACAGAAAGACAAATACCACATGATCTTACTTATATGTGAAATATAAAAAGGTAGAACTCATAGAAGCAGAGAGTAGAATGGTGGTTGCCACGGACTGGGGGTTGGGGGAGAAATGGGGAAGAATTGGTAAAAGGGTACAAAGTTTCAGGTAGAGTAAACAATATTAAAGGAAAAAATCAGAACATATATTGCCTTTGCCCCACCGAAGTCAGAGCTTCAAGTGTGTCCATCCCCCAGACAGCGCGCACCACACCCATTAGGTGTGTATATACCCACCCCCTCCTGCCCCTCCCATAACCTAAACATTTGTACCCCCATAATATGCTGAAATAAAATAAATAAATAAATAAAAGTAAAATGTGGTTGTAAAAATAGCCGTAATAAGTCCAACCACCAAGAAAACAAAATTAGAACAGTTACCTTGGAGGGAGATTAACTATAAAACAATACGAGAATTTTTTCTAAGATAATGGGAATGTTCTATATCTTGATTTGAGTGATGGTTATATCATAGTCAAAATGTAGTATACATTCATCAAAGCTTATCAAACTGTATGTTGAAGATCTGTGTATTTCACAGTATGCAAATTATACCTCAATTATAGAAATAGAGACGTGTCTTCTTGACAAGAATTCTGCTAAGTCAGTTTAGCAAGAATGCCCCCACCCTTAATGTAAACTCTTAGTAATTTTTCATCTACTTACCCTTTATTCTGCCTATTGATTATAAATCCCCAGCTGTCTTTGCTGTATGCAGAGTTGAGCCCAATCTCCCTCTATATTGCAATATCCCTATTACAATAATCTTGAATAAATTCTTCCTTATTCTTTTAACAAGTGTCAGAATAATTTCTTTCTTTAACATTCACTGAAACATGATGGCTTGTACTTTTATTAATTAAAACTCTAGTTTTTTGAGAGTTACAAGTAATACTTTTAAAAGAAACTTTTAAGATAAGCAAAAATATTCCTAATTATTTGGATATATAGAGAGCAAATTTTTACATGTCTGATTCATTTTATATAAGCTAAATTATAAACAAATAAAATTTATGATAGAGAACAACTTGTGTTAGACAATAGTGCCTTTTGACACAGATTTAATATTACAGCTTGGACCTATTACATATTCCCAGTAATTATTATGAGATAATTTATTGAGTACCTATTATTCTCAAGTTTCCTGTCATATACGCACTTTCTAATTTCTTATAGCAGTTTATTCTTGGATTTCAAGTGTCAGAAAACTAAGTGTTGCTGAAACTTCAGGTGAGAAAGAACAAAGCATGAAAAAATGTGATCTGATTTGGGACAATCAATATTGGCCTAATAAATCTAAGCAATTGGCTTTAACTTCCACCAGTTATTATAAATATTTCTGAACATACTGAACTACTCCTGGATGATCAAAATTTGAAGTGGCTGCTTCAGAATTTTCCATTTAGTAGAGCTGATTCTCTTCTCCAGTGGCATCCCATATATCTGACTTCCATATTCTCCTTCTCAGAGTAGGCTTATATTATTCTGTTTTCACAGAAAGAAGGAGAAGATGAGACTGGGAAAGTTCACTGAGATTTGATTAAATTCTAGGATAAGAAATTTACTTTTAAAGAACTAGTTATTAATTTCTGGGAGATTCTTTTTTTGTACCTTCTCCTCTGATTTGGGTATTGCAGTAGCTACCTACAGTATTGGACTTCAAGTACACATTTCTGATTAGTCAAGAAAGTTTTTATTCTTTTAAAAACATATTTACTGGCAATTTCTCTATAACATTTGTTGGCCATTACAGCCTTCAATTCAAGACAATGCAAAAATGGAACACTTTGCACCCTACACTGCAAAGACGGGCAGAATGAAGCTTAGAGCAAATTGTACAGGCAGACACTGTGCTCTGTCCATTAGTGCTCAGTAAATATGATCAATTAATACCTCTTTTTACATTTCTATTACTTCCTATATGAAGTTAGAGTTTAATGGATTCTTTTCAGGAGAATTCTTCCCCCTAAACTCAACAATGCTGTTCTTTGATGTTGAGAGAACACAAACATTTTCATAATCCTCTGAGTACTGTAGCTTATGTAGGCTGATTCTTGGGAGAACTCCAGAATCAACTCAGTTCTAAAGAAAAAGGAGGGGAGAAAGGCATGTAATGCCCTTTAAATTTATAGGGGGGAAAGTGCCTGTGTAGAGAGTGGGGAAAGAAAGAGAAGTTTAAAAAAATACATTGAAAAATATATTGTTAATTGAGAGGTTGACTGATTTGTCAGTGGTCTATATCTTTTAAAGAATATGACATTTCCTGTCGTGGGTCCTATGTTACTTTCAGCCAGGACTAGAATATGTCAACAGGACATGCTGTAGATGCCCCTCAACACACATATACACACTGCCACTCATCAACAAAGAAAACAACAAAAGAAAGGGATCTTGCTTCATCTTCCTTTTGTCCCTCTCCATCCACATACCCCACCACTGAAATTCCTCAGTAAAGCTCTTGCTGAATATTATGTCAATTTTTGCAACCTAATAGGGACGATTTAGGATCTAAGAGAGAATGCGTTTTACCATATTCACTAAGGGCTCCTTTAGTATTTTAAATTACTTTTATAATTATCAATATTGATATTATATTCAAAAAGCAACAACAGGGGACTTTACCCTATGGAGTTAATTAAATATCTATAAATTAGCTCAGCTAGTATGCCAAGGCTGAATAACCTACTGACTTAAATATGTGCTTTAATTGCAAATGGCATGAGTTTGAATTCCTTTGAGTTTTACTTTTATTATAAATTTCCCTATCTCCTTTTTCTTTTAATATCCAATGGGTAACTATAATTTTTCACTTAATTATTTTTATCATGTCAATCTATTATGGATCTAATGAAAATATTTAAGTAATATATGGTTCTAAGAAGAAAAAACACATATTAAATCCAATTTTCAGAAAAATTTACTGCATTTTTTAATGTGCAAGGGACTGTGCTTCTTTAGCAGTTTATAGCACTTTATTAAGTATTGTGCAGTGTATATATTTTTTGAATTCTCAGCATGTCACTGCAGCTTTGGAAAACAAGAGCAGATCCCACAGTAGCAATCCTTTAAAAGGGAATTTTTATTGACTAACATTCATTCAAGACAAGTATTCCCAGCATGTTAAAATATAATGATGCTTGCTATACACACAGTTGGATGATGTTATAAGTAGCAAAATTTTACTTGTCTGATTAATCATCCCCTTGCCCCTGTGGCGTTTTAATCCAGAATAGCTTGCCCATTGATAAAACTAGGCATTCTTTATGGTCAAGTTCCAGCTTGAAACACAGAATTGTGGAATTAATCATTTCTACAAGTACAGTACGGTTTTGTAAATTCTGTTCTCTAACACTGCAGGCCTCAACCCCCAGGCCAAGGACTGGTACCAGTCCCTGGCCTGTTAGAAACTGGGCTGCATAACGGGAGGTGAGCTGCAGGTGAGCAAAGGAAGTTTCATTTGTATTTACAGCCATTCCCCATTGCTAATACCGTCGCATGGGGGAATAGGTTTCAACATATGAATTTAGGATGGGGCGGGGAGTTACATAAACATTCAGAACATAACAACCTTCCTGGGCCTCAATAACCCAATCTGTAAATTTAGGACAAATAATGCCCGAATATACATATATCTGGCATATACTTACTTAATTTCTATGTTTATGGATGTCTTGGTTTGTAAATATATTTTAGGTAATTGTAGAAAGTCATAAAACATGGATGATATAAGATTTGGAGAAGTGATGGGACTGTTCTATTTCTGGATTGTGATGGTAGTTATACAGCTGCATGCATTAGCCAAAATTTACAGAACTAAACACTAAAAAAAGGAACTTTGCTGAAAGTAAATTATGACTTAATAAAACAACAGAGAAAAGTAATATGGACAGGGTAGGAAATAGTGATAGTTCTATTAATCACTTCAGATGCTGAATGAGCTTATAGAGAACTTAAATTTTTTTCTAAGAGTTATAAAAATTCTTTGAGTTCCTTCTTAGAGTTAGGTCCTACATTTTGCAATTTATAAACAATTACTGTCACTTCCCAGATGTTTAATATAGCAGCTATAATTTAATTAAAGTTTATCTGACATTCTCTAAACCTAAAGCAAAATGTGGAACTTTGTTTATCTTTATTTCTTTTTAGAGACCCCTATTTTGGTCATGGATGTCTAATAATTTGGGTAAATATAACAAGATCTCCATGTGGTCCATGTTCCTTGTACAACCTACCACATAGAGTAGTGTGATGAATACCTCTTGTAAAAATGTCAGGAGTTGCAGAGTTCTGTGACAATATAGGAGAGAGAGAAAGGGTACTTGCTAGGTCAAACTCTTAGATTTGAGAACTCAACAGCAGCAGATTTTACTTGTGAAAGTCAAGACCCACCAAGCACAGAAATTGGAGTGAAATAACTGAAACATCCGGGTTCTAGGCCCAACTCCTCCACTTATTAGATGACTTTGAATGGTCCTCAAACATATATGGTACCTATCAATACCTTATGGACGTTTTTGAGATCAAATGAGACAATGTGTATGGAAGCATGTTGAAATTGAGTAATCCAATACAAATAAAATACTAATAATTATGAATCTGTGTGGGCAAAGAGCTGCAACTGGAATCCTCAATTGCACTTTACAGCACGTCATACCTAAAAATCACTTTCTGACTTGCTTTTGAAAGCCATCTACGAGGTTTCAATAGGTCAATATGTGACCACAAATTCTAACGTGCCTCCTTTTACAGCTTGAGATGAATAAGAGTCTGAGATGGCCACCATCAAACAGAGCGATTATTGCAGCCATTATAATTTATGATACTAAAGACAACAAGTTTATGATGGTGTTTTTGGTTCAGCTTGGTATCTGGGCCAGCAGCCACACTGAGCAAGCTTAGAGCCACATAAAACAATGATTTAGACAGGGCTCCCTGGTTGTTAATTTCATCCATTTTACATAGCAAAGCTTGAGGTTATGTTTAAAAATGCAAGCACTAGGTTTAAAATACTCTTTCAGTTTTTCAACAAAGCCTTCCATCATAATGGATTACAAATAGTTTTCTAAATGTCCTTAAATAGATTATCTAGTGGTACTCTGTTGACCAGGCCCTGAAAAATCAAAAAAAAAAAAAAAAAAAAAAAAAGAATGGAACTGCTTTTTTGTGGGTAATGGACAAAAGGCAACCATTCTGTGTCAGTCCATGCCTGAGTCATCCTCCAAAGGTCTACTGGTGGGAAAAAGGAAAAATAAATGTTCAAAGCTCTATTCTGGTTGCTAGAAGCTTCTGGACTACAGCAAGTTCAGCTGGGCTGCCTGGGGCTGCTCAGTGTTCTGCTCTCTTTGAGGTATTAGCACCCGTTTGGTATCAGCTGAGCCTTGGACAAGAGCTTGAGGGCTGTTGCCGCTGAAGCCTGCTGACCAGGAGGTTAGCCGACCCCTAGTGAACCTAAATCCTACACAGACCTCAGTACATGCTGCCCGCTGTTTCAGCACAGCATTGCAACCTGGTGGTCTGCCCGGGTCTGCATGAGGTCTGAGAATTTGGAGTTTGTGTTCATCTACCTGTTGACTTGTCTTTTATGATTTCATCCTGTTTGATATGTTCTTTTAACTGAAACTATTTACTTTCACTGAATTCTAATTTTTAATTTTTCTTACTTTTTAACTGGAATAAAATATATATCCAATAAAGTGCATAGAGTTCACTAATGTTGACAGTGCAGCTGGATGTGTTTTTACATATGTATATACTTGTGAAACCACCACCTAAATCAACACATAGAATATTAGCAGCATTTGAGAAATTTCTCTCATGCTTCCCCCAGTAATTATAGTATAGCTGTAGATTTTTAATATATGACTTTTATTGTGTTGAAACAGTTTGTTGAGTGGTTTTTATCATGGAAGGGTGTTGAATTTTGGCAAATTCCTTTTCTGGGTCAATTGGGATATTTAGGCTTTTTCATCTTTCATTTTGTTAAGTGGTGTATTACATTGGTAATATTTTATATGTTGAACCACTAGTTTTGCTTAATACTAGCTATTGATTTTAAGCAAGTTTCTTAAATTTCAGTTTTCTTATCTGTAAAATTGAGCTCAGACTAACAGCTATCTCTGTTGTTGAGAATATTAAATAAATAATGCATATATAACACTTAGT
Organism: Eulemur rufifrons; assembly: GCF_041146395.1. Taxonomy (NCBI): domain Eukaryota; kingdom Metazoa; phylum Chordata; class Mammalia; order Primates; family Lemuridae; genus Eulemur; species Eulemur rufifrons. The sequence continues at coordinate 27,998,001 of NC_090999.1, forward strand.
CCTATGCCTAGAATATTCTTGTTCAAAAATGGTAGCTATCATTATCATCATCTTATTTTTTTCACTAAAGCTAGCAGTAGCAACAAACTTATTAAAAGCAGACACACAAAGAGAAACATAAGTACACTTTTAAAAAATACGTTTAAAACTTCTTCCATTCTTAACACTCACTGAAAAAATCAAACTGGAAAAAAGAAGGATTTATACCCAACCTCTCAACCACAGAGCCAATAACTAAGCCAGGTCACCCGCTGTGTTATTGATGAAGGCAGGATGGAAAAGAAGATACTTATAAAGAAAGAAAGATAAAGAGGAAGGTTCAAACAAAGTTTAAGAATGAGAAAGGAGGGTAGGAGTCAAGAAGAACAGAAGAGAGATCTACTTGCCAATGTATCCGGCTGCTGTTCCAGCCACAGTGAGGGGTGAAAGTCTCAACACCTGCCCTTCGCCCCAAACCCCTGCCAGCCCCAGCACTCCCAGCACCCACCCTTCCTTTACTCCCTGATGTTTACCTATCTTGACTCTTCTCTCTTCTGGTTGGGGTGAGAAAAATGATGCGGAGAATAGGAGGTAGGTCACCCTGGCTGAGAGGTTAAACATAGGCTAAATTCAAGAGTTTCTTAAGATTCTAGTTAGACTGTGATTATTCCTGCTTCTCATCACCACAGTGACAGAAACTAGACTCTTACAAGAAGAGTCAGGTTCTCATAAAATTCTTTGAAAATAGCCCCAGTAACCTTCAGACCAGCTAGCTGTATCCATTTTCTTATTTTACATCATGTGTCTTTAACTCTGCCTTTCTACCCTTTCCTTCAAAGTTATTCAACTTTCATTCAACCGTTATTGACTAAGGCTGGAACAGTAACTAGCTCAAGCCCCTGCTTTCATAGAATTCACATTCCAGGAGGAAAGACAGACAATAGATACCCTAATGATATATAAAATGCAGTGACAAGGTTACACTATATGCCACAAAGGAAGGAGCATTTGAGTAGAGACTTAAAGTGAGGAGCATGACACACAATTTTGGAGTGTAGATTCCCTGCAGAGGGCACAGCAATGATTTCACACTTCTTTTCTAAAAATAAATATTTCTGAAGAAATATTAATAAACATTTCTGCAATTTCAAAGAATCTGGTTTGTAAACCACAGTGCAAGCCAAGGATCACAGCACATCATTTTCCACATGGCAAAGGTCAGATTCTGATAAGAGTCCCCTGGTAGGACAGCCTGACTAAGCACCTGGTGCACAATCTCCAAGACCCGCATCATCATTATGTGTTGTCATGATGTAACAAAAATTCTTAATTAAAACATGCCTCATTTGTTAACAGCCAAACTTCCTGTTCAGATTGCCAGCTAAAGCTCAGATCCAACCAAGTTCCTGGTTCATTTATAAGTTGATATTTTCCTTTAGTCAGGTAGTTTTAAACTTAACAGTTATCAAATAGCCAGTCCTACTGGTTAAAGGGAAAATTGAATGCTCAGCTAGATAACAGTTTGCCTTGGTATAATATGAAATAAGAGAGATAAAGGCAATGTTGGGGAATCGGAATTCATGATACCAGGTCTCAAAGAGAAAGGTAATTAAAATAGGGACACTAAGGTTCCAGGAGGGACTAATTGTTACATTATGGACACTGGTCATTCAGGCATTTGGCAAAAATTTTTCGAGGGAACTTTCAAAGAAAAAAATCAGTAAGGCAACAGTAATAAGTTAAACCCTTGGAATAACCTTTCTCCTCTTCTACATGATGCTTTTAAATTTGTAGAGCTGCCTCTTTGTGTCCTCTAGAAAATCAGGGGAAATTTTCTATTCCCCAAAACTAAGTTTCTTAGTGATTGGCTCTAGAAAAATGGATGGATCTGCCTAATTAATGAATGTCTGAAAAACACTTTAAAAATATCATCCTCTAAAAAGCTATTTCAAGTGAAATGATCTTTAGATTATATATTTATAGTCAAGTAAGATGAAAGGGATAATGACAGGAAGTGATACAGTAGTTAATCAGAAAGGCTATGAATGATTCCTTTCCCACGATAATAGTTACTGTCAACAAGCACACTCAGATCATTGGGTGAAAGGAGGTTCTGAGCAGCTCTACAGTAGTGAGCTGAGTCTTTCTCTCACTAGATGTTTTTTCACAATATGTTAAAATAAATCTCACAAGTAGCAATCATATTGGCTGACATAACAATAATGGGTACCATTTGCTAAGCATTGAGCTACTTTCCATGTTTATTGTATTAACAAACCACAACACTTTGAGGTAGGTATTATTCCTGGGAAATCTAGGATTAGCAATTAGTGCCCATTCACAGCTACTGAGTTTTGGAACCAGAATTCAAATCCAGTTCTGTCTAACTGCAGTCTATTCTTCAAACCATTACACTATATTGCCTTAGGAATACTCATTTTCTTACATTTTCAGTTTCTTAATTTTTCCTCCTTTAACATTTTCCATTTATATTAACAGACTGAGGACAAGATATAGGGCATTTCCTGGGTGATGGAGATTTCTTTTGTGTGCCATTCTAAATGCTCTTAAGCATTCTAAAGAATTATCTGTACAATGTAGATTGCTTTTCTAACATGTTTAGCTTCAGAATTCAATATTGCATAGAATATTGTATTACAAAAGTTAAGACATTTTCCTTTGAGGCATAGTGTTATTGAGACCCTTTGACTGCTGTGAAAAAAATTAAAAGCTATTAAAACTGACAATATGAGGAAGAAATAAAGATGAGTAAATTTTTGAAAAGATTTATTCATAACTCATGAATTCTCTGTGGTAGAAGTCCAACTGATCCATCAGTATTTTCTTCATCTAGTACATAAGCACTTGCCTAACTCTCTTCACCACCTGGTCTAGGCACATGGTCAGCATTAGTTGGAGCCCAAATAGATGACTTACTATGTGGTAGATCATATTTTCTCTAAATGTGGAAGCTAGAAGTCTGAAATCAAGGTGTCAGCAGACCCATGGTCCCTCTAGAACTCTGGGTAGACTCTTTCCTTGCCATTTCATAGCTTCATAGTCACAGTAGTGACTGTTCATCCTTAGCATTCCTTGGCTTGTACCTGCATCATTCCAATCTCTGTTTCTCTCATCATATATGTTCTCACTTTTTGTCTGTCTTTTCCTGGTGTTTCTCTCTTCTGAAAAAGATGCAGTTCATGTTGGATTAGGGCTCACCCTAATAATCTCATCTTAACTCGATTAAAACTACAAAGACCCTATTTCCAAATAAGATAACATTCACAGGTACCTCAAGTTAAGACTTCAACATATCCTTTTTGGGGACACAACTCAAACTGAGTTGATTTCATAACACATGCTATGAGAAAAATTAAACAGGAAATCTCAACAGGATGTGTGTAGGTGGGAAGTGGGGATTAGATGCAATATGGGGGAGCCAGCCCACATCTTCAGATGATTGGACAAAAGCTCTGTGGATGGCTGGACAAGAGATCCGTGGAATGTTCCATACATGTTCAAAGAACAGCAAGGAGGCTAGTATGGCTAAAGCAGAGTGAAAAGGGTGTGAGTAGCAAGAAGTAAATTCTTAGAAGTTACAGGAAAGCCACATTGTGAAGACTTTGGCTTTTATTCTAAGTGAGTTGGGAAGCCATTAAAAGGTTTTGTCCAGAAAATGATATGACCTGACATATCTTAACAGGACCTCTAAAAACCATTGAAACTAGACTATAAGGAAGCAGGGTGGAAGCAGGGATTCAGCTTAAAAGACTACTGGAATAATCCTGGTGAGAGATAATGGTGATTTGACAAGGGAGATGGTAATAAGTCATCAATTTCTGGATATTGTTTGAAGGTAGAGATAACAGGATTTGTTGATAGATTTCAGTTGCAGGATGTGAAAGAAACAGGAGTCAAGTATGGCAGAAGGTTTTTGGCTGCAGTAACTGAGAAAACACATTTGCCTATAACCTAGATGTGCAGAATATAGAAATATCTGATACTAGATAGAAAATTAAGAAATTATATCACAAACTAAGTTTCAGATATTTTTCTTGGATACCCAAGTAGAGGCATCCAGTGGGGAGTTAACTATATGGGTCTGTATGTAGGAGAGTAAACCTCCCTGCTCCATATCTCACCTTGGGAGGTAATGCTGCAAAACTGGGCTGTCTCACAGTCTCAGAAGGATCATGAACAAAAGGCTCAGTTATTTATTCGGGAAAATATCCCAGAAAAAATGAGGAGTAATTATTGTGTTTTCTCTTGGTGCAACTTCAGAGTTTATTCATTTATTCAATAAATAGGTATTTATTACATAGTTTGGCAGTTTATAGAACTATACATTAAAAGGACTTCCAAAAAGTGAGAAACCAAATTTACAGACCTAACATGAAAGATCTTGGTATTTTATTAGAATAAGAAACTATGGATAAGAAGAATGATCAAGCAAGAAGACAGAAACAGACTAGCCTACATATTCATGGAGGAGGATGATGTCTGGTTCCCCAACAGGTGGTAGTAGAAGGCTCACCTTTATCCCTTCCAAGGAAAAGATCTATCATGGCCTCTGGCAGAGAAAGGTCCATGAAGAACCCACAATGGACCTTATGTGGGACATGTCCTCAGTTTGGGACAGAGTGTAGTGTTTTCTTTTCTTTTTTTTTTTTTTTTTCATCGATTGGACTCTGATTGAAAATGTAGTGGGTTTTCTCCAGCTTTGCCTGAGCTTAAGGAGCAACAACTCTCTTGATAAGGGGAGATGTACCTACCAACACATACTCTTCAGCAAGAGTGACTGTTCTCTGGTGAATCAATAGTACAGATAATCACATTCCTCATTCTGCCAGGAAATTGGGCTAAAAGTATGTGTGTATAAGACTGTGAGGTGGAGCTACAATTTAAGCACTGATACCAGAGAAAAGTTTCAGTGAGTTTGCAGCTTTCTCTCTATTCTTTCGTTGTTTCTCTCTCAGGCTGATGATCCAGGAAACCTTAAGAGAAAGGCCTTGTGACCTTGGGGTCCAGAAGCATTTTAAACCATTTATTTTTGTTCCTTTTCTCTCCATTCAACCTCCATTTTCATACCACAGTGACAGGAAAGTCATTCATTGTGGCTATACAGGATACATACCTCCTCTAGAAGACATTTCTGGGTTGTTAACAAATGCTATGAAGCTTTAGATGAGTTTGAAAAATGCAAAATGTTATACAAATCCAACTTCTCCATGTCACAACTTAATGGAAGGTTTTTTTACTCCTATTTTAAACTAGTCTGAAATCAATCTGTAAAAAGTTCACTGGCCATTTTATAGAGAAATAAGAGAGCAGACTGGTTAGTGACTTGCTCAGAGTCTTACACCTTATTAACCATAGAGATAAAGGTAGAATCTAAGTCTCCTCTCAACCACGTTTTTGTGCCCTTCTCAATATTTTGCTGCCAATGTTATGGCTGCCAATATCTTCAATATTTGGCACATTTACAGTATCAACTTATACCTCTGGAAAGAGCTTCAGTGGTCCTCTGCCTCCATGAAAATTACAATCAAACCTTCTTAAGATCTTAGAATCTTTCTAGACACTCTGAAAGAAAGGTAGCCTTATATAATGGGGTGGCCACAAATTTCTAAGTCAGTAGCTATCTAAGAATCCAGGCTGTAACTACGACTTAAAGTAATTGACAAAGCTTCTGGTAGCCTCAGTTTCTTCATTTATAAAACAGGGATGGTAATACTTACCCCAAAGACTTGGGTTTTTTAATCAATATTATTTTTAATTAACAATAATTGAATAAATTTATGGAATACAATGTCTTGTTTTGTTATATGTATACAATATGGAGTGATTAAATCAAGCTAATTAACACATATCTATCATCTTGCTTACCTATCATTTTTTATGGTGAGACATTTGAAATTTAATTTCATAGTTGTTTTTAAATATACCTTATTAGACTATAGTAATCCTGCTGTGCAATAGTTCTTAAAACTTATTTCTCCTCTCTGAAAATTTGTTCCCTTTGATCAAGAACTCCCTATTCCCTCTCTCTCCATTGCTCCTTCTCCCAGCCTCTGGTAACCATCATTCTATTCTCTACTTTCATGAGTTCAACTTTGTTAGATTCCACATATAGGTGAGACCATGCAGTATTTGTCCTTCTGTGCCTGGTTTATTTCACTTAGCATAATGTCCCCCAGTTCATTCATGTTGCCACAAGTCATAGGATATCCTTCTTTTTTAAAAAAATCAATATTGTGTATATATATTACATTTTCTTTATCCACTCATTTGTTGATAGACACTTAGGCTGATTCCATATCTTGACTACTGTGAATAATGCTGCAATGAAGATGAGATTGCAGATATCTTTATAACATATTGTAATAATTTCAGTTTCTTTGGATAGCTATCCAGAATTGGGATTACTGAATCATATAGTAGCTCTATTTTTAATTTTTTGGAGAACTTCAATATAGTTTTCCCTAATGGCTGTCTAATATACATCCCTACCAACAATGTAAAGACTTCCCTTTACTCTGCCATCTTAGCCAACATTTGTTATCTTTTGCTTTTTGATAAAAGCCATTTTAACAGGTGTGAGGTGGTATCTCATTGTGGTTTTAATTTGCATTTCCCTAATGATTCGTGATGCTGAGTATTTTTTCATGTACCTGTTAGCCATTTGTATGTTTTCTTTTCAGAAATGTCTATATAATTTCTTTGCCCATTTTTAAATTAGTTTATTTGTTTTCTTGCTATTGAGTTGTTTGAATTCCTTATATATTTTGGATATTAATCCCTTATCAGATGTATGGTTTATAAGTATTTTCTCACATTCTGTGAGTTGTCTCTTCACTTTGTTGTTTCCTTTGCTATGCAGAAACTTCATAGTTTGATACCATCTCATTTTTCTATCTTTGGTTGTTTTTTTTCCTGTACTTTTGAGGTTATATCCAAAAAGTTATTGCCTGGGCCAATGTTATGGAGCTTTTCTCCCATGGTTCTTCTAGTAGTTTTACAGTTTCAGATCTTACATGTAAGTCTTTAATCCATTTTGAGTTGAATTTTGTATATCTTGTGAGATAAGGATCCAGTTTCATTCTTCAGCATGTGGATATCCAGTTCTCCCAACACCATTTATTTAAGAAACTATCCTTTCCCCATTGTGTGTTCTTGTCACCTTTGTCAAAAATCAATTAACCATAAATGACCTTATATATGGAAAACCATAGTCTACCAGAAGACTGCTAAAACTGATAACCAGATTAGGTAAAGTTGCAGTATAAAAAAATCACAAACAAAAATAAGTAGCATTTCTATATACTAATGACAAACTATCCAAAGGAAATTAAGAAAATAATTCCATTTACAACAGCAACAAAAAAATAAATATTTAGGTTTAAATTTAATCAAGAAGGTGGAAGATCTATATACTGAAAACTATAAAACACTGATGGAAAAAACTGAAGAAAACATAAATAAATAGTAAGATGTCCTATGTTCATGGATTGGAATAATTAATATTGTGATAATGTCCATACTACCTAAATTGATCCACAGATTCAATACAATCCCTCTCAAAATTCTAATGTCATTTTTCACAGAAATAGAAAAAAAACTCTTAAATTTTTATATGAAACTACAAAAGACCCCAGTTACCAAAATAACCTTGAGCAGAAAAAAAAGCTGAAGGCATCACACTCCCCTGATTTCAAAACAAATTTTAAAATGATTATAATCAAAGCAGCACAGTAGTAGCATAAAAACATACACATCAACCAATGGAACAGGACAGAAAGCCCAGAAATAAGCCAAAGCCTTATTTGGATAATTAATCATGGTACTATATTTAAAGACTGTAACAAGTACAGAATAACTAACTTGATTAATAAAGGCTATTGTTATTTTTATCAAAGGAAAGACACAAAATTAAGTGACACTTAACTTGACAAAGAGGTAACATACAGTTATGAACTTCAAGGTTAAAAAACAAATCAAAGAAAATAACCTGGATACAAATAGATAAGTAAATTTGATAATGAATGGGTAACTAGAGGCTACTTTGACTAAAATAGTTGACAAAACTGAGGATATTACACAACCTTGAATCTTTTCATATTTTATTTTGATGGGATATCTTTAGCATGTAGTACCAAGAATTTTGAAAAATTATCTCTAATAAGTTAGACTAAGATGGGGAGGAGGAGTAAAAGGAAGAAGTAGGAGGAATAGGAGGTGTTGGAATATACTCTGTATATGGAGATACATGTGGCCTTCAGAACAACTTGTACATAATGTGGCCTTTTGAAATTTAAAATGCAATACAGAAACTGTTTTGGCAATATCTATAAAATCACTCTTTGGTCTTCTCGTCCCTACAGAAAAAAATGTCTCTGATTCAGTGCCCTTGCATGGAGGAAGATCTTAGGATCCTAGATAACACTCTGGCCAAACACAGCCACTCCCAGTGTCCAACACTCTCATCTGTATTCCACCTACGGGAAAATCAAAGCAAGGAATGATTTCCCGCCACCATATGGTCAGAGCAAGGAATAGCCAAAGAGTAAATCTTCAGATCCTTTATGGTCAGTGCTGTACACGCAACATTTGACCAAAATAAACTTTTAAAACTCATCAATATTATTTCTAGATGAACAAAGACACTCTTGGTAAAGGGGCCATTCAAGCAGTGGTTTTCTTTCAACTTCTTGTTGAAGTTTCCTTTTCTTCTAATTCACCCTTCTTCCAGCCAGAGGAAAATTTAGTGTTCTCCCTGAAAGACTGCAAACTCCCTTAAGTATGTGATACTGTTTTCCTCCACTGTGGCATGGTTGGCCTTGCTAATGAGGCCCTAGGGGGAGAGGAGTTCATGGTTGCCAGTGCCTCCTTCATCCTGGTTGCTGATTACAACCCAGCATCAAAGCTTCAGAGAGTTTATTACCATATGTTCTATTTCCCTTTTTAGCACTGTTTGGGCTCTGTGTACAGAGGCAAGGTACTTCCTACAGTCAGGCTACAGCAATTTTTAGAAGACGACAAGCTATAACAAGAACACTGAGCTTTGTTAAAGACACCATCTGGAGGAGAACATTCTCACTTTCATGAATACCTATATTTTAGCACACAATGATTTATATATGTTAAAAGGTTCTATCAACTAGTCTGGGCAGGCAGAGGTTTTCTTGCTATACTAAACTTACTACTCACACTGTCAACCTCCGATATATTAAGGAAACCTGTCAGGGTTTGGATTGAAGGAAATCTCAGGCAGGCATAACGTTTCCTTGTAGCTAGAGAAACAAAATAGATTCCAAAAATTAACTTCTGGTTTGTTTTCCTGGAGATTATTTTCTTGTAGAGTTGGCATTAGCAAAGAATTTCTCCTGCAAATCCTGTGCTCTGATTTTAAAAGGAAGATCTATAGAACTGAAATCCTTCAAATGTTATCCCTTAAAACACTAATGGTTTTATTTATAGCCAGTTTTGTGAAATGTTTCACAAGTGTGGTTTGTGTTTATATTTCAATATACTGACCACCCCCACTTACCATGTAATGTGAGCAAACTTACTGAAAAAGACTTATGAAGCAATATTTATACCACCGGCAGAAAAAGGCTGCAGAAGCTTACAAATATTACCTTGCCAATGTAGAAATACAATTAAACCATGTCTTACATATTTTTCATCTTCTAAAACTCTTAAAAGATTTTTTTCCAGTTTGTGGTCATGATTCTCAAAGGAGAATCCCAATGTTTTCCCAGTTTCCTTAGCAACAGAATCAGGTATAAATTATGCTCCTATGTTTTCAAACATCTGTATCCAAGCAACATATTAAAGTGTGCTGCCAACTGATGTATGTACAGGCTGTAGGTAAGCTTGACTTTACATAAAGAGGTTAAGAGAGAGAAAAAAGAAAAAGCAAGATCAAAATAAAATCACAAAGAAAAGCAGTACAGGTTCCCAGTTTATTGGTTTCTTTCATTTTCTCTGCTCAGTATGAAAAAAAAAGATGGTCAGGTTATTATTGTTTAAATTACTAATTTCTGAAGGAATGCATAGTTTTTGGTTAAGTGATATGCTTTGCAAGATTCTTCCGTAGCCAGCCATTCTAGCTTGAAAGATAAGTCAAGAAAGTTTACAGGTGGACATCAAAAAGCTATTCCTTGGGAAGTAAAAGAGACTTGTAGAAGCCCAAATCATTGATTATGAGTGAGGAACACTGTGCAGTAGTGAACTCATTAGCCAGGACGTTTAAGAGTAATATGTTAACTGTTCTAAAAAGAACTCTGGTTTCCAGATCTCAGATCTACTTATATTCTCAGCACAATCTTTCTTCAATGAATCCATGAATTTAAGGCATAAACTTAAATGTGACTGTAAATCCATGTTCATTTCAAATTAAACCCTTCCAGACACATAAATGCCAGCTCTGAAACTTAAGGGCACATACCATCTCTGTGCCCTTTGAAAATATTTTTTTTTTAATTTCTTTAAGCCTTAGCTACCCCTCTTTAAAAAAGGAATACTAGAGAGGAGGAAGAATGGAGAATCATTATTTAATAGGTACAGAGTTTCAATTCGGAAAGATGAAAAAGTTCTGGAGATGGATGGTGATGATGGTTCCCTGATAATGTTAATGTACTTAATGCCACTTACAAGTGATTAAAATGGCAAATTTTATGTTATGTATATTTTATGACAATTTAAAAAAAAGGAGTAAAAATAGTATCTTGTTTTGAGAATTACATGAAATAATGAACAGTTTTCATGATGCCTGACACATAGTAAGTCCTTAATAAATGGTCATTATTATTGTTGTGATTCATATTAGCATTGGTAAAAATTGGCCCTTGAACCCCTCTAGAAGTCACGATCAGTATCAATACTTATCATTCTCCATTTCACCACTTCTCTTTTCCACTGTACCAGCCACCTTCATGTCTTGGTCTCAGTCGCTCTCTTCACTATGTCCCTATTCCAATACTGTGCTCTCTCTAACATCCTTATGTCAGGTACAGTCATCACAGAAATCCAAAAAGATGTTTGAGACAATCGAGCCCTCTTACTAAAATTGCACGTAAAAACAAGCACCACATGTGCTCACCATTACATTGGCACTATTGATCAACACTTATGTGCACATACGGAAGTAACATCCACAGGGCATTGGATAGGTGAGGGGGGGAGGAGCGTATGGGTAAATTCACACCTAATGGGTATGGTGCATGATGTGTGGGGCTTGGGCACGCTTGTAGCTCCCATTTGGGTGGTGAGAAGGCAATATATGTACCCAAAGTGTTTGTATCCCCCATAATATTCTGAATAAAAAATAAATTTAAAAAGAAATCCTAAAAGGGAACTATTTTAAATTCACCTGCCAGTTTAAAAAACAAACAACAACAACAAAAAAAACCCCTAAACGTGACTTTAAAGCTTTGACAGCTGCAAGACCAGCCACAGATAAAACTGCAAAATAAAGTTTGATTTCTGTTTCCTCCTGTCTTTGCTCAGATGGGAATAGACAAGCACTTCAGGTTTGGAGTGATTTTCACAGGTGTCCATCCATTCATTTTGTTCCCCTACAGGTGATATCCGGGACCACAGTCACTCAAAATCTGTCATTCCTGATCCTGCAATTTGTTGGTATCCTGTGGCCTTTATACACTTTTGATACCTACTAGGATCCATCCTCCAAGTCCTTCACCTTCCTCCAGAGACTCAGAAACATGAGTTATCAAAGCTAGGAAGAACACTGGAAAATTTTTCAGTCCCTGCCCTCCTTTCACCAGTGAAATCTTGAAGCCCAACATGATTAAGATAATTTATCCATGGACACTCTTTGTGACCACAGCCTCCTGTTTTTACACCTTATCATTCAACTTCTCACTTTACCAGTTACCTCTATTTTTCTCACTATCTATTAGCCTCCTCCTATCTTCAAATCCTCCCCTTTTAGAATTCAGAGCCAACATATCAACCATCCTTTTCAGTGTCCTAAACTCCCATGTCCTGTATCCTGTTGGCAAAACCTCAAACTTGAATGAATCAAAACACCTGCTGTCCATGTACCTTGCCCAGACAACTGGAAAAAGCCATTTAAGAACAAAATAGTGATCAGTAGTGATCTCACTCTAGGTTTGGGGTCTCCCATCTCACTAGACCTTTACCACTGCCCAGAAATGCTACTGTTCTCATCAGCACAACCTCTTTTCTGCAAGGATTAACTCAAACTTATACTCACCATAAACCTTCAACTTCTTGAGTCACATTACATGGTGAGTAGGAGGTAAATGTCCTTGCCTCCTACTTTTCAGATAAAATAAAATCCATCAGACAAAAAAAAACCCACTGATTTTCCTGCTCTAGAGCTCATGAGAAAAACAAGGAGCTGCATCCATGCTCTCTTCCATTCCTCTTGTGGCAATAGAAAAACTGTCTCTCCTATCCATGGCGTGCCTTCCATATCTCTCCTCTGTAACCCAACATCTCCAGTCTTCTCAGAGACCTTGAACTATCAATTATTCCGTCCCTCTTCTGTAACCACAATTTTGCCTCATAACTTACTCTTTATAATTTGAATTTATATATGCTCAAATGTCTCCCACCTTCAAAAATAAATATCTGCTTTATTTATCCAACTCCTAGTCTATGTTCCTCCTCTCACAGTCCAATCTCTCAAAGTTAGCCTCACTCATTCATTTCCTCACCATTTAGTCAACTCTCCAGCCCAATCTAGTCTCATGTCTACCATACCCTTACCACTCTTCCAAAGTTGTTCTGTTGGGCCAAAAACCAAAGTCTTGTAGGTCTTTGTATTCACTTTTTAATCCCATCTTGCTTGCTCTTTCAATAGCATTTGACACTGCTGACCTTTACTTTCTTCTTAAAATACTCTTCCCTTGATCTCCTTATTGTTATTCTCTCTTAGTTTTTCTCCAACTCCTCTGGTCACCAATCTTCAGTTTTCTTGGCTAGCTGCCCCTCCCTACCCATACAGTAAGCATTAGACTGTGTCAGAGCTTTGTCTTGGACAGTTTTTCTTTAACTTTCACTCTGTAAACTCTTCTTGGGCTATTTTTTCTGCTCCAGTTACTTTATTGGCCAACAATTCTGAAATCCTTTGCTCCTGAGATCTATATATAACTGCCAAACTTGTGCCTTCCCTTTAATAATCTACAAGAAATCTCAAACTCAATCTGTCCGTATCATTCTCCTTCTAAAATGTGCCCCTTCTCCTGTTTTTTTATTTTAATTAACGTTCTTATGCACTCAGTTACTCAAGTAAAAAAATCTGGAAGGCATCCTTACTCCTCCCTCTTCTTTAATCCTATGTTATACCTTCAATCTTTTATTCATTAAAGCAATTGAATACCTACAAGGTGCCAGGCACAACTGTAAGCAATAGTCTTTAATCTATCCTGTTTAATCCATTCTTTTACCTAAATAGTGATCAAATTTACCAAATTCTCTCCTCCAACACCCTCTTCATTTATGCTCCAGGTCTCACCTGAACTATTGCAAAAACCCCCTGACTGACTGCCCCAAAGCTACTCTTGCTGTCTTCGTTCCTCTCTATTCTATAGTATTCACTCTCTCTATGACCAACTTTCATTATGAAAATCTTCAAAGAAGTTTTACAATGAATAATGAATATGTATATACTTTTTGCTTACATTCAACAATTGTTAACATTCTGCTTGTCTTATTTCATATTGTTTATGTAGACTTTTTATATATTCATGTTTTTATTTTTACTATTTGAAAATAATTTATAGGCAGATCTATCTATATCTATATGCAGAGAGAGAGAGAGAGAGAGAGAGAGAGAGAGGTAAGGAAATGGCTCCCACAACTGTGCTGGCTAGCAAGTTTGAAATCTGTAATGCTGGCTGGGAGGATGGAAATTCAAGCAACAGCTGATGTTGCAATCTTGAGTACAAATACTGGAAGATAGCAGGCCGGAAACTAGGGCAGGTTTTCTGTGTTGTAGTCTTGAGGAGAATTACTTCTTTGGGAAATCTCAGTCTTTGCTCTTAAGGCCTTCAAATAATTTGATGATGCTTACCCATAATATGGAAGATAATCTGCTTTACTCAAACTCTACTATTTCAAACATTAATCACAACCTTTTAAAAATCTTCATAGCAACATTTAGACTAGTTGACCAAACCACTGGTCATCATAGCCTAGCCAAGATGACACATAAAACCATCACAGCCTCCATTGATGGTCATTGTTTGCATCAATTATTAAGTTGGAATGATATTTTCAAAGTGTAAATCTGTTCCTAGTTTCTCTAAGCAAAACTCTCATTCATTTTATATTACCATACACAGAACAAAGTCTGAAACATTTAAAACGTCTTCAAAGTCCCTTTAAGGTCTGCTTGCCCCTCTAAGCAGTTTTCTCACCTCTCTTCCCCTCACTCTACACATTCTGCCCATATGAGTTTCTTTCCATTTCTCTGCCTAAGTAATTCACATGTCTCTTCTCTCTCTTGGAACATTAACTCCTACTCATCATACAGGTCTCTTTTTCCATATGATTTCATCAGTGAATTTTTTTATGGACTAGAATAGCTTCCTCCACAATATGCCTCACTGGAGCCCACACTCATGATACTCATCACCTCCAGAACTCCTGTTCAATGTCCTTCCTACCAGCTATACCACAAGCTAGCATAGGATCCTAAAGGAAATATGCACTTGACTGACTTTAGTGATGCATTTGACCTTCTAAGTATCTGCTTTTCTGCCCTTTGTGGGGTTTTTTTTTTTTTTTTTTTTCCTTTTAGGGAGGGAAAAAAAAACACATGACTTGAAGCAAAGCTGAAAGTCTCTATAAAGCCAGATAATAATGTTTTCTTTTAAGCTAATCTCTTCTGCAAAGCTGTGGACTCCAAAGATTCTTAGTAGGCAATAGTGGGCCTGGTTCTTTGAAGGGATAAAAAGTCCAGAATAGTTTAACTCTAATTTGTAGCTTATGGGAAAGGTAGGAAAGTCATTTGATGTACTTCCTGTACAACTGCTATTGATGTAAAGGTTTGACCTACAATTTCTGCCCTTCTATTCCCTCCAGAGGCAGATTAAACGGGGGACAAATGATAATGTGCTTGATTTTACTTCCAGCAACTTTAGTTTCCACTAAATTCCGTTTTTAAAGTTCTCTTAGCTTTGTGAGATTCCTGCTGTTACCAGAAACAATAATTGCTGTTATCATTATGACTGTAATATAGCAGCTGCACTTTTATTCTGCCACCTGGAGAACACCGAAATGTTAGCAACCCATTATTATCTTTTTAGGTGACAGAACACACCTATAGTGTAACTGCTCTGGTGACAACCAGGGTGTGTTCCCCTGAGGTCACTACTGTGGATCATTCAATCTTACATGCCAATGGGTAGCCCTCATCCAAGTTAATAACAGAGTGACAATCAACTTAGGAAATATTTGTTAAAGAAGATAGTACGGTTTGAAGAAAACTTAGAAATTTTCCAATAAGGTATTAAGTTATGTGCATACCGTGTACGTTAACAGCAAACTAACATTTTGGCCAGCAATAAGCAGGACGCTTTTCTACATAGTTCTTGGTTTCCACAGTTTTCTATGCATCCTGAGAACGGGTTTCCAGTCTCAAAGTTTGCTTATGTTTCCATTCCATCATGTTTACTGTAGGGACCAACGCCCTTGGCCCCCTAAATGTTTGCTGAAAAATCACCGACAGGAAGCAGATTGATTAATAGGAGTAAAGGGCATACAAATTTATTTAATGTGCATACACAGGAGACTTCAAGAAGACCCAACCCTCCAATGAGGTATAGAAGTTTATAAGCAACAGCGGCTTGGATTGTTTCAAAACAAGTTTTAGTAGCAGGTTATGCCAGGGAGAAAGGAAGAAGCTTGACTAGCAAAGGTGGTCTTGTTATGTAGATAAAGCCTCACAAGTGGCAGGGATCAGAGAGAATAAATAGAAGGAAATGTTTTTTTTTTGCAGAATTTTAAAGGAACCAGACTCTCAGTGACTCTTTCCAAGATTGGCTAGTTGCATTGGTGGAGATTCTTTATAGATTCTCTCCACAAAGACAGCTTTGCCGTTACTTCTGTCTCCTGGACCTGTGGCAGCCACCTCAAAATATGCCAAAGAAATAATTTTGGGGTAAAATATTCTGATTTCTTTTCTCACCAAGAAGAGTTTCTCAATTCCTGTCACTCCTCTTCAGTCTAGCCCTCCCGTATCTCATGGTCTTCTAGGGCAAAAAATCTCAGCCAATTTTACTCAGGGATTTCACACAAAATAAGCCTCTGGGGGAAAAGACACCTTTGGGGGGGTCAACCAACATAAGCTCTTGGTCTACACATGACTGGTCTAAGCCTAGATAAGGCAGTTTTTTAGGAGAGTAGGTGGAGGCCCAAGTGGAAAGGGGCGAGAGGCTGATGGCTTCTCCCAGAGCCACACTCCAGATTCACAGTCACATTGAACACATGCTCTCCATCCTGTCCTCACCTTCTGAGCTCCTCTTGTCTCTAGAGTAGAAGCCACTCATTTTCCAACTAAAATAATGATGGTCTGGTCATTTGCATCATGAAATTAAACAGTCACACAAAGGACACTTCTTCAATCATTCTATTTAATCAAAAGTCGTATGTTAAAACTCACTAAAGATAAAACCTATAACACATTACCTTATTAGAAATAGGTAGACCCAACTGCCTTCATTATAGATGTTGAAAGTGTACGGAAAAGTATAAATTCAGTTTAGTTGAAATATAGAAATATTCAAACTATATTCAATATTTAGAGAATACCTGCTAGGTATGGACTTGTTTGACTCTATGGATAGAAGTCCTCACCCATAGTGGCCAACAGACAGATACATCAACAATTTACAAAGCATCCGCATAGAAATTATTGTGTAATAAGTGATGTGGGGTCACAATGATAAAGAGATTATCCCTGGGGAAGATAGAACAGCCTCCTTCGGGCTAACTGATTTGTGAGTTTCTTGCCCATTGAGAATTGTTGTTTTCAATGATTTTTCTCTAGTCCAATCTACATTCTAATAAGCTGAATTCTAGATGTGGCTCAGGAACTCACTGTTGTGTCCATTTTAAACATGTTCATGGTGTTCTTTATATCATTTTTCCCTGTGTGGCCATTTCCCCATTTCAGCCAATTTAAACTAAGCTTTCCAAATGAAAATTGGAAAATTAGTAAAATCTACACAACTCTTGCTGTCTTAGTGTAATGTCCATGTTTTGTGAACATTAAGCCCAGACATGAGGTCTAATACGGATGAGTGCATTGTGTGGAAATTCAATTTGTTTTAAGTATAGGAGTGCTCAGTAAACACCAGGCAAGGTTTTACGAGAAACATCTAACTACAGTGCCTTATCTTCTGTAAAGTAAAAATACTACCAGGAAAAGAATATTCTCTCATCTCAAATCTCAAACTTTGTTTACTTGATTTAGAATCAAAATTAAATTAGGAAATAGAAAAGTCACTTCAGTTTTAGAATAATTTGTTAGCAAAGTGAGATCTAAATATCTTATTATTGTGCAAACAATACTATTCTAAGATTTAATAGGTGATTTCTAAAATCAATCATCTTACCAGTGAAGATGCTTAAACTTTAGTAAATAGAATGGCAAAGATATGCTAGACAATCAATTTAGTAATGCAATATGCAAATTATCCAACAAAGTAGATAGAAATATTCTAATTCATTGCAAACTGCAATATCTTTGTTTTTGTTTTTTAAAACCATTTTCTGCAATTTCTCAACTCCCAATTGACTTAAATATGTTCATTTATGTTATTACTTAACTAGTATTCTTAAATAAGGTAATTAGGCCATCCATTCAAAATATTTAATTTCATTCTTATAAGAAAAGAATATTTTTAACTGTTTGCCCTCCCTTCATCATTTCCCACAGTTATTTTAAAATAACTTCTCATCTCTTTAGATATTGTTGGCAGAAAAAAAAATATTCAACTTCATTTATACTCTCTTTCAGGTCAGGGTCCTCTTTTCCCTGTCAACAGCTCGATTGGAGGCCAAATATTATCCTCGGGGTACAACATAAGTAAGCAAACACAATTCAAATAAAACAGAATTACCTGCAGGAAATAACTGTTGTAGTACCAGCAACAAATAGCTCAACTCCAAGTTTGCCCTAGCCTCAAATGCTTATTTTTAACATTTCTTTCTCAACAAATCTCTGTAAATAGCCATAGGGTTGTCTTAGTCCATTGGTATTGCTGTAAGAAAACACCATAAACTATAACAGAAATATATTTCTCACAGTTTAAGAGTCTAGGAAGTCCAAGATCATGGCACTGGCAGATTTGGTGTCTGGTGAGTGTCCATTGCCTAGTCCATAGATGGTGCCTTCTCCCGATGTCCTCATATGGCAGAAAGGGGCAAGGGAGCCTTTGGGGGCCTCTTTTTTGAGGGCAGTGATTCCACTCAGAGTAGTACCTAATTTGGACTAATGCCTAATTACCTCCCAAAAGGTTCTACCTCCTAATACAATCACCTTAAGGGTTAGGATTTCAACATATGAAATTGGAAGAGACACAAACATTCAGATCATAGCAATGATCAAGATCTGGGGCTCCCTGAGGACGGTCTGCACTATGCTTCCTCTTTGCCCCATTGCTCCAAACTCAGGCACCTGTGCAGATGGGAAACTCCTGCATCACTCTATTCCTTGTTACCTGTGTTCATTCCTCAGCACTCCACAATCTCTCTCACCTGTACCTCTTCAGATCGCTCCTGGCCAAATAACCCCAGGTGACCCAGAGGATCAGGCTGGAGTTGCAGATACAAACTAGGCCATCTCCTTGCCTCATACCCAGTGTCCTTGAGGCCTTGTTCATGTGCACCCTCTGCTTGGTAATGGACCCCTGCCTGGTCATAAGGCTGGGCAAGCTGCCCAGACTAAGGCAACCTTGGTGCTTTACCCTATAATGATTGCTTCAGTTTGAGCATGTGAAATAAATCCATGGTTTCCCACTAAAAGAAAAAATAAGCCCCAAATTCTGTTACTTTGTTTCCTGACACATTTATAGCAAAAGGGAAAGAGAGAAGCAGATGCCAGAGATCAGAAGACAATCCTGTGGATCACTCTTCAAATCCAGTTACCCTAGAAAACATTCCATTCCTTCTGTTGGATACCAAAAAACAATAACCCTCTCCCCTCTTTGGATTAAACAAGATTTAGTTGTGTGTGTGATTCTTACAACCAAAATAATCCTAACTAATATATGAAGGGTAGGATTCTGGGAACAAAGTCAAGTGTGAGCATTTGAAACACTGTGAAGTAGGGCCAGCTGGAGATTTTCCCTTGAGGTGTGGAGTGGGAGGTGGTGATAATAACTGGAGAGGGTAAAAGAGCACAAGGATGACAGGGGAAAGCAAAAATGGAATCTAAAACTCAGATGTTGATCTGAGTAGAGGTAGGTCAAGCAGTCTCCAGAGTTCTAAGTATCAGAACTATAGATGCCCTAGACAGAAGATAACAATCAGGGATGTAAGGCAGCAAGTGTCAGAGATTTGATCTTTGGGGAATCAGGATACTAGATAATGACTTGGCACAGAAAAAATGAGCCATGGGTAGTTAGAAGTTGGTGACCAGAATCCTAATAGGTGCAAGCAAAAAACCCAACTGATATCTATTCCTTTAGCCATTAAATTCCCTCCATGATTGTCTCCAGAATCTGGGATGGAACTGAGCCAGTTGTAAGGACAGGTATGCACAATCTCCACTGTTCAGCTCCCCACAACCACTTCAATCATCAATCTCTTTTTGCAGGTTTGATTGTAAGTGAGATGGCTGAGTTCTATCTTTTGCAACTTCTTAACAGGGATGAGACTCTTTCTACCCAGTCAATTCCAAGCTTCCAAACAAACAGATCAAGTTCTAAATATTTGTTTGTGTGGGGCAGAGAAAGCAATTCTTCAAAATGCATATAGGTTTAGTAGGTTTTTGTGGGCTTATCTGAAGGCTCAACCACAAGGAAATTGTTGCTATAGGAAACTGCTCCGAGTTGAGACTAAGGACTGCAAGCACACGTCTTCTTACCTCAGCTTCAAGGATGAAGCCAAGGCAACTGCAAAGAGAACATAACAGGACCAAGAAAATCCCTTCCCCTACCTTATATCTCTAACACCAGTGAAAAGGAAACATTGAAAGTTCTGGTTATCTACAGTTGTGTAACAACCCACCCCAAAACTTCATGACTTAATATAAAAGACATTTTACACTATCTCATAATTCTGGGAGTCAAGAATTTGGGTAAGGCTCTGCTGAGTAATGCTTCTGCTCATGTGAAGTCCTCTAGGGTCATTTGTGCCTGGTAGCTGGGTTCCTTAAGTCTTAGAGGATCCAAGAGGGATTTACTCACTGCCTGGAGGCTCTGCAAGAATGACTGCAAAGCTGGACCAAACTGGGCCCCTCTGCATGTAGTGTCAGAGCCTCCTTCAGTAGTCTCTCCAGTAGGGTAGTTGGAGTTCTCACGTGACAACTCCAGACTGCAAAAGAATAAGGCAGAAGCTGCCAGTCCTCTCAATTGCTAAGTCTAGACCGGTAGAGCATTGTTTCTATCATATTCTATTGCCAAATTGATATAGCCCAAATTCAAAAGGGGAAGAAAATAGAATTCACCTCTCCATGGGGGGAATATCAAAGAATTTGCAGCCATCCTTAATCCATCACAATGTTCCTCTAGGATTCTTAAAAGAGCCACACCTTATAATGGCCACAACTCTGGGATTTTGCCTTGTTTTTGTGTTGAAACTCCACTTAATAACCTAATTTATACAAATTCTTCAAGTGTGTTTAAACACTTGAAGAAATTTGTGTGTTTATGAACACCTGGGAGATTCATTGCAAAGAGGCAATCACCAAGACACATAGTCATCAGACTGGCCAAAGTCAACATGAAAGAGGAACTCCTACAAGCCATGAGGTGAAAACATCAGGTAACTTACAAAGGAAAATCTATCAGGCTACTGTAGACTTTTCAAAGGAGACCTTATAAGCCAGAAGGGATTGGACCCCATCTTTAGGCTTCTTAAACAGAACAACTGCCAGCCCAGAATTTTGTATCTTGAAAAACTAAGTTTCATATATGAAGGAGAAATACTTTTTCACACAAGCAAACACAAAGGGAATTTGTCAAGACCAGACCTGCCCTGTAGGAAATACTCAAAACTGCATTATATATGGATCACCAAAATAGACAACCACAACTGTAAAACCACCCAAAAGCTAAAACCCAGAGCTCATATAGAACAATAGCACAAGAGGGAAAACAATGCAATGAGGTACTACCCAACATGATAAACAGAACAGTATTCTACATACCAATCCTATCAATCAACATGAATGATCTGAGTGCCCCACTCAAGAGACACAGGCTGGCTGAATGGGTGAAAAAATGCACCCGAAGAATCTGCTATCTCCAAGAAACACATCTAACCCACAAGGACTCATACCGACTCAAGGTAAAGGAATGGAAAAAAATATACCATGCAAATGGAAACCAAAAGAAAGCAAGTGTAGCCATTCTCGTATCAGATATAATTTACTTTAAATTGACAATGGTAAAGAAAGACAATGATGATCATTATATAATGGTAAAGGGAGCAATTCAACAAGAAGACATGACAATCCTAAATATTTATGTACCTAACACAGGAGCACTGAGATTCATAAAGGAAATTCTACTTGAAGATCTAAGCAAAGGCATAAATGACAGCATTGTAATTGCTGGGAACTTCAATACCCCCTGACACAGCTGGAGAGATCATCCAAGCAGAAAATAAATAAATAAATACTGTACTTAAACAGGACTCTAGAACAAATGGGCCTAACAGACATTTACAGAACATTTTACCCCAAAACTACTGAATATACACTCTTCTCATCAGCACAAGGAACATTCTCCAAGATTGATCATATATTAGGCCACAAAACATCACAACAAATTCAAAAATAGATAGAAATCAATAGAAATAATAACATGTATCTTCTTAGACCACAGTGGAATAAAACTAGAAATCAATTCCAAGAGAAACACTTAATTCTATACAAAGTCATGGAAATTAAACAACATGCTGCTGAATGATTATTGGGTCAATAATGAAATTAAAATGGAAATCAAAAGTTTCCTCAAACATATGAAAAAATGCTCAACATCATTAATCATCAGGGAAATGCAAATTAAAACCACAATGAGCTATCACTTTACCCCTGTTAGAATGGCTTTTATTAAAAAGTCCAAAAACAATAGATGCTGCTGTAGATGCAGAGAGAAAGGAAAGCTTATACACTGCTGGTGGGACTGCAAATTAGTACAACCTCTATGGAAAACAGTATAGGGATTCCTCAAAGAACTAAAAGTAGAACCACCATTTAATCCAGCAATCCCACTACCAGGTATTTACCCAAAGGAAAAGAAGTCATTTTAGCAAAAAAAAAAAAAAAAACACCTACACTCATATGTTTATTGCAGCACAATTTATAATTGCAAAGATGTAGAATCAACCCAAGTGCCCATCAATTCATGAGTGGATTAACAATCCACTTAACAAAATGTATTGGATTAACAAAATGTAGTGTGTATATACCAAGGAGTATTACTCAGCCATAAAAAGGATGAATTAATGCCTTTTGCAACAATTTGGGTGGAATTGGAGACCATTATCCTAAGTTAAGTATCTAAAAACTAGAAAAATAAATACTACATGTACTCACTATTAAATTAGAACTAACTGATGAGCCACATGTGCAGAGGGAAGAAAACTCAGTGGCAATTAAACAGGGGCAGGGGGAGGAGATGGGCAAAAACCTACCTAATGGGTACAATGAACACTATTTGGGTGATTGACGTACTTATAACTGTGACTCAAGCATTACAAAAGCAATTCATGTAACCAAAAACATTTGTACCCCCTTAATATTTTTAAACAAAAAATAAAAATAAACAGCATAGACCTAGAGGTTCCAATCATATAAGCAGAAGCTCTTTTTAAATTAAACAGCTAATTGTTTGAGTTCCTTTAAAAACCTTCATTCAGGATATTTTTGTTTTCCTGTAAACAACAAACCAATGAGTCAAGCTTATATCCTCTGTACTACATTGTTAGGCTCCATGTAGACATCTGATAAGGGAATAGTAAGAAGCCAGATATTTTTAAAATATGTATTATTTAAAAAATTTTTTCTAATCTTTTCTTTTAATATGAACATAAGTAATAAAACTAAAATTTGAAATAACAGTTTATTTCTTGACATTCATATAAGTCAAGCATTTTTGTCTGTAATATTTGTTGCCTATATATAGGTGCTGTTTATGAGACTGCTGAAAACTAGCTTACCTTAAATCTTATTGTTTAGCATTTAAATAGCAAAGAAAGTAAATAAATATCTTATAATCTTATTAAAGGAACTTGAAGATGTTCTTCCACAGCCGAGGGTTTGCATCGCATAATTCAAGAAAGAGTAAAGACAAGTAACCATGTTGTCAAACCCTAAAATAATAGTATATGTTAGAAATGTGGACAGATCTTTAATTGCAGCAGCACAAGTATACTGCTAAATGTGCCATATATCATCATAAATAGGAATTTAGGATGCAGTTTGCTGCCTTGACCTTCAACTCCAACTGTGTTTCAATCATTAAGGGTCCATAAATAATATAATTTACAATCTCTGAAAAGAGACTGTGTGGACAGAATAAACTACATTTGTTATATGGGAGGGAAGAGGGATATACATAGTTGGCCTCATAGTTTCAAATTTGTCAACCTTACTGACAAAATTCACTTATGTTAACATATTGCTCTTTAATCAGTGGCAAATACCTAATGTTTATTTTTACTTCTCTTATTTATGATCTTACAATGTGGGCTCATTTTGAAGAAACTTAGATATTGGTCTAGTAAGTCTAAAAGTCTAGTAAGTCCAGTAGGTCTCAAAGGTCTCTCAGAAAACTTCTGACTATCACTCTAAGATGAATACCCCTGAACTTCATGAGGAGTTAAAATTGCACTCTCCTGTATCAGAAAAAGAGCTAAGATAGAGAGAGATGAGTTTACGTACAGTAACATTCCTGCTTACTCTGCAGTCATGCTTCTGGAACACAGCAATTGAACTAAAATAACCTTAAATAGCACTTGGAAGGGTAAATAACTGTCACAAAGCCCAGTAGATTATCCCTTAAGAGAGGTGGAATAATACTGAATAATTGAGGCAATCACCAGCAGATTCTAGCAGCTAGATACAATGACATAAATTACAAATAACCAATTAAAAGAAAGAAATGAAACAACAAAATACTAATATATTAACTTATTTTTCTAGTTTTCAGCAGCAGACTACAGTTACTTAGTCATAGGAGCAGATGACTGAATAGTCTTTGAGGGCTTTATTGTACTAAAAGGGAATGCGTAACTTTGATGACCTTCAATCAACAAGAGAATGTTAAAGATTAAGTAGATTTTGAGAAATTTAAAAACTGTGATGCTTTTAGAAAGCTTTTCTTGAGAAATGCCCTTCTATTCTCCATTCCCATTTCTTAAAGACCAAAGTCTACCAGTGTCTCAAGATCCTGCTTGAGTACCACCTCCCCTGTGATGCCTGCTTAATCCTAGCAGCTGAAGAAAACAAAACAAAAACCTCTCACTTCTCTGTAACTCTGTTTCTTTCACTTTATTTGGCAGTTTTTTTTGAAGATATATACATTTTAGATTATAAGGCACAGAGAAAACACTAACATAGAGGTTACAATAGCAGAAAGGGGCTACTATCTGTAGGGTTGGAAAACAGAAAGTTTGGAGAAAAAAGAAAAAGAGCCTGGTAATCATTTTAATAAATTAGGACTTGATTCTTAATGTGAGAACTGAAAAATAGTAGAGAATTGAAAGATTTGAGCAGAGAAGAGACATGATTAGAATCTGTGTTCTTAAAAGAGCTGCCTGGTTGCAACAGAGGAACACATTGGATGGTAGAAAGTCTGGAGGTAAGGAGAATATTTAACATATTGTGCAATAATATAGGTAAAAGTCATGGTGGCCTAACTAGGGTAGTGGCAGTCAGTATAAAAAACACAGGTATAAGTACCACGCGCTAACCGATTGTGCCACTGGAGCTCCTATAATGAGCTGAAAAACAAAAAACGAAAAACAAAAAACAAAAAACAAAACAAACAAACAACAACAACAAAAAAAACACAGGTAGTAGTTTTGAAAGCTATTTTGAAGAACAAATCAATTGGATTTGGCCATTGGATGTATATGATAAGGGAGATAAAAGAGAAAAGGCTGCCATGAAGTCTGTGATTTAAATTTTGGGGAAGATGATGGTCCTATTCACTGAAGCGGGGAACACAGCAGAACACATATTCTTATATACGGGGAAAAGGATGGGTGTATAGTGAATGCATTGAACTTGAGGTACCATGAGACATCCACATGGAGATACCAAAATGTGTGATAAGAGAAACCTTTCAAAGAGGCTAAAAAGCCATGACAAAAGGAGACAAAGTAAAACCAGAAATAGTGTAATGCCACAGAAACCAAAAGGAGACAATGTTCAGAAAAGTGAATGAAATGGTTAGTAGTTTCAACTGTACTTCCTCTGTGTCAGGCACTGAGCTAGAAAATGGCACCCAAAAATTAATGAGATATTTTTCCCGTACTTGGAAAGATTGTGTTATTTCCTGTGTCTGATCCCTACCTTGGCTTCTTTTGGACTGGGAATTTTGTCTTTCCCTCCACAATTATCCAGAAATATGGAGTCCTGGCCTAAACCCTAGATCCTATGGCATGGTACCCAGTCATGCTGACTCTTGTTACATCTTACAAAACATGTTTGATGAGGTGCTTGACTTTCTATTGCTAAAAATTGCCTGTATTCCTTTCTCTGCTTGATTGGGGTCTGTTGTTTTCAGGTTCCTGTTATGATTTGGTTCATTTTGCTTCTAACTGAGTGCAAAGAACGTCCTCCTTCCCACTGCCCCTACCTAGCATGGGCCACCTATTCTTATATATGGAATGATCCTAAGTTCAATATTCATAAGACAGAGAGGACCTCTTTTCTTGAGGATAAAAGTTCAAAACGTATCTCAAGACTTGTTTTCAGCCAAGAGATTTTCTCTTTCCTGTAACTCTGGCAGCTTTTTGTGTTCCCTTAAGAAAGTTACCTTTGAGATTTTTTACTTCTGTTAGAGGATATTTATCAGCAAGGTATTGACCCTCCAATGTCACTGGACAGACAAGTTTTATTCAGGACTCAAGCTCTCCCACTGCATTCTATACATGAGATTCCCTGTAGTGGGGGAATCAGGGCAGACTGCAGAGTCATCTGTTCCTTGGTACTGCAGTGTCACCTAGCAGATGGAACCTTATGGCCAGGCTTCGGAGAAAGGCATTCTTTCCCTGCCATTGGCAGGAATTTAGGGCAGTTTCTTTCTGGCTCATAAAGTTGTCCTTTGTAAACACTATAATTTTGGCTGTCTAGTCCTTTCTCAATTTTCCATGCTAAAAGGAACTGAGCCTTGGTGCAGATAAGCCTTAGTGTAGACGATAATTTAGAAGCATATTATGATGGACAATTTTTTGTAATAGGTATAATTTTTTCCATCTATGCTTTGCCTGGACTGGTATTAAATGAGTACATAGCCATTGCCAGCAGTTTTATGGGGAGTGGGGAAGTGTCAAGTAAAAGCCAAGCTACAATTTTTCAAATTTGTGGTGAAAATTTCCCATGGAGTTTATAGTGCTGATTGTGCTTTCAATTCAACAATACACAGGGGAATTTGGTTAAAGTTCCATTTAGCATGTCTCAAGCATTTCAGAAGAGTACAGTGACATCACAAAGGAAGGATACCTTCCAAAGAGTATCCCATAAACCCAAATTTGTATATAGTCAGAATTATTCTTAAATCTTCTTAAATTTTGACAATAAAGTTCACACTTTTGATACAAACACACTTTTTAATAAGTTCAGAATAGTTACTTTTTTCTTGCAAAGTTAATATAGATCACTCTTCTGTTGGTACTTCAGAGCATGCTCCAGCACTTGAATTCTCATAGTTGCCTTGTATTGCCAAGTATTGAACAAAAACGTAGTCTTTTAAACATTAGAATAAAATTAGCCAGGCAGCAAACTTGAACAATTTGAGATACACATAAGTTGGCAATTCAATGGAAGAATATGAGGAACCTGAATATGCCTCATTCCAAGAGAAGCACACAGTAGTTTCTTCTACCTGCAGGACATAGGTTAAGGATCTCACCACACCCAGTCTTAGACCTCCCCACTGGATGGAGGAATAATCATAGCTATGCCTATGTTGCTTCCAGCTAGCTTGCTGGTCAAGAGATGGCCCATATCAAGGAACTAGCATAGAAGTCTCAGTTCACAGTGCTGCTAGTATATAGCTGAAAACAACTGGCAGTTAAGTGAACCTCATTTGGACTGAACTATGGTCTATATAATACATACAGTTTTGTAAAATAGTAGAATGAACTACATGGTAGGACTAAATATGTTATGTTCCCATAAGATACAACATAACTATAGAAGAAGTCAATCTAGATGTCGTTCATCATATGAATGAATTTAAGTTTATCCACTTATAAATCAAAAAGAGATTGTGTCAAGCTGATTCTAGCAAAGGCTTCCAAAAGATATCTCAAGTATATCTCCTTTGTGGAAGGTCATGGTAAAGAAAAATATTACAGATTTCAGAGAAGCTCCTCCTTATTCCAAATCTACCCCCAATCCTGGTGACTTCAGCAGTAGCATATGACTGCTTTTCCTTAGCTCATACAGCAATCCTTAAGTCTCAGTCCAAAACAGTCCATCTTCAGATCTTTCATTTTCAGATTCAACCTCAGTAGTATTTTAGATGTTTTCACAGATGGTGCCAATTAGATAATGCACTAGAATTTAATTCATACTTTTGTTTTTGCTGCTGCTGCTAAAGACTGAATAACATAGTGGGGAAGTGTGGGTTTTAATGCAGTTAAATGTGGGTGTGAAATCATGTACTTTCATTCACTGTCTATGAGATTTGGGGCCATTCTCCTTGACTGTCTAAATTCCAGTCTCTCCACCTGTAAAATGGAGTTAATATCTATTTCATAAGGTTGTCATGTAGATTCCATAATATATTTTAAGTTATTGATAGTGACTCAGCCAGAGATTCTCAAATAAGCCAGAATCTAGAGAACCAAGTCAGAAACGAGGGGAAAACCTGGAGCCTCACACTACAGGCAGTTCTAACCATGGAGTCCAGGTGCCCAAGTAACGAATGGCTGAATTGTTATGTTAAGTCCACATACCATTCCCTTCAAAATTCAAAGTCCTAGGAGAAAGTGTCCGGTGAGCCCATGTTCAATCCAGGTCTGTCCCCTAAGGATGAGCGGGGTACCTTGACTTCATCCCCACCAGGAGTGCCTGCAAGTTTAAGAGGAAATTCATCAGAAGGGAAAGCAGGGTGCTATTAGGAAAGGGTCGTAATTTAAGAAGATACAAAATGAATAAACACTCACACCAAACCTTTAGGGAAGAAGAGGTGGTAGCTCAAATTCTGTTTCCAAAATCCACTTCAGGCTTAGATTAAAAATGTGAAAAGAGACCAGAAATGAAGCATTTTTCAAGAAGCTTGTCCTTTACATCCAAATCACACCAGATTTCATTTAAAGCTTGGCTTTTTCATTTTTGCTTTTCTGTAAGTTCTCACCTATCCCTCACACTCTCCAGCCTCTGTGTGACTTTACAGCATTCTCTTTAGCGTGAGCCTGTCATGGTGCCCATCATGCTGCGCCCCCTTCATCCTGGCTGGGTCCTGGGAGGCAGGGGTGGTTGGCTGAATGCAAACGATATAGATCAGGGGTCCCCAACCTACGGTGAGTTGTGTAATTATTTCATTATATATTATAATGTAGTAATAATAGAAATAAAATGCACAATAAATGTAATGCACTTGAATCACCCCGAAACCATCCCCTGCCCTGTCCGTGGAAAAATTGTCTTCCGTGAAAATGGTCCCTGGTGCTAAAAAGGTTGGGGACCACTGATGTAGATCGTCAATCATTTTTCTCCTAATTCCCCTTTTGACCAAGACACCAGACCACTATCTAGGGATATTAAATATTTAAAAAGCCAAGTTTGCTTTTAATTTTTTTTAACAAACACTTAATTTCTTAATGTGTGACAGGTATTGTGCTAAGCCCTTAAGCCCTTTACAAATATTAATTTATTAGCAACACCGAGAGGTATGTACTATGGTTAGCTGATTTTGTAGATGAGGAAAATGAGTAGAAGAGGTTTCAAGTGACTTAACATCTTTTCTAATGTCACAAAGCTAGCAAGTAACAGAGCCAGCATTTTAATCCAGGGAGTCTGGCCCCCCAATTTTTTTAAACCCAGAACCATGCTGCTCCCTCAAACAATACAAAATTAACTTGTCAACAACGGATTAGAGTCATGACATCAACCTTATCAGCAATGGTTTAATTCTCTGGAATTTGGCTTTGTGGAATTTTATACAGCAGAGTTTCAGTATAAAAACTATCATCTTTTAATTATTAATATATACCCATGCCTGAATTAGTTAAGTGAGTCTGCCTCTTTATTTACTTATTTTTTTACACAACAAGCAGGAGCAGAGAGCGCTGTATCTAGGCACCCCTCAAGGTGTTAGAGAGACCAAGAAGGCATTAATTTATGATATCAGAGAATGGGTATCTAATCCAGACCTAAGAGGTCCAGGCGAGGCTCTCAGAAGAGAAGCTATAGATCCTGGGGAAGCTGGCCATGTAGAGAGGAAGGTGGTGACCAGAGAAAAACTGGTTGCTACAGTGCAGAGTTTGTACCTAGACCTCAAGACAACAAGCTGCATGTTGAGTGTAGACATCATATAGGAAGTGTCTCAGACTGGGCTCTAAACTTGAAATGTAGAATTTGGCATCCACTAGCCACAAGTGGATATTCAAGTTTACATTCATTTAAGTTAATTAAAAGACAAAAATAAGTTTTTCAGTTTCACTGACCATATTTTAAATGCTCAATAACTACCTGTGGCTAATGGCTTCTATATTGGACAGTGCAGATAAAGAACAATTCCATCACAGAAAGCTCTATTTGGACTACACTGCTCTAGACTGTCAGCATGAGGTACTGTTCAGAAATGTTAAATTTTAAGTCAAACCTACGGCTAATGAAGCAAAATCGCAGGGAATGGACCTGAGAACCTGAACATTTTAACATGCCCCTGGAAATTCCGGTCGGGAGCAGACATCTACACCATGATAGAGGGTGCGTGACTGATGAACCTGATGGGACAGGCGGAGACTGTTCACGAAAAGCCTTTGAACACTAAGCTAAGGGACCAGGATTTAAACCTGGAGATGAAGGGATCTTTTGAAAGGAAAGAAGGAATAAAATTAATTAGATTAGCACCCTCCAAACTTTTCTCCATTCTGGTGCCAGAGTGGTCTTCACAATACTCAGCTCTCCTCGTATCAACAACTTTTCCCTGGCCAGCCTTTACATTGCTTTTAGCTAATAACCCAAATCTCTAACATGACCTGCACACATCACTATCTTAAGAATCCTTCTTTTAGACCCCTGACTCTTTCCTTTTCCTAGTTGCACTATGACCCTGGGCCATGACCTCAACCTTCCCTCATGTTCCCTTCAAAGATCAAAAATCACTGTGTGTAGCTGTCGGTTATAGACTCTAAGCTCCCTGAAGGCAGAGGTCACATCATTATATGCCCAGCATCGAGCAGAAAGCCCAGCTCATAATATATGTTTCACAGATATTTGTGGAATGAGTTGATGCATGTTTTAGAAAGCCCACTGGCAGCAGAGTGGGCACTAAGTTGGGGTAGATTTGGGGGTGACAAGGCATGAAGCAGAGAGCCAGTGGGGAGAGTGTCTCAATATTCCGGGTGAGGGATGCCAGGGCAGGGGCAGTGGGTATGGAGAGATGGGGACAAATCCAAGAAACAGTAAAAAGATAGAGCCAACAAGAATTGCAGAATATGCATTTAGGTGAATTTAAAAATACTCGACCATCTTTTTCCGCTTTTTTAACCTTGCAATACCTTCAGCCCATCCCTTCCAGATGCCTACAGTTCCTTCTCTTTGATCCAGCATCTCTTGGTCATTTTTATTCCCACCAGTCTCTTTTTGGCCTCTGCTAGTCTTTAATGGATGCATTTCCTCAAATGCTTCAGGCCATTAGCCATAGGGATTCTCAGTGAAGACTCTTCATAGCCTTCTCTTAATCTGTGAGCTACAGTTTGATTTTTCTGTCAAAAAGGAGAATGAAACTCAGCAGGAAGCTCATTTGTCCAAAAGCAGAGCATTAGACAAACACTGGGCTTGCTTTTCTGGAAATGTCAGTTCTCCAAGGATAAAGAATTCTTGAAAAGGTTGTTTTATATGGCTATCTCCTTTCCACCTACTCCTAATTCCACTACAGTGCAGCAGCCCTAATGAGGTAATGTCAATTATAAGTATAAATGGTATCAAATTCCAAATCCTACTTTGCCCCTCTTTATCACTCGGAATCTGCGTGATCACTAACTGTATCAGTCACTCCTTTCTCTGCAATCCTATGGCCTGGGTAAGCCATACAGTCTTGCATTTTGTTACACTACCCTGTGTTTCTGTCTGTCTGACCTTCCCACCTGAAGTGAGCAAGCAGGCACACAGTAAGTCATTCCCTGAAGTTTACAAATTGAATTTCTTTGCTTTCTTCAGAAAACTGTCCAGTATTTTAACTTCCCTGCAATAGATAGGGATGCTCTGATGTAGCCCCAGGCCACCCTATAAACCTTTTTCAAATTGATTCCTTAACTTGAATCTCCTGCTTTAGCCAAGCCAACCTTTCCAAAGTCTCCAAAACGCTCCATATCTTTGCTCATAGCGATGCCCACAGACATACTTACTTCACTCCTACTTCCTCACCTACCTTCTACTTTTCTTTTAAAATGAAGCTTCTTGATGAAACCTCAAGTTTCCAAATGTAGCACTTAAGATGGAGATTCTTGCAAAACTGATCTATCCAGGGTGTGCTCTCTAGAGTAGAGTAGTTAGGGAAGCAACACAGAACAGGAGAGGAAAGGTAAGCAAAGATGTGGTCCCACCTACAGATTAGCTTCTACCTGTTCCCACAGGGAGCTGTGGAGGATGAATTTTGTCACTGAGTTGGTTCTCCCTTAATGGGGGGATCAGCCTTTTGTACCTCACTGTCAGTGGGTGGTTGGTCGCTGTCTTTGGTAGGAGGATGGGGGATAAAACTTGCAGTCAGGATAGTTTCCTTTGACCTGGGGCAGTCCTCCAGAGAATTCTCCTGGAGCAGTTCTCAGAGAGGCTGCGATGGGGCACCACCAGTGAAGAAGATCTGGGTGAAGTGCCACTTTAATGTGAATTTTCAGTGGGGCTGGAAGTTTTTCCTTGGAGGGCATGGGAGAAGAAATCTTAGATGTTACAATGGTTTGTGGCTCTCCCAAGGGCCACAGCATATAAATAAATGAACAGTATATCTACAGTATTAAAATTTTATGGGAGGAGAAAATATTTAGGGGGAAAAATAGCATATAATAGATAGTAGTTTTTCCCTATTCAGTGATACAGGGTCAGCAGCTGCCCCAGGGCATGGGGAAATTCCCACCTGAATCTGTTTATTTCATCCTAGATTAGATGCTCTCACCTCCATCCAAAGTATTTCAGTTCAAAACTCTCAGTTCAGGGGTCAAAAATATTCTATGTTAGTGGGTAATCAACCAACTTCATCCATTCTACTCCACTTCCTGGTCCTGAAAAGGAAAGTTCTCTCTTCCCTTTTCCACTTCTGCACATTTCTCTCTAGTTCTCATTGACATCTCCCTTCCCCCTGTTTTGACCAGCTTCCTGTGTTAACTAATCTTCCAAATCTGAAAATCTGGCTCTGCAAATTTGCATCGGCTGGTTATTAAGCTATAGTTCTCAGCTCCCTACCCACCTTTCCACATTCACTTTGTGATGCTGGAGCTGGGACTTTTCCAACCATGTCTCACCTTTGCTATATGGCTCCCGGGTCAGTTCTGCCCAAAGAGGGCACACCAAAGGGACACTGTGGGCAAGCGGAAGGTGAAGGGACAGGGTCCTTCCTCAGTGTTTGCTGCTCTTGCCAGGGTCACCTCAGCAAAGCTCTTCACCTGGGCAGTGGCAGTCCACTCTGGTTTCAATTTACTCTACACTCAGAACTATACTCATCGTACCCTTCAGAGCTACCAGCACTGGCTTCCCCGTGCTGTCCCCAGTGGGGGTCTGGGTCCCGGCTCTGTAAAGCCCCTTTCCCAAACACCTGTTCTGACCACCTCCCTTTGTTCCTTCTGCAGTGACTAGATCTAGGTCTCCTCGGTGCTGTTTTTTGCCTTTTCAGTTCCCAATTCCTTATATTAAATTCCCTCTATTAAAATAACTGGTGAGATTTCTGTTTTCCTAACTAGATTCTAGGTTCTGAATGCTAATATGTTGTCCTTGGTCTATGACTTCTCTGATTCTTTGTTTTTGTTTTGTAAAAACTGGGAGCAAAAGGGGACACCTGCCTTCGGGGTACCTGAGAGAGAAAGTTGACGAGAAGAGAACTACACAAAAAGGAGTAGAATCATACGTTGAGATCTAGACCACTGAATTATTCAAGTTATTCAATTATTCAATTATTCAAATTATTCAATTATACTATTAATAATAGTATAACATTTCTACTTAATTGCTGTACCAGGTTGAATTGTGTCCCCCTAAAACATATGTTCAAGCCCTAACCCTTGGTACCTGTGAATATGACATTATTTGGAAATAAGGTCTTTGCAGATGAATCATGTCAAGGTGAAGTTAGGGTGGGTTAGGATGGACCCTAATGTGATGATGGATATCCTTATAAGAACAGAGAAATTAAGACGCAAAGATAGAGACACATGAAGAGGTGGCTATGTGACAACCAAAGCAGAGATTGGAGTGATGCATCTAAAGGCCTAGGAACACCAAGAATTGCTTAGCTAAGAGAAGGGCAGAAAAAGAATCCTCTCTTAGAACTTCTAGAGAGAGCATGGCCCTGCCAATATCTTAATTTCAAAACTATGAGAGAATAAATTTATATTGTTTTAAGGCACTAAGTTTGTGGTAATTTGTTACCTCAGCTCTCATAAACTAATACAATTTTCAATTTCCAAAAAAAAATTAAAGCATGTGTTTCTTATTTATATGTGTGACTTCCACACATCTATGAAAATAAGCCACTTTATTTCACTTAGAAAACAACTTTCACTTCCACAAAAATGACAGTGAAGCTAATATTAATGCCTGCTTGTGTCCTGGTTCTGAATGAATGATTCCTAATCATTATCACATTGACTGCCATGTGAGTTGTATTTAACTCCGGCTAGTTTTGAGATCAAGGACTCAAGAAGCAAAATCCTGCAGTTGGTTTGTGAAAATCTTACTCGTTGATGTTCTTAATGATGCAATTAATATTGACAACTTGATTCTAAAAACGTGAAGTTGCATATAACTCAAGCACAGAAAACAATGAAAAATAACAAATCAGAAAGGATTGTTTGCTTTTAATAAAACACCATGGTCCCAGGGGAAAAAATTTTTTTCTAGTGTGGCAATGTGTTATAAAACTTAAATATAGTCCTTTTTGGCCTAAGCTTTTACATCTTGGCATCTGACTCTTATGTAATTCCTTAAGTATTAATATCAAAAATGTACTTAACTATTTGTCTATTCATAGCCCACAAAGACAATACAATGTTTTATGTACACAGGCAGAAAGACACAAATAAACCATTTTTTTACTTTGCCAGTTACCTATATATCTTTTTTAATATATTATCAGAAAATCACAACTAATATGGCAATGACCTCCTATTAACTTTGTTATTCTCCATTACCTAATGGACCCTTTTGATAATAAAAAGGCAAGAAGAACTTTGACCTTAAAAGCCAGAGAAACATAACCCCAAAGCACTTTTCTACATTAATAAATGGCACTCCACGCCCCCAAGAAGGGAAGCCAATTCAGCCTTCTTTGTGGGTCTTCAAGACACTTTGTTTTATTCTTTCCTTTTGGTGGGAAGGAAAGCTTTGAAAAGTGAAAAGATTTGGGTTCAAATTCTAGGCTCTGCCACTTATTTGTTGCGTTTCCTCAAGCAAATTATTGAAAGTTCTATGAAACCCATTATCCTTATCTATAAAATTGAACAGTAATATCTACCTAGGGTTATTATTGAGGATTAATGAGACAATATATGTAAAGCACTTAGTGTTCTTAATGTAATAAGTAACCAAAAAAATTGGTACCTGTGTTCCTTTTCTTGATATCTAGCCATAGTCACATTTATATTAGATCCAAGCAAATTGTGGTACATCCTATATTCCAGTGGGTCCTAAATACTAAATTTCAGGGCAAATGAAAACCCCAATTTTGTTCCATTGATTACAGCATACCACACAAGGGCACTGTCAGTGTATGGGAAATGAATGATCTTTCTGTGCAGGGAACAATAAATAATTATAGTAGGTTAAATACTAGCTTTTAAAATGCACTATATCTAAACAAAAGACAAATGAGAGGGAAAATTAAACATAAATATATTCAATGAGATTCATAGCCATCTTCTTCTTATTTTAGTTGTCACTGCCTTTTTACTCTTAGTTTTGTTTTTCCTGTAGAACAGTAAAGATGTTGAATTTTGCTCTGGATATTGAACCAATAGAGGCAGAATTTGTTCTTTTTCCTCTAAAAAATTTTGCAAATTATTGTGTTCCATGAATAGTATAATTACTTCCATAATAACAGAACACTGAACAGTCACAGGTGTTGGGTTTTGCTTTGCAAACTGTGGGTGAAACCATCATTAAAAGCTTTATTTTCACTGTCACCAAAAACAGGCATTACTGTGTGCCTCACAGTTGCCAACACTTCACTGTATTCATAGAGTCAGACTCTCAAAAATCTCAAGCCAGCCTTCCCTGGAGGAGGCTACCCATTTTAGAATGTAACTTTCATCGTGCCTTTCTCTCCCTCATCCACAGACCTGACATGAGTAGCAGGTGTCCAGAAACACAGATGCTATTTTTGAAAGGCACACCTAGTGATAAATTTTCACTGTCAAATGTCTCCTCCAAACACAGACTTTCTAAGGCTTCCTATGGATGTGCTGAGATGAGTCTATGCATTTCCTGCATCTTACACACTCATATCTGTCAGGGATTGTGCCCCCTCTGCAATGGTCAGAGAGAAGTAATGAAGTCAAGTATGACGCCAATAGTTTTGACTTAACCAAGTGATGGATGGAGTTGTCACTAATTTAGATGGGGAAGAACACATAAGAAGCAGAAAATGGGATGAGGGCCGTCAGGAAAGGAGTTTTATTATTATGTTTGAAACATCTATTATGCATCCACATGAAGATGTCAAGTAAATAGTTGAATATGAGATGCTAGAGCTCCTAGGACAGGTCAGAGCTAGAGATATATATGTGGAATTTGCCAGTATATAGATGATATTGGGAGCTATGAGACTAGATGCAATGGCCAATGGAGTTAGGATATATGGAAAAGAGAGAACGATAAAGAACTGACTTCTGTGACAATTCAGCAATAAGAAGATGTAAGAGAAATGAGAAGAAATAAGCAATTAGTATAAATTTTTATACAATTCATCTGTTTCTCCAGCCTAAATATTCCCAGCTTCTCTAATCATTTTAATGGGACACGTTAGCCCAATCCAAGTGTCATATTTTACTTCCCTTGTGAGAAGTAATTGAACCTCTTATGACTTAGCATAAAGAATGGACTAAGTCAGCTGTGGGAGGAACTGTACAGAGGAAACAGGGACCATTGTGTCCCATGATCTGAATCCCAGACTATTACTAGACCATTAGACCATGTATCATTATTGTCTTTAGAAAGCAAATCACTTTGTCCATTAAAATCCTTCTTTTCATGCCTTAATTATTGCAGGCTCAATACTCCTCAAAACTATACTTAATCAGGTTGAATTCTTGAGCTTAAATGTAGTAATTTACTTTTATTGCCTATAGATTTCATATTGCTGGATTTAGCTCATCATTAGTCAAGCAAGATATTTTTGAACCCAGAACTAAATATTCACTACATCAAATTTTCTTAGCTTTGTGTTACCACATACTTGAAAACCATGCCTTCTGTATCTGCCCATTTCCCTTCCTTCAGACAACTTTACATTTGCCATTAGAAATTGGCAGGATGTCAAAAAATTCTACCGTATGAATTAACACCATTACTATGAACCAAATCTTTTTTATTTAAAGACATTACCTTTTATTTTGTTCTCAGCAGCAAATAAGAACTATCAAGACTGAGCAGACTGAGTTGCCAGTAAAATATTTTTTTTCAATCAGAAATGCCAGAAAAACAACCTAGATTAAAATATTAGAAATTTTAGATACTCTATTGGAAGATTAATAAATCTTTTTTTCTTTATCTATTAATTTTTCTTTTATTCAAGTTATACATGAACAATGTAAATTTTAATGTAATTGAAACTTTTATTTCGATGAAAAACATACCTTAGAAAAAAATGCAATGTTAGTATTTTACTGCTGAAATCTGGAAAGTTAAAGTAATTTACTTCCATAGCAGATCAGAGACTGAGATCCATATCCCCTGAGATTCATTCTGGTATCATTATCCACAGTTGGGAGACTCTAGTGCAAATTAGAGACACTAAAGAGCCTGAATGTACTAGATACATCACTTTAACTATAAAATAATTATTTGTCCATTTGCATTGTGTAACCCTGTTAGTTATAAAGCCAAAATATGCCAGAAAAAATATGTAGTCAACAAGTTTCAAAGAATTAAAGACCTAAATAAAATCAGCATTAATATCAACAGCAACATCATAATTATAATGTTAACAAAATATCTACCTCATTTATATAGGGATTGTCATAAAGACTAAATGTGTCAGTTAATGATCAAAAGAAAATAAAGGAAAAAAGTTTATTTTCTTGCCATATAAACACAGAAATAACATACTTATCTGTTACAATTTGTCAAATGGTCTTTCCAATCACTGTCAGAAATACTTTCTCTACGTATTTATTTTGCTGGATCACAATATCATGGACAATAAAAATTGCCCATTTTTTGATCAAAGAAAATGATTTTGCAAAATATAATTGGTCATGGCAAATGATGTGTTTGGTGACCAGCTTCGATGAGAAATTTCCATCATCATTTACCTGGCATCTTGCAGAAACTGAACAATATGCCTAAGAACATGTGAAAACAAATTAAATTTAAAAGCTGAGAAAGTATTTTAAAAGAGTTTTAAACAAGTCACTGAGCTAGCTAAGACAAAAAGTTAACTGAAAGTAGGAAATCCAGGATGTGGGGTCATGCCAAAGCCAGCCTTCTTGATAGTATCTACTAAAACATGTAGGCCTTGCACTTCTGTTTTGAAGGATAATAAGAGTTCTAGAAAAAAGAAAATAAAGCCCAGTGTTTCTTCAAGGTGAACATTTAATAAGAGAGCCAGACATAAAACTGGGGCACTAAAGGGTTTACCATCTGTATAGGATAATTAAGAAATAAACATTCAATGCAGAAGAAGACAGCAAGGAAACTTGTCTATCTATCTTGGTGTTGAAAAGAGAAGTATAAAATATTCCCTGGAAATTCATAAATGCAAAGACTTCCCTCACAAGATTCTGTGCCCATATTTATCCTATCTGTGTAGTCTCTGGCAGATTGGGGGATACCCTTAAGATAGGAATTTAATTTAACATGGCCAAAGACATTTAGCAGAAGCAATTGAAAATTCTCTTCAAAAAAAAGAAATTTCAACCAAGTTTTAAAAGAATTCTCAAAGATTACATTCCAAGGATCATGCACTTAACAGCCAAAAATCACAAACAATACTCCAATTATTGAAATTATCAAACACTGGATATAAAATAGATACACTTAATATGGTTTAAAACACAAGAAAAAGACTTGAAAATCTGAGCAAGATACAAGTAACTATAAAAAGACAATGCAAAATTAAACAAAAACCAAAGAATATAATAATTTAAATGAAAAACTCAATGCATGGGATAACAGCCAATTAAATATAGCTGAAGAAAGAATTATAGAACTAAAATAAAGATCTGAAGATGTTATCCATAGTTGAGTCTAAAAGGCCAGAGAGCCTAGAGGTCTGATGTACAGGGCAGGAGAAGAAAAGTGTCTCATTTCCACGAGGTGGCCAGGCGGCCGGGGAGGGAGAGAGAGAGAGAGAATGAATTAACCTTTCCTCTGCCTTTTTTGTTCTATCTAGGCCCCCAGCCAAATGAATGGTGTCTTCCCTCATTGAAGGAAGGGTAGCTCTTTCTCACCCATTACACCATCTCACATGCCAGTCTCCTCTGGAAATACTCTCACAGACACACCCAGAAATAATGCTTTACCAGCTATATAGGTATCCCTTAATCCAGTCAAGTTGACACCTAAAATTAACCATCACTACATATCTCTATTGAGAAAGAGAAGGAGAGAAAGAGAGAGATTGAGCATAACTGATTGGCCCCGGGGTGACCATGGAGGCTGACAACCACCAGGAGAGCCAATGGTGTAGTTCCAGCCCAAAAGCCCACAGGCTGGAGACCTAGAAAGAACTGATGTTTCAGTTCAAGTCCAAAGGCATGGAAAAACCAATGTTTCAGTTCCAAAGCAGTCTGGCAGAAGGAATTCCCTCTTTCTAGGGGAATGGTCAGACTTTTTGTTCAATTCAGGCGTTCAACTGAAGGGGTGAGGCTCACCCACATTAGGAGGACAATCTGCTTTACTTAGTCTACCAATTTAAATGTGCTCATCCAAAAACAGTCCCAGAGAAACACCCAGAGTAATGTTTGACCACATATCTTGGCACCCTGTGGCTTAGTCAAGTTAACACATAAAATTAACCATCACACTAGGTGGAAGATTTGGGGAAAAGGAAAACGATCTAACAAACAGTGACTATATAAGAAAATAGTAACAAAATTAACTTGGTTGACCAAAAAGAAAGCTAAAACTACAATGTTGGATTACAGTAACATTTGAGCTGGGCTTGGGGAGCAGGGGAGGAAAATGGAATTAGAACAAAGTTCACTGAATTTTTGTGTGTGTGTGGAGGTGAGAGACATTGATTAATTCCAGAGTTGGTTTAGTATTTGTTTTAAAATATCTATAATAACTTCTTAAAAAAAAAAAAAAGACAGCTAATTTTTTTTAATTTTTAAAAATTTAATACAATTCAAATCAGCGTGTCTCATTCATTTCAGCTCTGTCACTGCCAAACCAGGGGGCAGAGACTGCTTCAGTTTCTCTGCCTTCTCCTTGTCTGTGATGACCAAGGTACAGAGGTATCTGCTGCATCGAACTTTAAACTTCACATTATCTTTATCTTTCTTGATCTTGACAAACTTGGCTTGTGAGCAGAAAGTCCTTGATTTCCTCAATTTTTTGAGGCATGGTGAGGAGGCACGAAGGGAGAGGGCTTTCTCGCCCACGCAGCGCCAGACAGACATTCACAGCAAGCAGCCTACACAGCAATTTTATTTGACGGTTAATGGGCCTAAACCTCTCCAATGTAACTCTAAGAGACATAGAGGCATATAGTGTTTCTGTGCATCCAGAAAAAGGAACGTAAGATGGGACTTGAACGCATAGCGTTGTCTGTGCCACAGATTTTACAACTTCCAAGCTAGCAAAGGAGGGATACCAAAAAAAAAAAAAAAAAATAGCATGAGAAAAACAAAAAACTCAATCCCAAAAATGACAAGAAACGAGGGAGGGGAGAGTAACAGAAAAAGTATAACAATAAAAGATCAAAATAAAATAATAAAAATAAATCACATATTTGGTATTACAAGGGGTATAAACATGCTACTAAACTCTCATTGGAAGACAAAGATAGACTAGCTTTTTTTTTAAAGATATTTACTAGAAAAAATACAAAAAATAAACATAAATGATAGTGGACAGGAAAATGAAAAAGAGCAAGTCTTCAAGTGGGAAGATAATACATAAATTCTAGAAGTGGAAAATCAAGAAGTAACAGTAGAAGCATGTTCTTTAGAGAAATGGAAATAAATAAGTAAAGGATGATCAATAAGAGTTAAAAGTAATTGTTTCTGGGGAGCAGGAAGTCAGGTAACAGTGTGATCTACTATTTTTCATAGAAGGCTTTGTATGGTAAAATTACGATTTTCATCTTTAAACTGTGTACTATATAAATTTAATTTTTCAATCCAACAAACACCACATATACTCACTATTAAATTGGAACTAATCGATCAACACATATGTGCACATATGGAAATGAAACTTATTGAAGTCAAGCAGGTGGGGGGGAGGGGATGGGTAAATTCACACCTAACGGTTCAATGCACACTATCTGGGTGATAGGCACACTTACAACTTTGACTCAAACTGTACAAAAGCAATTTATGTAACCAAAACGTTTGTACCCCTGTAAGACTCTGAAATAAAATTAAAAATATATGCCTTTTTAAAAAAGAGTACCTTGTTTCTGATCAAACCTATGTTATCTTTCATTCAGTTTCTTTTGTTTCACTGCATGGTGTGTTTAAGCCCAATTATGAAATAGTTCATGGCTCTAAATTCTACACATCTCCTAATAATGAATATACACATGCAGAGGTTTAATTAATATATATTGGAAAATGAATAAATGGTGAATGAATGAAAATTTCAGTATTCATTTTACCAAACCATATGCAAGCTCACTTAACTACCATAAAGAGCAAAAAATAGGCCAATGTGCTGAAATTTCTGTAAGACACATTGTCATCATTAAAAAGAAATAATGTGGCTGTAATATACAAATTTAACTGAGAAAGCATGAGATTATAAATCATATTTTCAAAAACCCATTAGAGGAGATAAGGGTGCAGAGACATCTAAATGACCAAAATCCAGAGAGGGACAATCCCTTCCTAGACAAGCACAGTCTGGAAGGTTCTTTCACCCCTGGGAGTCAGGGAGGCTAAGGAGTAAGCCTGCCACA
This sequence comes from Eulemur rufifrons, assembly GCF_041146395.1. Lineage (NCBI taxonomy): Eukaryota > Metazoa > Chordata > Mammalia > Primates > Lemuridae > Eulemur > Eulemur rufifrons. The sequence continues at coordinate 28,040,099 of NC_090999.1, forward strand.
CACAGGGACAATTGGCAGCAACCTGAAGAAACTAGCTAAATCTGACGACCCTGTGAAATAATGTTACAGGTAAGAATCAGGAGAAGCTCCCGACAGAACTAGCTTGCATTGCCCATCATTTCCCTAAGGGATTTTTACTGAGTGTGCGGCTGCTTGCAGGAACCTGGAAAGCAAGGAGAAATCTCCAGTGGTCGATGGAGCCAGCCCCTATCAGTGCATGAGAACCAATTATGTAAGCCTCTTCCCAAGTCTGCATTCAGTAACATGCTAGTAGATCGAAATTGCCCATTGTGGGAGTATTTATACTATAGAAATCAGCAAATGCTGCAAGTCAGACTTTCTTTTTAGGATAGCCCATAAAGCATTTACCAGCATACCAACGGCTGTATTCCATAACACAGAATACTGCAGACTGGGCAGAAAAGCTGAGTAAGTATAGTCTCAAAGTGTTTAAAACCCAAGCCTTGTTGGAAAGAGTAACCTGAATTTGCCCTGATAGCATTTGAAACCAGTGATGATACAACAATAAAAAAAAACTATTATAAATATGTTACAGAAAAAGATAAAAAAGGTAGATATAATGGGTGGAAATGTAATTGCAGTGAAGAAATAAAAAGCTTAAGAAGGAAACAAATGGAAATTTCTAAAACTGAAAAATACAATATATATTAATATTATGAATAATTTATTTGATGAGTTTAACAGCAAAAAGAATAAAGCAGAAGAAAAAGACCAGTAAAGTCAAAAATACATCAGTAGAAATTATCCAAACAGAAGCACCAACATACACAAACATATATTTTACATATACAGTTGTCCCTCAGTATCCATGGGGGATTGGACCTCCCAGGGATACCAAAATCCACAGATGCTCAAATCCTTGATATAAAATGGTGTAGTATTTGCATATTACCTACACACATCCTCCCATTTACTTTAAATCATCTCTAGATTATGTATAATATCTATTATGTAAATAGTTGTTATACTGTATTGTTTAGGGAATAATGACAAGAAAAAGTCTGTACATGTTCAATGCAGATGCAATTTTTTCTGAATACTTTTGATCTGAAGTTTGTTGAATATATGGATGCAGAATCTATGAATATGTACTACCAACTGTATATGTAAATACACACACACACACATTGAAGGAAAGAGAGGGAATGGTGCAAACAAAACATATGAATAAATTATGTTGGAGAATTTTTCAAAATTGGTAAGACATCAACCCACAGATTCAAAAAAGAACATACACCTAGGAACATCATAATCAAACTACTGAAAAACCAAACATTAAAAAAAACAAAGAAGTAAAGAAGAAAATCTTAAAAGTAACCAGAGGTAGAAAGACACATATTCAAGAGGAAAACAATAAGAATTGTAACTCCCCATTTTGACTGGGGAATCATAGTGGTGTTTTGGGACCCCAAAATAATTAGCATTAACTCAGAGATACAGGGAAAATTAAATATTTGGAAATATATATAAAATTTTTTAAAAGAACTGTTTAAGGGAAAAATATCTGTGGATTTTGCAGTTTATAACATTTTTATAAGTAAAATATGTGACAATAATATCACAAAGGACAGGAGGAGGAAACAATGGAATTATGTTGTTTTAAGGTTCTTACTTCGTGAAGTGATATAATTCACTGTAGACTATTACAAATTAAGGATGTATGTTATTGTAATCTCTAGGGGAATAATAAAAACTAATCAAAGGGGTAGAATTAAAAAGCCAATATACTTAATAAAGTGAGATTAATCCAAAAGAAGGCAGAAAATAAGGATGGGACAAATAGGAGAAATGAAAAATAAGGAGCAACATGGTAGTTTTAACCTGACATGTATGAATAATGGACTAATACCCATCTGTGATATTTTCTAGACCTGTTTTCTCACCTTTGTTATTTTTTCATTCTTTTAAGCCATATGATATCTTCATTTTTTTTAATTTTCATTAAATGGATGGTACTAAACAGGATCACAAAAATTCTTTTCAGGAAGAGAAATAACACATTGATAATTTAAAAAACACTGATAAGATGAAGTTAATAGTCTCTAGTTTAACAATAAAACCTCTTCAATTTATAGTGAGAAAGTTACCAAATTATATCAAATAGAAAAGACATATATAAATAAATTTCTAATATTTTATATTGGCAACATTATAATGATCAGGCAGTTATTTTCATGTGCCATTTTTATGAATATCTGCAAAAAGTTCTTCCACTACCAGTTGATTTCTTCATTATATAAATTATAGAATGATGCCTCATTCATTGTCTGATAGTCAGGAGGGTGCTGCTCACATACTTTCAGATATAAGAAGAGAAGAGGGGTGTGTGCGTGTGTCCATCCTTGCTTCTGGCAAAATTACTTTTGACTCAATCTCGTAATCTTCAAGTAGAAGTCAGTAGTTTCCAACCTCTTTTTCCATGGCTGATTACCGTGGCAATCAAAAGCCCAAAACGTCCTCACTCACAAAAGATATGTTCTGGAAAAATTGTCTCTAATTCAAACTTCTTGGTAAAGACAATCATAGTCTCACTGTCTTAAGTAGTTCTGAGATGAATCTTTTATTAAAATGAAGAATCCTTTTGAAATGAGAGGTCAGTCTGGAGGGGAAAATGTGTGCGCAGATGTAGCCACAAGATAATAATTCTTGTTCCCACAGTTGTGCCAGTGGAATTCCCCACCTATTTATGAACATTCTGGTGGTTTCTGTGTTTGGATGATCAGATTCTTACATACACTTATTGAACCTGCCATTTTTCTCCTCCCACCTCCCACTGAGATACCACTGAGGTCTTCAGAGGGGTGAGGCCTTCTCCTTCGTTTTTCCTCCAGAAGGAAACTGGTTCAATTCATAGTTTAAGCTACTGTGTGTGTTCTATATTTGAATATTCAGCAGCAGCAATTCCAAATAAAGTCTCCTCTCCTTTGAGCTAAATTCTTAATATAAGCTACAAACTAATACTGCCTTGGGTTCATGATCTCTTGATAACTCACTGAGATAATTACAAAATTGCTTATTAATTTTTTTTTAACTCAAAATCTCTTTCACCTTTAAGACTGGAGTTCAAAACCTTTTGGGGTAAGGGATGATAAGTAGGAGACAATTTCGATGAAAGATGCTGTGTTATTCTCAAATCGCCGTTTTGCTTTCAATCCTGAGATATTGTTCTTTTTATAATCTTTTGAGTCTCTGGCCCTTTCCTTAGGATGGATGCTTCCCCAGGGCGCCCAGTGTCCTTTATGCAAGGATACCTGTCAATTCCATTCCTACAGAGCTCCAGGTGAGGTCAGACATGCAAACATGGCTAAGGAAAGAGAACAATGCTTAGGCTTAGTTGGGGACCCTAGTATACAAGAAATTATCTCTTTCCACAGGGGTTGCACTAGTTTGCAGTCCCACCAGCAGTGTGTGAGTGTTCCTGTCTCTCCGCATCCACGCCAACATGTGTTGTTTTGGGACTTTTTGATAAAGGCCATTCTCATTGGAGTTAAGTGATATCTCATTATGGTTTTGATTTGCATTTCTCTGATGATTAGGGATGTTGAGCATTTTTTCATATGTTTGTTAGCCGTTCTTATATCTTCTTTTGAAAAATTTCTATTCATGTCGTTTGCCCACTTTTTGATAGGGTTGTTTGATTTTTTTCTTGCTGATTTTCCTGAGTTCTAAATAGATTCTTGTTATCAGTCCTTTATCTGATGTGTAGTATGCGAAAATTTTTTCCCATTCTGTAGGTGGTCTGTTTATTCTCATGACTGTTTCTTTGGCTGTACAGAAGCTTTTAATTTAATCAGGTCCCATTCATTTATTTTTGTTATTGCTGTGGTTGCCTTAGGGGTCTTCTTCATAAATTCTTTGCCTAGGCCAATGTCTGTAAGAGTCTTTCCTACATTTTCTTCTAGAATTCTAATCGTTTCACACCTAAGGTTTAAAGCATTATGGAGATACTTTAAACAGATTCAAATAGACCTACCATTCGATCCAGCAATCCCATTATTGGGCATCTACCCAAAGGAACAAAAGTCATTCTATGACAAAGACACCTGTACCCAAATGTTTATAGCAGCACAATTCACAATCGCAAAGATGTGGAAACAACCCAAATGCCCATCAATTCATGAATGGATTAGTAAATTATGGTATATGTATACCATGGAGTATTACTCAGCTATAAGAAATAATGAAGATACGACATCTCTATGGTTCTCCTGGAGAGAGTTGGAACCCATTATATTAAGTGAAGCATCCCAAGAATGGAAAAACAGTCATCACATGTACTCACCAAAAAATTGGTTTCCCTGATCATCACCTAAATGCACATTTGGGAATGATACCAATTGGATATCAGACTGAGGTGGGGGGTGGGGGGAGGGGATGGGTGTATGCCTACATGATGAGTGCGTTGCGCACCGTCTAGGGAATGGCCACGCTTGGAGCTCTGACTCAGGGGGATAGGCAGTACATGGGCAATGTATATAACCTGAACTTTTGTACCCCCATAATAAACTGAAATAAAAAAAAAATTATCTCTTAAATTATTTGTTTAAACAAACTTTCTTTAAAATATACATACAGGGTGTGTGTTTGTTTGTTTGTGTGTGTGTGTGTTGACAGTCATTTTTATATTTATTAAGTGTTGGGACTGGATTTAAAAATATTCCTTAGTTGCCAGGATTTTGTATTTCAAATGTTGCATTATAGCCTCATTCTTTCCCTGAACTTGATTTTAAATGCAGGAAATAACCTTGAGCTTTCAGTTGAGAGTGCCTTATTGCTCACAGATAAAGGATAAATCAGCACGGTTTTAATCATGCTGAGATGTACCCTTAGAATTCCCTACAATTCTATGTGACTCCATTGACAGTGACAAATGAAAGTGGTTTCCGCACACCAAGGGACTGTGTACCATCCTAACTGGGGCACATTTAGCACTAAGTAAGGGAATAAGTATTCCTGTATTTTTCTATAAGCAACTTTTTAGTGTTTTTGTAATTGTTATTATTGATTTGTTTTTGTTTGTTTGTTTTTTATTTTTTTTTTTGCTTTTAAACTACAAATCTACAGATGATAAGAAGAAAAAGAAACACATAAATTAGCGCAAATCTTCTGAGTATGAATGCCAACTGTGCTTTGCTATCTCTTTCCCTTAAAATTGAGTTTCATGTTAAAATTAAAGAAAGTTAGATATCGAGGCTCAGAGGGGGTTTTAGGTTATTAGAGAAAATGGTTTCGTGGAAGAAAACTGATACCAAAATGGTATTTGTGCAGTTTTCTAAAATGATCATGACATTTGAGAAAAGCAGTTAAACATGACCTCCACCAGACGTTATAAGATTATACAATTTTCAAAAGAAATAAAAGAACATTAATTATATTAAACCTTCTTTGAGGCTGCATTTTCAAATTGTATCCACTGACTAGCATTTCAATTTATGAGGTAGTTGGACTTTATGCCACAAAATTTTGGTTAGTGTTCCATCCAGGTACAGAAATTGTTAAGAGCGATTTCTTCTACAGACACTAAAACGATAGCAGCTGACATTCCAAGGAAATGAAAAGCTATTTGCTCGATGAATAACAAGACAATAGGTGAACTAGGATGCATAATTCTACTTTTCCACTATGTTACCCTTGGGATTCATAGTCTGAGACCAACTTAAAACTGACCATGTCTCTCAGGCAGGTCCTTCTGGTATTTCAGGAGCTAAACAGTCAAAAAAAAGACTAGAAGCAAGGAACTCAATGTGGAAGCTAATATTATAACCATTCTCAATATTCCTTGCAACAAAATCTTGATTTCTTCAACATTACTCTAGGAAAGAAAGTGATACTTTTTTTGTGAGAACATGGAGTACTTAGTACTTTATTTCAGAATCCATTAATGACCTTATCGAACTGAGCACCCAGAGGAACCATCTAAGACACAAGCCAACACAGAAAAATGCTTAGATTAAAATCTCCAGTTTATGTCATATTTTAAACCTGAGTTCAAAACATAATGCTCCAGTCAATTATGTCTAGCATTCTCAGTCCCAAATAGCTTTTTTGGACTGAATACATTTGTTCCTTGATTCTTTGAGCATGTTAACCAGTCCTAAACAGAAACTGAGGAGTCTAAGCATGTTGAGGGATTCCCAGAGCCTATAATCTCATAGAAAATCAATTTTCTTTCCTTCTTTATCTGATTCTATTTTCTTCTCTCCCTGTCCTGGGGGCCAGTTCCTGAGAATGTAAATTTCCTGAGCCAGCATGGCAGAAAGGCTACCTGAGAGGATGAAACCACATGGCCTGGAGTGAGGAGAGTATTAGAAAGCGGGAGAGCCTCAGAGCACCCCTGGAGGCAAGACTCCAATCGATAGGTATCAACTCTGCAGTTGCAAGTGACAGAAAACCCAATTCAAATTACTTAAGCAAATAAGGAACATAGGGTCATGTAATCAAAAATCAATAGCGGAATCCACTTGCAGCAAACTCTGTGAGCAGGACCGATGTCTGCGTTTACGTTCCTCTGCTTTCCTTTCCATGGCTCCCTTTCCAGAAAGGCTTTCTTCACTTGACAGCAGCTCCTTGATTACATTCTCCCAGGTCTTAATCCAGAAGGAAAAAGGATGACCCAATCTTACCACTGAAGTGCAAGTCCTGGAATTAACTCTGATTGCTAAAAAAATCACCTTGATTTTGGTCCTGTTCTTTTCCTACACCAATTTCCGTAGGAAGAGAGATGTTCTTAGGTCTGGTGGAAGGTAAACAGGTGGCAAGGAAGTGGCTAAGGGTGGAGAACAGGAACCAAATTGCAGCTAGGAACTGTTCCCTGGTGGGAACATGCATAGTAAAAAGTTTCTCGTAACCTTTAACCCACCTAGAGCTCATTACTATCTAATTAGCATGGCATGGGTTGAGCTTCGTGCAAGATTCTGGAAAAGATGCATGCATAGAAAGGGAAACTGGTATCTAACCAACCTGTTATGGAACGTGTCATGTGATCTGTTATATAACCCCAACCTGTCAATCACCCCCAAAGGTGGAAAACAGCAACCAATTCTGCCAGGAGAGAGGCGGGACAAACTAGTGAGCTTATAAAAGGCAACGTGTGCTCAGACTTCCCTGTCTTTCTTAGCTAGTGGAGACTGATCCGTTACACTCTCTCCGGAACATATTTTCACTTTGTGTAGCTTCCTTCTTTATTTTCATTATTTCTTTTATGTGATAAACTGTTTATATAAAATTGCTCGGTGTCTGTGATCATTACATCATTGGTTCAACTCGGTACCAGTACTGATTCTTGACACTGGGAACCAGTGAACCAGAGAACATCCAGATGAACTTAGCAATGTGATTCTCAAATTGCCCAGCCTTCGATAACCTGCTATCCCTGGAGCCAGGAGGAGCATCAGCTCTACCAAAAGCACCTAGACCAGGAGTGGGTTAGGAATGGTGTCCTAGGGTCAGGTCATATGAGCACTAAAGAAGGCCATCAATATGTGCAGTCAAAAGCAGTAACTGTCTGCTAACCACCAAGCCAGTGGTTTTTCAATTCTGACTATACATTATCCATGAAGCTTTATATGGATATATAATCAACATACCTGGGCTTCATTCCTCCAAAATTCCAAAACATTAGGTCTAGGGTAAAAACTGCAGCTTGTATTTCGAAAAAGCTTTGTAGATGATTCAGTAATCATCCAGATTTAAATCATCATGTGGTCTTAATAAATTCATTTGCTAAATGAGTGTGGTAAAATAATTTAACAATTCTCAAACTTTTCCAGCTATGAGCCCCTTAAACAGTGCCAAGAACCCTGGAGCCTACCTAACCACTCGCCCGCTCGTACTTTACCAGCACCAGACATACCTCCCTCACCGATATTGTTTCAACAGGGTACCACTCAAGAGAATTGTCTTTTTAAAAAATTCTAACTAGGACTCTGAGCTCTGTCCTACTTACAGTAATGTGCTCGTCAAGGTTACCAGTGTTACTTAGAATTTATTTTCTAAGTGCATGGTTAATGGAAAAATTCAGTTCAACTACATAGTAAAAGATGATATGTCTTCATAATTCAACAAACACTTTACCTCTTCTTCCTTAATCTTGTCACTTAGCCACTCTCTCCCATGGTCACATCATGGTCCTTAGCATTTCACAAAGCTGCACTGCCTTACCCACCTGGATCTCAGTCTCCTTTCCTACTTGCTAACTCGTTTGACCATTCTTTACCCTCATGGAGCCTCAAGCTCACTGATAATTCTATCCTATACCTATCCATTTGTCTCTATCTTTATGTCCTTCCTTACCCAAATTAGATTCCAGAGCCAATAAGGTCAGTATCTCTGTGCTCAACACCTGTCTGTCTTTTCTTCGTTCTTGCCAGCCCAGCTCTAGCTCTGCCTTCAACTTTGCACTCAGGCAGCTCAGTCTTGCTAGAGAAAAATCCCAACATGGAAAGCTGTCATGTCATTCCTGTGCCCAGAACTTTCCAACAGCTTATCACCTCACTTTGATTAAAAGCCAAATTCCTCTCCATTACAGAACCCTCTGTAATTTGGCCCACAGTTCCCACTCTGGCCTTGTCTTCTCTTATGTCACTGCAGCCACTCTGACCTCATTTGTGGCTGATCCTTCAACAAGCCAAGTGTCTTCCTGCTTCAGAACATTTGCATTTACTATTTCCTTTACTCTGAATACTCTTCCTCCACATGTCTACAAATCTCACTTCCTCAATTCATTCGAGTCTTTGCTCAAATGTTTCCTTCCCTGACTGTGCTAAATAATTGATATTCTTCCATCACTCTATATAATTTTTCTTCACAGCACCTAGCACCACCTAACATAATGTATATGGTATATTTATTATTTGATCTTTGCCTGTATTCCTCTGTAGGAATATAGGCTTCGTAATGACATAGAATTTGTTTCATTTGCTGCTGTATCCTCAGTTCTTAAAACAGTGATAACAATAAATATTCATTGAATAAGTAAATGAAGGAAGTATATTTGTACCATTATAAGTTCATGGCCACTTACTTCTACTGGGCCTCAATACTACTTGACAATTCCACTGATTTTGTCTATTCAACTCAATCTCCCTCTCTCCATAATGACTATTTGGAAACCTCTCCATTCTCTTTAAACCTCTGAACCTCTCATCAATATACACCTGCACACATACACTCATATTCACATATACATCCCACAACCCACACCCTCTTCCTCACAGCAGACAATGTTGCTTGCTACTTTACAGAAAAATAGATGCTCACAGACAAGAAATCCCTGTGTATCCCATTACAAACCAATATGCCTTACCATTTTCATACTCATACTTTTCTTTTTTTTTAATTCAGGATATTATGGGGGTACAAATATTTTGGTTACAGGTAATGCATTCAAACTAGCACCTCTTATATTATCCTGGATAGAGATTGAGCCCATCCTTTGAAGTGAGGTATCACAAGGATGGAAAAACATGCACCACATGTACTCATACTTTTCTAATTGTTCTTGTTATATAAGAAAGGAAGTAGTTCGTCCTATCTAAGCCAGTCCCTCCTCATTTTGTTAGACCTTATTTCCTCCTACCTTTTCAGGATCTATCTTGTTCTGAATCCTCAAATAGACTCAAGTCTATCTCCCCTTAAAAAACAAAATTAAAATAAACCCTTAAGCCAAATAACTCTCCGCAATCATTCTCTTTCCTCCCTCTTCATTGACAAACTTTTTAAAGCAAATTTCCCCCTTTGTTATCTCCCTCCTCTCCTCCCACCCACTTCTCAGTCCACCCTAATCTGATTATACATCCACTCCTTCATCAGAGTGGCTTTCACCAAGGTTTCTAGTGACCTACTTCTACATTGCTAAAATGCCTGAACATTTTTCAGTCTTCATCTTGGATGAATTTCCAGCAGAATGCTGCACTATTGATCATTCCTTCTTCAAAAAAAAAAATCCTCCCTGTCTTCTTTAAACTTCCTTGACATCACGCCTTCCTTACTTTCTTCTTACCTCTTCAGCTGGTCCTCCTCATTTTCCATCATGAACTCAGCCTCCTCAAGCTGGCTTCGAGTACTAGTATTAGGTAGACAGTGAGAGATTCCAGGTCTCCTAGGGATGAAAGTGGGTGCTGTTGCCTTGGTGCAATTGCCCCACCTGGGAAGAAGCACAAGGGGAGGCCCAGGCCCCCATCTTGGTCCTGACACAACCTAATCCTCTCTGTAGCGACTTCCATGCCTGGGGGAGGAGAGAATACCCTATGAATTGGCCAATCATAACTTCACGTGCCAGCTGCAAAAGAACCCTGAGGATTCTCTAGCCCACAGGCCAAGCTGCATAGGTACCATAGAGTCTGGAAATTGACCTAGAACAACCCACTTGTGTGGTAAGATAGGTCATGCAACTCCCAACTGTCCAATCAAAGTGGTTCCATGGTGACCTCTGAACCATGAGGGAGGTCCCAATCCAGGCACTATAAAACAAGACGCAGACCATAACCAGGCCCTTTTTTGTGGAAGAGAAAATTATTTTAAAATAAACATTTGTTGATTGAGCAGTTGAATGATGATATTTGTTCAGAAACAAAAGTATAGATATTGTCATTATCAAAAACATCACAATTTTTAAATACCAGCTGACGGCTAGGTCCCATCTTTAGAGATTTTTGAATTAATTGGTCTGGAATGAGGTTTGGGAAATGAGATTTTTTAAAGTTCACCAGGTGATTTTGATGTGCACCTAAGTTTGGAAACCACTACAGAAGATGCTTATGGAATACTTATCAACATCTTTTTCACAAGTTGAGTACTACCACAATTAATGTACCAGTGGGTATAAATACAGATAACATGGCTCTCCAAAACATAGACCACATCAGTTAACAGCTTTGTGTAGCCCTTGGCAGAGCACCATGTAATCGCAGGCTCACAGTGATTAATAAATCTAAGTGGAAAAGCATTTGGGTGAGATGATGCAAGTAGCATTCATTCTTTCTTCCTACTGACTTGGAATGTGACTTACATCTGAAAGAGACGGTGTTCAGATGATCAGCCCAAGCAGCAGTGTTGAGTCCCTTCAATCAGGGAGCCAGCCAGCTGCATAACTGATGAATCCGGGCAACAGACACTGTCATCCTTCAACAAGGTCAAATACCCAGCTCTGGGCTCGGAATGGCTGGGGTTCAATCTTGGCTCTGCCACTTGCTAGGTTTGTGATCTTGGTCAGGTCCTTTAACTTTTCTAAGCCTCTGTTTTTAATACTGGCGAAAGGACAAATGTATAATAAACTATCTAATAGTAACTATTTCAAAGGCTTGGTTTGAAGGTTAATTGAAATAATGCGTGTAAAGCATTGAGCATAAGTGGCTGCCCCATAGTAAACACTGAATACACATCAGCTATTACTACCTTCTCAAATTAAAGCTGGAAATCTATACAAAAGGATGGGAACTTACCCATTTTCTTCTTTTAAAACTTAGTTGTAGATCAAAGAAAATCAAAACTAAAATTGCAGAATACCTAGGATGTAATATCAAGAAGAGAAGAATACCACTAAAGGCTATATTCATTTTCCCAAATCCTTATACTGATGAAGAAAAAAGACTACAGTTGGTGAAATAGGTATTTAACAACAAAATAACCCTTAAAAAAGCAAAAAGAAAAATTAATACTGACAGTGGTAAAAATTAATGAATTAGATAACAGAAAATATAGAACTAATCAATAATTCAACACCTAAGTGTTAAAAAAATAAAGAATAAAATAGATAAAATCTTAGATGATCTAATAAAAAGGATGAGGGGAAGAAAGCTCAAATTTAGGACTTAGTGGGAGACTTACTTTATTTTTATATTTACCTTTATTGTTTATTATGAATTTTATATCCTGTCTTGAACTGGTAGCATGTGATTTACATTGGGTAAGTGTTACATTGACTTTCAGTTTTGTTCCTAATGGTCCATTAGTGATTTGGGACAAGCTGCAGTGGCTCTTGGCATTTGTGAGTCTCTAGGAAATAACTGAGCTGGACAGATTTTTTGACACTTTGGGAACTAGTTGCTAAAGCATCCGGTGAATTAATAATTGCAGTATTTTTGCATCAGGTTATAGTTTAGATGAATAACTTTTTGTCTTTTGGTGTCTATTGCTGAGGAAATCTCAGTGGCACACTCTGTAAGCAGAAGCATGAAATCTCTAGGGAAGCCTCATCTACTAAAAGCCACAGGGAGAAATATAATTGAAAGTCCTCTTTACCACCATAGCAAAGCAATGGAGAGGCTGAAGTTCAAATTGCAACAGGCTTAAAATACCAACACTCAAGTTAAACCGCTGGGACAGTAACTTTGGAGAACACATTTTTAAGTTGAGAATTACTAGAACTAATGTTCCTTTGAAGTTAGGAGACCTTCTCCAACTTCTTGAGGAACAAAGCCCTATTTTTGTGTGATAAACTAGCACCTCAGTGAGGTCCATAACTAGGCAAGAGAAAATAAGGATGTCTTCCAAATCCTCCTATGTAGATTTGTATTACAGCCATTCAGATTTCACAATATATAATCAGCAGAGCAATAGCTTTCCTATACAAACTCAACCCTAAGCAAACTGAGTTTGGGGTTCTAGGTATTTTTGTCTATAATGTTTGCAAAAGCACAGATCACGGGAATGTGGCAGTCATAATTTAAATTTTTTATTTGATTGAAATTTTGTAATTTGTACAGTTTATAAGAACCAATTAAACTATGTTATATGTTTCAGAATTTGTCTTACCAATATTTTGAACTTTCAAGAGCCCTGTTTATAAGCTTTTTCTTCTGGGAAATTAGGGAGCATGCATCTCTCCTTACTTCTCCCCTCCTTCTTCACCTAATCTCTCATCAGCACACATACAGACACATACTATGTCTGGATCTTGATGGATATGCTTGTAAACCAGGGAAGGGTAGAGCCCTGATTTGTACTGTCTACCAATTTCCATTGTGTAAATATTCCCACAGTGGCTGATTTCAAGCTAACAACCAACTGTGACAACTGACTTGCAAAATTCCTGAATATTTACAATCAGCTCTCATGCGTCAGTTCCATCAACTACAGCACATCTCTGGTAGGATTGCACCTTCTCTGTATTATGTTCCCTATCCTACATCCCTTAATGATCAGGAAGTTTATGAGTTGAAAAAAAGACACACACAGAATTAAAGTCTGGAACATAAGTGGATATGGGTAGTATCATTTTGCTGGTCAACTAGACTGATTCCATTAAAATGATTTTGTTCAGTGTGGAATTTGAAAAAAGTAGACTCAGATGAGAAATATTCTCATATTTGAGGGTATTTACGGCTATGTGCTCCAACAAAATGAGGAATAATAAAGGGATACTAGTAGAGCAGTACTGCCACACTTACTTTGTGAGCCAGGTTTAATCTGTGAAGGCCTAGATGGTACAAGCTTGCTTAGAGTTCCTAAAGGTAATATAGAAGCCATCAAGATTTAAAGAGAGAATGGAAGAAATAGACTATACAAACACTCCATAGAATTGTTCTTTAACTCAAGAAAACAGCTTATATGGGACAGAGAAACAATCCAGAACCAGCTGTGGGCATAACAGATGTTGTGAAGTAGTCCAGAAACTTCTGGTGCCTGAGGACATCAGCAGTAAAACCCAGTCCGTGGCTGGTAAGCAAATGCACAGCAATTTCTAAAAGAAAGTGTTCTGGATGCAGAGGAGCCCGCTTTAGTTAGCGCACTAGTGATGCTTTCCATTATTTGTTTTCTCTGGGTAACTTTTTCTTATTTTTTTGTACTTCCTTTTTTCTATGGAGGGTTTCCCTAAATGCCCTATGTTTCTTCTTTGTCCATTCTCATTTAAGAGTGAAGCACTTATTGTATGCATAAAATAGTCATAGTGGCACTATTTGTAATAACCAAAAACTAGAAACTACCCAAATGTCCTTCATCAGTTGGATGTATGTATAATGGTATGTTCGTTCTGTGGCATTCTACAATGATTCTCAAAGTGTGCAAGTATGCGAGGGTCCCCGAGGACCTTTTAGAGGTCCACCATGTCAAACTATTCTATTAATCATACAAAAATGTCATTTGTCTTTTTTACTGTCATTCTTTCACAGGTAGACAGTGGAGTTACCTGGAGGCTTCATGATGTGTGTTATCATAACACATCATACACAGAAGCAGGTCTGAAATTCCAGCTGTCTTCTATTAAACCAGACATTGAAGAGATTTGCAAAGTGGTTAAAAAAATACCATTAATCTCACTTTTCTTTGTCTTAGAAACATTTTTCATTCAAAAATGTTATTTCAGTTAACATGCAATTGAAATTATTGTTATTTTAAAAGTGTTAGTAAATATTATTAAAATTTCTGTTTCAGTTTCTAATATAGCAATTATTGATAAGTATAACCTACATAAACAAAAGTTCCTTGAGGTCCTTAATAAGTTTTAAGTGTGTTAAGAGATGCTCACTCCAGAGAGTTAAAGAACCACTGGCATTCCATATGAGTCTGAACTAACCACAACATGCAATGATATAGATGAAGCTTACAAACAATTTAAAAGACATAATACAGAAGAGTAATTAAGATATGTGACTATGTGTACAAAAGTAAAAAACAGGCAACAGGAAAAGATGGTCCTGGCAGTCAAAATAGCAGACAAACTTGGACCAGAAGTGAGCACGAGGGGTACTTCTAGGCACTGGTAATGTGTTTCTGGATCTGAGTGCCGAATGTGTTTGTGGAAAGTAGTCAAGCTGTTACACTTACCATTTGTGCACTTTCTTAACTCATACTAAAATTCAAATTTTTAAAATGCCAAGGCCTTATGATCCAGGACAATGGCATGCTGTTCAAAACCAGAATTTTCCCTACAGTTCGTTCATGTATTCTCTCAGTGAATCATTCACTATTTGTTTTTCTTTAATTTTTAATTATTATGGGTAAATAATTGTATATATTTATGGAGTACATGTGATGTTTTGATACAGGCATATAATGTGTAATAATCAAATCAGGGTATTTGGGGTATCCATCATCTTAAGCATTTATCACTTCTTTGTGTTAAGAACATTCCAATTCCACTCTTTTAGTTACTTTAAAATATATAAAAACTTATTGTTGACTATAGTCACCCTGTTGTGCTATAAAATATTAGATCTTATTCATTCTATCTAAACATATTTTTGCATCCATTAATTTTATCTCCCCTCCCTGCTACTCTTCCCTGCCTCTGATAAACATCATTCTTCTCTCTGTCTCCATGATATCAGTTGTTTTATTTTTAGCTCCCACATATGTGTGAGAACATTCAAAATGTGTCTTTCTGTGCTTGACTTATTTCACTTAACATAATGTTCTCCTGTTCCATCCATCTTGTTGCAAATGACCGATTTCATTCTTATTATGGCTGAATAATATTCCACTGTGTTTAGGTATCATAATTGCTTTATCCATTCATCTGCTGATGGACAGTTAGGTTGATTACAAATCTTGGCATTGTGAATAGCACTGAAATAAATATGGAGGTACAGATACCTCTTTGATGTATTGATTTCCTTTCTTTTGGATACATACCCAGCAGTAGGATTTCTGGGTTATATGGTAGTTCTATTTTTAGTTTATTGAGGAACTTCCATACTGTTCTCCATAATGGTTGAACTAATTTACATTCCCACCAACAGCATACTAGGATTCCTCTTTCTCCACATCCTTGCCAGCATTCATTATTGCTTGTCTTTTGGATAAAAGTTGTTGTAACTAGGGTGAGGTGATATCTCCTTACAGTTTTGATTTACATTTCTCTGATGACTAACAATGTTGAACATTTTTTCATGTACTTGTTGGTCATTTGTATGTCTTCTTCTGTGAAATGTCTATTCAGATCCTTTGACTATTTTTAAAGCAGATTATTTTATTTTTCTCCTATTAAGTTTTTTGAGATTCTTATATATTCTAGTTATTAATCCTTTGTCAGATGGGTAGTTTGCAAATATTTTCTTCCATTCTGGGGGTTGTCTCTTCACTTTGTTGATTGTTTCCTTGCTGTGTAGAAACTTTTCAGCTTGATGTGATTGCATTTGTCCATTTTTGCTTTGTTTGCCTGTGTTTCTGAGGTATTACTCAAGAAATCTTTACCTAAACCAATCTTGGAGCATTTCCCCAATGTTTTCTTTTAGTAGTTTTATAGTTTCAGGTCTTAGATTTAAGTCTTTAATCTATTTTTATTTGATTTTTGTAAATGGTGAGAGATAAGAGTCTAGTTTCATTCTTCTGCATATGGATATCCAGTTTTCCCAGCACGATTTATTGAAGAGACTGTCCTTTCCCCACTGTATGTTCTTGGCACCTTTGTCAAAGATAAGTTCACTATAGAAGTGTGGATTTATTTCTGGGTTCTCTATTCTGTTCCATTGGTCTATGGGTCTGTTTTTATGCCAGTACCATGCTGTTTTGGTTACTACAGTTCTGTAGTATAAGTTGAAGTCAGGTAAAGTGATTCCTGCAGTTTTGTTCTTTTTGCTCAAGATGGCTTTAGCTATGTGGGGTCTTTTGTCATTCCATGTAAATTTAGGATCATATTTTCTATTTCTATGAAGAATTCCATTAGTATTTTGATAGGGATTACGTTAATCTGTAGATTGCTTTGGTAGTACAGTCACTACTTGTTTACTGAGCATCTAATATGTGTCAGACACCATGCTAAGCATTGGAGTTAGAACTAATAAACTCATATAAGTTTATTTCCCTGGAGGATCTCACAGTCTAGAAACAAGAAATAATAGAGCAAAAATATTAAAATGAACGCTCAGTTGTTTGGTGCAAATTCATAGAGGTGTGATTATACTACCATTTTGGAACATTATTCATATCCTATTTCTTTTATAAAGTCTCCTCTAATTAGTACTCCCCACAATGAGTTCTCTGAATGCCTTGATTTTTCACAGGGATAAGTATTATAACCCCAACTAAATTTTAAGTTTTCTGTGGGAACCGATTGCATTTTACATTTATTTTCTACGCCCTACAACACCAGATGCCCCAAAATAATAAACTAGCATTTCAATTTTCAAAACATTTTCACAGATGTTATTTCATTTGATCCTCACAGGAGCCCTGTGGGGTAAGTAGTGTGGATATTATTATAACCAGTCTTTATCCTTGTTTTATAACAAAAGACTCTGAAATCTAAAAAGGTAATGGACCTGATCAAGGTCATATGAACCAGAACACAAACCCATGTCTTTGAACTACAAATCCCGTGCTCTCTCCATGGTACAGTACTTTTTGTACAAATTTTTATTGATTTGTCAATTGCATATAAAAAATTCAATGGCCCTTAACAGAGCACAGATGAAATTCTTTTTTCTGCAGACTCTAAAGCATCTAGAACAAGAGCATTTCCTTGTCCTGAGGGCCTGTATATCCCCACAATCCCAGCCAGTATGTACGAACAAAACAGTATAAAGCACATCACTGTCCTACATCTCCCTGTCCCCAATTGTAGACAGCTCATTTCATAATCCAGCTGGCTACTCAGAGCCATTTGTTGTTTCCAGAGGGCCATTCCTCTCCCTAACAATAATCCAAAGAAATAGAACCCACTGAATCCTTGAAGGCCTTAAGACATTGTTTCCTATAACCCACTGCAGCAGGCCTCCTTTTAAAAAAAAAAAAAAAATCCTGGATAAGCAATGTGAAATAGCAACTTATTCCTCTGCCCTCTCTTGTCCCACTGGCATGTCCAGAATCCAGATGCCACTGCTACTCAGTTCTGCAACAGATTCTTACAGGTGTTCTGAAAGTTAGAAGCAAAGCTGATACCAGCTGTCTGCTTCAAAGGGATTTTTATAATTTTCTGCCAGCTTCTAAATGAGCCTGGAGCCTTGTTCTAGTTCCACCAAAGATTTTGCAGGAGATTTCCATCTGGATTTCAACTTCTCATGCTGTCATGATTAGAGGAGACTCTGCCCCCAGATACCTGTCCCTTGCCCTCTCACCTTCAAGGGTTCCAGGTGGAGGATGGTGACTACAGGAGCAGATTGTGTGTCACAGTATTAAAAGAGCTTCTGGAGAAAACTGAAAAATTTCTAACCCCTAAAGTGCATATATAACCAGAATATCCAGATCTCATTAGTTTTAAGTACATGCAAGTTCTTAAAAGTACAAATGCAAGTAAAAATGTCCCATTTCCTTAAGTACTAAGTTTGAAACTTGATATCTCTGACATTTCACTTTGACACTTCTTGTTTTATTTTTATTGTGAAGGTACATCCTGATTCTTTCAAATGCCTGGTTTGGCTTGTGATCATTTTTTAAATTTTTTTTAGAGCAATTTTTGTGAAACCATGCATAAGTCAAAACTTCATGTTATTTTCAAATATGAGTTCTGTCATAGAACCAATCCTGTGCAGACAATTCAAAATATCAACAAAGTGTTTGGGAAGGATGTGGCTAATGAACACACAGTACATTGATGGTTTGAGAAGTTCCACTCTTGTGATTTTAATCTTGAAAATGAGCCAGATGGGTGACCTGAGACCAAGGTGGATAACAATGAGCTAAAAGCTATAGTGGAAGCGAATTCATCTCAACCTATGCGTGAATTAGCAGCAAGGTTTGACATTACTATTCCAACAATATTGGACCATTTAAAACAAATCAGCAAGGTAAAGAAGCTGGATAAATGGGTTCCACGTGAATTAGAATGTCAGAAGAGAAATCATCTCAAAGCTTGCCTTTCTTTGCAGTCAGACATAAAGGTGAAGCATTTCTACACTGTATTGTTACTTGTGATTAAAAATGGATTCTATTTGACAATTGCAAGTGTTCAGCACAATGGTTTGATAAAGATAAAGCACCGAAACACAGTACAAAACCGAATATTCACCAAAAAAGCTAATGGTGTCTGGTGGTCCAGCGCTAGTATTGTCCACTACAGCTTCATGAAACCTGATCACTCAATTACAGCAGATGTCTACTGCAACCATTTGGAGGAAATGATGAGGATACTTGCAATTAAGCAGCCGGAATTGGTCAAGAAACATAGGCCGATCTTCTTGCAAGATAACACTCTACCACATGTGCCACTAACGCTGCTCGAACTACAGAGGC
Source organism: Eulemur rufifrons (assembly GCF_041146395.1). NCBI lineage: Eukaryota > Metazoa > Chordata > Mammalia > Primates > Lemuridae > Eulemur > Eulemur rufifrons. The sequence goes on from NC_090999.1 coordinate 28,059,230, forward strand.
TAGACTTGGAAACTCTCTGTCATCCACTGTATTCACCAGATCTTGCACCAACTGACTGCCACTTCTAAACTTTGGACCACTTCTTGCAAGGAAAAATATTAAATTCTCAACAAGCTGTGGAAAACGCCTCTGGCAATTTCATTGCCACTTGCTCTCTAAGGTTTCTTCACTGCTGGCATAAACAAGCTACCATTAAGATGACAAAACTGTGCTGAATGTTTAGGCACATACTTTGATTCATTGTACTGCTTCTTGTTTGAAATATAATAAACTATACTTTTGATTCGGGAAATCGAGCATTTCATATTTAGTGACCTAATATCAACCCTACCAAATCTCAACTTTATCCCATCCCAGTCTGCATTAAAATAAGGCCTAGTTCTAGAATTTTAAATGAAGCTTCTGCAGAGGTATGATTCTTCTTTTCTCCAGCTAAGACAAAGAGAGAAAATAAAGGAGATGGATCCCATTCCTCTCAGAGGGAAGATTCTGCAATACTCTGTGATGCATATGACAGTTAAGCCTACCAACTGAGAACATGGTTCAGCCTTATACAGAAATTGAGGTGGTCCACTGGTCAGAGTACCAGGCTAGGTAAGTCACGTACACTCAAAACAAGAAGCATTTGCAGCCAGAGCTTCCAGAGCAACACACGGGGAAGGGAAATAACTTGTCCTAACTTGAGCAATCGGGAATCAGATTAATAACTTTCAAAGACAAAGGCTTCCTAGAGGAATTCTAAGTATCAATAGACAGTCTGCAAACTTTTTGTTTGTCATGTTGTTTTCCAGTCATCACATATATTATTTGGGGAGTGAGACATTGGAGGAAGTGAATAACATCCTCTCAGTTCCATGCATTACACAATCCAGTATATATGGAACGGAGCTACAAGTAATAACTGAAGAAACTGGGTGGGAAATTCATGAAAGAGTGTGCTCATGATGTGATTTGCACATATCACCTCCTCTCTTGGTATTATTCTCTTCCACTCCAATAAACTGCCTGCCAGCCTTGTCTCCCCCAAGATGAGTCTATGTATCAACCAATTGTATACTTTAGGGGTAGGCTAGGTACTAGAGTGCCACAGAACTTCTGATGTGACTCAGGAAACACTAGGGGTGGGGAAGTTCTTCTTCAAAAAGGAAAATCCTTTTGTACATAAAGTTCAGCAACCCAATGGCCATTAATGGTATGGGTAGCCCCAGCTCTAGTTAATCACATTTGGTTATCAATAATAAACAAAAAATAATCCTCCAGTACATCTACCCTGGTTCCACTATCCAAGGCACAGGTGTCACCACACTTACAATCATGCTTCAACAATCAAGATCTTGTTAATAGCTTCCCTATGCACAGATTGTCTAAGAGTTAGTATATTCCTGTGTTAGGAAACTATTCAAAAAAGTGCAACATGGAGGGGAATAAGTTCACATAAAGTTGTATAAGGAGTTGGAAATACAGAAGACCAAATAACTCCATCACATACTGCTGACTGGGTTAACCAGGACACAGGGAAGAGGAGGGCTATGTGGAGTGATTTCTGCAGTCTCTCATAGCTGTCACATTACCTGAAGCTCCAACATCCACACATCTCCATAAGGGAGATGAATTTTGGCTATGATGAAGAATTTTGTTCTCTCAATAGAGTTAATTCATTGGAGGAATTATCTGATTCATCATTAATCCATTTGTAGCAGGACAAAAAATCCAGAGCATAAAAATACACATGCTACAATAGCATCTAAAAAAATAAAATACTTAGAAATAAACCTAATCAAGGAGGTAAAAGACTTGAACACTAAAAACTACAAAACATGTCTGAAAGATGTTCAAGAAGACTCAAATAAATGAAAACATATCTCATGCTTATGGATTAAAAGACTTAATTATTGTACTCCTACTATCCAAAGTAATCTTTATAGCTGGATGTGAGGTCATGCACCTGTATTCCCAGATACTTAGGAGGCTGAGACAGGAGGACTGCTTGAGCCCAGGAGTTTAAGGTTTCGGTGAACTATGATGATGCCACTGTACTCTAGCCAGGGCAACAGAGCAAGACTTTGTCTCAAATCATCATCATCATCATCATCATCATCATCATCATCTATAGATTCAACATAATTCCTATCAAAATCCCAACAGTATTTTTTGCAGAAATAGAAAAATTCCTCTTAAAATTTACATAAACTCTTAAGGGATTCCAAATAGTCAAAACAATTTTGAAAAAGAACAAAGTTAGAGAACTCACACTTTATAATTTCAAAGACACATGAATCAGTATGTAATTACATAGTAAAGAATACATAGTACAATACATAATTTGTACTGGCATAAAGACAGGTAAATAGATGAATGCAATAAAATAGAAAGCCCAGAAATAAACCCTAATGTAGATAGTCAAATGATTTTTGACAAAGTAGCCAAGACCACTCAATGGATAAAGAAGAGTCTCTTCTATGGTAGTAATATTCATTGGGTGTCGGTCTGGTGGGGGCCTGAGGGTGGATAAATTCACAACTAATGGTTGCAGTGCATACTGTATGGGGGAAGTGCAGGCTTCTAGCCCTGGCTTGGGCGAGGCAGTCATTACTTGTAATCAAAATGTTTGTATCCCCATAATATCCTGAAATCAAAAAAAAAAAAGAGTCTTTTCTACAAATAGTGTTGGGAAAACTGGACACTCACATGCAAAAGAAAAAACTTGGATCTTTACCTTAAACTATATGTAAAAATTAACTCAAATATATTAAAAACCTAAAAATAAGACCTAAAACTATAAAATTCCTAGAAGACATAGAGGGAAAACTTCAAAACATTACGTGGCAATGATTTCTTGAATATGATGCCAAAAGCACCGTCAACAAAAGCAAAAACAGACAAATGGAATTACACCAAACTTTAAAACTTTTGTGTATCAAAGGACATAATCAACAGAATAAAAAAGCAACCTATGGATGGTAGAAAAATTATAAATCATATATCTGATAGAAGTTAATACCCAGAATACATAAAGTATTCCCATAACTCAACAACAAAAATCAAATAGCCCCCCAATTTTAAAAATGAACAAAGAACTTGGATAGACATTTCTCCAAAGATGATTGATATACAAATGGCCAACAAGCATATAAAAAGATGTTCAACATAACTAATCATCATATAAATGCAAATCAAAACCACAATGAGATATCATCTCATGCTCATTTGAATAGCTACTATCAAAAACCAGAAAACAAGTATTGGAGAGGATGTGAAGAAAATGAAGCCCTTGTGCACAGTTGGTGGGATTGCAAAATGGTGTAATTGCTATGGAAAATAGTACAGAGGTTCTTCAAAAAATTAAAAATAGAACTACCATATCATCCAGAAATTCCACTTCTAGGTATATATCCTAAAGAATTGAAAGCAGGATCTTAAAGATATACAGTCATGCATCACTTAACTAAAGGAGTACTTCTGAGACATGCATCACTGGGTGATCTCATTGTTAAACTAACATCGTAGAGTGTACTATACTTACACAAACCTAGATAGTATAGCCTACAACACACCTAGGCTATATGGCATAGTCTATAGTTCCTAGGCTACAACATATTACTGTACTGAATATTGTGGGCAATTAAAACACAATGGTAAGAATTTGTGTATCTAAACATATCTAAAAATAAAAAAGATACAGTAAAAATACAGTATTATAATCTCATAGGACCACTGTCATATATGCAGTTCATCGTTGACAGAAACATCGTTATGTGGAGCATTACTGTATTTGGGCATCCATATTCATAGCATCACTATTCATAATAGCTAAGTGAAAATAACCCAAATATCCATCAACAGATGAATGGGTAAACAAAATGTGGTATATACAAAGAGTGAAATATCATTCACCGTTAAAAAGGAAGGGATTCTTGTCACATGGTACAACATGAGTGAACCTTGAACACATCTATATTGCTAGGTGAACATCATTTGCTCAGTAAAATAACCAAGTCACAAAAAGAAAAAAGCTGTATGATTCCACTTATATGAGGTACATAAAGTAGTCAAAGTCACAGAACAAAAAGTAGAATGTTGGTTACTAGGAGTTCGCAGGCGGGGAAAAAGAGCAGTTGTTTAGTGATTATAGAGTTTCAGATTTGCAAGGTGAAAAATTTCTGGAGATCTGTTTAATACTAATGTGAATATACTTAACACTACCGAATTGTATACTTAAAAATGGTTAAGATGGTAAGTTTTTTTATGCATCTTTACTGCAAATAAGTAAGTAAAATGTATGCACTAAAAGAATAAAGACAGACAAGTAGAATGGTCCCTGTGCAAGCCATGAGCAGCAGAGATCCATACAGAAGTACTATACACCTGAAAGTGTTAGGGAGGGCTGGTTTGTCCTGTGTGAGTACTGAAGAAACTACCAGTTTAATGGTTTGCCTCAGGCCAGCCCTAAATCTGGTTTTGCTGCTTTTGGAAAAGCTAATGCTATTCTGAGTGGGGGCATTTACAAGTTCACAGTTCATTCACCCATTCTGCAAACATTTCCTGAGGCTCAGCTAACATACCAGCCATTGTGTAAGCCCTGGGGATACATAAAACAGAAAAAGTTTAGACGTTAAGGAGCCCTCATATCAAAAGCTCATTGAGAGTCCAAGAACAACATCCCAGCTGAGACATGCCTGCATGACTGATGAACAAAATAAAAGCAGCATCATAACACTAAAGTGGTAGACACACAGAAATCTGTTGATTCAGTCCTTCCTTGCTATTTTCCCCACTCCTCCAATCCCAAATCAAAATAAACAGGAGTTCTATATCCACAGGCATACCTCAGAGATATTGTGAGTGTGGTTCCAGATTGTGGCAATAAAGCAAGGAGAGAGATGGGGGAACAGCCAGTTGATGAAGCAGTCAGAACACACAATTTATAGATTTATTTCACCATCTTTCATGGGCATGGTTCCTGGCACCCCAAAACAATTACAACAGTAACATCAAAGATCAGTGATCATAGATCACTAAAACAGACATAATAATAATTAAAAAGTTTGAAATATTTCAAGAATTACCAAAATGTGACAGAGACATGAAGTGAGTACATGCTGTTGGAAAAATGGCACAGATAGATTTGCTCGATGTGGGATTGGCACAAACATTCAATTTGTAAAAAGTGCAATATCTACAAAGCTCAGCAAAGAAAGCAAAGCACAATAACATGAGGCATGCTTGCCTGTATAAACTGCTCAATAGCATGAAATTTCATAAACAGACGTTCCCCACTGGAATAGAGGTCCATAGAAGGTGGCTTCAGAATTGTGTATAACTGCTTCACTAAACAGATTCTTGTAAAGCCTCTACAACCGAGGCAACTAGACCTCCTGAAAGTTCCTGCCAAGAAAGAATAGAGGTCCATAGAAGGTGGCTTCAGAATTGTGTATAACTGCTTCACTAAACAGATTCTTGTAAAGCCTCTACAACCGAGGCAACTAGACCTCCTGAAAGTTCCTGCCAAGAAAGTGAGTGCTTTGCCTCTATCCTGGTGTTTGCTTTGTATCTTGTCTATGGATGGATGCCCATACTTATCCTCACAAGGCATTTTCCATCAGTACTTCAATACGCATAAAATTGACCAAAATATGTAACTGGTAGTTTGAGAAGACCAGCTAGTTCCATGAGGAAAATTGATCAGAAACCACTGTTAGAAAAGCAATGTGGAGTCAACTTTGCTACTGAATAATCAGGTAATCTTCAAATCATAAAAAATTTTTGGATAACATTTGCCTCATATAAAATGAGTACTTTTTTTTTGTAGTTTGAAGAATTTCTTTTTCCTATTTCATTCTTTTTTTTTTTTATTTCATCTTATTGTTATGGGGGATACAGAATTGCAGGTTACATACGTTGCCCATGTACCACTTTTCCCCCCAAGTCAGAGCTCCAGGTGTGTCTGTTCCCCAGGTAGTGTGTGTTGCACTCATCATGTAGGTATATATCCCTCCCTACCCCACCCCCCCTTCCCGAGTCAGCACCTTAAGCGTTACCACTCCCCAAACGGTGCGCAATGCACTCATTGTGTAGGCATACCCCCATCCCCTCCCCCACCCCCCACCTCAGTCTGATATCCGATTGGTGTCATTCCCAGATGTGTATTTAGGTGATGATCAGGGAAACCAATTTTCTGGTGAGTACATGTGATGCTTGTTTTTCTATTCTTGGGATACTTCACTTAATATAATGGGTTCCAACTCTCTCCAGGAGAACCATAGAGATGTCGTATCTTCATTATTTCTTATAGCTGAGTAATATTCCATGGTATACATATACCACAGCTTACTAATCCAATCATGTATTGATGGGCATTTGGGTTGTTTCCACATCTTTGCTATTGTGAATTGTGCTGCTATAAACATTCGGGTACATGTGTCTTTGTTACAGAATGACCTTTTTTCCTTTGGGTATATGCCCAATAATGGGATTGCTGGATCGAATGGCAGGTCTACTTGAATCTGTTTAAGATACCTCCATAATGCTTTCCACAGGGGTTGCACTAGTTTGCAGTCCCACCAGCAGTGTATTGAATGTTCCTGTCTCTCCACATCCACGCCAGCATGTGTTGTTTTGGGTTTTTTTGATAAAGGCCATTCTCACTGGGGTTATTATTCATCGATCTCTGCCATTCTTAGATTTTATGTGAATTCCTAGAAAAATGATCTATGGAATTACTTCATTAAAACAGTGATTTCAAAGGTTATGTCTGCCTCTAAAATAGTGCTTCTCAAAGTGTAACCTACATATCAGCAGCTTCAGCATCACCTGGGAGCATGTTAAAAGTACACTCACCCTAGACTTGTGAATCCGAGCTGCTGGAGATGGGAGCCAAGAAATCCGTGTTTCAGCAAGCCCTCAAGGTGATTCTCACGCACAATAAAGTCTGACAAGCACAGCTCTAAAGTGTAATGGGAGATTGCAATACCGAGAGATCAAAGATGGCGGAGTGGTGGTGACGGCCTGAATCTGCGCTCCCGGGAAGGAAGGCATCGATCCGGACCTGCCACAACGCTAGAAGACCGCTCCCACACAGGAACAGCGGTGTGAATCCACGGAGAATCAGCGTGGGACAAACAGAGCGAGTGAGGTCTGAGGTGAACGAAAATTGGGAACGCGGGACAGACACTAGCCAGCGGAGCGCGGGTCGGATACACCGGCCCCCAGCCGGGGCGGGTGCAGCCTCTCGGGAAAGCGGCTAGCCCTCCGCTCCCAATTGAACAGAGCCCTGACCCAGGCCAGCACAGAATCACTGAGGGATACGTGGCGCATTGGAGACAGGAGGCTTTTTTTGAGAAATTACCTTAGAACCTGGGGGATCTCAGCTGAGACAGCGCTTGGCGAGGAGGGACGGATCTGCCCCAGGGCAGAAAAACACAAAAGACTCCCGGACAGCAAATAGCGTTGTACCCCGTGCTGCCTTTTTCGGCAGTTCTCCAGCCGGTCACCCCCGGTGCGTGTCCTTGCTGGCCAGCCCCCGGGCAGTGGCGGTCTCTGCCTGCCGGGGAGCCGGTCCCCTCCAGCCCCGGAGCACGGCAGGCGCCATCTTGAAAGCGAGAGCGAAACGGCTCGGGAGCCAAAAAGTGCCCAGCGGCTCTTTCTGCCCGTGCTGCCTTTTTCGGCGGTTCTCCAGCCGGTCACCCCCGGTGCGTGTCCTTGCTGGCCAGCCCCCGGGCAGTGGCGGTCTCTGCCTGCCGGGGAGCCGGTCCCCTCCAGCCCCGGAGCTTGGCAGGCGCCATCTTGAAAGCGAGAGCGAAACGGCTCGGGAGCCAAAAAGTGCCCAGCGGCTCTTTCTGCCCGTGCTGACTTTTTCGGCAGTTCTCCAGCCGGTCACCCCCGGTGCGCGTCCTTGCTGGCCAGCCCCTGGGCAGTGGTGGTCTCTGCCTGCCAGGGAGCCGGTCCCCTCCAGCCCCGGAGCTCGGCAGGCGCCATCTTGAAAGCGAAGGCAAAACCGATCGGGAGCCAAAAAGTGCCCAGCGGCTCTTTCTGCCCGTGCTGCCTTTTTCGGCGGTTCTCCAGCCGGTGACCCCCCGGTGCGCGTCCTTGCTCGCCAGCCCCCGGGCAGTGGCGGTCTCCGCCTGCCGGGGAGCCGGCCCCCTCCGGCCCGGAGCTCGGCAGGCGCCATCTTGAAAGCGAGAGCGAAACGGCTCGGGAGCCAAAAAGTGCCCAGCGGCTCTTTCTGCCCGTGCTGCCTTTTTCGGCGGTTCTCCAGCCGGTGACCCCCTGGTGCACGTTCTTGCTCGCCAGCCCCCGGGCAGTGGTGGTCTCTGCCTGCCGAGGAGCCGGTCTCCTCCAGCCCCGGAGCTCTGCAGGCGCCATCTTGAAAGCGAGGGCGAAACCGCTCGGGAGCCATAAAGTGCCGAGCGGCTCTCTCTGCCCGGCGCCCTCCGCTGGTCTCTGAACCAACGCCAGGAGTGCGGGATATGCCGGGGCCGCGCTCGGGGTGAAGGGGCAGAGCTGCGCTAAGGCAAAAAAAAAAAAACAACACGAACAAGAAGAATAGGCTCGCCGAACTGTATATTTTATTCTTGGTAAATTTCTTCTGGGTTTTGTTTGTTTGTGTTTGTGTTTGTTTTTGGTTTCTTTTGGGTTTTTTCTTTTTTTTCTTTCCTTTTCTTTTCTTTTTCTTTTTTTTTTTCCGGCGGCGGACAGCCTCGGCGGGCACCTTTGCCCTCTGGGCCTCTGGCTGCCGCGCCTTTTTGAGCGCGGAGGTTGGATCCCCACCACCCTCGGAGCTGTGCGGGCGCGCAGACGCCATCTTGAAATCCTCTGCGAAACCGCCCGGGACCCAGCCGGGCGGGCGTGAAGGGGCGGAGCTGTGCTAAGGCGTAAAAACAAAAACATCTAATGGCCGCTCGGGACCCAGCCGAGCGGAAGTGAAGGGGCAGAGCTGTGCTAAGGCGTAAAACAAACAAACAAACAAAAAAACATTGAGTCGCTGAATTATATACTTCAGATTTGTGTATCTTTCTGCCTTGCGGTGTGGTGAAGTGCTATGTAGTTTGTTTTTGTTCATTTTTGTTGGCGTTTTTGGTGTTTTTTGGTTTGGCTTTTTGCGTTTCTTTTCTTTTTTTTTTTTTTTTTTTTTTTCTTTTTTTTTTTTTCTTTTTTTTCTTTTTCTTTCTTTCTTTTTCTTCTTTTTTTTCTTTTCTCTTTCGTTTTCTCCTCTTTCTTTTCTTTCTTTCCTTTTCTTTTTTCTTTTTTTTCTCTTCTCTTTCTCCTCTCTTTTCGCCTTCTAACTGGGGACCCACGGTGAGCTTCGGAACGGGCCAGGTCCCTGGCTCTGGTACATACCGGATCCTGAGTAGTCACCCCCAGGGCCGGAGATCTGCGGGCACGCAATTGCCACTCTAGGGCCCACAGCCAAGTCACTGCGGAGCAATAGGGTACCAAGAGGCTCCCCGGACGGCCCTCTCCCCTGGTCCACGGACCTTATATAGGATCCCTGCCCAAGTGTAAACACTGAATACTTCTCCAGAAGCGAGAGTGTGGAACCTGATCCCTGGGGACATTGGGCCAAGACAGACTTTTGCCCGTGGGAGCTACAGCAACTGGGGCGCTGAGCAAGCAAAGTCACCGTCCTCTCCCCATAGCTAGTATCTTGCCGGCAGATAGAGTCAGAAACCTCCCCTATAGAGGAAGAACCAAAGGGAAACAAACAAACAAACAAACAAAGAGAATTTCGGTCTACTATTAGTGTGGACCCTGCCTGCCTTCTGAAAGACCACAACACAGTGTCCTAACTCACCAAAGCGGTCCTGGATCACTCCAATCCTCTAGGATTGGACCCATCGGAAGCAGTCCCCCAACGGAAACAGAAAAATCTCTGAACAATACACAACAGTCTCCCCCTCTTGCCAAAAGAAGCAACATACCTAGACTGTTTCACAGCCTAAGAATAGAGCACAAAGAGTCCTGTTAACCAGACTAAACCTATAAGTAAAGATCCATCGACAAATCTAGATGGGAAGGACCCAGCGAAAAAACATGGAGAGCAAAAAGAATCAAATGGAAAGCTCACCCCCAAAGAGAAATACCAGCTCCCAACCATTTGACACAAACCAGACTCAAAACACCAACATGTCACAGGAAGAATTCCAATTATGGATTATAAACAAGCTGAATAATATACAAGAATCAATGGATAAACAACACAAGGAAAACACAAAAAAAATACAGGATTTGGAGGAAAAATTCACTAAAGAAATTGAAATATTGAAGAAAAACCAAACTGAACTCCTAGAAGTGAAGAATTCACTCAGAGAGCTACAAAACACTGTGGAAAGTCTCAAGAGCAGGGTAGATCAAACAGAGGAAAGAATCTCAGAAATTGAAGATAACTCCTTCCAACTAAATAAGTCAGTCACAGAGATAGATCGAAAAAGTAAGAGAAATGATCTGAGACTTCAAGAAATGTGGGATTATGTGAAGAAACCTAACTTGAGAGTTATTGGCATTCCTGAGGGTGAAGAAGATAACAAGCAAGGGTTGGACAAGCTATTTGAAGACATAATCGAGGAAAATTTTCCAGGCCTTGCCAATACTCTAGACATACAGATTCAAGAAGCTCAAAGGACCCCTGGGAGATTCATAGCAAATAGGAAAACACCACGCCACGTAGTCATCAGGCTGACCAAAATATCCACTAAAGAGTCACTTCTCCGAGCTGTAAGGAGAAAGAAACAAGTAACTTACAAAGGAAAACCCATCAGAATTACGCCAGATTTCTCAGCTGAAACCTTACAAGCAAGAAGAGGTTGGGGCCCCATTTTCACGCTTCTGAAACAGAATAATGCCCAGCCTAGAATCTTGTACCCAGCTAAGCTAAGTTTTCTATACGAAGGAGAAATCAAGACATTCTCAGATAAACAAAGGTTGAGGGAATTCACCAAGACAAGACCAGCCCTCCAAGAAGTACTCAAAAGAGAATTATACACGGATCAGCACAAGAAAGATCCACGAATGTAAAACTACTCAAGAGCTAAAGATGAAATTCCAGATACCACAATGGCCCAGGAGAGAAAACATCACAATGAAGTTCTACCCAACAAGCTGAACAAAAAACTGTCTCACCTATCAGTTTTCTCAATAAATGTGAATGGCTTGAACTCCCCGCTCAAGAGACATAGACTGGCCCAATGGATAAAAAAATACAATCCAAGTATCTGCTGTCTTCAAGAAACTCACCTAACCGGCAAAGATGCATTTAGACTGAAAATAAAAGGATGGAAATCGATATTTCAAGCAAATGGTAACCAAAAGAAAGCTGGTGTGGCAATCTTAATTTCCAATAACTTAGCTTTCAAACCAACAAAAATAATAAAAGACAAAGATGGCTACTACATACTGATTAAAGGCACAATTCATCAAGAAGCCATGACTATACTCAATATATATGCACCCAACCTAAGTGCACCTAGATTCATAAAGCAAACCCTACTAGATCTCAACCAAATGATAGATAACAATACTGTAATAGCTGGAGACTTTAACACCCCACTGACAGTACAGGACAGATCCTCTAAACAGAAAATAAACAAAGACATAATGGACCTCAATAGAATGCTAGAACAAATGGGCATGGCTGACATCTATAGAACATTCTACCCAAAGTCCACAGAATATACATTCTTCTCATCAGCTCACGGGACATTCTCTAAGATTGACCATGTCCTAGGACATAAATCATGTCTTCAAAAATTCAAAAAAATAGAAATTATACCATGCATCTTCTCAGATCACAGCGGAATAAAAGTAACAATGATCACAAACAGAAACCCTCACTCTTACTCAAAGTCATGGAAGCTAAATAACCTTCTCCTGAATAATTATTCTATAAAAGAAGAAATCAAGATGGAAATCAAAAATTTCTTTGAATTAAATGACAATGGAGATACAACTTATCAAAATCTATGGGATGCAGCTAAAGCAGTCCTGAGAGGAAAATTCATATCCATAAATGCCTATATCAAAAAGACAGAAAACATGCAAATAGACAACCTAACGAATAGACTCAAAGAACTGGAGAAAGAAGAACAGAACGATCCCAAACCCAGCAGAAGGCGAGAAATTACTAAGATCAAATCAGAACTAAATGAAAAGGACAACAAAGAAACTATAAGGGAAATTAATAAAACAAAAAGTTGGTTCTTTGAAAAGATAAACAAAATAGACACACCTCTGGCTAGACTAACCAAGAGCACAAAAGTAAAATCTCTAATAACCTCCATTAGGAACATGAAAGGAGAAATCACAACCGATGCTACAGAGATACAAGATATCATCTATGAATTCTACAAAAATCTTTATGCACACAAACTGGAGAATGTGGAGGAAATGGACAAATTTTTAGAAACACATAGTCTTCCCAGGCTCAACCAGGAAGAAATAGAGTACCTGAACAGACCAATATCAAGAAATGAAATCGAAACAGCAATAAAAAACCTTCCCAAAAAGAAAAGCCCTGGTCCAGATGGGTTCACACCTGAATTTTACCATACATACAAAGAAGAACTGGTGCCCATCCTACATAAACTATTCTCCAATATTCAGAAGGATGGAGTTCTCCCCAACACGTTCTACCAAGCCAATATAACATTAATACCAAAACCTGGAAAGGACACAACAAAAATAGAGAACTACAGACCAATTTCCCTCATGAATATAGATGCAAAAATTTTCAATAAAATACTAGCAAATCGAATCCAAGTACTTATCAAAAAAGTAATCCACCACGACCAAGTGGGCTTCATCCCCGAGATGCAGGGGTGGTTCAACATACGTAAATCTATAAATGTAATTCACCACATAAATAGAAGCAAAAACAAAAACCATATGATACTCTCATTAGATGCAGAAAAAGCATTTGACAAAATTCAACACCCTTTTATGATAAAAACGCTTAACAAAATAGGCATTGATGGAACCTACCTAAAAATGATACAAGCCATATATGACAAACCCACAGCCAACATCATACTGAATGGGGAAAAACTGAAAGCACTCCCACTTAGAACTGGAACCAGACAGGGCTGCCCATTGTCTCCATTACTTTTCAACATAGTATTGGAAGTCCTTGCGAGAGCTATCAGGCAAGAGAGCAGAATCAAGGGAGTCCAAATAGGGAAGGAAGAGATCAAACTCTCACTTTTTGCTGATGATATGATGTTATATCTGGAAAACCCCCAGGATTCAACCAAGAGACTCCTGGAATTGATTAACGAATACAGCAAAGTCTCAGGCTACAAAATTAATATACACAAATCAGAGGCATTTATATATGCCAATAACAGTCAATCGGAAAACCAAATTAAAGACTCAATACCCTTCAAAATAGCAACAAAGAAAATAAAATATCTAGGTATATACCTAACTAAAGAGGTAAAGGACCTCTATAAGGAAAACTATGAAACACTGAGAAAAGAAATAGCAGAACTTGCAAATAGATGGAAAAATATACCATGCTCGTGGATCGGAAGAATCAACATTGTTAAAATGTCTATACTACCCAAAGTGATCTACAGATTCAATGCAATCCCTATTAAATTACCAACATCATTCTTTACAGACATAGAGAAAATAATTATACACTTTGTATGGAATCAAAGAAGACCCCGTATAGCAAAAGCAATTTTAAGCAACAAAAACAAAATGGGAGGTATTAATTTGCCAGACCTCAAACTATACTACAAGGCCGTGGTTCTTAAAACAGCCTGGTATTGGCACAAATGCAGGGACACAGACCAGTGGAACACAACAGAAAATCCAAATATAGAACCATCCTCATATAGTCACCTAATTTTCGACAAAGCGGGAAAGAATATACTCTGGGGACAAGAATCCCTATTCAATAAATGGTGCTGGGAGAATTGGTTAGCCACTTGTAGAAGACTGAAACAGGACCCACAGCTTTCACCTCTCACAAAAATCAAATCACGGTGGATAACAGACTTAAACCTTAGGCGTGATACAATCAGAATTCTAGAAGAAAATGTAGGAAAGACTCTTACAGACATTGGCCTAGGCAAAGAATTTATGAAGAAGACCCCCAAGGCAATCACAGCAGCAACAAAAATAAATGAATGGGACATGATTAAATTAAAAAGCTTCTGCACAGCCAAAGAAACAGTCCAGAGAATAAACAGACCACCTACAGAATGGGAAAAAATTTTTGCATACTACACATCAGATAAAGGACTGATAACAAGAATCTATTTAGAACTCAGGAAAATCAGCAAGAAAAAATCAAGCAACCCTATCAAAAAGTGGGCAAAGGACATGAATAGAAATTTTTCAAAAGAAGATATAAAAATGGCTAACAAACATATGAAAAAGTGTTCAACATCTCTAATCATCAGGGAAATGCAAATCAAAACCACAATGAGATATCACTTAACCCCAGTGAGAATGGCCTTTATCAAAAAAACCCAAAACAACACATGTTGGCGTGGGTGTGGAGAGACAGGAACACTAATACACTGCTGGTGGGACTGTAAACTAGTGCAACCTCTGTGGAAAGCATTATGGAGGTATCTTAAACAGATTCAAGTAGACCTGCCATTTGACCCAGCAATCCCATTACTGGGCATATACCCAAAGGAAAAAAGGTCATTCTGTAACAAAGGCACGTGTACCCAAATGTTTATAGCAGCACAATTCACAATAGCAAAGATGTGGAAACAACCCAAATGCCCATCAATACATGATTGGATTAGTAAACTGTGGTATATGTATACCATGGAATACTACTCAGCTATAAGGAATGATGAAGATACAACATCTCTATGGTTCTCCTGGAGAGAGTTGGAACCCATTATATTAAGTGAAGTATCCCAAGAATGGAAAAACAAGCATCACATGTACTCACCAGAAAATTGGTTTCCTTGATCATCACCTAAATACAAATCTGGAAACGACACCAATTGGACATCAGACTGAGGTGGGGGGTGGGGGAGGGGATGGGGGTATGCCTACACAATGAGTGCATTGCGCACCGTTTGGGGAGTGGTAACATTTGAAGGTGCTGACTCGGGAAAGGGGGGGTGGGGAAAAAAATATGAAACTATTGTTTTTAACTTGCACTGTTCACTTAATAATTTATCATGAATATTTCCCATATTATTTCATATCATTGTACAAGAAATAATGTATACATTATGAGGACATACTGTATCTAATAAGATATACTGTTAGACTCTTTGATTCTGTAAAATAAAAAAAAAAAAAAAAAAAAAAAAAATAAAGTGTAATGGTAGCATAATTTTTAACCCCCTGCTTCAGTTTTAAATCTCATGGGTTGCTGTATTTTCAAGACACAACTTATCTTCTCCCTAAAGTTGATCCCACATAGAATTGAACACTTCCACCTTTTTATTTACATTACTAGTCCTTGTACATGCATCTGTCAAAGAATCTGCTTTATTTTGAAGAACTTATTAATTAATGCATCTATCTCCAGTAGATTGTGAGCCCCTTGAGGGCAAAGACAAAATATATTTCAAATTGGTAGCTCTAGGACCTAGAATAGTGTCAGTAAGTGCTTTGTTGAGAATGGATACACGGATGGATGAGTGGTAGATGGATGGATAGATACATACATGGGGGGCAAAGCATTTCAAAATCTATAAAACATTGTTTGGAAAAAAAAAAAAAAAAAAGAAGGGTTAGTACCAAGCAGCAAAAAACTGTCAATTTGGATTTCGGCAAAATAAGTCTGCTCTTCCTGTTCTTGGCCCAAATGATTTTTTTCCAGCTCAAAATTATACTGATGAGAGTACTGATTCTGAGTAAACAACTGAGATCTGCTCCTGAATCATCCAATTCCCCTTGGAACAGCCTGGAGGCATCATGCTGACTTCCACTTCTCTTATGTGAACCAGGCAGATACCACCACCTGCCCTGTTCCTGTCTCACAGGGACACTGAGTGTATTAACTAATAATGACTATAAATTTCTTTTGAGGTTCTGTGAAAACACTGCTATATAGATATAAGAAATATTAATTAAAAGATCAAACACTTTGCAATATTTAAAGTGAATCTCACTAACCTTGCCAAGGTGAGGCAGGAAGCAGGAGAGCTGGCTGTCTTCCCCTTAAATACAAATCAGAAATGATCCACATTCTGTCTGTTTTTTTCATGACAGGCATTAGATGTGCAGCCTATAGAAATCTTTCCTTTAATATGTGAATGTAAGTATAACACTGAGAAGCTGGGAGGGATAAGAGATGAGAAATTAAAACACACAACTAAATTATCAGAATGGAATTTTTTTCTGACATGATGTGGTAGGCAAGAAAAATAAATCGTGTCTCTTCCTTACACAGTTATGACAATTTCCAAAAAAAAAAACATAAAATCAACCTGTACTCACCTATGATTAAGCTTCCTCATCTTTAAAACTGGCAAAATTAAGCTCATCTCTCAAAAATATTGGGAAGATAACATGACATGACATAGAAAATTGCTTTAGTGGCAAAGGAGGCCCTTTGCCAAACAATACCTTTGGTTTTTTATTGCACTTATTGATGTTTATCTGCGATGGAAAACTCCTCAGTATGAATGCTTGAACCTTGAACATGTAGAGCTTATATATTACATTTTCTTGAGAGCTCTGACAAACACATCCTTGATTAGTCTACTCAATGATGCTTTCAAGTGGACATTATCCTTACCATTTTATACATAAGAAGAGTGAGTGTCAAGAAGTTTAGTGAATAGCCCAAGGATGTGGTTAATAGACAGAACCAAAACTTCTGCCAGGACTTTGAACCTCCAAGTCAACTTTTCTCCCTAATAGTATAAGGGATATTATGAAAGGAGGGACAGAGGGAGGAGAAATTTATTCTAAGGATGCAAATAGAAAAATCAATCCATATAGCTTAAAAATCAGACATTAATAGATTAAAAATAGACAAACATATGACAATCCCAATAAATGCAAAAAAGTATTTGACAAAAATCCAACCTCCACTACTGATAAAATGCTCAGCATACTAGCAATAGAAGCAAACTTCCTCAATCTGATAAAGGACTTTCACAAAAAGTCTACATCCAACATCATACTTAATTGTGAAAAATTAAATTCCTTCCCTTTGATATTAGGAACAAGGCAAGGATATCTAGTGTCACCACTTCTATTCAATATTGTACTGGCAGTCCTAACCCCAGTGAGGCAATAAAAATAGTCATCCAGATTGTGGTAAGAAGTAAAGCTGTCTCTATTCACACATGACATGATCATCTATGTAGAAAAGTATATGGAATTTCAAAAATGCTACTAGAATTAATCAGTGAGTTTGTCAACTTTACAGTATACAAACACAAAAATCCTCAATATAGACACAAAATCCTCAATATAATACTAGCAAACTGAATCCAAACAGCACATCAAAAAGATAATACAAGTGGGTTTTATGCCAGGGATGCAAAGATGGTTCAACATAAGCAAATCAATAAATGTGATACACATTTATTCACATAAACAGAATCAAGGACAAAAACCATATGATCATCTCAATAGATGCAGAAAAAGTATTTGATAAAATTTAACATCTCTTCATGATAAAAACCCTTAACAAACTAGGCATAGAAGGTACATACTTCAACATAATAAAGGTCATATGTGACAAACCCACAGCAAGCATCATAATGAATGGAGAAAAGTTGAAAGCATATCCTCTAAGAATTGAAACAAGATAAGGATACCCCCTTTCACCACTTCTATTCAACATAGCACAGGAAGTCTTAGCCAGGGCAATCAGGCAAGAGAAAGAAATAAAAAGCAGCTAAAATGGAAAAGAGAAAATCAAATAAGCCCTGTTTGAGGATGATATGATCTTATATCTAGGAAAACCTAAAGACTCCACTAAAAATCTCTCAGATTTGATAAATAAATTCAGTAAAGTTACAGAATACAAAATCAATGTACAAAAATCAGTAGTAAGTAGTATTTCTATATACCAATCCCAATCTAACTGAGAAAGAAAGAAAACAAGGCAATCTCATTTATAGTAGCTAAAAAAAAGTAAACAACTAGGAATAAATTTAACCAAGGAAGTGAAAGATCTCTACAAGAAAGACTACAAAACACTAATGAAAGGAATTATATATGACACAAACAAATGGAAAAATATCCCTTGCTCATGGATCAGAAGAATTAATATCATTAAAGTGACCATACTGCCCAAAGCCATCTATAGATTCAATATACAATGCCTATCAAAATACCAACATCATTTTTCAAAATCCTAACATACATATGAAAACAAACAAACAAAAAAAATCTGAATGGCCAAAGCAATCCTGAGCAAAAAGGACAAAGCCTGGAGGTATCACATAATTTGACTTCAAGTTGTATTTCAAGGCTACAGTACACAAAACAACATGGTACTTGTAAATAATGGACACATAAATCAATAGATCAATGAAACTGAATAGAGAATCCAGAAATAAAGCCATGTTTACCAGCTAACTGATCTTTGACAAAGCCAACAAGTACATACATTGGGGAAAGGGGAAAGGGCACTCTCTTCAATAACTGGTACTATGAAAATTACATTACCATATGCGGAAGAATGAAACTGGGCCCCTATCTCTCCCCATATACAAAAATCAGCTGAAGATGGATTAAAGACCCCAATAATAAGAAAATAATTGACTCAATTTTTAAAAGAGGACTAAAGTTTTGAACAGATTTGTTAGTAAAGAAGATAGTCAAATAGCAAATAAACACACAAAAACATATTCAACCTCATTAGTCATTAGGGAAGTGAAAATTTAAACCACAATGTGATACTACCATACACATCTTAAAATGTCTAAAATTTAAAAAGACTGGCAATATCAAGATGTGGTGAGGATGTGGAGTAATTGGAATTCTTATAACTGTCAATGGAAATGTAAAATGGTACAAAATTTTGGGAAAATTAAAAGATTAAAAATTAAAAAGATTAATATGTCTGCTGTATGATCCAGTTATTCCACTTCTAGGTATGCCATGAAATGAAATAACATGTCTGTAAAAAGACTTGTCAACAAATATTCATAGCAACCTTATATATAATAGTCAAAAACTAGAAACAACCCAAATGTCCAACAGGTAAACGGAAAAACAAATGATGTCGGCACGGTGGCTCATGCCTGTAATCCTAGCACTCTGGGAGGCTGAGGCAGGAGGATTGCTTGAGCTCAGGACTTCAAGACCAGCCTGAGCAAGAGCGAGACCCCATCTCTACTAAAAATAGAAAGAAATTAGCCAAACAACTAAAAATAGAAAAAATTAGGCAGGCCGTGCCTGTAGTCCCAGCTACCTGGGAGGCTGAGGCAGGAGGATTGCTTGAGCCCAGGAGTTTGAGGTTGCTGTGAGCTAGGCTGACACCACGGCACTGTAGCCTGGGCAACAGAGTGAGACTCTGTCTCAAAAAAAAGATAAACAAATGATGGTATATCCACACTATAGAATACTATTCAGCAATAAAAGGGAAAGGAACTATTGATGCAAGTGAATGATTGATACCACATAGATGAATCTCAAAAATACTGTCCTGAGTTAAAGCAGCAAAAAAAAAAAAAAAAAAAAAAGAGTACATACTATGTGAATCCTTTACATAAAATTCTAGAAAATACAAAATTAATCCATACTAATAGAAACCAGATCCGGTTGTCTAGGTTGTCAATGTGGCTAGGGGTGTTTATTATCTTGATTATGATGACAGCTTCACAAGTGTGTATGTGTCAAAGCTTATCAAATTGCACAATTTAAATATGTAAAGCTTATTGTATGCCAATCATACTTCAAAAAGCTATTAAAAATAAACACAAACCGTATGTGGTATGCAATTATGCCATTGATAGTTTTCAGATAGCTATATTCTAAGGCATAGCAATAGAAGGAACATATAACCACTCTAGGTCACTTTCAATTTCTTTCCCAGATGATCTGGTTCCCTAAATAATTTGATGGAAAGAAGTAGGTGATTTCCAGAGCTAACAAGATTTGCTGATGAATGTTGTTGAAACAGATTTATACATTATTTAAATTAAGGAATAGCTGAGTCCGAACATAAGACAAGATGAGAACCATCCGTCTACTTGTTCTGAATCCTACAGCTTACCCTTCATCATATACATATAAGCAGCCACTGGGTAATGCAAAAGCATAGGCGTTTGAATAAGGTCTGGACTCAAATCCCAGCTTTCCTACCTACCATCTCTGTACCTTTAGGCAAGATAATTGAACTCAATTTTTTATATTCACAAAGTGGGGATAAGAATAACACTTGTCTGGTAGGATTTTGATAATTAAATAAGATACCAGACACTCAACATTCAACATGTCATTTCCTTCCTCCTTCCCCATCCACTCTGGTAAGATTCATCTTCTTCCTATTCTCCAGGTAAGCCATGCTCATTTCCATCTCATTTGCTCAGGACCACGGTTATTCTTACAGGGTACATACACTTGACTTTAATAGAGCACAATACACAGATAACCAAATTTGGGCATCAGCTCAATTAGGGAATGGTTATTCATGTTAGCAAATTGGCGCACATTTTACCAATAAATTGGTTACCAGTTTCCTCTAGATATTCCAAATCTTCAGAGTATTTAAAATGCCACTTAACTGGCAACCTTCCATTTACATGTGAAATTAAGTCTAATCAGTGTCTAATTTTCCAGGAATCTCTCAATTTCTCAGCCAGAATATTATTTTTCAAAAGCAATTTTGTCCTCTCAGATGTTGGGGCAAACTAATAATTGGATATTCAAAGTGTCTCTGAAAATGAATTCCACTGTGAGACTCATTTATGCCTTGAATGCTGAAAATCTGATACAACAGGAGTAAATAGTTTCTCTCTCATTGAATTAAGTAGGAGAGAGAGATCCACAAAGACAGAGGCACAAAGAGACAGGGACAAACCTTACAGGTTGGAGAAGAAAGTCTTAGGTTCATAAGAATTTTGCTTTCATCTCGACTATTAAGAAATAGATTTTATTTCTGTAGGATTTTAACATCGGGGGCAAACTTGATACAATTTTCTTTTTTTCTAAAGTTTTGCTTAAATCCAATCTTCATTGAAATAAAAGCTCTGGTTTGAATTTGACTCTGTGAGGTAACACTTGGATACACATTTTTAAGTCTTAAAAGTTCACTCAAATATAGTGATAAGATAGTGGCAAGATTTTTTTTGTCTTTTTTTTAAGTCCTGAAATGGGAAAAAAAAAAAAAAGTGCATATAAGCATGGAAGCTAAAAATGTACTCAGGTGCTATACCAGCACCGATAACCCATAAAATTCAAGCAGCAAAGACTAAAGTAGAGCTCTCAGAGTATGGGCTAAGGACACCCTGCATCAAAATTCTCTGGATTCTTATTAAAAATGCCAATTTTTGGACTTGCTCCAGATTTCCTGACAGTAGGTCCTAAGAATTGAAATGTTTTGCCAAACACTCTATGTGATTCTTCACAGTGGAAATTTGAGAATGCTTGGACTTTAAATTAGAATGGAGGCCAGAAAGTAGGTAGAAAAGAGAAAGAAAAGAGTTGAAAGAAAAATTCCAATTACTAGGCAAAAGAAAAATTAGCCTGAAGACATATGAAGAACCCTGTTTCATAGCCCTGGGACATGCTATACTGCGACCATTTTAAAGGGGCTATCAAGTTGGCTTCCATGAGTGGAAAGAGCCAGAGGACCTCATCAGAAGCAGATGGTGGCTCCATGTTTCTTGTACAACCTGCAGAATGTTGAGCTAGATAAACCTCTTTTCTTTACAAATTACCCAGCCTCAAGTATTCCTTTATAACAACACAAATGGATTAAGACACCCTCCAAATGTAAGAGATGAGAGTCTCTTTATTTGCTACCAAGGAGGCCTTCTGGTTTTCACACTTAGAATTTCATTGTTAATTAATCACTTCCCCTTTTATTAAGTTTTTCCAAAACATTTCCCCAGCAACAGCTATCCAATTCCATTGTTCTTATAATTAATTTCTCCTTATTTCTCGAATACTTGAAATACTGCATCCACTAGAGTGCTTCCTTCCACTAGTTTATCCTCCCAGTTCACCATTTATGTAAGTTTTAGTATTAACACTGCTACCTTATACCAATCGCTATCAATGCTCACCTACTACCAGGTATGGGGTTCTCAATGTTAGGTGTCTGGCAGCATCCAGTTCCAAAATCCCATTTTAGTATCTACTTTCCTGAACTACTCTTGATACCAATTATTGCAGGCTGGGTTCCTCATGAGTCAGAATTTGAACAGGTGATTAGCATACATGAAAGACTCTTGAGATAAACATTTATAGAAGGGAAGGAAGCAGATTTTGGCAAAGGGAGAAATTGGGCTGTGATGCAGTCTAAGGCAAAAGGTCTCAGACAACTCCATGAAGCTACTGTGGACTTTCAGAATTGTCCTAAGGTGGATAGAGGAGGCTGGGCCTTTTTTCTAGAAAGGGGGGACCTTGGAAGTGGTGGCTTTCCTCAGCCAAGGGCAATGGGCTGTCAGCTAAAAATACTTCCAACAGATAAAAAAATAAATTCTTTATTCCTTAAGGGGAATCTGGACTTTGCATTATAAGATCCACTACAAATATTCACGTTTACTCTACCTATACCATTTAAGACTTACAAATGTTGACCTTATTCTCTCTCCATTTTGATCTTCTTTGAATACAATGCAACCAACATTCACTGAAAGCCTGATATATGTAAGGTTCTGTGCTAGAATGCTGAGAAGGTCAGTGTAGTGTTATAGTCAAATATTCACACAGCATAACACAATGCTGAGTGATTAAAACTGACTACAGAATTAGGTAAAGCTTCATGGGAAAGATGCCATTGGATTGAGTTTTAAAAGTAGTCTAATTATGACTGTGAAGTTAAAAGAAAAAATACTTCAGCAAAGCAATAACAAGGAGCTACGATAATGGTAATAAAAATTAACATTTCTTTAGTTCTAGATACCTTACATTAACCCAGTTAGTGCTGTTTAATTTCCAAAATTAAACTGAGAAACATGTATTTTAATAACCTAAGGACATCGAATATCATGATATTTTAGTATATCCAGCATCTGGCTCAAATGAGGGCCTAATAAATTCCAGATGAATGAATGAAGAAAATGAAACTCAAGTCAGTTAAATAATTTGCCCAAAGTTGTATATTTAGTAAATGTCAGAGTCAGTATGTCAATCTATGTCTGTCTCTTTCCAAAATCTATGTGTTCTCTTTGATATTCACAGGTAGGAGATGACTAAAGAGCTTTAATAGCCTAACTGTCTCTTCACGTGGATTCCCTTTATTATTTAGTTAACTTGCTCTGGCAGAAATCTCTTCCCTTGAGCTATAGGAAACCCAGCTGCATGATATATTTCCACATGACACTGGAATCCTTGGAATGTTTGAGATGTATAGGTCCTTCTAAACTCCCAAAAAAAGAAAAAGAAAGCCTTTAGTAGGAAATTAGCCTTCTCTTCTTCCCTTTTTCCCATGGGTCTGATGAACAAAATTTTTATCCATTTATACTTTCTAGTCAAATGACCATATTTAGCTTCCCAATGGGATTGTTTCTAATTACAATTTTGTCTCTTATTACATATTACCAATTTCTACCAGTATTTTACACTGGGATATTTAATTCACATCCTCACACTTGCCCCTGCATGAATTCTAGAGTCAGTTTTCTACAGATGGATTATAGTTCTTTGGTCTGACTTTAACCCAGCGCATGCCAGGCCTCCAGATTTTGTCCAGTATAATCCCTAAAAGTTACAGTCTATGCTCAGCCATCAATCTTCTACAAAGTTCTGTTTTTTTTCTATCCATTTACTTTACCATACACCCAGAATCATATGCCCAGTATTTATGGACATTGAAAAGGCAAATAATTTAAAAAATAAACTTTTATTAATCTCTTTTTTATACAATTTTGTTGATGGTAACAATAAGCCTACATTAATTATCACCAGCCATGGACTACCTACCTTATTTTTTCTGGACATGAAAAAATAAACCCATATTTGACTAAGCCATTATCTACAGCCAATCCTGACTGATGGAGGGAGAGAGGGGAATGCAAAGGAAAGTGTCTGGAGCACAGGTTGCTGGCTGGAATATATAGGGTAACCAGGACAGGGTTCTAAAGGGGAAATGTAAAAGAGAGAAGATAGAAAGTCATTACTAAAAAAAAATCTTGACTATGTTTACCCTTGTCCCCAGGCCTAGCCCAACCTTGGAGAGCCTGTCTACTGTCCACTGTGGGGATTGGACTGAGACTGCACAGCAAAGAGTAGCTCTCTGAGCTGCCTTTCTCCCTGTAGGATGGATTTCCTATTTCCCTACAGAAAAGTGTTCCTTGATGCCATTTTTCTATTTTATTAGGTACAACTCATTTCATAACTCTTAAATTAATTTTGAACCATTTATCATGTTTATGTTCCGAAAAGACATGTTCATTGCCAAGCAAATGGAGGATGGTAAAAACAGCTGGATTCGTTTCAATCCAAAAGCAATGGATTCTCATTTATTTTCAATACTAAATCAAAACATGACCAGGTTTGGTTTCTACTTTTAAACTGATTTTAACTAAAGTTCATGTATAAAAATGCCCATATAGAGATGGCTAATCCTTATTGGAAACCAAAGCCATGGAAGTTTGCTGATTTCTTACTATCTCTTCTAGGTACTGGGGTAAAAAATATCTCTTCCCCATCCCTTGAAGTTAGAAATCCAGAAACTCCATGAGCACTCACTGAAATATCAGTTTGGCTATTGCTGTTTAAATCATGTCCTAGGACAAGGCAAGGGTGAAAACATAGGACTAAGGTGAGGTAAGTGAGGCACTTGCCTCAAACACAAAATTTAAGGGTAGCTAAAAAAAACCCAAAACTCAATTATCAAGATAAATAATATTTTTATGCAATGTTTTTATAAAAGCAATGCCCCCTAAATCCATGATTAAGAAAATACCAAAGTGTGAAATAAAAATAGAATCTGACCCTTCACTTACAGGACTCACTTCACTTACCTCACCTTAATCCCAGTAGTGATGTCAAGTTATATTGGAAGGTCTCGTTTGGCTGAGATTCAATCTTGCCCTGGTCTTCAGATGACAGCTGCAAAATGAAACCACAGAGAGAGAAGGCAACAGCCATTGGGGTGAAATCTTGAGAAAGATAATGACTGCTCATGGAGGCTCTGAGGTCGCTCATGAATGCTGTTAATGGGCTTCTGCAGAGAACCAGTGCCCTCCCCCTCCCATGGCCCCATTTCCAGAAGCATGTTGACATCCATTTGGTCTCTGAGTGTTCAAGCATAGCCTGGGGAATTTGCACAGCACTGTGCCCTTGGATAGGATGTCACTACTCCAGCTCTGCTAAAATTGATGTCTCCCTATAGCTTCTGGGCCTGGATGACACCCAGAGGTCCTCTTTGAGCATTCCTAATCTTTGCTCAGGACCCACTATGCCTTGTGTCCAAGCCCTTCTGGTTCTAACAAAGCATGGTTAAAAAAAAAATTCAAGTCAGTAAGCAACAGTGAGCTGATATTTTTTTATTTTTATAATATTTGAGAAAAGCTAACACCATGCTTTTCTTTTCTGTTTTCATGAAAGTAACGCAATAATTATGACTTCCTGTTAACAGATGTCTCATTCCTCCCTTAGGTGTGACTAGAGCCACCCAGGCTGAATTGGTCGATCGTCTTTGTGAAGCTCTCATTAGTGCAAATGGCATGGTAGGTAAAAATGGAACTACACACCCAGGTCTTGTTTTAAATATCCTTGCCATATGTGCTCATGAGTCATGCATTATGCTTCTAAACATTCCTACCAGCAACAATGCTGGATTCAGGAAGGTGCCTGACCTGAGGCACTAACTAAAGAAAATAATTTATTCCTTCAATTCTTTTCCAGCAGAGTACCACCTTTTGAAAATGAAAGCAACCCAGGTGGATCACACAGAGCAGCATTCATTGCTACAAAAGCAAATGTTTCCAAAATCTTACAGACCACATTTGAAGATGGTCTTCATGATTTCCTGGTGGTTACTCTAAATGATATAATTTGACCATCACTGATGATATTTCATTTAAGCAAAACTCTAATCCTCCAAATCCAAAAAGATTTCTGAGGTTTC
Organism: Eulemur rufifrons; assembly: GCF_041146395.1. Lineage (NCBI taxonomy): Eukaryota > Metazoa > Chordata > Mammalia > Primates > Lemuridae > Eulemur > Eulemur rufifrons. Next base: position 28,085,412 of record NC_090999.1, read on the forward strand.
CTTTTATAAAGACTAGACACTATAATTTTTCATAAATTCACAATGAAATGGACCTTAATTTGTTTTCTTCCAGCATCTTTTTATGTGAGTTTCCTAGTTCAATCATTGAACTGTATGTCATATTTATAAGGATTCTGAACACTAGCTTCATTGCAAAAATGGTTCTATTGTTACGGTTTTCTTAACTTTTTATGTGACAAATACAATGTCTCTCCACTTCTCTCATATTTCAATCTTTTCTTGATTCTGAAAAATTAGGCCAAATAGAAATGAGATGGTACATCTAATTTAGCTCATTCCCTCTTTTTTTTTTTCTTATTATGTGCCATTATTGTCCCCTACTGCAGTACTTTAGAGGGAGGCTGACTCTGCATCACTGTGGCACCTCAGCGGGAGGTTGGCTCTATATATATTGTGGCACCTCAAAGGCAGAGGGGCTCTGTCTATACTCTAATGGCCATTTACTAACACAAGAAGAGGGGAAAGTATGCCTTAAAGCTGACAGAGGAGTGGCCACGTTGCCTTTTCACCAAGCACCCCTGAGAGTCTGGTTGTTCTCAGTAGTAACATTCAACACATTATGCTACAGTCAAGGAGTGTACTGAAGGAAATTTGGTTGCCTGAGGTCAAGGGTACAAAGAAAACAAAAGAATGTATTATTTTGCATGAGGATTTGTTTTAATATTTTTCCCCAGAAGTACAAGCCACTCAGAAACCTGCCTCAATTTCCATCCTTCCTTCTGCCTCCTGAGCCCTGTTTTACTCTTTATCTCTTCACCTTCCTCCATCTTATTTCTTGTTCCAGTTAAAAGAGATGTGAGGAAAAAAGGCAAATACTCTCAGGGTCTCAGTGAGAAGCGGTGGTGGAGACAAGCATTGTTGGGTCAGAGCATTCCTATGGTTTTATCCACCAATCAGATGGTGGGGTCTGTTAGGCAGGTTCTCTTGTTTTCTGTAACACTTTCAGCGGGAAGCCTTAATACAGAGCCTGAACAAATCTTCTGCTTCTGAAAGCAGACCTGGCATCATGATTGTCTGGAATTCCAGGCTCAGTGAATATGCTCATTGCTAGTGTACAGCCAGTCATTCAAGGGTTAGCGTAGGTAAATGCCTGTGTTTGCCTCAGTTAGCATGAGACTATCCTCACAGGCAGGTGTCTGCTCTCACTGTGACCCAACTCAGAGATCAAATATACCCCTGAAGCTGGTTTCTCATTCTGTTCTCTCACACAGCCCTAGGATCCCCACCAATATCAAAGAGTATTCTCACAGGGCATGATGAAAAAGGCCAGGCTCGCCCCTCTAATTGAGCTAGCAGGACCACAGGAGCGTGGAAGTTATGATTCCTTTGAAATGTGCATGTAACCTGGGCTTAGCGGTAAGGCAAGAGCCCCAGCATCACTCTGTCACCTGGCCTCTCCTTTGCCAGCTTCATTCTACAGTTTCTGCTCCAAAGTAAAGATATATAAATAAACTCATTCATTTCATCAGATTTAAAATAAGAAAGGGCACATGACATTTTTAATATGGAACAAGACACATTTGAAAACATTTTGGGGGGTTTCCTCTACCCATTAATGAAAACAGCCAATTTATTCATTACACATGATTGTCCTCTTAGTTAGATAGAGCCTGATGCTAATCAGTTCAAAGACTTTATTGCCAGAAGGATAAGTTAGTTTCATCTCATACCCTCTTAAATTAGGTGAACCAGATATGGAAAATGGTATCAGCTCTCATCGGTGAAGTCATAGTTAGGAAAAGAACTGATATAAAGGGAATTCATTATTACCAATAGAGAATTGGCCCTAAAATTAACGAGCACCTACTGAATTTGCAGCACAGAGGTATAAAACAAATACTTGTCCCAAGACAGATAGGGGTGGAGTGGGACATCTCTAAGGGGGAAGGTGTTTCTTCCATCAGCAAATCTTTGTCAGAGCACTCCCAAAGATTTCTTAGAATGACCCAGGCTGTCATCACTAACTCTCATTTTTCCCATCACTAGAGAGACTTATTGCCCTGGATAGATAGAGGATTCATGTAATAAAAAAAGATATCTAATGATTGGAATTTGGGGTTCTGAAGAGCCTGCACTGAGGTCCCCAAATTGATGATACATGAGACATTGCCTATGCCACACCAGCATCTCAGAGCCTCCATTACCTGCTGTGAGATAGAGAGCAAGCTCAAAACAATATGTTGAACAGACAACAAGAATTATTCCCAGGAGTGAAATTTGAGAAGCAGAGGTAAGTGAGGACCCCTGAGGATTTCTGACTTTAGCTTAGAATAGTTTCATTTTGTGGTCTTTGGTCCATGGTGCTAATTAAATGTGTCTGGAGGGGATATTCAATTTGCTGTGCTTCATTAAGTATCTACTTACAACCTTACAAATAATAATTTTCAAATCTTTTACTAAGATATTTGAAAAACAAAACCATTAATCTGCTTCTCTCTGGGTAATTTCAAAGCACTTATCTCCATAGTACCCAAGAAAGCAGACAAAGACAAATCTAATCATAAAGGAGGAGAAATATCCTTGGTGTCTCCTACAAAGAAACGAGGTGAATCTGAACAAACACATGCATTATTTGAGTACCTTTTTGTCTGCCAAATATAATACTGAGACATGGAGATCCAAGCTTTTTAGGATGCTAAAGTTTTCTTCCCCTAGTTTTGGTTGTTTGAGATTCCTCCACGCAACTGAAAACATTTGCTAACTCAGTTATTTAAAGCCATTGTTGATCAGACTGAAGTTTACACACGTTGGAGAATTTGTATTCTCCACAGCTTCTCAATTGAAAGTAACTAGTCAGGTGCAAATATTTTATAGATAGGAGAAAGCAGCTTCTTTTATTTATTTATTTATTTTGTATCTTCCTCTCTCCATCCCCAATTCCAGCCATGTTAGGAACAGAGCCAATTTACTATTATTAAATTTTATTTGAGGAAATATTATCTCATGAATGTTTTAGCATGTCTCCAAAATCAAGATATGTGTACTCTTCAGTGCTTGCCACATGACACTTCATTTATTTGATATTACCACGAAATAAGATGCTTCAATAAATGAATTTTCCAGGTAACCATAACTTATCCATTAGAGCCTTATAAAGAGTTTTATTTGAACTATTAATATTTTACTTGAAAATGTTTCTAAAATTCATTGAATTCTTCTCTGCCTCTTAAGCAGAGGTTACCTGTCATGATTCTGCCTCTTTATTTTTTGTTTAATCAGCCAGGGTCAACAATAAGAATATCCTATTACCCTGCAGAATTGTAATACAGTTGTGCTGCCTTCCAGCATGACTGCAGAGGGCCACGTGCCCTGACACAAAATGGCCCCAGGCTACTATGATGCTTATTTGTAGTTCTTGAGTCTGCCTTTTCTCATTTCTCTGCGTTCTTTATCACAATATGTCCATCCACTGTGACTTCTTGCTGATTCTAATGTGTTTGCCTTTTCTGATATGTTGCTCCTATTATACTATGAGCTGAGAAACCATACTCCTAAGCTTGTTAAAATTTTGTATGGTTAGGATATGTAGAAAATGGAATACTTATACACCACTGTTGGTGGGAATGTAAATTAGTACAACTTAGTACAACCTCTATGGAAAACAGTATGGAGATTGCTCAAGAAACTAAAAATAGAGCTACCATTTGGTGCAGCAATCCCACTTTCCCAAAGGAAAAGAAATCATTATATCAAAAAAATATTTGTGCTCATATGTTTATCGCAGCACTATTTATAATAACGAAGACAAGGAATCAACCTAAGTTCCATCAATGGATTATTGGATAAAAAATGTAGTATAAATGTTTATACCATGGAATACTACTCAGCCATAAACAAGAATGAAATCATGTCTTTTGCAGCAATGTGGTTGGAACTGGAGGCCATTATTTTAAGTGAAATAACTCAGAAACAGAAAGTCAAATACTATATGCTCTCACTTATAAGTGGGAGCTAAATATGTGTACATATGGACATAGAGTGTAATAAACATTGGAGACTCAGAAGGGTAAGAGGCTGGGAGGGCAGAAGGGGGGTGAGGGATGAAAAATTAGTTAATGGGTACAATGTACACTATTTGGGTCGTGGTTACACTGTAAGCCCAGACTTCACAACTGTGCACTATATCCATGTAAGAAAAGGGCACTTGTGCCCTCTACATCTATTAAAATAAAAAAAGGAATTGTTTAGAGCAAGAATACAGAGTCTCAAAATAAAGATCAAAGAGACTATAAAGAAAGATCACAAATCAACAATCTAATGAATTTTTTCAAGGAACTAGTAAAAGAAGAGCAAATCAAACCCAAACCCAGCAAAAGAAAAGAAATAACTAAGGTTAGAGCAGAACTAAATGAAATCAAAAACAACAAAAAAATTACAGAAGATTAATGAAACAAAAAGTTGGTTCTTTGAAAAGATAAACAAAATTAAAAGACCTCTTGCTAGATTAATCAGAAATAGAAAAGAAAGGACCCAAATAAATTCAATCAGAAGTGAAAAAGGAGATATTACAACTGATATGACAGAAATACAAAATATCATCTGTGAATACTATAAAAATCTTTATGCACATAAACTCAAAAATGTTAAGGCAATGGGCAAATTCCTTGAAACACACAACCTTCTATGACTCAATCAGGAAGAAATAGAACTCCCGCATAGACAAATAATCAGCAAGAAAATTGAAGCAACAATAAAAATTCTTCCAACAAAAAAAAAAAAATCCACCAGATGGTTTCACAGCCAAATTTTATCAGACCTAAAAAGAAGAATTGGTACCCATACAGCAGAAATTATTTCATAACATCAGGAAGATAGGAATCCTCTGAAACTCATCTGCAAAGCCAATATCACATTGATACCAAAGCCAGGAAAGGATACAACAACAACAAAAAAGAAAACTATAGACCAATATACCTTATGACTATAGATGCAAAAATTCTCAACAAAATTCTAGCAAACCAAATTCAGTAGCACATCAAAAAAATTATCCACCACAACCAAGTGGGCTTTATCCCAGGGATGCAAGGATGGTTCAACATATGTAAATCCATAAATATGATTCCCCACATAAACAGATGCAAAAATAAAGATCATATGATCATCTCAACAGATGCAGAAAAAGCACTCAACAACATTCAACACCCTTTTATGATAACTCTTAACAAAATAGGGATAGATGAAACATAACCCCAAATTATAAAAGGCACATATGGCAAACCCATATCCAACATCATACTGAATGGGGAAAAGTTGAAAGCATTTCCACTTAGAACTGGAACAAGACAAGGATGCCCACTGTCACCACTTCTATTAATATTCAACATAGTGCTGGAAATCCTAGCCAGAGCAATCAGGCAAAAGAAAGAAATAAAGGGTATTCAAATTGGGAAAGAGGAGGTCATACTATCACTTTTCTAGATATAATCTTATATCTAGAAAACCCCAAAGATTCCAAAAAGAGACTCCTGGAATTGATAAATAAATTTAGCAAAGTCTCAGGATACAAAAATCAATGTAAACACATCAACAGCATTCCTATACACTAATAACAGTCAAGCTGAGAATCAAACCAAAGACTCAGTACCTTTCACAATAGCTACAAAGAAAATAAAATACTTAGGCATATATTTAACAAAGGAGGTGAAAGACCTCTGTAAAGAGAACTACAAATCACTGAGGAAGAAAATAGCAGATGATGTAAACAAATGGAAAAACATTTCATGCTCATGGTTAAAATGTCCATATTACCCAAAGTGATTTACAGATTCGGTGTAATCCCCATCAAAATACTGACATCATTTCATGTGGATCTAGGAAAAATACTTCTACACTTCATCTGGGACCAGAAAAGAGCCCAAATAGCCAAAGCAAACTTAAGCAAAAGGAACAAATCTGGAGGTATCACTTTACCAGACTTTAAGCTATTCTATAAGGCTACAGTAACCAAAACAGCATGGTACTGGCACAAAAATGAGACATAGGCCAATGGGGTAGAAGAAAGAACCCAGATATAAAACCATCCACATATTGCCATCTGATCTTTAACAAAGCAAACAACAATATACACTGGGGAAAAGAATCCCTATTGAATAAATCGTGCTGGTAAAATTGGATAGTCACACATAGAAGATTGAAATAGGATCCATATCTCTCACCACTCACTAAAATTAATTCAAGATAGGTAACAAACTTAAACCTAAGACATGAAACCATAAGAATTCTAGAAGAAAATGTTGGAAAAACTCTTCTAGATATCAGCCTAGTGGAAAACTTTATGAGTAAGACCCCAAAGGCAATCAATCACATCAACAACAAAAATAAATGGGACTTTATTGAATTAAAAGGCTTCTGAACAGCCAAGGAAACAATCAACAGAGTGAATAGACAACCTACAGAATGGGAGAAAATACTTGCATGCTATATATCCAATAAAAGGCTAATAACCAGAATCTACAAAGAACTCAAGCAAATCAGCAAGAAAAAAAATCACAAGGGGGAGGGGATTGGTGTATACCTACATGATGAGTGAGATGCACACTGTCTGGGGAATGGACACATTTGAAACTCTGACTCGGGGAGATGGGTGGGGGAATGGGCAATATATATAACCTGAACTTTTGTACCCTCATAATAAGCTGAAATAAAAAATAAAAAAAATTTAAAAAAAGAACACATTGTGAGGAAAGTGATGAACACCTGGTGTCCAAAAAAAAAAAATAAATAAATAAATAAATGCATCATATGGACAATTTCTATGGAACTGATAGTGGGTTTCGAATTTTAAAAAAATGTATGCCCCAGAGAATATTATTTCCCTTTAACAATATTTTCCTTTTAGATTTTAGATGTGATTTAAGCTTATTTGTTCATAGAGAATTCAATGTTTTATAGTAAATAGAAGAATAAATTATGGCAAAATCTAAGAATTTTGTCTTTAAGTGATTGTCTTGTAAGAACAATGAGACAAAGCCAAAGACAATAAAATGCATATGAATACACACACACACAAAAAAAAAAAGAAAAGAAAAAAAATCAAACCACCCCATTAAAAAGTGGGCAAAAGACATGAGCAGAAGCTTTTCAAAAGAAGATAGACAGGCCGGGCACGGTGGCTCACGCCTGTAATCCTAGCACTCTGGGAGGCCGAGGTGGGCGGATCGTTTGAGCTCAGGAGTTCGAGACCAGCCTGAGCAAGAGCGAGACCCCATCTCTACTAAAAATAGAAAGAAATTATATGGACAGCTAAAAATATATATAGAAAAAATTAGCCGGGCATGGTGGCGCATGCCTGTAGTCCCAGCTACTCGGGAGGCTGAGACAGGAGGATCGCTTGAGTTCAGGAGTTTGAGGTTGCTGTGAGCTAGGCTGACGCCACGGCACTCACTCTAGCCTGGGCAACAGAGTGAGACTCTGTCTCAAAAAAAAAAAAAAAGAAGAAGATAGACGAATGGCCAATAAACATATGAAAAAAAATGTTCAACATTACTAATCTTCAGGGAAGTGCAAATCAAAACCACAAGGAGCTATCACCTGACCCCAGGAGAATGGCTTTTATCAAAAAGTCCCAAAATGATAGATGTTGGCATCGATGCAAAGAGAAAGGAATACTAATACACTGTTGGTGAGACTACAAACTAATACAATCTCTATGGAAAATAGTGTGGAGATTCCTCAAAGAACTAAAAGTAGACCTACCATTTGATTCAGCAATCCCCAACTTTTTTACCCAAAGGAAAAAAGTCATTTTATCAAAAAGACACTTGTACTCAAATGTTTATTGAAGCACAATTTACAATTGCAAAGATGTGGAGTTAACCCAAGTGCCTATCAATTCATGAGTGGATTAATAAAATGTGGTATATGTATACTATGGAGTACTTACTCAGCCATAAAAAAATTAATCAACAAATTTTGTAACAATCCAGATGGAACTGGAGACCATTCTCCTTAGTGAAGTATAACAGGAATGGAAAAATAAACACCACATGTACTCACTATTAAATTGGAACTAACCGAACAGCACCCAGTTGCACAGACAGAAGTAAAACTCAACAGAAATCAAGCAGGTGGGAGGGGAGAGGCAAGGATAGGTGAAATTATACCTACTGGGTACAGTATACACTTTCTGGGTGATGGGAATGCTTTTATAACTTTGTCTCAAGCAGTACAAAAGCAATCCATGTAACCAATACATTTGTACCCCCATAATATTCTGAAATAAAAAATAAGCAAATAGTGCTACAATAAGCACCTGTACATTTCTGGAGAATATGTTCCTAGACATGAAATTATCAGTCAAAAGGTTTGTGCATTGGAAAACTTTGACAAACAATGTCAAATTGCTGAACAAAAAAGCTGTCTCACCAACGACGTAGACAAGAACCTGCTTCCCAGCCTCTTGCCAACACTGAGTATTGTGAGTCTTAATATCTGCCAATCTGGTATGTGTTTGTTTTATTGGTATCTCTGGGTTCCATTTTGCATTTCCTTGATTATTAGAGATGTTGTGCAACTTTTCATATGAATATTGGCCGTTTGTATTTTTTCTATTAAGTACTATGTACCTAATACTATGTATCTAATAATTCAAAATATACCAAATTTTTTAATGATTTATTCTTTTAGGTTTTACTGAAGTATTCCAGAAGGTACCCTAATTCCACCCAGGAATTACAGTATATTTGCAGTTTGTTATTTTCAAAATGGAAAATATTTCTTTTTGTGGATATTCTTTCTTGATTATAAAAGAAATCATGCAATGATAAGAAAAAGGATTCATATGTGCAGGAAATTGTAAAGAAAAACTGTTAAGAACACAATAAGAAAAATTTAATAACCACTTGCAATAATGACCCCAAGGTACCCACTGTTAACAACTGAGTACTTGTATTGATACATCTATACTTTACGTGATTCTTTAGTACACCATTTTACAAAAGTAACAAAAGATATGTATTGTTTTGAAATCTGAAATATTACGTTAAATTTCAATTTATTTTGCTTTTATTGTGAAAATAATTCATGCTCATGGTAAAGCATGCGAATACTAAAAATGTATGATATGAAATGCAAAAGTCTCTCCTCTACCCTGACCCATAGAAGCTAATTTGTGGTTCACTATTAATAAATTATTAATACTTCCTCAAAAGAAAGGGACTATATAAATAACACACATAAAACTAATGTATGGGTACCGAGAAATCTATCTGGTTACTTATAGGCTTTTTAAAATATCATCTTCTAGCTATTTCTCAGTTGAATTTCAGATAGAATAAGTGACCAATGGAAAGGGGAAGTGTTCTAATATTTAGACATGTGAGATGGCTTTGAGTCATATTTTTCATGGCATATTTTTTGTAAAAACATAGTTTACCAGCCAGATTGTGATTATGAGTATTAGCCATTTCTTGGAAGGGGTTTTTGTATTAGAAAAGGTCTCTTAAAGTTATTAACTCATCAATATACTGAGTCTTACTTTTGATCATTTGACCCTTGATGCATTAGTTGGCCATTTTTAGCTCCTGCTTGGTTAGGGATGTCTTGTTAATGTCATGGTCCATGCAGTTGCTACAATTTCCAAAGGAGAAAGTGGCTTTGACTACACCAGACTCCTTGGTCTTCATGATCTGGACGGGATGGCCATATTCTCTGTGGAGGGACAGGAGCCCTGAGAGTCTGAGTGAGGATTGTTACCACCAAGGTGACCTCAGAAAGATGGAAACTGCCCTGAAGCAGCTAATTTCAAAGCCATTACAATGAGGGTTTCAGAACTCTTTGTTAAATAAATGTCTCTAAAAACAGATCTTGCCTTTTCTCCCAAACATCTGATACCACAGGAAGCTGAAAATTGGGGCAGCTGGGTATACTGAAAGGACTCTCACAGAGAACCCAACACAAAAGGCAGAAACATCCTTGGCTTAGCTCCCCCACTTCTCTTCCTAAATAGCTAAGGAGTTCAGTACCCAAAAAGGAAATATAGTTAAGTTTGTTTTATCTCCAAAACTTGGAAAGGACTCTAGTCAAAAGTTTTTCAGTTTGGTCCATTCTCTTTATATTTTTAAGTGGAACCTTTAAAAAAAATAACAACAAAAGTTCTTCTCAGCCTGTTATGAGTTGACAAGTTTCAGAAGTTTGAAGGAATGTTTGAACCCATCCTGGCTCTCTTCTAGCTATTATATGGCTGTCTATTCCACCCAATCTATTTTGTCACCTGACCCTGAGCTTCCGTCCTCTCACATTTCTATAAATCAGAAACAAGTTGAAGTTCTAAAGAGTGCTGTGGTAGATTTGAGCCAACCAGCTTATTTTTAAAATATGGCCTGGGAGACCACAAAGCATGCCCTATGTGGTCCCTACCTCAGACCTAGAAGAAGACTCAATCTTTAAAATATGCTACTGCTACAGCAAGAAAGCACTCTTTTATGGGGAGTAAAGACTACTCATCCATTTAGACAATTAACAAATGAATATTGAGCACCTAATGCCTATTAAGACTGTGCCAGGATCTGGGATCATGATGTGGAACAAAACAAATCCAAATTGGTTGCTTACAGATCTTGCAGTCCAGTGAAACAGACAGCATTAATAAAAATGTATGCAAATGAATAATTTAAGTATCATTGTGGAAAGTGCCATGAAAGAAAAAATCAAGGAATTCTGTCACTGGGGGCCACAACCAAACCTGGGAGCTAGCAAAAGCTTTCCTGAGGATGAGACATTTAAGCAGAGTCCTGAGGCTGAAGAGGAGGAGAATAATATGCCAGTCAGAGAGAGGCGCAAATACAGAGCCCTGTGAGTTCTGTTTGCTCAGACCAATCCTATTTAGAATCTACATGGTCCTTAAGTACTCTTGCTTGTGAGTCTGTAACCCCTTCCTCCACCCCAATCCCACTAAGCCCTGGGAGCTTTCTTCAACCACCATAGCTGCTCAGACCTCCCTAAACATTTATTACATTCTTCCATTAAGTGCTAATCACTTAATGCCTTGAACTACTTTTTAAAATTGTTTTCTTTCTTAAATCAGTCAGCTTGGGCTGCCAAAACAAAATGCCATAAACTGGGTGCCTTAAACAGGAGACATTTATTTCTCACAGTTCTGGAGGCTCGGAAGTCCAAGTGCACATTGCTGGTAAGATAGGTCTCATTCTGGGGCCTCTTCTCTTGGCTTATAGGTGGCCACCCTCTTCCTGTGTATTGTCATGATCATTTCTTTGTGCTGATTCAGTCTGGAGGGTGAGGAGTGGGCAGAACAAACTTCATTCCTATAAGGGCACTAATCTCATGGCGAAGGCCTCATCCTCATGACCCCATACAACCCTAATTAGCTCCCAAAGTTCTCATCTGCAAGTACCATCACATCAGAGGTTAGAGCTTCAACATATGAATTTTGGAGGACACAAATAACATTCCTCTCTGCATATGAGTCTTTGCCTCCACAACTATACTATTAGAGAGTTTAGTGGGATTGTTTTACATGTCCCTAAATCCCCAAAGCCTCTTGTACATATCAAATGTCCATACAAGACTGCATATTTGGCAGTTAACTGATTGCCAATGAATCATTTATGGCCCTATACAATTAATGAAACACACAGAGCCAATTAAACACATTAAGTCTTATTTAAGTGACCCATGTGACAGCAACTCTACATGTCAAATGATTCAATATTTGACTAGAAATATAAACTTTTTCCTTCTGTTTCCTGAGTGTGCATGTGTATATATGTGTGTATATTTGCATGTGTTAGGAAGAACATTTTTCACCTGATTGTTTAGCAGCTTGTTATTGGCATGTCTATTCCTTGTTGAAATACTCATTTCCATCTCTAGTTAGGATTAGAATAATCAAGAAAAAACTGCCATATGAATGTATGCCGAAGACATATAGTTATGTAAAAAATAAAATACAGAGAACAGGAATGATTCCAATTTTGCAATGCATGTGTATATGAAAGCCAGTAGATCAGAATGGTTAAGAATGGGACTCAAATCAGATTGCCTGCATTTGATTTATAAACTCTACCATTCACTAGAATGTAAGCCTGGACAAATTACCTAACCACTGTCATCTGTATGATTTGTGTAATAGTAATACTTACATCATAGGATTGTTATGAGAATTAACTGAGTTAATATTTATAGAGTACATAGAATAGTGTCTTCAATACATTGAAATCTTCACACAAGCCCTTATGCATAAACTGAAACAAAATAAAATGAAATATAATAAGATAAAATGGACCATATAAAATACCATGAATAGATATGCAAATATATTGATAGAGGTGATCTATGAGGATAAAATTATTCAATTATTACTTTCTTTTGGCAGAGAGGGTTCTGTATTTCCAAATTTTCTATAATAAACATGTCATATTTTTGAAACAAAAACAAGAGTATAGGCCAGGCACAGTGGCTCACACCTATAATCCTAACACTCTGGGAGGCTGAGGCAGGAGGATTGCTTGAGCTCAGGAATTTAAGACCAGTCTGAGCAAGAGTGAAACCCCGTCTCTACTAAAAAATAGAAAAAATTAGCCGGGCACGGTGGCGCACGCCTGTAGTTCCAGCTACTCAGGAGGCTGAGGCAAGAGGATCTCTTGAGCCCAAGAGTTTGAGATTGCTGTGATCTAGGCTGATGCCACTGCACACTAGCCTGGGCAACAGAGTGAGACTCTGTCTCAAAAAAAAAAAAAAAAAAGAGTATAAACTTTATATTATATAAATATGTGTATGTGTGTATTGTATATATAAACAGTATATTAAATTATTTTACTGCTTACTAGTTTTCTCTTCTAAAAACTGAAATAATAATTATCTTAAAAGGACGTTGTAAGGGTAAAATAGGTAGTCCATGCAAATATTACTCCTATCACCTGGAAAATTTCAAGGGATTTAGGAACTCTGTGTCAGAGGGTCCTATCACTCAGGAAATTACAAAATCTTAAGAGCTCTGTGTCAGAAACTAGGGTCAAAGACCAAATAGAACAAAAGATTCCTCTAGCACCCCTATCTACAGGATTTTCAGGAGATCTATGTCAGGAACTGGGGTCAGAGACCAAATATATATTTCTTATTATATCACAGTATCACACCAACCTATGAGGTTCAAAGTTCATAAATGAGGGAACAGATTCTAGGAGGTTAACTAACGAGGTTAATTAGAATGACTAAGTAGTGTCTGGCTCCAAAATTTATCCTCCTAACATGTATCCAAGCAGCTCCCTGAGCACAGGTCATACAAAACCAGCAGGGTCTTCAGTCTTTGGGGTGACTTCTAGCCCCTTCCAAGGATACTAGGGGAAATCAAACCCCATCAGCAGCAGCTGGCAAGGGCATCCTTGGTCCGGAAAGAGAGGCCATGAGGACAGCATTTTGATGTAAGGTTTTTGTGGTTGCTATAGGCCATTTTTCTTTTCATCATGCAGAGAGATTGAGACCACGATTTCCTGGTGCAGAAGGGTGACAGCTCTTTATTGTTCTCCAAGCCTGGTTGTTTTCACTTTATAGCCTGCAGAGTAGGTTTTATGCCTTTAGATTATTAGCTCTCCAGGGCAGGGCTGGAGCTCTTTGTTTGACCTAATCCCATCTATTGTTGATCTGCCTGTGCATTCATGACATTACAAATAAATAAACCATGCTTATTATTAATATGATTTATTAACAATGTGCTGGGCAGGCTTCCTCCCCACATATCTTAGCCAACCTTCCCTTCTTATGAGCACTAGAATTTCATGAACTAGGCAGTTTCCAAACAAAGAGGTAGGTGCTATAACCGTTGGAGAGGCAGATGGTCTAGTCTAGTGATTAGGAACACACTCTGACACCTGATTGGCTGAGTTCACATCCAATGCTATCACTTTACCACCTTGTGCCTCAGTTTCCTCATCTGCAACATGAGAATAATTGCAGTATGTCTTCACAGAGTGGTTGTAAGGATTAAAAGAGTGAATATATACAAAGTGCTTAAAAGAGTACATGACACATACGTACACTATAGGAGTATCGACTATGACTGTATTTGACCAGGAACCAGAAGGAGTATTTCTGAAACTTAAGGAGGCAGGGAGGCAGAGGGTGTCAGGCAGTAGGGGCATGAGGGAGTTAGATTGATTAACTGACTTTCCTGCAGACTTTAAAATAAATAGCTCCTAAGGGAGAAAAAAAAATCATAGTTTCTCAGATGATTCAATAATTAAATATTTTGGAGCACCAAAGATGTGCCAGGCGCTATTTCTTAGACACTGGAGATACAGCAGTGAGCAAATCTGGCAACAGAGGACATTGATGATATATTCTAGTGAGGAAGATTGGCAATAGCTATATATATATTACATTGACTACATTCAGTCCAGATACTGTTTGAGTCATTGAGATTAAGACATAAAGACTAATCTTATAGGAAATTTCAGTCTCTTCGGGAACCCTGAATAGTTACATAAACAGGTCACATTTACTGAAGGCCAGTGGGTGCTACTGATGAGTGCTGTTGAAGACAGGGGTGAAAAGTCTGGGAAGGAGCCTTCTGAATGGCCAAGAATTCACAGGGGCAAGATATAGTGGGATCAACCTGCTCCAGGATGTGGGCCTCAAGTTTGCAGATTCAGGAGTTCAGTTTACTTATGGTGGCCAACACTGATCAGAATATGGGGAACTAACTCCCAGGAACCATATTCACAAAAGAACAATGTATAACTCAGTATATCAAAATGTCACCTGTGACAAATCTCAACTGAGCCATGTGGAGCAGCCTTCTACTATAATCTGAAGGTATCAGAGGGGATGAGGGACAGGAGTTCAAGATCAGCCTAAGTAAAGAGTGAGACCCTGTCTCTAATAAAAATAGAAAAATTAGCCGGGCTCAGCGGTGCACACCTGCAGTCCCTGTTACTCAGGAGGCTCAGGCAAGAGGATCGCTTGAGCCCAGGAGTTTGAGGTTGCAGTGAGCCAAGGTGATGCCACTGCACTCTAGCTTAGGTGACAGAGTGAGACTCTTTCTCAAAAAACCCAAAAACTTATTTCTCAGAGTTCTAGAAGCTAGGTAGTCCAAGATTAAGGCCCTGGCAGGTTCAGTGTCCAGTGAGAGATGTTTTCTGTTTCCAAAGATGATTCCTTTTTGCTGCATCCTCCAGAAGTGATGAATGCTGTGTCCTCACCTGGAAGAAGAGATGGAAGGGCATAAGGTCCAGGAAGCTCTCTGAAGCCTCTTTTATGAGGGCATTAATCTTATTCACAAGTGCAGAGCCCTTACGGCCTAATCACCTCCCAAAGGCCCTACCTCTTAATACTATCATTTTGGGGTTTAAGTTCCAAAATGAATTTTGAAGGGACATATACATTCAAACCATAACAGGAAGGTCCTGTTAACCAGGTAAGAATAGGTCCAATGGAGGGTGGTGATGAAATCACAAATATGACTATAATATTGGGCAAAGCGGAACAGGTCTCTGGTATTAATAAGTGAAGTCAAGGGTACAGAAGGCTTGAGCCAAATTAATGTACTAAGATCCGAAAGAGCAGATGTTTAAGAAGGAAAGAGGGAATTGCATCACGTCAGGGTCAAGGTCTAGAAGACAAAAAGTCAGAGAAACAAACCCCTATCCATGAAACAATCATTTGAGGGTCTTAGCCACTTGTTACTGTCTCCACCTCTCTTGACTCATGTAATATACATGACAATGTCACCCATTGCTCAGGTAGGGACCAGATCAATCAGAAAGTCACTGTCAACTTGGGAATGATCCAAAGGATTTATTTATTCATCTACTACCTGCCAGGCACCTATCTAGTTGCTGAGAATAAAACGGTGAACAAAAGAGACCTAATTCCTGCCTTCATGATCTTACATTGGAGGTGAGAAGAGGGAATAGGAGATATCCAGGGTAGGAATACAGAAAACAAATAGATACAAAAAATGATGTCAAATAGTAATAATAATAGTAAATCAAACTATACCAGGATAAGGGAAAAGAGATAAATAGTCCAATCTCCCTGGGGTGGCAACATTTGAACAGAGATATTAAAAAAGGGAAACTTAGGATACAACAGCAATTGGATTTATTTTAAAGAACTTATCTATATAGGACGACCCTATATAGATTGCATGGAAAAATGCCAGTTACTGCACTCAGCAAGTCTTCTTTCAAATTGATAATTATCTGTTATAAATAAATAAGGGCCAGATCTCTAAGAAATTGTAACAAGGCTCCTCGGGCAGTGGCCTGAAGCTCGGTCTTCTATTCACGTCTGGGGCAGGGTGAGGCCAGTGAATCCGTGAGGCCCAGACAGGATGAAGGGCCCGTCTGAGCCATCTATCAGCTCAGTCCAGTGCTGAGTTATGGGGTACAGAGATGCTGAAGGCACTGGCTCACTTGTACTCTCATAAACCTTTTCTCTTTCCTTTCCTTCTAACATATTATTATGCCATTTTCTCCTTGTAGGTTCTCAGAACCACAGCTCTGCTATAGCACTGTGACAGCAATTCTCTCAGCAACAGCACTCTTAACATACCTCCAGCCCCCCACAGAACCTAATCAGGCTGAGGAAAGACATATCCCAGCTTCCATTAAAGGGTCAGTCTCTTTACATCTATTTATCCCACTGCAAAAGCTCCTCCAGCTGAAGACCCAGACCTAAAATAATAAAAGCCCCTACTTAGTGGGCACTGAAATATCTCCATGGAAATGTGTTTTCCGTGGTTAATTTTGAGCATACCTGAAAGCTCTCTCAGAGTTTTAAATTCCAAGTCGGTTGTTTCTTTCCCCATGCCCCAGTGAAATTCCATTACAAGAAAATTTATTCCCATTTTGTGGACTTTGAAAGCCAGTAAGGGAGTTTGATTTTCTAAATTATACACCTCTATTTTAGCTTTTTGAACACTATTCTTTTCCTGGATTATGCCTAATTTTGAACAGATAGCCTTCTTTATTCAGTTCATTATAACATTAGCACCAAATTGGCTAATAGATCCCTTGATGCCCTTCTTAGATGTAACTGGAACAAATGTCTACCTTAATAAAGCTGAATGTCTAGAAATGGGGTTTTTTTTTCCTTCTAAAAAATGTCATGTCTATGCTGAGTGCCACACATTTACTCTAAATTTCCTATTTTAACCAGTAGAGATTTGTCACAATGTGACATGCTATACATTTCCTTATAGCATTTCAAGACCATCTGAAAAATATATTATTTCAATTAGGTATGTCAAACCATCTGCCACAAGAAAATTCAAAGTGCCCTCTCTGCCACCTGATGGAACATAGTTGATTTATTCAGGAAGTGGCTGGAAAGTTGGCAAAGGCTCAGTTCTTCAGGGAGGAAGAGTTGCTGTCATGAAACACAAAAACAAAAACCTCACTCATAATAAAAAGAGAAGGCCTGCTGAAGGCAATGTGAGAGAGAACGCAACAGATGCCCTTCTTAAATTAGTTTAGTTTACAATAGATTGCAGACCCTATGTTGACTTAATATGAATGAATCTTGACATGATCCTTGGGACTTGGAAACTTGATCAGTTATTCTGCAGCTGCTTTGCCAAGCCACCTGCATATTTTGGGTGCAGATGATGTGCAGCTCCTACGAGCCTCCTCTTTAAAGGTTGACATGCAAATTGCTACATACATATAATCTACAGCTCCTGGTGTATTTGAGGTGGAGGTGCATAGGAATATGTTGAAAATGGTGTATTGGTAATTGCTTTGGATTTCTTTTCTGTCTGCAGGACTATCAGAAGTAGGGCCTAAACACTGAATGCTCTATTTTAGAAAATCAGTAGTGAGGCATGAGTAATATTAACGTAGTCTCAAGAATAGAGCCTTGTCTTTCTCATAACAGGAATGCTCTAAATCCTACTTTATCACCACCAAATCTGACTTTTAAACATAGCCCATGTCAAGTGGATCTGACCCAGGCTTGTGGTTCATTCTCCCTGCCCCCCAGCAGCTGTCTCTAAAACCATTTACCTGAAAGACAGGTTTTCCTAGCCTTGGCATTACTGACATCTTGTACCTGGTAATTCTTTGTTGTAGGGGGCTGTCCTATGCATCGTAGTATATTTAGCAGCATCTCTGGCCTCTGCTTGCTAGATATGAGCAGCACCTCCCCAGTCATGACAATAAAAATGTCTCCAGACATTTCCAAGTGTCCCCTGGGGTGGAAGAACTAAATTGCCCCCTGATGAGGCTGCTATAAGGGGGGGAGAAGTAATGCCAGAGCTCCCCATGGCAAGTCACATGGCAATTATCAACCAATTGCAGCCTGTTGGCACCATCAAGATGGCAGCTGTCTCAATGACTAAGAAGGAATACCCATCGTTTCTTCATGCTGGTAATGAAACTGCCCCAGCAAGACCCAATTCTTGGACTTAAGTGATATGTGAATGTAACATTACTAAAATTCTGTTTCCTAGTTGTCATGATAGAGACAAATATGCCATTTGCGTGAGCTGTATTAAACTGTCCAAGGTAATGAGGTATCTTGTACTCCTCCCAGCTAACCCATGGCAGAACAGATCAAGAACTCATAACCTTCATTTCTCATTGTTTAGCCAACCATAACAAAAGCAAACATTATACACCCAGATGACAAGTGATAATAGCTCAGACTTCAGTTACAACTCCTACATGAGGAGTATGTCAAAAAGCAGTGAGATCCATGAAAGATGTGAGTTATAAATAGTATCTCAAGATAGCAAGAAGTTCACATGGCCAAATGATATTATAAACTGATATGTGAAAAAAAATACTTTATATTTTTAAGCAAGAAATAAATACATGAGAAATAATATAGTTAGTTAGATGTATTAGCATTAATTTTTGACGATCTTTTTCTCTCTTTCCCTTCCTCATATGCACAGATACACACAGACACACACACACACACACACACACACACACCACGTGCAGTTGCTCTATGGCACATTTTAACCTAAGATTTGGATTTTCCTGTACCCCATAAAGAATATGGCCCCAGGCTCTAGGTTACTGGTCATTACTAGAAGTTATTTTTTCATTATTCATAAACTGATTTAAAACACTTCAAAGTGTCAAGAAATCTTTTCTAAAATTCTATTTCACTCTTATGACATGTAAAACATATTTCTCCAGTGGATAGGGGTCCCTTTCTCTTGGTTCTCCTAACACCAGAGCATAATGTTACCAGGTAACAACAGGAAGATCTTGCATTTTTATAGCACTGTTTCATATAGCACTTAGAACTTTCCCACATATCATCTCACTTAATCCTCACAAGTACAGCTCTTCTCATTTAACAATTGAGAAAATGGAAACTAAATTTATTTTTTCAAGACCATCTGGGAAGGGGAGGAGGGAGAAAGATTAAATTCTGCTCCTCTGGTTTTCATCAAAAAAAAAAAAAAACAGCTTCAACCACCTGCGTTTGTTGGAATAGAAAAGTGACATTCTGGTTGCTGAAACTGTTCAATGCTGTAAATTTAGATATATTTGGATCTGAACGGTGGAAGATGAGATGTTTAAAGAAGAAATGGTAATAAACTAATGTTTCTACGCTGGCTCTTAGAAAAGTTAAAATGTTTGGTGGACTATATTCCTTAAGGATAGCATTACCAGTGGTCAAGTATAATTGCAAAGAGATGCCAGCCCAAGGCGTATCATGCAATGTGTCTTACTCTCTCCCC
Source organism: Eulemur rufifrons (assembly GCF_041146395.1). Classification (NCBI taxonomy): domain Eukaryota; kingdom Metazoa; phylum Chordata; class Mammalia; order Primates; family Lemuridae; genus Eulemur; species Eulemur rufifrons. Next base: position 28,105,087 of record NC_090999.1, read on the forward strand.
TACCCCACAAATTTACCTGAGTGAAATCAGGTTAACATGAACACCAAGAGTAGCCCTGCAGTTAAAGGAAAATTATAAAAAAGACAAAAGAAGTTATGCCATTTGGCTAGAGAAGGGGGCAGTTTCCATTATATCTTGGCAATGACAGGAGAGCTTATGGGCACATTATACCATGAGATTGCAAGGTCTTATTTTTAACACCAGCTGACAGAGCTACTTCCTTTTATTCTCCCAAGCAAACTGCCTTTCTAAGCCATTGCCTTTTAGCAGCAAGCTGAGGCTAGCCCCCAGGCTTATCACCCCAGCCTCTTCCAAGCTGTTGGATCTAGGGCAAATGCTCTTACCTTGGGTGGTATTTGTAGTGGAAGTTAAAAAAATGGCTTCCTAGTTCATTGCTTAGGGAAGAGTGAGCAACCTGAGTTTAGTGGTCTCTCACCCTCTCTCAGGAACCAATTTACTCAGATATGTTTAAAAGTTCAGTGGCTTATAGGGAAATTAAGGCTCATAATATAAGCCAGCCTCCCTAAAGTGATGTGAATAGTTCATAACAAAACAATTTTGACTCAGCCAACTGTTCAGCAGATAGTCACAAAGAACAGTGCCCAGGTGATGAACACTGTATAAACCCCAAACTGAACAGATTTAGGGGTTAAAGCATTCAGGGTTTATCAGTTGCTTCTGTGCATTAATGTGTGGTCCTACTAAACAGTGTTGGCCATGCTCCTCATCCCTTTTCAGTCACTGTGCACTAATTATCTCTGAACATTATCCCCATTATCTCTCATTGTAATAATGAGAATACAAATTTTCCTAGAGCTTTAAGTTACTTACTGATACTAAAGGAGGAACATTAACTCTTTCAAATCTTTAGGGTGCCATTCACAGCAACAGTAATATGCTAAATGGCACCTAGTGGCCAGAAAAAATTTAATATACCTCTTTTAGGGCCTGGCAGAAAACTATGAGTTCAGGGCAGGTGACAACAGAGCCTAACAATAATGATGCCATATAAAGTAGTGACATAAAGATTTATCCTAACCTAAGCCTTGAGCTATAATGAAAAATAGTCTTGGTGTTTGTGGGCCTCTTTTTGGCTGCAAATAAGATTTTAATTTCTTCGAGGTTTGCAACGCTAAGTCAAGTTGGAACTTTGTTTTTTGGTACTTAAATTCTATGTCTCTTGCTAAATAATAAAGGTTTGGGCCTGATAAGACAGTGTCTCTTGAATCTGATAACTCCTGAAAACACATTTTAAAGAATCCAAGACCTTCATGAAACCAGCCAAGAGAAAGTCACTAGAATTTATATAGAGACTGTAGAAGGATGTCATATTATGGGTGTAAGAACCAGCTTCTCCTCAGTGAAAAGTTAGTAAAGAGTTGAAACAACACACCTGCCCTTCCAACAATATCACTTGCATTTTCTGACTCATCCAACTTCTTTCTCAGTGCTGTGGGAATCCTAATATCTGTACAATCTCAGCTTGAGTGATGGAAGCCACTGTGCTCGAATGTTTTTCATTATGCTCAATTTTGTTATGCTATGCCTTAAACATAGCACATGGCATTCCAATTTGCCCAGAAAACCCCTCTAAAGACTATTTGCTTATTACAGTGATTTTTTTTTTATGCCCTGTTACTTGGGAATAGATACTATCACTACTGCATTTGAACATTTATCAGTGAACCGACCCCATATCTGTCCAGAATAGAGGCGTGTGTTCCTTTTCTTTCAAACTTGATGCATATATACCACCTGATAAACTCAAATAACGGGATGGGAATTTTCAGCTTTTCAATTCAGTTTCTGAACATCCTGTTAATATAAAGGATTGTATTTCCATTGTTGAATAAATAAGACAGAAGGGAATTTTTCAAAACAACATCCTTTTGTCTTAAGTAAGTGGATTTTTTTTTTACATTTTTACTGGAGTGTAAGTTTGTATTTCTTCTGAGACCACCTCACATTTCAAGTTGTGATACTCACCTATCATATGTACCCAGGATAATCTCCATGGCAACCTTCCTCTCTTTAATTTTTTAGTATTGTCATTTTAAATGTAAATTATCTGGTTGTTTGGTTGCATAAATGACAGGCCAAAAAATACAATTCATTAAAAATGTGCATAACACTGTGGTCTGATGTCTCTAGAAATGAAAGCATAAAAGCCCAGTTTTTCATTTTCATGTAGCTTTGTGCTATTGTTTCTCACAGCTTTAACCTCTGTACCCATGCCAAAAAAAAAGAGCCAGAATGTAACAAATAGTTTAAAAGCTGAGCCTATCATGAAGGTAGGTAGTTTCCATTTCTTTCATCTTACCTTATTGTGGTGGCTGAAATGGAGCTCTGGAGAGACTGACATTCCCAAAGCTGCTTCTTAATAGATTCTAGGGGTCACCAGGTTATTTGAAGAATCATTGGCAGATTTTGATGGAGAAAAAACACTCCAGGAAACATACCGTACACCTTAAATCTAGATATCTGCATAATAATTTATTCCCAACAATGGGAATAAATTAAAAGTATGTATATCACAAACATATACATAAATAAAAGTTAAAAACATATGGGTGCCTTTGTCATTTGGGATCCACTCCTCAGCTATGGTAAAGTGCACATCATAACCTTTGACATCCATGCTTGTCACTAATACCATTCAGGCCCCAGAGAAACATTTCTCATTTTTTCCCTGTCCTAGAAATAGAAGGCCACTATGTCTAAACACTGTGACGGTTTCAGGCTATCTTCCTATTGATGTTGAAGATGGACAGAGCTATGAAGTCAGAAGAGGATTTAAGTAACAGATGTACTTAGGTTAAAAAGAAAAAATAAATAAAATCTAATTTGTCAAATCCTTCCACTCAGATAACATGGATGCAATATTCTTGCATAATAAAACATTGTTTCCCAGTGGAGCTGAGCATCTTTTTTCTTGTTCCTTTTTATGTTGCAATTGATAATTCCAAAGATATTTATGAATTAGTGCAATATTCACAACAGTTTCACTTGGCTGAGAAACATTTTACAATATTAAACAATTCATGTTTTCCTTCAATGTGTACATCTATGCATAACATCAAGGAGTATAAATTAAGTTGATTCATAACCTATAAATGTCCAGGACACACAAATGTTAGGGGTGGACTTGTTCTTTGCCTTTAATCAAGAATTCCTAATTTTATGTTCAGCTCTACCTTCCCAGAACAGCCTCTCACCAGGCTCCCCTCTCCACACTACTCTTCTGGGGCTTTCCTGGGTTCTCGGGAAGGGATACAGATGAACCAAAGGGATGAAGCCTCCCCAGCATTCACCCAGGATTTTATCTGCCATATTATCTTTCTTCCAGCACTCACAGACACACAAAGACACAATCTCAAGGAGTTAGGGAGACGAGAGCTATCACACTGTCACCACAATGTTGGACAAACCCCTCCCAAATCTGTCCTGGGATATGTGTCCAAATGAAAAGAATTTACTTCTTGCCCTAAATCTTGTGACTTTATGATCCATTCTAAAACTACAAAAGATTCATTCACATTAAATAGGTAATGCCTATTCCGTGAACAAAGCAAGATTTTCTGATCAGTGAGTCATTCCTCAAAAAAAAAAGAAAAGAAAAAGAAAAATTACTCATGTGGGCTACAATCACTTGGTGAAAGTTTCTGGAACATTAGTTTTTAACACTCCTCATTGTATTTTTAGTTCTTTGCTTCATGCTATAAATTTGAGACGTTAAACAGCTTTTTGAACTTTATTTGAAATAAACTACTCTTTGTATCATTGTTTTAGCAATGCCCAGGATCTACCTAATGGAAGAGGAGCCTATTTCACCAATCTGTGCTCTAAAATCTGCAGGAATCCATCTCTCAAGATGTGTAATACATGCGTAAGCTACTATTAATAACAATTTGTCGTGATTAGAGAAAAAATTAGGCAATTCTTTGACTGTCAGGTTGTTACCCTAATGAAAAGCTGTCAAGATAATTTTATTTTACTCTGAAATGTTTCCATCAATTAACTTTGGCTGATTGCTAGAAAATTAACCTTGGTTTGCCTTTCAGATCTGCTATTCCCAGAATGGTGTGTAAATTAAAATATGATATCAAATATCTTACTGTTTAAAATTGATTTGTTGGACTTTTTTCTATGCTGTATAAATAAAATCTAATGTCCTAATCATGAAAAATGCAATAAGTATTTTCCTAGGATTAAAAAAGTATACCTGAAAGTGACAAATGAATTCTAATTCCTACGGCAGTTACAAGTCCTATTCAGATTTTCAAGTTTTCCAATGTCCATAGAACTACTGTATGCTCACATGAAGCTGTAAAATAATTTACCCAGCGAAGTCACATCAATGCTAGAAGTGACACCTACAAGATCTCCTTGTCAGTGTTGGAGATGGTGGGCTCCAGAGAAAGAAGAGTGGTTAAGGTCATGCTCATCATTCACATGCATGAAGCAGGTTCAGATAATAGGAGAGAGCAGACTATATCAGCATTTTAATGTCCCCAAAAGAACAGAATTAAAGTTGGTGATAATATCTTTGGAACTCCCATCTCCACCCCAGTTCTGTTTCTCCCTCTCCTTCTACTGGAGAGCTCTGTTCCCTGATATGAACCAGGACAAATGGGGGTGTTGGTGCAGAGAGAAGAGTAATGATTCACGAAACTCTTATCACAGAGCTGAGTTATTAATTACACTAATTTCATTTGAGAAAAACACAAGAACACAATGTTATAAATAGTGTTGAACTTCTATACAGTTCAACAAAATTTTGGATTAAATAGACTTTATGCACTTCCTCCCCTACCTACTTGGTTGTAAACTCCTCATGACAGGAATAATGTCCAATACATAATTGCCTCCCCAAAATATCTAGCATGGTAGAAGATGTTCAAAAATTGTTGGTTGATTGAGAGACTCAATGAACAGCCTTCTGTTTCTGATGAAATGTTTCATTAGGTATCCAACTGGGAATAACTAAAAAAGACTGAGGAAAAAATTTCTTAAGCCTTCTTAATTGCACTGAAGACCTTGCAAGATTATAGAGATTTTTCAGGCCAAATTCTACCTGCAGGCAAAAAAAAAAAAAAAAAAACAACAAAACCTCATATAAATAAACTAGAACCCTTTTTGCCCTAAGAGCAGTTGTTGAATCTGGCAAACTTCAACTTCAGTTTCCATGACATCACTGGTATGGTAACAGAAAAACCAAGCTCAGAACCTGCCATGTGGGGGGTTTAATGGAAGACCCTCCCCTTCATAAAGCTACATTCTCAGTTTAAGTCCAAGCCTGATATAAACCATCTCTTCTCCCAACATAAGGACACTTCAAGGAAAGTTGCTTTGGTGCTAAAGAGAGGAGGAAATGTCCCTAGGAAGTTATAAATAAAAGCTGGCCACTATGCAGATTTGCAAGCTAAATTTAAATTCACTAGGGGACTGTAACAAATTACCACACTGGTAAGGATGTTGGTGGAGGAGACTAGGAGACAGAGGGGAGATATGGAAACTCTCTGTACTTTTTGCCTAACTTTGCTGTGAACCTAAAACCATTATAAATAATAAAATCTATTATTTTTCAAAATTAATTGAGAATCCTCAAAGACCTGAAACTGTGAATTTCTTTTAAGAATTCCAGACTATTGATGTTCCATGTTCTCTAAGTAAATGTAACCCTACTCCGAAGGAATGCATCTTTAATCTAGGGCTCAAGAATTCTTGCAAATACATTTATAAGGACAATGCACATAGTTAAAACCCAAAAAATACCCAAGGAAAGAAGCCTTCATGAATAAAATCTATCAGAATTGAAGTACTTAAAATTTCAAATACTAAAATAATAAGGCTCAGAATTGAAAATAAATCAAATCAAATATAAATATGAAAATATTTTCAGGGACTGTGAAATTTAAAATATAGTATAAGATTTCAACAACAATAAAATGGTACTTTTAGAAATGATGCATGTAATAATTAAAATAGAAAATTCAATAAATAGGTTTGTCAGCAAATTATTATAGGTACAGCTGGACAAGCACATTGTAAACTTAAAAATAGGCCAAAGGAAATGCTTCAAAATGCAGCACAGAAAAAACAGATGGAAAATATGAATCAGCAGCTAAGAAGGTGTAACATACATATAACTGGAGTTCTAGGACTAGGAGGAGAAGAAGGAAGAGACTGAGGCAATATTTGAAGAGATAATGGCTGATATTTTCCACAACTGATAAAGAAAAATATTGATTAATACATTCAGAAACCACAAAGAATTCCAAGAAGAATAGATATGAAGAAATTCGTATTCACTTATATTATAGAGAATTTCTCAACAAAAAAGACCATGGGGATATTTAAGGCAGCCAGAGGAAAAAAGATAAATTAGTTTCAAAGTAACAAAATTTAGACTTAAGAAATCATAGGAAAGTGAATGATGTCCTCAATTTGCTGAGTGAAAATAATTGCCAACCAAGATAAGGTAGAAATAAATTTATTTTTAAAAAAGAAAGTTTGCCAACAGCAGACCCTCACAAAAGGAAATTCTAAAGGAAGAAGGAAAATGACCACAGATCAATCTATGATATATGAGTGATTAGGTCAAATCCTTACAAGTAAAGCATGATGAGAATTAAGAACTGACCTTTGGGTTTAGAAATATGATAATTGTTGATGACTTTGATTTTTTAAAAAATGTAATCTCTTTGTGGGGGCAAAAGCCTGGAGCAAAAGAAAGGATGGAAAGAGAGAAATTGGAGACAAGTATGGATAACTCATTCAAGGAGTTGTGATCTAAAGGGACAGAGAGAAATGGGATGGTGGCTGAAGGGAATCTGGAACCATAAGAAATATTTGTAAGATTGAAATAAAAACATACAGATGTCTGCATATTGATGGAAACAATAGAGAGGATAAAACTGATGATGCAGGAGACAGGTGGGTAGCTTCTTAAGGCAATGTCTTTAAGTAGGCAGGATGGATTGGATGATAGTGGGGTGGGGTGGAGGGTTGGACTAGATAGAAACTCAAGGTAGTTGATCCTGTTCATTGTAACAGGACAGAAAGTGGAATATAAAGTCCAGATGCAAAGAAATGGATAGATGCAGTGATAGGAGTCTATGAAAAATCTCTCTGACTCCTCTTTCAGCAAAATAATAAGCAATGGGTTAAGAGCAAGGATGATAAGGTGTTAGAGGTTGGGAAAAAGAAGAGAAATTATGTCATAGTCCTGTGAAAAGTAGGAGAGTGAATAGGCCAGGGAAACATAGTAGATTGGCCACATTAAGGGTACAGTTGAAGCTCTAAAGTCGAGAGTTTAAAATAAGACCAGTCAGTATGTTGTGGACTTTTCCTCAGCCACATCCCCTAGCATGGAGGCAGGCAGAAAAGAGGGAGACAACTGCATTTAACCAAATGCTTAGTTTAGCCAAAAAAGTTAAATGAGGCAGAAGAGGGCAAAGGAGTTGACAGTATGGGAAAAAGACTCTAGGGTGCAGGCATGATGAGAAAGGGAACCAGGAAGTATGTACTAATGAACTAGTAACTGTTATATTCCTATATTCCTTGGATGTATGCTTTATAATCATTCTTTAAAATCACTACATATGGCTTCTACCCCATACATGTGGTTTGTGGATTTCAATACTTTAATAATGAAAGAGAACATTGAATGAATGAATAACTGATCAATATCAGCAGATTGGTGAATTGCCTCTTCCACAATAATTCTTGCGTTGGGCTTTGTATGACATTGTTGCTTTCATTTGGGGAAAATTAGTTGAAGCAAACTCCTACCCTCCCTATTTAAATTTCTAGCAGTCCTGTGTTTCTTATAAGAGCACAAAATATTTCTTTTAAAACATAACAATAGCCATTCCTGGAAACTCATTCAATAGCATTTTAAACAGTCATTTGCTCCTTTTTAAAAAGCTTTTTATCTTCAAAGTCTCCTCTAAAGCTTTGGATTTTGTTTGCTTTTTGTTCTTAAGCCAGCCAATCTGCATAACAACTATATTTCATTTGAAACTTCCTCTAGGTAGTTGCTAGAAACCGGCTGCCTGCCCACTATTTGTGGCATGTTATTGGTGCAACTGAGGATTAGCCAACTGAGGTGATAGTTTTAATTATTTGGACTCTATTTAACTCCTACTCCTTTCTCAAGTTTATGAACAGGCTTTGGAGATAAACATGTCTACGGTCAAATCCTACCTTTTTTATTTACTAATTATATAGCCTTGAGCAAGTCTATTCACCTCTCTGAGCCTCAGTTTCTTCAATTTTACAGGGTTGATAAAAAGATATGAAATTAAGACAGGTAAGACATCTCTCACCAGTATGAGATGCATAATAGATACTCACTAAATGAAATAATTATTATACCTGACTACATTTGACTGATTCAAACAGGGGTGGGGAACCTGCAGCCTTACGGCAAATTGTGGCCTTCTAGGTCCTTAAGTGTGGCCTTTGGACTGAATCCAAATTTTATAGAACTAATCCTTTTATTAAAACGGGTGCAGCAGAGAAAGATGAAGCTTGTCTTGCCTCCTTTGGTGCTTAAAAACGAACAATCTTGAAATCAGAAGGCTGCAGGGAATTTGTCTGTGATTACAAGCATATCACAGCTCAAATAAGAATGCAGGGTTGCTTCCCCAGGGACTGACCCTCAGGACAAAAGTCTTTCAACTAAGCCTCAGTGCCTCCACGGAAATCTAATAATATCCTAGACCTCTCCTGAAGAAATGAGTTGTGTTTATCTCAGTATCTGGCACCTGTATCTGGCACCTGCAATGCATCTGGCACCTGGGGCCACATCCTCATCAAGGTGTCATTGGCTCTGTCTTTTAGCCTAATTTTCTCTTTGACTCTGACAGCACATCCTGGTTACAGTTTCCTAGAGAACCACAAAGTTCTTCCCAATCAAGGTTTCTGAGGCCATACTTCTCTTGGCTACTAAAAGTTTCTAAGTTTTTGGTTTTACATTAGTCCTTTATTCCTTCACATGCCTGTGGAGTTAGAAATTGATTCTGGCCCTCTCTTCCCTCCCATCAATTTAACTTCAGAGTTAGTTCAACCATATAAGGGAATGAACAGGGTGGGGTGTGATCACTCAGTATAGTAGGTCTCTGCAAGATTGTGCTCATATTTGCTTGTTCTTAGTTCTTTCCCAGTTTTATTTTTAAAAATCTAATTTTTATAGTTTGCTTGGAGAAAGAGAATGATGAATTATGTTTCACAATTTATATAGCTGATTATATATCCTATTATTTTACGTATTCTTCCAATAGCTTTCCTCCAACAGTCCCCCCACACTCCCCATGCCTATGTTCTGTCCTCTCATCATGTAATGTTTGCTCTGCTACCATGAAGGATTTGGCATATTGCGATACCGGTAAGTATGGATAGGGCAATATTCTTTCTCTTTCATCAGAGTATTCTGCTTACTGTGAACTAAAATAAAATCCTAAGCCCCCTGCTGACCAAACAGATCCTTTCTTGGCCAAGAGGTTCCCAGAAAAACCTTAAAACTAAGTTCCCCACAGTGATGGAAAGGGAAGTCAGTCACAGCTCCTTTTTGGAGTTTAGACAGTAATACTGACCAGCATTAGTGTTAAAATAGAGATCAATATGTAACAGAGTGGTCACCCCTCCTCCCATAGATATGGAAGGGAATATTGAGAGTAGGGAATATGCAACAAACGGATGGCTTGAAAAAAAAAGTGGGGCAAAAAGATTTTCTGTCTTCCTAAAACTTCCCCCACTCTTTTGTGAACTGCAGCCTGGCCTGCATTCCTGAGGCAGGATAAGTCTTTTGTTAAAACTCCCAGGTGGCTCCAGCCCCCCAGGTGGGCGGCTGGCAGAGTTCACAGCCTTTGTTTTTGGCAGAGATGGGACAATTAGAATAGTTAACCACAGTAATTGCCTAAAGCTGAGAACTCTCCATTTAAAAGCTCTGTATTTCTGCCTATGTTCAGGAAATTTGGGATTTTGCCATGAGAAGGTCTACCATATTTCCTCCTTTGCCAGCAAAGTAGATTCTCTTTCCTTCCTCCTCAAACCGCTTGTCCTCGCTCTTCTGATTCAGCACGGTAGACAAGTGGCCAAGCTTTCGGTAACAATATAGACTGACAACACAGACTCTTTGTGGCAATGAGATACTAAATTGCAAACAGAACCTGAGGCCATGCAAGGTAAAGGCTCAGTCATGCCTGCAGCCATCATTTTGCTTAACAGATGACTTTGAGTACCTATATTGTGGCTTGTCTATGATTAGCCAGACTTAATTTAAAATATTCCTTTCTACTGATTCCAAGCTTTTAAACAAAACTTTATTCACCATTATAATGGTGTCTCTTTAGTGAAGTAGAAAGTCATATTTTCCTCTGCTGAATCCTCATTTGCATTTATTTCTTATGCCAGTAATAGCTGGAAGTGTCTTAATGGCATATATAAATGAATAAGTCATATTTTGTCTCTTAAATTATGGAGTATACTCTTCTGTGTTTAGAATAATAGTATAATGTTAGGCTAATCTGTGTTCACTTAGAAGTCTGGTCTGCTGGAGTCCTACTAGGGAAATGACATCAATACAACTAGGAGTTAAGACCCCCACGACAGTGTGAAGGGAAAACATAGTGCCCCTCTTATTCGGGTGAAATGAGTTCTGATGTTCAGTGGTACAATGGGGCAACTATAGTTGATGATAGTTTACTGTATTTCAGAATAGCTAGGAGTTTTCAAATGCTCCCAACATAAAGCAATGATGAATGTTTCAGGTGAATCTTTTCCCTGTTACCCTGATTTGATCATTGTATGTTGTGTGCTTGTTTCAAGATGTAACATGTAACCCATGAATATGTACAATTATTATGTATCAATAAAATAAATAAATAAATAAAAATAAATAGCCAAGGGTTCTATAAGGAGCCATAAAATAAATTCCTCTTAGAGTTAGTGCTAGGGGAAAAAAATCTACTTCTATAGAAAAATTGGCATGCTTCTTTTTATTAGCTAATAAGAACCTTATATAACTTGTGTTTTCCTTTTTGTCTTGTCTGCCAAGAAAAGGTCACAAGTAAAGTTTGCATTTAATCTCAAAAAAAAAAAAGAAAGAAAGAAAGAAAGAAAGTTCCTCCCAGCATTAAAGATGATGTATCTGTGGAACTTCAAACTGTAGTGGCAGCAGCCATCCGTGCAGACTGTTCCAATAAAATTCTCAACTTAAAGGTAAAAAAAAAAAAAAAAAAAAAAGGAGACACCATTGTGCTGGATGGTAAAGCATGGGCAAGAATTAAATGTGTAGAAAGGCATTTCAGAGATAAAGAATAGAGCAAACTGTCAAGTGGGAAGGGATAAGATCATATGAATACTGGCAAGGTGCTAATTGTCCTGCTATCTCAATAACTGCCTTACCAAGCAGTAATACAATACATACTTCCAAAAGAATTTTTGTTTCCCATAGATTTACATAAGGTATCTAAGTCATATCACATTAGGAAATTACCATATTAGCAAAAATCTTAAATGCCTTTTCTATAAAAGAGAGCTTTCCCATCATTTCAACATATTCTTCTGCTACCCTTTAACCATATCTTTTTCTTGATAAAGTAGTGAAGAAAGAGGCTGCAACAAAGATCAATTTTCTTTGCAGGATATTACTGATTATCTGAACACTCCAGTGACTGACAGTTCCTGACCCAGGCTACCACAACATCAGACCCATTGTGCTTTGGGAGGTGTGAATGCATTCAAATGGAAGCTAAATTGGTGGTTGAGAGTTTCAACCATCTAGGATGTAAAGTTCAGCAGGACAGCTCCATGATTATGTCTGTCCTGTTCACTAATGTTCCCCCAGTTTCTAGCATAATGTCTGGCATATTTGTTGAATATACAAAATGTTTACCAATCAGATTGTCTCTTGAGGTTTTGGTATCTATACCTGGAATATGAGGACCTGGAGACAGTCAGGTGTGACATTTCTTAATGTTTTCTTTGCTTGTGTGTTTGGTTTCTTTGCAGAACAAAATAAATTGTATTATTAAAAAAATTTTTAATTAAGTAATTGATTTATATTAATTGACACTCTGTAATTATATACATTTATGGAGTGCAATTTGATGTTTCTATATATAAATATGTTGTATAATGATTCAATCAGAGCAGTTAGCATATCCATCGCCTCATACATTTATCATTTTTTTGTGGTGAGAACATTCAAAAGCCTCTTTTCTAGCTATTTTGGAATATACAATACTTTACTGTTAACCATAGTCACCCTACTATGCAATAGAATACCCAAACTTATTTCTCCTATAAGTACCCATTGACCAATCTCTCTCCATCCTCCTCTCCCTCTCCCATCCCCAGTCTCTTGTAACCACTATTCTGTTTCTATGATGTCAACATTTCTTTTAGATTGCACATGTGAGTGAGATCATGCAGTATTTGTCTTTGTGTCTGATATACTTCACTTAACATGATGTCCTCCAGGTTTATCCATGTTGTTGCAAGTGACAGGATTTGATTATTTTTTATGGATGTATAGTATTCCATATATCACATTTCCTTTATCCATACATTGTTGTTAGACATTTAGGTTAATTTCACATCTTGGCTATTATAAATAATGCTGCAATAAACATGGGAGTTCAAGTTCCCATTAAGTATCAAAACCTGAAAATGGAAGTCAAATCTACTGAAACTCCAAGTAAAATCTCTTTGGCATACTGATTTCATTTCCTTTGGATATATATCCAGTAGTGGAATTACTGGATCATATGGTGGTTCTATTGTTCATTTTTTAAGGAACCTCCATACTGTTTTCCAGAATTAGTTTACAATCGCACCAACAGTGTGTTAGTGTTCCCTTTTCTCTACATCCTTGACAACACTTGTTTTGTCTTTTTGGTAATAGCCATTCTAACTGGAGTGAATAAATTTTCACCCTACAGCCAACTGATTTTCAACAAAAGTGCTAAGAACACACATTGGGGAAAAGACAATCTCTTCAATAAGCGGTGCTGGGGAAATTGGATATCAATATGCAGAAGAATCAGATTAGATCCCTACTTCTCACCATAAACAAAAAATCAACTCAATGTGGTTTGAATATTTAAATGTAAAACCTGAAACTATGAAAATACTAGAAGAAAACATAGGGGAAATGCTTCCTGACATTGGGCTGATCCCAATATGACCTCAAATATAAATATGACCTCAAAAGCACAGGCTATAAAAGTAAAAATAGATAAATGGGATTACATTAAACTAAGAAGTTTTTGCACAGCAAAGGAAGGTATTAACAGATTGCAGAGACAACCTGTAGAATGGAAAAAAATTTGTAAACTATACATCTAACAAGGGGTTAATATCCAGAATATATAAGAAACTTAAACAACTAGATAGCAAGAAAGCAAATACACAATTTAAAAATGGGCAAAAGACCTTAACAGATATTTCTCAAAAGATGACAGACAAATGGTCAACAGGTATATGAAAAAATGTTCAACATCACTAATCATCAGACAAATACAAATCAAAACTACAATGAGATATTCCTTAATGTTCTTTTGATGGCACATTTTAAATTATAGTTCATATGGTGACTCACAGACATGTTTTGTTTGATCTGCACAGAGATCTAAACTTTTTAAATTAAATGCCAAAAATCTGGAACATCATATGTAAAATATACCTAAAAAATTAAAAGATATGACAACATTGTGCCAAGAAATTTGCTAGTTGACTGTTTTAAATGGATTCTGATAACTCTAGTGTGCTACACTCCCCACCACTCTTTGTTATTACTGTAGCTCATTTCATCCATTTTCTTTAACTCTCTCTGATCTCTGGAGATACTTGATTTTGTGATCTCCTAAGTCTTTCATAAAATGTAAAACCCTTCCAATTTAATAGAAGGGAATAGAGATACAAAAAAATTTTATGTAATTATATTTGATTTCAGTATCAAAACATGAAAATGGAAATTAAACCTCTGAAATTCATCATATCCAAACCGTAATATACTTCTTCTAGCTTTGAATTTCTCCTCACTGCCAAGGCTTAGCTATCTCTCATGTGAAAGCCTTCTCAAGACTCATTTAGAAAAGAATAAAATGCAAAACTACATACAATATAAATTAATTTTTGTAGAAACTGTGGCAGCAACTATATTTTATAATTATAAATTCATGATTTTAAAAATTAATTTTTCCACCAAGCATTAGCCATAGTTACTCATGCTATTAAATTAGACAATTTCTATCTCCACAACCCTGTAAAATATTATTTCTTGCATTGTTTGCAATCACCACTGTTAAGGGTCTGAGAGATCTTCTAGTTCATTGTCAAAGTCATTTTCTATTGTCTACAAAAAGGGCTGCTCTCAGCAGGTAGTGAATGTCCACAGTTTCATCAACATATGAAAAAAACAGGGCTTCCAAGATTTGGCCACTTGTTCAAAGTCATAAAACAGAAAAATGGCAGAACTAGAAAAAGAACTTATATCCCCTAATCATATTTAAACTCTTTGTTCATTACGTCGTGCTGACCATTCTGCTGCCTCTCCACTCTTTCCCTTTCAATGCTGCAAAGAGAATTGCTACTGTCTAGAACAATGGTGGTAATAAGTTTAATCAGGGCCCATTCTACCAAGCTTACAGATGAAAACAAACTTTTGGAATTTCATAGTTTGCATGTTTTTTTGTTTATCTCTAGAATCTTTCCTATCTAAAAATTGAATCATCACTTTTTGAAAAAACACTGATTAAAATGGAATTTTGTTAGAAAATTCCACTGCTATATGGTCAGTCATGGCCAAATTTTAGTCTATATTTGGAAAATGGTAAAATCATCTGAGAAACTAATAATTCTGCTACCGATGTTAACCAATTAATTGAGATTAATCATCTATTTAGGGACCTCCCCATTGTGTGCATATGCAAGGAGGCATTCATAAGGTGTCTAAAACAATAACAAGGCTTAGGGAGCAATTATTTTACAATCTGTGTGAGGTCATCTGAAAATACAGTACAAATTCAATTAAGAGATTGAGAAAGCAGTCTGGACTGAGTTGAGCAGGTTGCTAGCAAGAAGTGGGACTGTACCTGCATCTTAAAGTAAAAGTGGATTACAGGTAACTGAGGAGCAAGAAAGGTAGTGAAAATGCATGAGAATGTATACCAAAACAGGAGCAAACATTGAGTACCTATAGTTTGCAAACAAGTGGCCACAATTACTACAGAAGCAGTATGTAGGGAGTAGTAAAAAAGAGGTAGTAGATAGGATGGGACTAGACACAGTATTTAGGACTGAATGACATTCAAGGAAGTGACTGAGAATCTAAATCTAAAAATAACCAAATTGAATATAAAAATAAAAATTAATTAAAAATTTTAAAAATTCTAATATATAAAAAATAAAATTAAAAATATAAAATAAAAATAACAGAATAACCAAAATCTAAAACATTATTTGTTGATTCTGTTCAGTGATGGCTTTCCCTATCAATAAACATTGTATTGCATTTTAGGATAACTACCCTCTGACACACACATACACACACACACATACACACACACAAATATATATTGTGTTTGCTATTACAGACCTTAGCAATGTCCATCTAAAAGAACTTATATTCCTGTAGAAATTAACTTTTCACACTTTGGAAAATAAGACCTAGGCATTTACCCTGAGAGCTTTTCCCTCTAAAATTCTCTTAAATTGTTTTATAACATCTTGTGCCTTTCTGTAGACTAGGGAATGGTGAACCTTTGTCTTTTTTCAAGTAAATTTGCAGTAGATTTACAGACCCATTTCTGAAGAAATTTTCCTTATTTGTTTTTGAAGACTTATTTATGTTTTTCAATAATGACATTTTCTGAAAAGGAGAAAAATCAAATGCAATATTTAAAAAGGTCACTAATGGCAAGAGGAATACTAAGTAGAGAGTCAACTCTTTTTCTTCTTCCTTCCTTCATGAAATTGTAAAATATTGGTATAATTTCTTCCGTGTATGTTTAGTAGAATTCATCAGAAAACACATCTGAGCTTGCTGCTTTCTGTTTTGGAAAGTTATTGATTATTGGTTCAATTTCTTTAATAGATAAAGTCCTACTCAGTTTGTCTGTTTCTTCTTGTATGACTTTTGGCACATTATGTCTTCCAAGAAATGAATCCATTTCATCTAGGTTATGAAATATGTGGGCATAGAGTTGTTTATAGTATTCCTTTATTACCATTTTAATATCCATGGGATGGATCTATAGTGATGTTCCTTTGTTTTTGATACTGTGTCCTCTCTCTTTTTTTCTTGGTTAGCTTTGCTAGAGGCTTGCCAAGTTTATCGATCTTTTCAAAGAACCAGCCTTTTGTTTTGTTAATTTTCTCTATTGATTTCCTATTTTCAATTGTATTAATTTCTGTTCTAATTCTTTTTTTTTCTTCTGCTTACTTGGAATTTTATTTGCTCTTCTTTTTTTAGTTTCCTAAAGTGTAATCTTAGATTATTGATTTTAGTTCTTAATTCTTTTCTGATCCATGTATTCAGTGCTATAATATGCCTCAAAGCAGTGATTTCACTGCATTTCACAAATATTGATAAATTTTACTCTTTTTTTCATTTAGTTCAAAATATTTTGTAATTTTTTTTCAAAATTCTTTGATCCATGTGTTATTTAATCTCCAAGTATTTTGGTGTTTTCCAGCTATCTTTCTGTTATTGATTTCTAGTTTTATTTCATTGTGTTCTGAGAGCAGACATTGTGTGATTTCTACCCTTTTAAATTTGTTATGGTGTGTTTTATGGCTCTGAATGTGGTCTATCTTGGTGAATATTCCATGTGAGCTTGAGAAAAATGTGTATTCTAAAGTGTTTTTGATTTCTAGCAATTTTTTGGTTCTTTCTTAGGATTGCCATTTCTGTGCTTACATGGCCCATCTGTTCTTGCATGCTGTCTACTTCATCCATTAGAGCCATTAGCATATTAATCATAGTAGTTGTAAATTCCCATTCTGATAATTTCAACATCCCTATCATATCTGCTTCTGATGCTTGCTCTGTCTCTTCAAATTATGTTTTTGGCTTTTAATATGCCTTACAATTTTTTCTTGATAGTAGAACATGATGCCCCAGATAACAGAAAGTGTTGTAAATAGGACTTTAGCAATGTGGGGGGAGGGGAGGGGGGAGGGGAATCATTCTAGAGTCCTGTGATTAGGTCTCAGTCTTTTAGCAAGCCTGTGACTTTGGACTGTGAACTTCACAAGTGCTTCTCAGTTTCTCCTCTACCTTCTTAGGTGAAACAGTACAGCAAGAGTGTGCTGGAATTGGGTATTTCCCTTCTCGGAAGTCAGTTAGACTCTGATAATATCCCAGCATTTATTGAGTTCTTAATTTCAATTATGTTAGAATTTCTCTGGTTAAATTCTCCACCTCATCATCTATTTTCTTGAATATATTAATCTTTTTTTAAGTCCATGCCTGATGATTCCAACATCTGGAACATCTGTATGCAAAAAAATTGTGGCAATAATTTGAAGATCTTTCTGAGTTCTTTTTGAAAGGAATTTTCTTTTTCTTTCCATTGGGTAGTGAGATTATAGACAAACCACCTTGTTTCACTCAGAGACTGTGACATTTTGAAGATGGGTATTTGTTTTTATGAAGACTTGTCTATTTCTGGCCTACTATTACTTCTGAGGTGTGGTTCTTCTTTTAACCCTTTAACATCGCATGGATTATGGGCACCAACCCCCTGCACAGTTAAAACTCTGCATATAATTTTCGACTCCTCAAAAACTTAACTATTAAGACTAGTAAATAGCCTTCTGTTGACCAGAAGCCTTACCAATAACAGTCAATTTCTTAAAAAAGTCAATTAATATGTATTTTGTATAGTATATATATTATCAATATATACTATATTCTTACAATAAAGTAAGCTACAGAAAAGAAGATGTTATTAAGAAAATTATAAGGAAGATAAAATATACTTACTATTCACTAAGTGAAAGTAGATCATCAAAAGGTCTTCATCCTTAGTTGTTTTCGTATTGAGTAGGAGGAGGAGAAAGAACAGTGGTTGGTCTTACTGTCTCATTCCTATTTCTCTCAGTGACTAACAATTTAGAGGAGGCTTGATTTCCTCAGATAAAATGTTTCTTTTCTTTCTCACCTTCAAGGTTGAGGGTTAGTGCCTTTATAGATAAGAGCAGTCCTGATCATAAACCTGACTGCATTTGTACAAAATGGTAGAGTTTGCTTATCTCTTCCTGCCTTAAATCCTGGTGCTCCCTTCTCTTCTTCACAAATAAATGCCCTTTGTGGCATTTTTTTCCCCAGGATAGGTCACTTTTGTCTGCATTAAAAATCTGTTCTAGCAGATTTTTTTTCTCCTCAATGATTTTCCTAATGGCATCTGGGAATATACCTGCTTTATTTTGGTCATCAGAACTTGCTTTTCCTGTTATCTTGACATTTTTTAAGCCAAACCTCTTTCTAAAATTTCAAACTATCTTTTGCTGGCATTAAATTCTCCAACTTTAGATTTTTTACCTTCCTTTTGCTTTAAGTTGCCATATAATGACTTCACTTTTTCTAAAATCATATTAGAGTCTATAGGTATGCCTTTCTATAGCAATCCTGCACCTATAAGCTGCATTTGCATATAAGATAAAAGGTAATTCACCAAAATTAAAATATTTTGTGCCTGCTGGCATAGCTGCAGTGATGGCTTCACAAATTTCCTTTTCTTTTTTTATAGTGGTCCTTATGCTGGACTCATTTATCTTGAAGTGGTGGGCAACCACAGCTGCAGACCTCAATTTACAATACATGTCAAGCAATGCAACTTTTTCTTGTAACATCATGACTTTTCTCTGCTTCTTGGGGGCACTTTCAGCATCCCTAGTGACACTTCATATGTATCCCATGGTGCTATTCAAGGTTTATGGTATTGCACTAAACATGATGAAAAATACACAAGAACCATGAGAGATCACTTTATACTGCAATACACAATCTACTGAAGAGACAAACTGCTTATGAGATGATTAGTATCACATGTCATTTTAAGCAGATACTTGGCAACAGTTGAGCTCACCACAATAACAGGATGTGACTTCAAAATTATTACAGTAATAGAGTAATATAGTTAATTTTATGCAATTATGATTTAATACTGTACCTTCAATTTGTTTATACTTCTCTCAACTGTGGCTCCACGTATAGTCTGTGTTTGTGTGTGTAAATTTTCATAAATTTTAACTTTTTATAATAGATTTTTATAATTTTATGGTAGTAAAGAATAAAATAGACTAGTAGCTATGTATATTTAATGCATTCATGGCATACCTAAGTTTTTCTTTTTCTACGCTACATGGCTTACCTGTGAGTTCTTTCTAATTTTTGCAAATCTCCAAAATATTTTCCAAAGTACTTATTGAAAAAAATTTGTGTGTAAGGGTACCTACACAGTTCAAACATGTGTTGTTCGAGGGTCAACTATAATTTGAATTATAAGGTGTTTATTAGGACCTTTCTCCCTTGGCTGGCTCTGATTTCTAATTTTTGTCTCCCTTACTCATAAGACAGTTTAAGTTCTTCTAAGCTTCTCAGACTCTCTGCTGTCACTATGTTTAAGTATGAAATGTCTGATTTCCTTAAGTACTAAGTCTGACAGTTGATATCTGTGACATTTCACTTTGACACTTCTTGTTTTATTTTTATTGTGAAGGTACATCCTCATTCTTTCAAGGGCATGCTTTGGCTTGTGATTATCTTTCAACATTTTTTTAGAGCAATTTTTGTGATACCATGGATAAATAAAAAATTTGTGTTAGTTTCAAATATGAGTTCCAATGTGGAACCAATGCAGTGCGAACAGCTTGAAATATCAATCAAGTGTTGGGAAGGATATGACTAATGAATATACAGTATGTCAATGGTTTGAGAAGTTCCATTCTGGTGATTTTAATCTTGAAAATGAGCCACATGGGCAACCCGAGACCAAGGTGGATAATAAGCTGAAAGCTGTAATACAATCCATCTCAATTTACGTGTGAATTAGCAGCAAGTTTTGATGTTACCTTTCCAACAATATCGGGCCATTTGAAACAAATCAGCAAGGTAAAGAAGCTGGATAGATGGGTTCCACATGAATTAAACAAGTGTTAAAAGAGAAATTGTCCTGAAGCTTGGTTTTCTTTGCTGTCATGACATAAAGGCAAACCACTTCTACACTGTATTGTTATGTGTGATGAAAAATGGATTCTTTTTGACAGTCACAAGCGTTCAGCACAATGGTTAGATAAAGATGAAGTGCTGAAACCCAGTCCAAAACCGAATATTCATCCAAAAAAGCTAATGGTGTCTGTTTGGTGGTCTAGCCCTGGTATTATCCTGTACAGATTCATGAAACCTGATTAGTCGATTACAGCGGATGTCTACCGCAACCAATTGGATGAAATGGTGAGGATGCTTGTGATTAAGCAGCTGAGATTGGAGACAGGCCAATCCTCTTGCAACAACACTGCTCAAGCCACAGAGCCTGGATTTGGAAATGCTCTGTTGTTCACAGTATTCACCAGACCCTGCACCAACTGACTACTGTTTCTTTCAGGCTTTGGACCACTTCTAGCAAGGAAAAATATTCAATTCTCAGCAAGCTGTGGAAAACACCTTTCGCAATTTCATTGCCACTCACTCTCCAGGTTTCTGCTGGCATAAACAAGCTACCATTAAGATGGCAAAACAATGTTGATAGTTTAGGCACATACTTTGATTAATTGTACTGCTTCTTGTTTGAGATATAATAAACTACACTTTTGATTTGGACATTTAATATTTAATGACCTAATACTTTGTCAGTGTTTTGAACCTGCAAGTCTTATAAGTTAGAAAATGCCTCAAAGGGGAAAATGCTGTGGAATGTCAAGCTTAAGAATATAAGACTAACCTCATTGTGCTTCTTTTTTGCTCCAGAAAGTTTCAGCTGCATTGTATGCTTTTTGCCCTCAAACATTTTTTTGTGTGTGGTGGTAGGAGCGGTGATGGAGGATAAACTATGCAGCTTTCCTGGTAGCTTTCTGTGGCCAGTTTTATATGTACCAATCTATGCCACCATTACTGAAAGCAGAAAATTCCCTGCTTGTTTTCTAAAAGAGTAATTTTTCTCATTTTACCTTCAAAAAGTACTCATTGTCTGCTTCATAAAAGTAGACGGATCTGGATATGCACATAATTACTGATGATACCATGCTGGTTTTTCATAATTTCTCATTGCAAGGCCAGAACAAGCTCTCACTGAGTACTGCTACATTTAAAAATCAACAGGTGTCCTTGGTGATAAATGAGAACTGATGAGAGACCACCATGAGAATTTATATTCATCTTTAATGGCCTAATTGTTCAGCATTTTAAATTACCATTAATTTCAATGCCATTAATTCTTGATTTTATATGTTACACTTGGCCAGAAAGAGGATAGATTTTTGAAAACCACAGATAATCAAATATCTTTTGGGCCATTAGTGTTGAGCTTTCTCTCCAAACCCTTTTTTTAAACCAGAGATTGTACTGTGCATAAATATATTCCTGTTCCAGGGCACACAAACATTTTCTTATTTGGGAAATAAGAAAATTCCCAAAGACAAATATACAAAAGTTAAAAAAGCTGGGGCCCTAAAAAATCTACAAAAGAAAAAAATATCTCCAATGTGAAGAATTTTTGAAGTGGCTATTATGTACCAGGTCCTTAAGATATACTTTTAATCCTTACAGCAGCCCTTTGAGGACGATATTATATCCATTTATGTATTAGAAAACCTACCCAGTGAGGTTAAGAAACTTGATCAGAGACTCTAGCGAATAGGTGGCATTCCTAGGTAAATAAACTAGAAGATTACAGCCTTTTTGTTTTCATTCCATTTGAATAAAAGGTGAAGAAGAACATCCACCAAAGCTTTAAACAGATTACAAAGGCCATCATTCAACATTTATTTTTGAACCTTATTTTTAGTTGAAGTTTTTACTGAGAAAATTTTAAATTCACATGCAGTTGTAAGAGATAACAGAGAGATACCATATCCCTTTAACCCATTTCCTCCAATGGGATCTTGCAAAACTATATTACAATATCACACCTAGATTAATGTCAGCCCACTGATCTTAGTCACATTTCTCCAGTTTTCCTTGTGCTCGTCTGTGTGTGTGTGTGCGTGTATTTAGTCCCATGCAATTTTATCACATATGAAGGTTCATATATCCACCACCACAGCTAAGATACAGAATAATTCCATCACCACAAGGATTCCTCATGGGACCCTGTTATGACCACTCCCCTCCCTTCCACAGTTCCCTAATCCCTGTCAGCCACTAATCTGTTCCCTATTCCTAAAATTTCATCACTTCAAAAATGTTACACAAATGAAATCATATAGTATATTACCTTTTGTTATTGGCTTTTTTTACTCAGTATAATGTTCTGGAGATGCATCCTAGTTGTTGCATATATCAATCATTTGTTCCATTTTATTACTGAGCAGTGTTCCACTTAGGGATTTACCACAATTTGGTTAACCATTCACCCACTGAAGGACATTTGGGCTGTTCCCAGTTTTTGGCTTTTGTTTATAAAACTGCTGTTGACATTCTTGTATAGGTTTTTATATGAACATAAGTTTCCATTTTTCTGGGATAATGCCAAATAGTGCATTTTTCTGGGATAATGCCCAGTAATGCATTTGCTGGACCATACAGTAAATTGAATTTTCAGTTTTAAAAAACTACCAAACTGTTTGCCAGAGTGGTTATACCATTTTACATCCCCACCAGCAACATACGAAAGATTTAATGTCTCTACATTCTTACTAGCAGGTGGTGCTGTCACTGTTTTTATTTTAGTTTCTCTGTTAGGTGTGTAGTGATATCTTACTGTGGTTTTAATTTGCATTTCCCTGATAGCTAATAATGTTTTCTCAAGCTTTTTATACTCATTTTCATTCTCTTTTTGAGCACTGGGAGAAACTTGATTTTTAAAAATCCATCCTCATATTCCTTCATCCATTGAGATTGTAGTTCCTCTTAACTAAATTTCTTGTCCCAACCTTAGGAAACCATCACTAAAATTCCTTATTCAACATTATAGTTATCATAAAGATGCTTTAATGGATATTGCACTTATACCTTTCCTTTGAAAACCTTTCCAATATGACAAATTTCAAACATACACTAAATAAAAGTAAATAGTATAATGAACTCTCATATACCCATCACACCAAGCTTCAATAATTACCAAAATTTTGCAATATTATTTTATCTATTTTTCCCAATATTAGTTGACAAAGTATTTTTAAGCAAATCTTCATATCATATCACTTCACCCACAAATTAATACTTTTTCCGATGAGGTCAAGTTATGAGATTGCCTGTATTAAAGGACATAAGCTGGTTGTGGAGCAAAGGTTCGAAATGCTTTCTTTTTGTATTATTAAAAATAAGATCAGCATTTGCAAAGTATCTATTTTGCAGCTGAACATCTTAGAATGTTTTATTGATTCTTTTGTCATAATTACTCTTTCTGGACTAGACATACAGGTTCTATACATATGGGTAGAGTGATAGATCTCTGTTCTACGGTCTTGATAAAATAAAAGACATTTCTTACTAATTGGATAATCATATGAGATAGATCTACTCTATGTATAGGGCAGTTTTTAAAAATGATGTTACATTCTCATTTTTTTCCTTCTACCAATAGAAAGTACTTTTAAGTTTATGCCTAAGTTAACTTTTTGTAAATATGTTCAACTCTACCACCAGCTCAGATGTCCTTGGAACATTTCTGCTTCTCCATGATATTATAGATAACAATGAGGTCATTTCACAATTGCTTCTTTTGTGAAAAACACAGCTGGCTCAGTTTGGTTAGCAGCATTCTCATTGCTGCATTTCCTGAGTCACCAGAGTATTTCAATTGACCCCTTCAGAACAGATTGTATCTATGTAATATCCTTTCACAATAAAACCTCTATAATCAAATGACTACAATAGCCACTGAGTGGTATGGCCTTTACTTTGGGCCAGGATCATTCTATTTCATATTCTTTTAATAACTCTATTATTTCAATGAAACTTTAAAGTTCACATTCTCTCAAATCAAGCATAAGTGATGGTTGATTTTTGTCCTCTAACCATTCCTTACCAAGAGTTATGCATTGTGGCAGAATTCCTTTTGTAGTTTTTTACAGATCATAAATTATTATACTTGGTCTCCATATTGTTTTATGTTTGTTATTGTCAAGAGTCACTTTAGCTTCTTTTGAAACATGTTTACACATTTTACTGAACAACGTGTGGTATATTTAAGGATGTGCTGAACAGAAGCAAATATGTGTAATATTAATGTAATCTCAAGACCCTTCAAAATAATCTCTCATTATACTCATTCTTTTCCTTCATTGGAAAACTCAATACAATCATAAGTTAGCCCTTAAGTGTGATTATTTAAGAGCTATTTCTCTCCACTAGACTATAAGCTCCATGAGGGGGGACCATATCTGATTTCTTACTGCTATATCCCTAGCAGTAAGATAGGCTGGCTCATAGCAGGTGCTATACAATTTGTTGCCTTTCATCTCCAAATCCATCCTTCATTTCCTGTTCCAAGATAGTGGAGATGTGTCCTGCAAATGGCTCTCTTTTGCTAACTGGCTCTATACTTAGCTTGATCAGTAGAAGGTGGTGAAGAGACACCAGAGGAGGAAGAGGTTTCTTCTCTAGTTCTTCTCTTACCAGGGTCCTGCTGCTCACAATTTCTCATTGTTCAGCTCCTGCAACATACAGCTTCTCCAGCACCCAGCAACTGCAGCATAATTGGCTTTTCCCACACCTGGCTCCGCAGCGTGTGGCAGCCAAGGGGGCCCAGCAGCCAGCAGCTTCCCCCAAGCACTCCCTCAGGTGGCTGTGCAGTGGAGTGCCCCCCTGGCACCTCCTTGTGGCAATTTTTGAAGTGTAGCACTACCCCTGGGAACAGTGTCCTCTTGCACCTCAGGGACATATTTCTTGAAAATTCTGTTGGTATGGCACCACAGTGACTTCTCTGCCATCCAGTGAGTCTCAATCACGTCCTTTCCAGCAAGGTCTGGAACTCAGTCCTGGAGGCCTATTCCTTGGATGCTCTATTTCAATGCTAAGTGTAGTGGCTGCTCCTTACAGCTGTTATTTTGCTTAGAATTCTCTTTACTTCTTATTAGCCAATCCCTCATTACCCCAAACCCCTGTTATAGTTAATAATTCTTTATATTAATATTAAGATTTCCCTATTCAACTTACCATGTAGTTTCTGTCTCCTGATTGGACTCTCACTGATAAAGTGCTCAAAAAATATTTGTTGAAAGGAAGTAAGAAAGGAAGAGAATCAGAAAGGAAGGAAGGGAGGAAGAAAGAGACAGAGAGAGACCTTAACTGTTACTGGTATATCCCAAGGAAGTTGTGTGTTGTGTTTGTTTGATGTTATTGTTTGGAATTACAAATTTAAAAACACAAACTAAATTTTGTCCGAATATGATCCTGTACCACTGAATTCTTCTTAATTAATTCATCCACTCTTTAATGTATTCATTCATTAATTCACTAAAAATTTATTGATTACCTATTGTTTGTCAAGCATATGCTAATAGGTTTCTTGGGATAATGAGAGAGTTAAAAAAATCTACAAAGAGAATCCACACTATGAAGCCAGTTGAGAGGACATTGGTACTTTGAGATAGGAGTCTGACAACCTCCTCATTTGCCAGCAAATTAGTAAACTCCTCTTTCCTTCTCCTCAAACTACTTGTCCTTGTTCTTCTGATGTGGCCTCAAAGACAAGTGTAGAACTTTTGGTAACAGAATTTGGCATCCCTGGGTGGGCCCCATTGGTGCTCTGGTAGAATGGCATCCTGCAACCGTTGGAAGAGGCAGGGAGCAAGCCCAGGTCAAAGCTGTGGGTCTCTGTGGGTAAGAGCAACTTCTTTTCAAGGTAAGAGAACAAGGCATGGCCCCAGCAGCTGCTGGAGCCTGTTTTAGCTCTGGGGTACTCCCACCTCCGTCTTCCTGAAGTCAACACGGCTCCTCACAACCTGAACTGAGCTGAGGAGAAGGAAACTGATTTGGGAAGTTTTTTGAAAGACATAGCCATTTGCAAGTAAAGTTCCCTGGGACGCTGAGATCCTGTTTCCACCCCATATGGGGAGAGGTTCAGACCTCCCTGCCAATTTGGGGTTAGAAGTCAAGAGGTTGAGTGGAACTAGGAAACCTGGTTTGGACTGAGCTAATTTGTGGTTCCCAAGGAACCAGGGAGGAGTGGGAGATGTTGGTTCTTTTGTCTGAGAGAATTTGGTTCTCGGTTTATCCCCTTTTGGATTATAAGACGCTAATTCTCAATTGAAAATTTGGTTCTTATGTACTTGAGTATCTGTAATATGTCTCTAATTATAATATTTGAAATTTTGCACAGATAATCTTGTATATTTAAGATGGAAATTGTGTGTATGGAAATGATGGGAGTGAGGGGGGAAGGATAGGAGGACACAGAGACATACCTGGGAGGCATATCATGATAAAAAAAAAAATTACATAATAAACACTTGGACTGCTGGGGAGAACTGTTTTTAAGTACTTGTTTACATGCATACTAATATAATTACCAACTGATATTCGTAAAGGAGGTCCCTAAGGATCTTTTCCTATGCAGTCAGTATCATATGTACTTGAAAATAATGTTTCTTTAAAATATTCTTAACTCAGACATTGTGCTAATTCAGAAAGTCATTAGAGGACCCCCTCCAATTCACTGATTCTAAGATGAACACTTTCCCACATTTTAACATCTCTGAAATTAAGATGCATCTCACAACAGATGGCATCTGACAATTGTCTTGGTGCCTTCAGCTTCTAAGCTGCCCTGCTGCTCCAGTGGAGGCACTGAGGCCTGCACCTGATCCCCACCCCTCCCACCCTTCCCCTGCCCTGATCCCTACCCTATCCCTATCCCTTTGACCAGATGACCCCTCTTACCACTGGGAAGCCCCTGGATCCCAAACACACAAACTTCAAGACAGTTGGATTTCCTTGAACCATGAACCGCTTATGGTGCCTATCAGCTGCATAAAGCATCCATTAATAACCCTTCTTTGCTTTAAATGGGCAAGGAATATTTGGTGAGCTCACCTGAGACTGAGGGGAAGTCTAAAAAATCCTAATATGTATACAATAAAATTTCTAAGTGATAAAAAAGCAGACCAAATCATAGTGCACTTTACAATTGATGGTGTCTTATCTTCAAACAAATATGACAGCAACACTTAAATGTCACATATGGCATGTGTCTTGCTGAGCCCTAATGCCTCGCCACCCACACCGCCACCTGCTCCATAGGCTCCAATGCCATGAGTAGTTTTCTTCTTTTCATGGATCCTGCTTTTCCCATTGGAGAAAACTGAACTAGGTCTCACTGAGCCATCCCCTTTCCTTGTCCCCAGTAACATTTATTTTCAGGCTGCCAATATCAGCTTTATCTCTGGGGTTCCACTGAACGAGTCTAAGATACAACTGATTTGGAACGTGGGTGAAGGTTAAGGCCAAGGAAACTGAGTTTCAGGAAGTTGTTCAGCCATAGGATGAGGCAATGCCTGTCAGCCCCTCTTGTTGTTGTCAGGTGAGTGTGGTACCTACATAGGGTCTTTCATGTGAGCAATTCTGGTAATTACAAGTCTTCCACAGGGACACTTTGCCTGGTGGGTGTGGATAACTACCCATTTCCTCATAAACTGGGTTGTGCATAATAGCTGTGTGAACAGGAGAACAAAATCGGAATACACGTCCCATTAGGTTTAAAGGGTTTGGACTCTGTTTTATAGCTTACCAGAGAGCAACAAATCTAGTTCTATTCAAGGGATTTAATTCACATCTCATTAACTACCTTGGC
Source organism: Eulemur rufifrons (assembly GCF_041146395.1). Lineage (NCBI taxonomy): Eukaryota > Metazoa > Chordata > Mammalia > Primates > Lemuridae > Eulemur > Eulemur rufifrons. The sequence continues at coordinate 28,133,055 of NC_090999.1, forward strand.
AAAATCCAACATCAGCCCTGAAAGGCTAATTTGATTAAAGAACTGACAGACATTACTTCTCTTTGACTAATCAAGTTAATTTTAATGGAGGTAATAATGTCTCCCTGGCAGGTTATTGTGAGAATCAAATAAGCTAGCTAGCATATTCTGGGTGTTTTGTAAATTAAGAAGTGTTAAACAAACATAGGTGATTATTGCTGATCTCTTTATTTCTGTTACACCATCCAGATCCACCTCTTGTTTCTTTCCCTTTCTTTTCCTCTGTCTTCCTAAGAAATCTTACCTAATTATTTAGCTGAGGGAAATGTTTTAAGCCTTATCCATGTTTTCAACAAATAAATTGACTTAATAAATATATTCGAAACCTACCATGGGCCAGTCATGGAGTTGTTACACAAGTATACAAAATTAAAAATTTATAAACCACCACTATGTACTCACTTCGAACTGCATGTGGTACGTACCTGTAGTCCCATCTACTAGGGAGGCCGAGGCAGGGAGATCACTTGAGACCAGGAGTTCAAGACCAGCCTGGGCAATTCAGTAAGATTCTTGTCTCAGGTTAAAAAAAAAAAAAAAAAAAAAAAATATCTGCCTGAGAACCAGTAAGACAACTCTTAAACTCTTAACCCACATTGAGTGCATCCAAGGTTTCCAGGGAGCCGGAGATTAAAGGAGCAATCACAGAGACAATTTGGAGAGAGTTGCTGAGCACTCCAACCTTAATAAAGTAAAATGGGACATGCCACCCCCTATTCTCAAATCAAAACAGAGGGGCTACCAAGGGAACACCAACGTTTTGTAAGTGAGCTTCCAGAGCTGTCAGATTTCCTCCCCAAAACTTCACAGGGTAAGAGATGGAATGCCTAGCTGCCAAGGACTGAGACAAAAATACAAAATGGCCAGTGCACTGGGCGCCTGGGATTGCATATTTTGTCAGCAGAAACCGGGTGTTTCCTACAAACTGTGGGGCATGCTACAAAACAGCCAAGATATAGAGTGCCTTCCAAGAGGACCATCGAAAGTGGCACCTCATTAAGGGTGATAATAACCACAAATCAAGCATACTTAGCTCCCATAATCAAATATGATTTATATTTGATTATGACTTTGAGGGAAGAAATTGTCTTATCAATCAGTTCTCTGGATTGAGGTAGGCATCACTCCCATGAAAGTTGAGGTGTGATCCCCAAAGAGTGTCTTTGGATGACTTTACATAGACATGTCTAACTTTACAGAGGCAGAAGACTTCCAATATATGTCACATACATGTGCACTCAGATCACATTTATTGGTGTTTATGCTCAAACACAGTTTGATACTGAGTATGTCTCCAGTGGAAAGGCAGTGTAGATTGAAAAATAAGAGAACAGAAACAACTGACAACTAATTTTGTCCCAAGGTAATATTACGGCACAGCATCTTAAAAAAATCTGTCAGCTTTTTTGCAACCAGATGTATATCAATTATATCTTATAGAACCACAGTAGAAAAGAGTATATTCTCCCCATTTTAAAAACGAAGAATCTAAAGATAAGCTTAAGAAACTCAAGATCACACTCTGTGAGAAAAGGGAGAAGGTTTGATTGAATTGATTAAATCTCTGCTTATACTTCCATTGGAATAACATTCCAAACTTGTGCCGGATATACTAGACCGGAAGAGAAAGAAAACCTCCACCAACAAACCTTCTTACCCACTGGTAACACCCATAAATGCTCTTATGTTTGTTCTCTGGGCCCGGGTACCAACAGTTTTGCTTATATTCTGCATAACTTCTGTAGGACACCAGGTACCTCTTAGAACTTGAGAACTACAAAAACTGTATGAGTTCACACTGTCACTGCAAGTGACAAAGACCCAGCTAAAGACAAAAGGGAGATTTGTGGGTTCATGTACAGGCATGGCTGGAGGGGAGCTGGCCTTAGGCACATCCAGAACCAGGAACCCAAGTACCACTGGAATGCTCCCTCCTACAGTTCTGTGTGTTTATATGTCAGCTTCTTTTTCTCCACCTGAAGCTCAGCTGGTTGTGGGGAGAGAGAGAGAGAGAGAGAGAGAGAGAGAGAGAGAATGTGTGTGTGTGTGTAGTGGGGAGATGAGGGGTTGGTGCCAGATTCATATTCTTATGGCTTCATGGCCATGGAGGTGTCAGAAAATTGACCATCTCCCCCATCTCCAGTTTCTAAATGTGGGAGAAATATCCTGACTGGAACATAGAGCTGTACCTGGATAGTTAGACCCAGAGGTCACATGCCCAGCCCTGGGGAAAACCACTGTGGACAGATGAGAGCTATATCCTGGGTACACACGCACCCAGAGCAACACAGATGCTGGGCAGACTAGCGCTGGAGCCTCTTCAAAAAGCAAACAAACTCAACACACCACTGGGAAACTAATTAATGTGTGCACATCATAAAAGAGAATGTTAGACAAAAGCAAACAAATATTAACACATGAAGCCTTGGATAATCAATTTTTATAAACATATGATTGGTTCTGACAAGGAGCACACATAGAATTCATTTAGGTAATGTTTCATTTATTCTTTCTAGAAGGACAGTATCTTTTCTTTGGTAAGATAAAGATAAAAGCAACAACTCAATTAGCAGCAGTAAAGTGTTGGCCTTTCTAATAATTTCTGTTGCATCATTCCCATGTTTAGCTAAACCATTCCTAAGCCAAAAAAAAAAAAAAAAAAAAAAAAAAAAAAGGACAAACACACTGATCTAAATTGATTTAGACCATTTATTGTATTTCTTAATGAATTTCTTAACATTCATGGCATTCTTTAATCAAGAATATAAAGTCATCTACTTAGGTTTTGCCACTCAAGGTTTAGAACATTCTTAGAATCATATCTTAAAGAAACAGACTGGAATGACAAGCAAGTTTGAACACAGAGCAATCATCAATATAATTTTTTTTTCAAAATCATAACCCTAATATAGACAGAGATTACACTCATGGACCTGGTACATTCTAACAAGGATCCTGTTTACCAGTACTAGGAGAGGATGCTTCCAACCCTGCAGCCAGCCAGAAAGGGTATTTTACGTATGGAGTGGGTTACTCAGAAAAAGCCTCTTTCCTTCCTCTAGTATGGTAATACATCACACAATTGTAGCTGTATCTGAAGAGGAGTGAGTTTCAGTGGCCACCATCACAATGCATAAATTCCTATGCTTAGTGCCAGAGGAATGATAAACTCCACTGTACTATGCTTACCTCTGCCCAGAGGCCAGTTGTCTGGCCTGTTTTCAGGGTGCCTAGAATTTTTTCCCATTTGATACGCAGGGTGCTTCTGAAGCAGTCTCCCTGGGCAACAGTCTGGTATTGAGGATACCTCTAGGGAAAAGTTTCTTACAAACCTAATCCAAATTGTTTATTCTCCAACACTGAAAGTTCACTGACTCTTCAAATCTTGGACTTGCCCATCATTATTTTCCCTATTTAGATAAGGCTGAATTAAAAGTACGTTTTTAAAGAAGTAGCCTTGGCAGAAGAAAAGCCACTATTCTATAGAAAAAGTCATTCAATACTTAAAATCTATTCTGAGCAGAAATGAGAGGCTAAAAAGAAAGTATCTTTTATTTGATTTCATTTTTTAAATCTGCTGTCATTGTGACTGAGGATTCATGATAAATTACCCCACAGACCTTGGCTTAAGAGGAGATACTGTACAAGTAGCCGACTAGGCCTCAGTAACATAGAGAAATAATCTTAAGGACCCTTGTCTATACAAAGGAATACTGCATTGTTTTACAATGAGAAAACTGAGTAGATCAGTTAGAGGTTTCTAGCCCTATTCCTAGATCTTTGGCAAAGCACAGATGGATAGTTGGTTTTCTATAAAGGCAACTTCTTGGTGGGACGTCAGCACCAATAGATCCTATACTCTTTGGTCTCTCCCAAGAACCCGTTACTTCTCCCCCCATAGACATCCCTGCTTGCATTCTTGGGCATCTATTTAGTTACAAGAAGTAAAGGAGCCGGGGAGATGCTCCCGGGAGCAGATATAACCACAAAAATCAGAAACCCCAAAAGGAAAGTCAGAAGAGCTTGAAGGAAAAACAATCATTATGATAGAATTTCTCCTAATCACAAATTCACATATACATTATCTTTCTTTCAGGACTAGTAAGTCATAATTTAGTTATGAGTGAAAGCATATCAGTGGAATTCTTTCTAGGGCCCATCTTGGTGAAAACTGTATATAATTTAGCATATATACCACAATAGGCAAAGACACATCTAATGTAAGCACCAACTGTAAAGATAACCTTTTTAGCACTTAAAAAACTAATAAGATAATCATAAATACTTTCCTTTTGTTTTTCACTAAACTGTTGTAGCACACCTGAGAGAACAAAGTCTATATGGCTGCACAAAGCCTGAAATACTAGAAGAAAACTAATCAAATACTGCTTGTTAAATATACAATTATGATTACCAATGTCCTTTCACATAAATCCTATGTATTTAAAATGAAAAATGCGCAGTCTGGGACAAATGTCCACATTTCAGTTTGTGATCTGCTTCATTGGCATGAGTTTTGGTGAAACCTGGTAAAAGAAAGAGGAAAAAAAAATAATCAAATTATGGGAAACCACATGGCATAAATGTCTCTCCTTTGAATTTCCAGACTTGAAAGATGTAGGCCACAACCAGGTTTGCCATGGACATTGCCTGGAGTTTCCATATTATTTTCCACTCTGAAACACCAAGAGAGAGAACTCCTGTTTACATTTTGGGTATTTCATGGTTTTCAACCTTCTTGTATTATAGCTCCTAAGTTAAGGATAACTGGGTCTAGCAACAAGAAGGGGGTGAAAGAGGAACAGAGGGAGCCTAATAAAGGATCCCGATAACCAAGCCCCGCTACTGGATGATCACTGATCTCCGAGACTGATGCCTCTGAGACTTCACTCAAGATGTAATACAAAGCACAAGTCTCCAAATCCTCTAAATAGATCCAGCCAATTCACAATTTTCTTGAGACACACTTTATGTAGTCTTTGGATTACCTGGCAACATACTAATGAAGAGATGTATGATCAATGATAAATCTTATCAGAAATGTCATAATCAGAACAGAAATGATACAAAGGCAATACAAGGATTCCAAGTTGTTACAAAAAGGAGGTAACAGCATTAAAATTGTTAAATGTTGATTATAATTATGTTCAGTGTACAGAACACCAAATGCTTTCCTGGGAGTCTTGAAGCAGAGAAAAATCAGAATAAGTCGACATTTAAGGCAGAGCTGGTGGAAGGAGAAACCTAAATATAAGTGGTCTAGCTTAATTGTGACAAATTTTTCAAAGTATTGTACCAGCTTCAGATTTTTACATTCAATATAACAAATATCCATTGGAACCTAGTTAGTAACAGTACCCATGGACAGCACAGCAGGGAATACCAAAATTTAGGTGATTTTTTTTTAATCCCTCAAGGATGTGGCAATGAAAATGGGCCCAATTAGCATTTTGTCTTCCAGGATAAACAATTAATATTTTGTTAATGAATGAACAAATGAATAAGTGGACGATTAGATAATCTTCCAAGAACTAGAAAAAAGGCTCCTAAGAGAGGTTATGTCAGAATTAAAAATAGAAAGAGTAGGCAATTATTTGGCTTCGATGAGGTTAAATATTTTTAGTTCATTCTGTATTAACTCTACACGATTAACTCTTCACAATGTCAAGAGTTAATGCCTGTTCTTGCATTTTTCTACCAAAAGAATAAATAAGAATAAACAAGAATAAATAAGTTCAGTATGGCTTGGTGGTATATAGCTTAGGGTAAATGAGAGCTCATTCAGACTTGTCATTTCCAAGAGCAGATATAAAATAAAGAGACTAAATAATAAACAGAAGAGACAAAAGGGACATACCATATATGCATAGACCTTCAACTCTAAGAATAAAAAACATATGGGTACTTAGTATTTAGATAAGTACGTCTCACAAACAATTCGTTTTCTTTTTTTTTTTTTTAACAACACAGCAGCTGTGAAAATAATTTAATGAAATGAAACTCTTTTTTCGAATACAGATTATTTTTAATAGAAGCTTCATAACATTTCCTTTAAAAGGAAACTGGACACCTTAATTTTTAAAACTAACCATCTGATCCTTTTCCTTGTCATGTCAGCCCTATTTTGAGCTCTGAATACCATTTACATCCTCAATGTGGAAAATAACTTTTATCAGAAAAACAGAAGATGAAGCTTTATGTAGACTGATTTGGTCTGCCTACTTTGTAATGAAAAATATCTACTAAATCACCATTTCTCATTCTGTTCTCCCATAGTCTCATCAACACTATAAACCCATGGAAGCCAAAGCAGATTATCCTGTCAACATGATCTACAGGCTAAGTACAAGATGATGTAAGTATAGAAGATAAACCAACGATTTGTCTTCCTATCTCATTGATATCCCAAGAGTACACTGTTTAATTCTGGCATAATGCCACTTCATAATAGATATTTGAGTATACATTTATGCGATTTGCCAAGGAATGTCTACAGCTGGCTTCTTTCAGATTCCATTGCAAACGTACAAATAAACAGTGTTCGTATTTAATCGTTTACCACTGGTGGTTTAGGCATATTCCTACCTGGAGAATAAGACCAAGGCCCTTGGGAGTAAGAACTATACCAGTTAGTTCTATTTTATTCATATTTATAGCTCAATATAGGACATACACTTGGTGTTTAATAAATAATCACAGATGACTAATGACCTAGAGAAGTTTATTCTACCACATGATGTTCAAATACAGATTAAATTTATTTTTCATTTTTTTTTTTTTTTGAGACAGAGTCTCACTCTGTTGCCCGGGCTAGAGTGAGTGCCGTGGCGTCAGCCTAGCTCACAGCAACCTCAAACTCCTGGGCTCAAGTGATCCTTCTGCCTCAGCCTCCCGAGTAGCTGGGACTACAGGCATGCGCCACCATGCCCGGCTAATTTTTTCTATATATATATTTTAGTTGGCCAGATAATTTCTTTCTATTTTTAGTAGAGACAGGGTCTCACTCTTGCTCAGGCTGGTATTTTTCATTTTTTAATTGAAAAATAAAAACAGAAAAAAACTTGTTTCAAAAAAGGTCCATAGACATATATGGTAAAAAAAGAAAAAGAAAAAAAAAACCCACCTATTTTACATAGCTTAAGCATTCATCAGAAAAGAAAGAAATGAATAACCAATTGCGTTTACTACTCACTGGTAAAAGATAGTTTAGGAATAATGGAATTTAAGTGGTGGGATGTCACTTTTTCTTTCCCTTTCTTTCTACATTGGCCCATCAAGTAACTGGCACAGTGAATGTTATAAGTGTAACCAAAAATAAAGGAGTTTGACATTTTCATTAGCTTGTCACAGTTTCTCATCTGAGAAAATATGCAATATCATTTTGACTCTTTGAAAATTAATTCTTACTCGATAAATATTTGGGAGACAGACTTGTTTCAAAATGTGAGGGCAATGACAGAAAAATAAGCCAAAGGACTCCTTAGTGGTGAAAATGTTGGGCCCTACTGGCACAAAGGAAGGACAGAGGACTGTACTAAACTATCATAAAAACTTGTGTGTGTCAAAGGAAACAATGAACAGAGTAAAAAGTCAGCCTAGGGAATGGGAGAAAATATTTGCAAATCATATTATCTGATAAGGGGTTAAAAATCCAGAATATATACAAGGAACTTGTTTTGACAACATCATTAATTGTAAGAAAAATGCAAATCAAAACTACAATCACTTACAACTCACACCCATTAGGATGACCACTATTAAACAGAAAACAAGTGTTGGTGAGGATGTGGTGAAATTGGAACATTAAGAAATGGAACATTAATCAGATCATTATAGTCCCTAGTTACAGAGAAACAACCGACTGCATGTGATTTTATCTGTCAGGGTCTAAAGAGATGCCATTGATCATTAGATCCTCCAAAGCTAGTTCTCTGGATGGATGGTTCAGCTGATACCACACCTTTTTATTGTCAGGACAACACTGACATACGAATTAACATTTCATCTCAACAGCCTAATTTAGAGAAAATAAGACTATCTGCCACTGTGGAAAGAGGGGATTGTACTGATATACAAGAGGGGCCACAGAGATATTTTTCAATGTATCAAAACGTGGGAACCAGCACCTTTTTTGGGCAAGAAACAGTAAAAACCCATCTTTTTTATTGCTGATATACCCATATGAATTAAAAAAAAAAAAAACTACACCAGGGTCTTCCTTTGTACATTTTCTTTTGCAGTAGAAAATTGAACATTCTGTGGATCTCAAAATGTTACCTGATGAAGAGGTTAACTCTTCCCCATAGGAAAAAATAATAAAGAATAGCTGATTAAGAATTGTTTGCTTTTATCACTACAGTAAAAAATCCTAAATAGTTAAGGTATAAACAAATTCCTTTTTTTTCCCTCTGAGGTTATTGGAAAGCTAATTAAAGATGTGTTTTTCATGTAAGGTATTACTAGTAGACTTCTTTTTTCAAAGGGGAAATTCAGAAAAGGTTAATAGACAAAGACCTTGGTAGAATACCAGGAACAGTTATTATGTGAATGAATTATGCAACAAAAATTGTTTTTAAAGAAATTTGTTATGCACTGTTACAAGCCAAGCACATAGTGCATGAGGAAGACATATGAAATACATGCATACCTTATAAAGTAACTGTTTTGTTAAAGTAATTTCTCCAAGATGGGTAGCTGCAACATTAACATATTTTCTTCTCATTATAAATACATTTCATTTTAATTAGTAGATTGTTTCTTAAAAAGGTATCTGAGAATCAAATCCCTTTCCTTCATTTCTTCAGAGACATTTCACCTTTACTTTTGATTAACTTCAAATGGACTGAGCTACTCTGACAATCCCCAATAGGTAGGCGATTGGTGATTTATGAGCAAGTACTTACATTAAAGGGAAATTAGTTATATTTCAGTACCATTGCCTTTATTTTAAAAACAGATTTGGGGGGGTTCTTAAATGATGTATTCATCTGTTCTGTAAGTCTGAGTGTTTTATGCAATAAATGTATCTCTGAATGCAGGATACACCTATTTTGGGATTATAAATCTGGTGGTGTCAGAAGCCAACATTTTAATATTGCCAGTGGATGGAATAATAAGGGATAGAAATTAATCAAACAGAAAGTCATAAGTCATAGATGGGTTTAAAAATAAGGACATATCATTTCTCCATACATGGCTCACAGTTTTCACTTAATCAAGTTTAACCTCAGAAGACAAATAACCAAAGAACAGGGGGGCAAAAGACTGCACATATAGCAGCTTAGAGCTCAGGCTCGACCGTGGTTTCTAGTAGCTCTTGGTGTCCCTCCCCCTCCTGCTTCTACGTCCTGAACCAGATCTTGGCCTGTGAGTCAGAGCACAGCTCTGTTCCCACCTGCTCCCATTGGGAGGCACCCTTCCTTCCACTCTTGTTTACCGCAAAGGTCAACTCCGAAAATGATCACAAATTAATGGTTCATGCCCTATAAACACCCATTAAGCAAGCCCGTGATAGAGGACAAGTGGCTGGATTTGTTCTCAGAAATACTTACTGCAAAATCACACCCAGTACTCTTCTGTATGTCTTCCACTGTCAGGCCTTCCCAGAGCTCAATCAGAGTTAGCCCTTTCTTCTTGTCCACATCAAACACAGCCTGTTAGAGTTAAGAAAATAACAGTGACAATTTCTATCTCAATACTTATATTATGGCACAAAAGATAAATAACCTCTCAAATTCTTAAAAGAGAGACAAGATCCAGGACAAAAGACTCTGAAAATCAGAACTGAAAAAATGTCAACTATTAACAATTTGGTGAGAATAAATGCCAGCTCCCCAATCAGCAATTAGCTGTGGAACAGTGTTGATGCCAGAAAATAAATGAGTATTGACCATGGACGGCATTTGTTGCTATTGTAACCAGTGTTTTAAAACTACCTTCTTTTGTTAAGCCTAAAACTTTTAGTTAAATGTTCATTAGGTGACCAATAATGATTTGAAGAAGGAAAGGAATGAAAAAAAAAAAAAGAGGGATGGAGGGAGGAAGGTGATATTTGGATGGTGAAAGCACAGGGATGACTGGAAAAAGTTGATAAATGATGCTGGGCAAAGAATTACAAGAAACAAAAGGCGACACTTTGAAGTGCCTAAGAGTAATTATAAAAAAACCAAACCAAAACCAAAAAAAGCTATCCTGGCCCTGAAAGATACCCAGGGAACTGTTACAACTTTCTCTTTAAGTTCTGTAAAAACACATAGGTCTTGAGGGGAGAACATGAGAATATCCCTCTGAATTGCAAAACAAATGAAGATGCTGATGTTTAGGGCAAGGAGGAGAGGCCAGCCTCACCTGCAACCTTCCATTACAACATCCTGGTCTGTAACAACAGGTGAAGGTAGTGCCAATTGTATAGCTTGACCTCAGCTGGTAGAATCGACCTGTTGTGTCTGATTTAGAACATGTGCTTTCACACTTAGAAATATGACAGCTTGTGTGGAAGGGACCTACAAAGTCATTCAGTATAACCTTCCACCCAGGAATTATTCAAAGCATTCTCAGACGGCTACTACAGCTCTGCTCACATACTTGCAGTGACAAGAGGCTCACTTGTCTCAAGGAAGATTGTTTATTGATGGGAAGCTCTAAACTTAAAAACCAAAACTGCTTCCCTAGTACTTTAACCCTCTTAATCTACAATTTTCCTCCAGCACACTGGATACTTTCTCTCTTTCAGCTTTCATAGCTAGTTTCTGCTTTCTCAGACTTAAATGTTACACTTCCCAGATCTTCTCTCTCTTGTGGAGTTCACCTAAATTCAACTATTATCTGCAGGCTTAGCATCTTTATTTTCATCTACCTTGTAAGTCAAAACTCTGAATTGTCATTTTTAAATACAGTCCTGCTAGGAGGCTAATACCATGACACAGTAACAGGTAGAGCTTCTGAGCTGAACAAGAATTCCATTCTGCACAACAGCTACACAACCTTTGGTGACCCTGTCCTTGCATTTGTAAATGTATATCATAAAAATCTACTTCCCAGGATTGCGACTGAGGACAAATATAATAAGAAAATATAATTGGAACACCATTCCTGGGACATAACAGTAACATTGTACAAGCATATTCTTACTCCTTAGTAGCTTAACATCTCACTGGTGTGTGAATCCAGATCAAAGCCCTAAAATGATTACGATCTCCAGCTGATTGACATTTTTCCCCAGGAACAAAACATGACTGGTACCAGTGATACTTGGGTTCTTGGTTTGTTTGTTTGATGAATTCACAGATAACCTGGTTGATATGACTGGAAAAGAGGGTTTAAATTTCAGAGAAAATATTTCAGCAAACTTCCCTTTTGTTTGTACACATTTTTATGTTACAAAAAAAATTTTTAGTAGAAATGTGTGTTCCCAAATTAAAAAAAAAATTATAATTTAGGAATGTCTATATACTCTGCTAGTTTGCTTCATTCCCAAATGACATTTTTTTAAAAATGGATACTTTTTTCTTTGCAGAAAATGTTTCTTAAGTGCTGTTCATACTGATTTACTTTCTCCTACATTATGAACTGTAAATTTATAAAAAGGAACAAAATAAGATAAAAGAGCCTCTGGATTATCAAGAAAAGGCACGGAAATGATTTAGGGACAAGCTAACAGTGATATCATGAATACAGGCTTCAGTAATCAGGGAGATATAATTTATGGCAAATTGACTTATTGCTTTTAAAAAACTTTTATTAACACTTTCATCAAGCCTTATTTAGCTACCAAGATATATATCAGAAAGCCAAGCATCTATTATTTAAAAAAGAAGGAAACTTACTTTTGAAATATTTAGGAAGGTTTCCATTTAGTGGTGTAAGGTATAAACAAAAACTTGATAAAAATGGGAACTAAAACCTAAAACCTCCAGTAAATTGTTCAATTATCAAAAATAATATAGAAACTACTTTGTCTTACTGATAAATAAGTTAATTACTTTATCACTATCACAAATGGCTACATTATAGATAAAACAATCACAGCCCAGGTACTGGTGAGGAAGGCATCTTTCATAGCCTCATTGTAGCAGCTCAAATCAAGGAAATCAGAGTCATAGGATCTTTTTTCAAAGGGCAACCTAATGGAATTTTCCATGGAGCTCACATAGGATTCTAGTCCCATACCTGCTAGTGATAGGCCTGGATACATTCACTGTCCTAATGACGCTACATTCTCATTCACTCATTCAACAAGTATTTACTGAGCATCTACCATGTGCAGAGCACAGTGACAAACATGCAACATGCTCTTCCTTGAGGTACCCAAAGTTCCAGACTTAGCTGCCCTTCTCTCTACTGATTCTTGCTATCCAATGTTGTCTACAGTTAAGGCTCCAATTATCCCCCTATGGTAATGATTCCCACTGACTTTTCTTGTGAGATCTAGATTCAAATCTCCAACTGTTTACCAAAATCTCTGATTGGATGTTCTCAAGAACATTAACTTGAAAATGTGCAAACTGAACCTATCTTTTCATGGCTCCCATGGATGCCCGCACTCCTCCTCCTCCAGTTCTGGGCTTCATTAAGGATACAGCAAGTCAACCATCCTCTCAGAGCACTTAGGAATCACCTCTGTCTTACCAACCATGTCTGATTCATCATCAAATTAGGTTGAGTCCATCTCCTAAATGTCTTTCAAATCTCTCTTTCTGTCCCACGATTTAGGATCTTGACATTTCTTGCCTAGATCACTGATGGATCCTTTAACTAGACTCTGCCTTATCTCCTTTCTCCCACTCTACAGAGAAGCTACAGTGTTTTTTCTAATGCAATTCTGATTGTTTCCCCGGCTACTAAACATCAATGAAGGGTTCTCACTGCCTTCCTGATAAGATCCACATTCCTTAAAGCTTCTACATCCTCCCATGATCTGGTGCTTCACTGCCTTTTCTACCTTAGCCTGCAAAATCTGGCCATGCCCTCAATCCAACTGGTTCCACTTGCAGGCCCTTGAACAGGCCACGTTTTCTTAACACCCTCATGATTCTGAGTGTCGTCTTCATTTTGCCTGGAAGGTCCTCTTTGGTTTTCTTCTAACTTATAAAACTCCTACTTATCTTTCAAGACTCATTGTTCAATCTATCAGTTTTCTTAACAAGAAAAGTATAAGTATTCACCGAGTACAGGTCAGGCACCGTGCTAAATGTTAGATAAACAGTGGTGAGTGAGACAGGCAGAGTTTAGAGGTTATCTCAATACAGTGGTCAGTGCTAAGTTAGGATAAGTACAAGCATTCATGGAAGCACCCAGAAGATCTGGGGAGAGATAGTGAAAACCTAGGCAAGATAAAGAAATATATAGCTAAGACATAAAAGATGAGCAGGAATTAGCCAGATGGATGGGGTGGGAAGAATGCTGCAGGGATAGATACAGGCTGTGCAAAGTCTCAGAAGAACATGGTCAGGGGATAATGCAATGTAATCCACAGAATTTTAGTACAGCTGAAGTGGAAAGAAAGTTAAGGCAGAAAGAAAGAGAGACTGGAGGAGAAAGGGTATGTACTGTGAAATACCTTGTAAAACACGTTCAAAGCTTGTATTCAATACCACCTAAAAGCTTTCCTTGATACCTCTGCGCAGGCTGTCGGACAGCTTTCATCTATGTCCCTAACTTAGCACCTGCCACGTATCTCTTTCATGGCCTTCACCATGTGTATTACTCTAACTGCTGGCAATGCTGGATGCCTGATGTCCAACCCCTCATGAGTGTGACCCTTGAGGACAGAGACTATGTCCTCCTCCTTTCTCTAACCCACTACCGGGAACAGCTTGCTCAGAGAATATACTCAAAAAATGCTTAAATGAATAAATGAATTAAACAATGTGGTGGAAAGAAAAGGTATAAAAGCTTTTTAAATGGCAATAAAGTTAAATAACAATGTAAGTTATGTCACAAGAAAACTTTAGACGATGCTTGCCCAAACGAACGGTGGGCCACTCTGAGGCTGAATCGCTGTGTGCTGAGATGCTGCGAGACCTCTTCACAGCAAAGAGGCACACTGCACTAGGCTTAAAGGACAGGTAGCAGTGGGGAGGCAGAGACACAAGTGGGCGGCACTGCAGGGAGAAGCACTGAAGTGGTAAGAACAAGGAGGACACATCTGAAGTCAGGGAGTGGGCAGAGGGCTTGTGGGAGAAGGGGAAGAAGGGGGAAGAAGGTTGCTGGAATTATCCCTACAAGGACTCCCACTGTATTAAAGAAAATGGGATAAAGGACCTCTTTGTCATTATTTTCACAGTAACAGATTCCTCTCAGCAGGTCTTCCATAGTTTGGAAGGGATTCAAGAAATGGTAAAGACTCAGAAAACAAATGGTGAGATAAAATACTCTGCCCTTTTATCCACCTGTTCTTCTCTATAAGTCACCTTTATGGCATTCCACATAAACAGTTCTGGGGAAGGCACCATTTAGAATAAAACCTTAAAATCTGGTTTCTGGAAAGTATTATGAACCTCCTTACCTACTTCAAAGGCCTGCTTTAGGGTGCTTCCTGCCACAGCCCAATGAAGGTTAGAGAGACAGATTCACGCCAAGACACGACTGCTACACCTCTTGGCAAAAGGAACAGCATTGAAGCGGGGGCGGGAACCCTGATACAGATAATTCTGTTTTGTGGCTTCATCACAACACTGAATCAAGATAGCACCATCTTCCCAGCTGACTTATGAGAATTATGTCATTCCAATATCCTATCTTTAATCTCGGTCAGAAAGGTGATTGACTACAGGCAGCTGCTGGTGATGCTTCTCTAGGATATGAACAGCTTTCATTTAAACCATTGACCAACATTTTTCATCTAGGGAGAAAAATCTAGAGAGACCCTTAAAATGGCTGGTGTGTTCTGATGCCCCACTTTATATTAGTAAAAGGGCAGAAAACACGCAAGACACAGAATATATCTGGCTCACCGTGGGGCCTATATTGCAATTTGCACCCAAATGATTAAAACCCAATTTTTACTGAATTTCTTAAAATGAAATCCAATAATTTATCCTTGTGATTTAGCAAAGAAGAAAGATAGGAATGATAAATATATTCTTAACTTTGCATATATCATCCAGCTTAATATCTTTAGTCAACATATAAGGGTCAAAAATCTTTTCTCTGAATATATCACACTGTCAAAGATACCAAAGACAGTAGCTCAATTTTTTGTGTATATTTTTTCCAGAGAGTTGCACATGAATTCTACATTTAAAAACATTAAATTGACAAATTTTCTTACACATGCTACCCACGGACTAAATTAATCCTATGACTACCGACATAATACACTTTCAGAAGGTAAGAGAAATTGCTAAGAATGCTTATAAATAAAAAAAGGTGGTGGTGGATATGAGAAGAAATAAAAAGAGAAAGGCACTTTACCTTTTCGGTAATAATGCGGTTGACACATTGCTTTCCAGTCAGCGGTAATGTACATTTCTCCATGATTTTATGTGCATTTCCCTGTTTTAAAAAAGAAACATCAAAAAGAGTAGTTAGGGAGTAATTCTTATTTAGAATTGGTATAAGTATAGGACAAACAGGAACTATCAGAGGAAATTGTCTCCTAAGTACAAGCTGTTTAAAAATCTTTGCACAGTCATGCTTTTTACTGTCTTTCTGGAGGCAGCATCTGTCCCTGAAATAATTTAGGGAGGATGCCAAATGAATAGCCAAAGGCGTGAATGATTTGGTTGGGAAACACCCTGCCACACACTTGACCTGTCAAGCCTCAGTCCTTGTATCATCTGGTGTGAAATTTCGCTTCTAATATCCTGCTTATTTTTCTCTTCCGGAGAATGGTCTCCTTGAAAAACATGGGCAGCTATCTGTCCAGGACATGAAGCATACACAGAACACAAATGCCTAAGTCTTCTTTAAAAAAAAACGTTTTATTTGTTAAAAAAGTAAAAGTAATATACACGCAGAAACAGCAGTGCCGGCTCCTCTTCCTCATCCCTAGATTTGCTCTCAACAGGAATCTATTTCAAGGTATTTTTGCTTTTAGCATTTTCTTCTATACTTCTATACATTTTCTTCTTACATCCACATTTTTAAATTTTATGTTTATCATGCTATTTATTTCTTGATCGATCAATTTTAGACATTATCTACTGATTTCTCATTGTGGCATGATTCTACTCACTTTCTAACACAGCTATTTGCTCTTCCTGGAGTTTGTCTGAACCTCAGTTTGCTCGTTAGTAAAATGTTTGACCTGGCCTCCAAACGTATTTTTTGAGTTGCTTTTCGTCACAGTACCTTTCCTCAAGCACAAAAGAGGGAATAAGAGTGAAAACCAGGTTTTCATCCATTAACTCCCTCCGTCCAGCCCTGCCCTCCCGTCCACCTCCCTCCTGCAATATAGAAGTGGCCCCTGCGGCACAGCTGCGGAACCAGACGAAACATGGGCTCTGAGGAGCTGACCTCCAGATCATTTTCTTCTAATTACGACTAAGCTCCTTTTTAAGTATCAAGCACTAGAAGCCTAAATGAATATTCCCCTTGAGGTTGAAGGCTAACCTAACACATTCTAGATCTTCTCTTAAAAATGACAAAATGCTTCCTTTGGCTCTAAATGCACCACATATGATATCACCATCATTTTTACCCACCTCAATGTTTTATCTGTTTAAACATATACCTGATATCTAGTGTATATCTCTCCCAAAACAGGTATCGGACCAAGTATATGGTCAGAAGCAATGAATTTCAGATAACTGGATTCAATTAACAAGATTTTATTCCGTGTGATAATTTGTCAACTCAGGAATGCACCAGTAATTAAAAGGTTTTTGTGTACTTAAACCAGTGCAAAGCATAAAAGGTATTCAATCATTTTTGAATGAATACATGTAGAATGAATGAATGGGAAGAGAAAGGGAAATCTATTGAGAATCTTGAAAATATTTCAATACAAGACAAACTCTATTACCTTAATTCAGAAAAAACTAGTGCTAAATACATAAGAAATGGATAGACATAACACCTTTAAAAACACGTTATATGTTTGTGGATCTTAACGTGTTAGACAATTTATAGCTATAGAAATAAAGCCTCATTTTCACTTTAGTTCTAGTATCTATTTTCCTTTTGAGATTGCAAAATTTGCACATGCCACAGAAGCTAAATTAAGTAGGTGAAATTAATGATGAATATTCAAACTTCTACAGTTGTCAGGTCTCCTTACATTTAATATAACTCAAATAAGCCATGTCATAATGAATTCCAGGCCTGACTTCAAACAAAGCGAACAATCTGTAGGCCTCTGCAGAACATTTTCTGCAGGGAGCTCTTAACTTTGTTCTCATTATTTAAGCAAGATCTGCATCTGGTGAGAAAGCAGCCACTTAGATTTTAATGAACGACCAGCTCTGTTTTAAGGGGAATCATGAATTTCAACTGACAGAATTAACTGTGCCCTACCAATACAGACCTTTTATAGACCACTTTCTGCATAAACAGTACAGCATAGTGGGTAAGCGTGAAGGCTATAACCAAAGGACCTGCATGTAAAACCCGCCCTGCCCTATACTGTCTGTAAAAGGCCTACAAGCCCATGCTTCCCCATCCATGCTCTACCTCACAGGGGTATTATAAGGCTTAAATGAAATGCAAGGTTTTGGAATTTAGCAAGTGCTCAATAAATGTTAGCTGGTATTATTTATATAACCCATATTTAACATTTCTATAATCCACCAGGGAATTAAGTCCCTATATAAAATCTGACATAGAATTGTGCAGAAAATGGCCTAAACACAATGCCTGAGACCCCCAAAACTAATGAAAACAATCCATATTTGGGGGCAAACCACATGGCTTGCCTGGGAAACTGGCACCAAGCATATTCCTGCAGTTAGACCAACAGAGCTAGATGATTCCATCCACATTTAGTTCCAAGACATAACACAGATCAAGAAAAGAGAGAAAATGAGATGCAGAAAGATTAAAAATGTCACAATTTCAATATTCAACAATAGGTTAGCTATGAAGCCAAAATATGACTAGCTCCCACGTTAGCACGCTCTTCTAACCATGCTAGGCCGAGCCTTACACTGTGCTATGGAAGCTGCATATATTAGTGATTCACAAAGGAGGAACAAGTGCTGAGTTTCCAGCACTTAAAAATAAATCCTAATAAAGAGATGCAGTATAGTGTGGCAGCAAAGAACACCATACTAGGAATCCGAAGACCAGGTTTTTGGTCTTAGCTCTGCCATTCAACAGTCATTTAGTCTCTTAAATTCTTTGTACTTGTAGTTTTCTCTTCAGTTGCCTTATGCTCCTTAGCTGATCATTGTAGAAATCACGTGACATGTTCTGGAAGTGCAATAAACTAGGAGGAGTTGAATCTATGTGCAAATAACCAGGGTTATTGAGGTGTGGGGATGTTTTCGTCCTTATCATTCTGCTACTTTCTTTCCTTCCTCATGACGAGATGTCAGAAAACACAGGAATGGATAGAAAGTGCAGCATTAAAAACACTTTGACTAGTCCTGAGGGCTCCTGGTTTCAACAGACCCTTGTTTGTTAACTTTATCACAACCTTGGTAAATACTCAAATCCCTTTCCTGTACCTGCTTCCCTAGTTTTTCTCTTTTTCCCCTTCAGCACTTACAGGCAAGATGTAGGGTAACACACCATTTTCTTTTTAAGTGACTTAGGACCCAAGTACTTTCTGTCACTTGTGTCATGGTAATCTCTCTTTAATTCTTTAGATGTCTGAATGAAATCCTGGGCCTACATTCTGCAGTAATAAACAACTCTGGTTAAATGGTAATAAATCCCCTTGCTATCATAATAATAATCATGTTATCACAATGAACTTAATCCCAAATAAGAAGCTCTCTCTTTCACAACAGAATGATTTTTGCTTTTAATGTCAACATTCCATTCATCTGAGGCAACTGAGCATTCGTTTAAGATTTTGCTTTATATAAAACCTCATTTCATGCTCATCTTTTCTGCTAACTGCTTCTTCATTGTGGCTGCAATATATTTTTTCTTTCAGGCACCTTCTTCAGGAAAGCCCTAATGGTCAACTACAGAGAAGGCATAAATTCTAGGAATTGATTGTTCTTAAAGGGACCAAGGCTTTAAGCCTACCTGGAACACATATCACCGTGTACCCCATCACCCCAGATTCAAATGGCACCACCTTCCTATGGTTCAGGACTTGGCTCAGGTGCCACCTTCCCTGGGATAACCTTCTTCAACATCCCTATCTAGTGCCACAGTCTGGTGTCCCGGAGGCATCCCTGGTGGTCTCTTGGCTCTCTTGGGTGCTCCTGCGCTTCCTTCTCTCACCTCACATGTTGTCACTGTTGACCTCCTGCCACCATCCCCAATATACCCTGAGCTCGCTGAATGCTGAGACCACTCCTCTTGGTATCTACAGCAATGAGTAGAGCACTAGCAAACCACAGTGATCAGTAAATGCTGTCTGAATATTATATTTCTGATTCAAGGAACTCCAATAGAGTCAGAGCTATAAAATACCATGCGACTAATGTCTATGGACCACTAGAAGTTAATTTCTAGTTCTAAGATAAGTACTTATACATTCCTAGCATCTCTGAGCTCATCAGGAGAAGCACAGCTAGCAGAAGTATGTGAAAGGGCTTATCACACTTTGGGGAGACAGATAAAGATAGGTTAAAAAAGGAGAAGCAAAGACAACTCAGGACTATAGCATGAAACATACAAATGTAAAAATAAAGAGAGCAATCAGGAATTACGGGTATTTTACCTCTTCAACCTGTTCCCTCCTAAAGCTTCAAGGCTCGCTATAATTTGCCAAAAAGAGGGGCTACAAAGGTTGAACCTGGCAAGAGAATACTTAATACTTTGTCTGGTGGCACAAGGAAGCCAACGGCAGGTCTCTCTTTGGGCTTGCCAAAATATCATAAAAGGAACCTGATCATCACTGTCCCTGCCCCTTCCTTCTCCTCTCTGATCTCTATGCTTAAATCAAGTGAAATATTTTCTACAAACACCCCCCCAGAGATATAAAATATTGGGGAGTGCTGTATTACAAAATACATGACTGCCCCATTACTATGATGATTGATGTGGTACATAGAAAAGAAGAATGGGATTTGCTAAATAGAGAACATCAAGGTACACAGAATAAAAGGACAGGATGAGATTACTCACACTGAGTTTATTCTCTTGGGACGTTACGGGCCTTTACACGGCCCCTACTCAGTAGAGATCCCAACAACCCACACAGGACTTCAGTGGAGAGACTCCGCTAACTCAGAAGCAGAGAACATTTGCTATTATGAATGACTCTTACATGTAGAGGTAATAACAGTTTGTGGTCACAGCGATACTCTCAAGGGGAAGGCCAGCTAAATGAAACAGTAGACACAGCAAACCATTTCCCTGGAAACAGTCTTCAGGGTTTTAGATTTTAGAATAGAAGGCCCTTTTTTTTTCAATATACTGTAATACAAAAATCATTATCATGGCCAAACTTTTCTCTGTAAAGGCTGCATCCTGGGACCTCCAACCTCCAGGTGGCAGACCCTAGGAATGAGCAGAAATGACTGTATTTTCTCTTCCCATTCATGAATTGTTGTGGTACCTTAGAAAGCTTCTCTTAGCATTAGTGTTCCTTTCCATTTTTAAAAATGTGTATACTTATGCAGATAAATGCAAAGTTATAGATGTAAAGTTATTAGTTTAATCAAATTCCACAAGACATATTTAAGAGCTGTACTGGTTGTTGGACTGTGTTCTGCTTCCCCTCCGCCTCACATTGTAACTTTTTTTTTTTTTTTTTGACAGAGTGTCGCTTTGTTGCCCTGGCTAGAGTGAGTGCCATGGCATCAGCCTAGCTCACAGCAACCTCAAACTCCTGGGCTTAAGCAATCCTACTGCCTCAGCCTCCTGAGTAGCTGGGACTACAGGCATGCACCACCATGCCCGGCTAATTTTTTCTATATATATTTTAGTTGGCCATATAATTTCTTTCTATTTTTAGTAGAGACGAGGTCTCGCTCTTGCTCAGGCTGGTCTCGAACTCCTGACCTCCAGCGATCCACCCGCCTCAGCCTCCCAGAGTGCTAGGATTACAGGCGTGAGCCACCGCGCCCGGCCTTTTTTTTTTTTTTTTTTTTTTTTTTGCAGGCATTTCCATCATAAGAGAGAAATAAAAGGCAAAAACCATTTAAGGATTAATATTTTCAAAGGTGAACTTTTTTCTCCACATAGATCTTGGCTACTACATAGTCTAATTAACAAACTACAAAAGAACGATAAGCTTTTACAAATGGGAAAAATTAAACCAGCTGAAACTCTTCTTAATTATGAATTATCCTAACAAAGGAATACTTTATTTATTTATTTATTTTGGGATACTTTTTAATGTTGCTGAAAATTATCTCAAGAATGTTTCCCAAGAAAGGATTTTTCTTATAAAGAAAAAAACCCTCGTATTTGTTGGCTTTTGGTAACACATTTGGTCCAAAATAAATGGGATTAATAAACTTAATTTACCTTTTATAATTCCTCTCCACAAAAAGTAAAGACAAGATGAGATAGCATTCAACATTTCTATATGAGACTTATCCTATCAGAAACAAATTGCAGGCGGAAATGAAAGAATCTTTGATTATAATTTGAATCCATATAATGAAATAAAGAACTTCAGCAAAGGTAAATATAAAAGGTCATGTAAAAGTTAATATAGTTAAATATAAAGTAAAAATACAAAAATATAAAAGAGAACAAGGTATTTTTGTAACTTTTCCTCTAGAAGATTATAAAGACAGATGCTTAGCGCAATAATTATAAATATGTCCTGATGAGTATATTTATAATTTAAGGATAACTATAGTTTGTATAACAAAAGCAGCACAAAGAGAGTGAGTGAAGGTATATGAGTATACTTTTTTATACTAATAAAATTAAGTTAATCCAAACTAAAAAACTTATTCACAAAGATTTATTCTCAACTTCATAACAATATAATTATGGTTCTCTTTATCCCTTCAGAATCCAGACTCCTACTGTAATAAAAATAAAATATAAACCTGTTTTAGAAATAGAACTCTCATTTACAAGCTTTGCTTGTTTCCAGTAAATGACAAAGTGACTGAATTTCTTTGCTTTTGTGGTCTGAAAGTTATACTCAGGAACACATTTCCACTATACAATATTGAGAACAAAACACTTTCTTTATGCTGTTAACGATTACGGTACTTGCCAGAAAGAAAAGTTTAACAAAAGAAAAAGAAAGCCCAGAGGCAGGATACATGGACTCTGGGCTTGGTTTTGCTCTTCATTTTTCACTTGACTTTTATCAGAGTATTTAATCTTGATAGAATTTGGTTTGTCTGTCTTTGGAAGGGAAATATAAGACCTATCTCACAAGAGCATTATAATGACAAAATGGAGAAAGCTAGTAGGGAACACCTTGGAAAAAATTAAAAGTGCTCTCTATATGTTCAAAGTATTAGTATTTGAAAAATTAACAAGTGTTTATTGAGCCATTACATACATGAGGCATCATTCTACTCGGTGCTTATAAGAGGTAAAGCCCCTGCCCTGGGGAGCTTGCACTCCACTGAAGAAGGGGGATGAAGGATCATGGGAGGAGGTAAGACTTCTGTTTTATACAATCGGTAGTCAGAGAAACCTTCTCTGGTATTTTGAGTCTGAGTGAAGTAAGGGAGTGAACCTTGCAGATATCTGGGGAAAAGCCTTCTAGGCATAGAGAATAACAAGTACAAAAGCCCCAGCCAGCATGCACTTAGAATGTTCCAGAAATTTTCAGGAAGTGAGTGTGGCTGGAGTTAAGCTGGTGACAGGAAGAATGATAACAGATGGAATCAGGGAGGTAAGGGAGATGGGTCAACAAACCACATTAGCCTTAGAGACAATGGTAAGACTTTGGACTTGAATCTAAGAGAGATGGGAAACCATGGAGAGCTTTTGGACTGAGGAAGAAGTGACATGATCCCCTTTACATTTTTTAAAAATCACTCTGGCCACTGTATGAAGAGAAGACCCTGTGCATGTATGCGTGTGTGCCTGCATATTTTTTCCCACCTAACCCTTCTCCATTTGCTCTCTGACAAAAGAGACCTAATGGTAACTTCCTTAACACTCGAGGTCCTCGCATACCCAGTGTCCATTCCCTCATTCCCTGCAACACTTCAGTCCCTATCAACTCTGCCCCATCCCTCAGATCTTCTGCAAATGCTCTGTACATCCCGTGGGAAGCCTCCTTTTTGCTCCTCTGACATGGTGCTGGGAATCAGGTGCTGGACTCTGCACACTCAGCTCTGTACATCCTCTACCTTGTGTACTGACTTCTATGACTCTCTCCCCATGAAACTCTGAGCTGCGTGGAGGAAGGACCACATCTCTCCCTTTTTATTTCCTCAGACTCTATCATGATAGTGCCTCACACATAGTAGGTCCTCAGTAAATATCTGATGCCTGCATAAACAAGTAAATTAACACATTCACATAAGGTAATTCTACCAAATTTCAAGAAAAAGCATCAAAGAATATTCCTTTGGTCATTCATAATATCTAGAGGATAGAAGGCATTAAACCAGCAAAGTCATAAATTGTTGCCTCATTTGTCTATGCTTTTGTGGAGGTAGAAGTGAGCCAGATAAGAAGGGAGAGAGAACAGAATGTGGAAACACCTAAGAACAGGAAACAACATGAAGTGTTTGTGGAGATCCCAACAGGACTGGTGTCCTGGAAGCAAGGATGAGGTGGGCTGCTGGGAAGCCCATCACAAAGGCAGGTGGGCCAAGGAGAACCAAGCAGTGCTTACTGCACTGAAGGAGTCTCAATAGCAACATCTCCATCCAGCTTCTGTTTTAGACTGGTCAGCCTGGCAGTGCTGTGCTTGATTACCAGGAAGCAGGGTCAGCCCAGCAGTTAGGGAACCCTTGGGATGCTGCAACAGCAAGCCATGCAGATGTAACAAGGACTCAAATAGGAATGAAGAGAGTAGCGATACGACGGTGAGAGCAGACTGCAGGAGTGCCATGGATGCAGTATTCATAGCACCTGGTGTAGGTGTGGGTAGGGACAGCAAGGCACCATGGATGTCTTGCCAGATGAGGGCTGGAAAATCATTATTTCTCTAGTTGGGCCAAATGGGAAGAACATACTTAGGGAAAATGATGATGGTTTCAGTTGTGAATGTCTTGCAGCTGAGGTGACCAGGTGGAACAGTCTACAAAGCAGTTAAAGATACAGTTCTAGAGCTCATCAGAAAATTCCAGTGAGGGGAAGAAAGGATTACGAAGCCACTAAGTGAAAAATAGTTGGTGCTAAAAATTTCGATGGCCAAGAAAGCTGCAGAGCGGAGGGCCAAGAATGGAGTTACGAGGAGTCCTGGCAGGCCCGTAAAGGAGGGGATGGGCGTCTGTGAACGCAAGTTGGTGGAGCAGCTCTGCCACTCTTAGCACAGGGTTTACAACTTTGGTCAAAGGCTGTTGCTGAAGTTAAAACCTTTATCAGATGGACAGAAGAGAAACATAGGAAGTCTAATGTTACCGAGTATACCTTTAAGGACATGATTCAGAAATTACACACACCGCAAATGCTCAAATCCCACTGACCCAAACTTGCAGGCATGGATGCATCTATGTAGAATGGAGGCTGGGAAATGCAGTCTGGCACTGAGTTACTGTGTGCTGGACGTAACTTGGAGGATCCTGATACAAAAATGAAGAAAGAGAAATGGGTACCAAAGGGTACAATTAGCTTCTCAGATTGTTTTCTTTTAAGCACATTGTTGATATCTGCACCACTGAAGCAAGAAGAGTTTTGATGAGGAAAAATGAATAAGAGAGAAAGGGGTAATTCTGAAACCTGAAGATCCAGGAAAGGGAAATGTCGGTGGAATGCTGGTGCAGAGGGAGCTTTGCGAGGATGCAGCCCGGTGTAGTAGGATGAACACAGGCTGGACCAAACGGAATCACCCTCCCAGCTCTGCCCCTTCCCTGGACAAGCTTCTTGCCTGCCTATGCCCCGATCTTACTTCAGAGGGCCACTGAGAAGCTAAGGAGATTAGCACATACGATGCCAAGCACAAAACTCCACCTGGTAAGGACTCAAACTGTTACTCCTTTCCTTCCTTCTCTTCCCGTTTTTAGAGGGCAGAAGACAGAACATGCCAAGGAATGAAAAAGAAGTTTAACAAGGAACGTGGCTGGATACCAAAAAAACTTTGCCTAGTTCACAATTTTGCCTTGAACCCTGATTTCTAAGTTTAACTGTGAATCATGTTACCATGCCAGTCTGACTCTTGGGCCTGCCGTCCATCCCAGAGGTAGTGGGAAGGTGGGGGGGGGGGCGGGTTTGCTCTGGAGTAGTAACAGTAAACAAACAGGTTTCCGGTTCCAGAAGCTGCTAGTGCATGAACTAAAGGGAATGGCTGGCTGCAAAGGCTTGCAAGGAAAGTTTCCTTTGTCTGATTAAAACAACAACAAAAAGGCATGTTTTTAAAGGTCAGGCAATGCTACATTTGTAAACAACCTGAATCTGTAATCCTACAGATGAAGAAAAAGAATAAAAAGGCCCAACCTGAAAACTGGTTAACTGGTCCACCCACTTATGGGGGAAAAAGTAGCAGCACAAGAATACAAGATTATATTTCTTTTCTCAGGTTTTAATCCTTCATTGTAAACTTTTCACTCCCAGGTCTTATAAAACTCTAGGGATTAGTTCTCTAGGCTGTTCACTTAATCATAAGGCAGCAGTAAGTTACCTGGCATGTCTAAAAGAGCAGATCATTAACTGGAGAGGTTACCTGCAGTGAAAAACCTCTCCTCTCCACCCTCTTCTCAGACCCTACCAACCTTTGACCAGAGCAAAAGATGCAGGGAAGAAGTGGTGGGGCCTCCATGTTCCCTTGAGCTAGGCCAGTAACAAGCCCAAGTGAACAATACAGATTAACACCCACACATTCTAGGACCACAGGTAAAACGTGATGGTGAGGAGAAGAGAAACTGTTGGTTTTCTAAGGCTAACTATTAAGTGTGAACAAATTATTGTTTTAATCACAAGTACTTTTTTTGTTGGTTTGTTCAAATGAAAGTATCTAGGGAAAAAATACCTAACTCCAATTCTGGTCTAGAACTCAATTCTAATTTCCCCACTGAGAGAAGAGAAAAGGAAAGGTAAAAACATGGTCTTGCCTCCGTGGAAAGCTTTAATAAGGGATTTCTAGTCTGAAGTTTGAGGCACCATTTATTTTCCTCTATTAGAAATTCTAGCTGAGGAGAAAGAAAAGACTTCAGGAAAAAAAAAAAAAAAGAAAGAGGAGAGAGAGAATTGGCTAAATACAGTCCTAATGTTTTGAAAACGAATGCACAAAAATAATCTAAAATAAGTGAGACTTCAGTGCCTATGTATCAACAGTAAAGTTAACAACAAAAGGAAAGTTGGAAAGAGTTTTATCCAAACACACATTATGTTCCAGAAAAGACTTGGATTTGATTTGCATGCTTGGCATCCTCTTGCCTCTGAAATGAAGCATTTTGGATGATTTTGCAAGGCATCTCTCCGAAGTTACCTGGCTGGTTCCATTTCTTTTTTTTTTTTTTTTTTTATTTCATCTTATTGTTATGGGGGATACAGAATTGCAGGTTACATACGTTGCCCATGTACCACCTTTCCCCCCAAGTCAGAGCTCCAGGCGTGTCTGTTCCCCAGGTAGTGCACGTTGCACCCATCATGTAGGTATATGTCCCTCCCCCCCACCCCCCCTTCCCGAGTCAGCACCTTCAAGTGTTACCATTCCCCAAACGGTGTGCAATGCACTCATTGTGTAGGCATACCCCCATCCCCTCCCCCACCCCCACCTCAGTCTGATATCCGATTGGTGTCGTTCCTAGATGTGTATTTAAGTGATGTTCAGGGAAACCAATTTGCTGGTTCCATTTCTATTGCTCCATATTTATGCACCACTGCTCACTTCCCACTGTTTACTAAACAATTTATGATAACTCGGATTTACTGCTGCTTTCACAACAAAATCATTTTGTGGCACACATCTCTCTGTGACAGAACCCCCCACCCCCACCCCCGGGGAAGCAGATGAGGTGCAAATCTTCCAGTTCCATGCTCTTACATAATGCGGTACCAGTAAATAAAAACAGAGCAAATGAATTACCACTTCCACTCAGATCAGCAACTCTCCAAGTGAGCCTAGTAGATCAAAGAATAAAAAAGAATGCACAAAGGGCATAAAAGATGAAGAATATCTACCATTCAGTATCAACTTTTCAAATTAGCAGAAGCCAGTGGACTCAGGTCAGGAAAACAATTAAGCTCATTTGGTTCAGACACCGAGTCTGGTTCAAGGAAGAAAGTTAATAAAAGCCATTCTGACTGGGGTAAGGTGATATCTCATTGTTTTGATTTGCATTTCCCTGATGATTAGCCACATTGAGCATTTTTTATATGTTTATTGGCCACTTGTCTATCTTCTTTTGACAAGCTTCTGTTCACGTCTTTTGCCTACTTTTTAATGGGGTTGTTTTATTTTTTTTTTCTTGCTGATTTGCTCAAGTTCTTTGTAGGTTCTCGGTATTACTCCTTCATCATTTGTATAGCTTGTGAATATTTTTTCCCATTCTGTAGGCTGTCTGTTTGCTCTGCAGGCACACTTATAATCATAACTCAAGTAATATAAAAGAGAGCCATGTAACTAAAAAGATTTGTACCCCCATAATACTTTGAAATAAAAAGAAAAAAAGAAAAAGTCAAACTTAAGCACAAGATTCCCTAAACGGTTATTTGTCTTAGTCTGTTTGTGCTGCTATAATAAAATACCTTAAACTGGGGCAGGAGGCGGGAGAAGAAAGTTACACTGATAGCTCTGGGCTGAGACGACAGGGCTTCGGAGTCAGACACATCCAGGTCTAATCTCAGTTCCACTAGTTAGGTGACTTCAGAGGTCAGGCTACTTGACCTCTGTGAAGCTCTGTTTCTGGACATGTAAAAAATACCTATGTCAAGCTCATGGGCTTGTACAAACAAACACATACAGCGTGCTTAGCATACTGCTAGCACATGGTATAAGCCCCCAAATGGTAGCTATTATCACCATAGGATGAAGGAGGAGGAAGAGGAAGAAGACTGAATGTAAGTTTCATGAGATCAATGATTTTGGTGCAGTCTTGGGCACTGCCAAATCCTGGCACTCAAATATTTGATGATTTATCAAAACAAAAGTATAATACTTTTCAGAATAAGGACATTTGCTATCATTAAGTCCACCATTTTCTAACACCTTCTGGAAATGGCACCTCACAGCTTCGGTGAAAGACCATATTATCCATTTCAAAATAACTGTTGTTAAAACCCATATTCTGTTGTGCTTTTCATTTTACACAGATAACAACCACTATAACCATCTTAAAACCTGAATCAATACATCTGCCCAACATCTCTTCACCACCTTTGGAGACATTAAAGCTTTTACTTTTAATAGGTATGCAGGGCAAATATTTGAAGAACACCCTGATGTTTGGCTTCACTCAAAGTTAAACAACCATTTAGCTGAATAATAATAAATAACTGCCTTTATTTGTCATCTTTCTTACTAAAATATAAATGCTATCACCTTGAATGAGCCAGAGAAAACATAAAAAACCACGGTCAGGTGACCTGGTGTATTGGGTTTCTACGTATTGTAAATTTGAAAAAGCAGCACTCAGGGAACAGAGTATCTTACCTTTGCTGAATGCTCCATGGTGACCACCACTTTGGTTTTGGAACTGGACACTAAATCCATAGCACCACCCATTCCTTTCACCATCTTCCCCTGAAAAACAGAAACAGAAAATAAGTAGCTCTATATCTTTGACCTCTTTAGTGTGCGACAGAACAAAATTACTTGCAAAAACAAGCCACTGGAATCATTAACAAGAAAAACTCATTGTCTTTCATTGCTTAGTACTTGAAACTTTGCGACCTAATATTTTGCTACTCTATTACTCTATGGTTGAAGGATAAAGTTCAGAATAAATGTTATGTCATGTTTATTAAGTGTTGCTAACATGATTTTGTTGATGACATATTAGCAATAAGACAAATAGTGTGTAAGAAACATTTTAAGAACCTTTCTGGAATTCTAGGACTTTATTATAATTATTACAAAATATCAGATTAAAATCCAAACACCCCTGACATCCACTTCTTTCTTTTTAAACGCATAATCGACACCACTGAGTCTTCAATTCCAGGCACTTTCTAAGGCACTCTTTTGGATTTCCCGCGGATTAAAATGCCGTTAGGTAGTACACTGAGGCACTAATGGTATTTCTCTAATAATGATTAATACGAAAGGTGGGTCTGTCTTTCTAACACTTGGCATTCATCTTACTCTTAGAAAAATAAAACAAAAACATATTCCTGTGAAGCAAAAACAGAACACAGAAGCAGAGTTCACCATCCTTTCACCATTACCATTCTATTTTTGTTCATTTGTCCACCCCTCATGCATTACGCATTTACCTACCGCCTCTCACGTGCCCCACATTCTGACAAATTCCCACTGTCTACTCTGCCTCCTGGTTACAGAATTTTGGAAAAAGCCAGTGTTTCCAGAGATGACAAAATAAATTCTTACTAAAGTAGACTGAAGAGCAATGTCTTCTAACATCAAAACCTCCTTAAAATGTTATTTATTTTTTAACCCAAATCCTCTTGCTGATTTGCCAGTAAACTCTGAGAGGGCTCTCAGCTCCTTTCTCATAATTTTAGAGCTAGAAGATTAGGACATGCACTCAACGCTTGGCTTTAAAATGTGGTCTTGAATCCCATGATATCAGAGACATCTTGGAGGTCGATGTGACACAGCATGAACTGCATTAGATGAGCAGTATAAAGGGAAGGAGCACGTAATCACGATGTCTTTGTGGCCTAGAGTCTGCCACTGAATGAGATGGACGGCAGCTGGCAATAGCTGGAGTGTGGGGAGAAGTGCAAGGTACAAAATGAGTCTGGTTTCAGACGTGTAAGTTTGAAGTGAAGCAGAATATCCATGTGGAAATGCAAAATCTTAAACTTCTATAAGTGATGCCTTCATTCTTAGTCAGCTGCAACTTTAATAACTGGGCACCAATTTATTAAATCAGTCATAATATTTCTGTAGAGAACACTGATACCTTTATGGCACAAAATGTGGGTAAGTCAGAGAGGGAAGCAATGAATGTGTATCATAAAGTTTGAGATTTTTAGAGCAACAAAAGACACTAATGCAGCTCCATGATAAAATGTCTCCACCTGCCATGGTGAAAATATTCAGACAGCCTTAGCCTTCTATAGACAGTGTCAGGGGTGAGTGCTGGAAGGATGAGGAAGCAGCAGCCAAAGAAAACCAGAAACAAAGCAAGCATGTTAAAAATTCCACAAATTAGAATATACCACAGGCAAAGTTTGTTTCCTGTGACATAGTGGTTACATAGATAAAAGCTTATGACAGCTTCTAACAGGAAGCATGTCCAATTTAGGTGAATCTGATTTACGCATTTTAAATCACTGTCAATTAGTTAAGAAATATTTATAGAGCACCTACTGGGTACAAAACGCTGTGATGACAGGAAGATAAGGCACTATAAAACATGGTGGATGAGCCATCTCTTTGTTTCTGTTAAAAACAACACTCTTGCTTGACTCAATATAAATGAATAGCCTTCACCACTCAAAGAGATTCAAGTGCTTTGATGTTTCATCCCCAAAGCACATGCTACAAATTTCAAAGCACTATGTTCATACTTAAATTTAATGTTTGTTTCCAAGAATGAAAAATGCACAAGACTAGGTACAGAACACCTGAGATCTCTTCTGTTAATTATGAGACATCAGCAAAACAACAAATCTCTCTGAAGTTAGGCTAATTAGCTATACACCAGGAATAAAAACATCTGTCCTATCATAAAGCTGTGGTAAGCACTGTATGAGATAATGTATGAAAGTGTGTGTAGTAAATAAAATTTATAAATGTATTCACTTATATCTTCATTCAGTCAATTCAACTTACTGAATGTCTAGTATAAGTCTGGTACCATACTGGGTGCTGGAAAACAGGGTTCTTTTCCTTGAAAAGCTCATTGTCTGGGGAAGGGAAAGTATCCATGAGTAACCAAAGAAACTCTGACCGAACTTCCTTCCTCTAAAAGAAGTATTCTCCACTTCTGCCTCATTCCACGGTAGAGCTAGCTAAGTGCCTTTTCCCTATGTCCTCAGTATGTCATTCTATCACAGTGCATTTTGACTTTTCCCTTCCCTTCCCTCCCCTCCTCCCTTCCCTCCTCCCTTCCCTCCCCTTCCCCTTTCTCTTCCCTTCTTTATCTCCTTTCTCTCTCTGTTTCTTTCCATTATAAGAATTTGGATGAGTGAACAGATGAATGAATTAACCTAACATAGGTATGTTCAAGTTCTGGCAGAACACTGAGGATGCAACTGCTAACTGTGCTCGGGGACACAGGAAGGGAAGGAAGCAGCTCAGAGGATATCAAAAAGGAGGAATTTCACAAAAAGTAGTTTGCCAGGTGGGAAGAACAATATTGCAAAAGAGAAGAGCAGTATCTTCTAATAGGAAGGATTTCTAACAGTTTAACAAGAAAACCTTCAAGTATTTGATTTTCCTACCCTTTTAGTATGTTCATTGTATCAGAAAAATAAAATGTTTCCCTCCATTTCAATTCCCAAAGGATTTCTGAAACAGAAGCAATTACTAAAGGAAGACAAGTCATTCCTATCTACACTGGCAGAAAAAAATTCAGAGTTATACAAGGCACATTCTCTGATGCCAAGTGAGAAATTCATCATCATCCTTCAATCTAGGTTAGCCAGGCATTCTTTTGGGACCCCACTGCTTGCATTTCTTAGTTCTCTGTGGCACTTAGGGGTGGTCATGTGTCTGAGTCCCAGACAATGAAAGAAAGGGAGGTGATATCTGTGATTTCCAGGCTCTGGCCCATAAAAATCTCTTCCATGCAATCCTTCATGCTCTTTCTCCTGCAATCTGGACATTGATGTTGAGGTGACCGTAGAAGATGGCTGAGCTTCCCTCAGCTTGCGTCCTTAAATGACCATGTGTAGCAGAGCCCACTTATTTGGAACCACAGTGAAACAGGAATGTATAGAGTGCTAAGCCACTGAAACTGGAAGGCTTACTTGTTATAGGAGCTAGCGTGACTCCTAACGATGTGGTGCCAAATGAGTCAATATGGAAGACTAAGGATTCAGTGTGGAGTTAGAGCTGACTGTTACAGCTGCACAACAGAGGGGGGCCTGAGGCAGCCTCTTCAGGAGACATTTTACTACTCTCCTCGAGGGAGATTAATATGCCAGACACTGTGCCAGGCACAGTAATCCACCTCTTTATCCACATGTCCAATACATCGCTTGACATTTAACAGAGGAACAATGTACATGCTGAATGAATGATTAAAATTAGAGAGTTTATGAATGGAAGAGATTATGGGAAGATGAGAAACAGCACTACAAGTTAAAGGAACAGCTGAAAAGGGATACAGACCCCACTCCATCCTCATCTTCCTCCCCCAAATTCAACATCCTATTCAACATACAAAACAAGAACCTGATAAAACAAGAAGATTAAGAAGCTAAAAATATAGCTTTAAATAAATCACGAGAGGAAAAGTGATACTTGGGAAAAAATAGGCCTATAATGAAGAAGAGCTCTGGGCATGATTGAAATACTGGGCCAGAGTGACACAAAGTGTGGCTTTCTTTAAAATCTTATCAGCAAACACACATTTCTTGAATGGTGCAATGTTAGTTCTGAAATGCATTCTGGCTAGCATAATGGAGAGATGATTGCTGGATCCTCATTTCACAGTCAGCTCATCTTTTTGCAGTTAAGGATTGACCCTGTTATCAAGTATGGAAAGAATTCTGCAATAAAATGAGCTAGCAATGCTGCATGCTCCATTATGACACAGCTATACAATTTGTCTAAAAAGATACTGATTCAAGTATTATCCTCAATTTACAAATATTTATTCAGGGTCTATTATAAACCAGGTACCAAGGTAGGAATTAGAAATAAAAGATGAATATATTATCTACTTTTTCCCCTAGAAAATAGATTAGAATTAAAATTAATGTCATCAATATATTTCATCTACTTTGATCCTATTTCCTAATACCAGAATTTTAAAGAAAGTGAAAGGAAAACTACATTATGAAGGCAATAACATTAAAAATATCAAGGTATCAAAGTACAAATATTAAATTGCACTCCCAAAGAAAGAGTAATTCAAGTTCTAGACACGACCTTGGGTGATATTTTAAGGATTTTATAAAAAGGTGAAATGAATGCATTTGAACAGTTCTGTGCAAAGCTATTTAAAATAAAATACAGAACACACTGAAAATTATTCTTGCCACCACCTTTATCATTAGGACATAAATAGTAATGGCTCATTTCCAGATTTTTTTACCTCTAAATATTCTGGTCTTCAGTGAGAAACAATTTATAATATACAGAAACAATTTTTAAAGCATTTTTAAGTAATGCTATATACCATAGTAGAAAATGTCAATCTACTGGAAATAAAAGGGAAACATAGCCGTGGAGTGATTTATTAATAAAGCTAAGGCTTGTTGCTGAATATTAAACACTGGAACATTAAGTACCCACCTCAATCCAAATGTAAGCCTCCGTATTTCAGGCTTCCCCACTATTAAAAAATGTGCTAGGAAAAAAAAAAAGATCCTCTAAACATGCTCCTATCTAAAGAGTAGGAGAGAGGGAAACTAAGAAGGATAATAATGACATTTGTTTAAGCACAAAAAAGCATGTTATAACTCCCTTCTTTAGGGAAAATACAAAATTTATAATTTGCCTAGTTTAGCACAGTTATAACAAAGTTATATCAGAATATTTCTCTTTTCGGTATTATACTTTATTTTCAAAACAAAAAGAAAGTGGTTTTTCTTTCAAAGATTTACTGTATTTCCTGGGACAGGTGACTTGATCATATAAGCCAACTAATACAGAACTAGAAATATAATTATATTCTCTATTGCTAGATATGTTAGCAAAGCTGCTTATAATAAATATCAATTATCAATTATAATATGCACTTTTAAAAAGGCATGTCAAAAAAGCATTATTTTATAAACTCAAAATTTTACTTTAATAAGTTCTCTTGTTCCTGTTTTTTCAGGGACGTTTTACATCCATGAACCCGTGTTCCAGTTTCTCCATCCTCTCGCTCTACAGGTCTTCTCTGTGCTTCCCTCCCAGAGATAAACTTCTTCTTTGACTGTGCCCTTGAAGTGAGGACTGTACTCAATCAGTTCTCCAATAGTTAATCGACTGATTTAGTAGATACCTTGTGGGTTTACTTTACTATATTCCTGGATCTATCTACTGCATTTTACCATCTATACCTTATAAGAGGCACCCTGTCTCCTCTCTAGGTACCTCCCCCACATCTAGCAATTTAAAATACAATGGGGGCCCTCCAACACCCCATGCAGCTATGACTGCCATTGCTCTATTATATTTCTTCTGATTAATCAGGCCAGTGCCTGACCACCCCTAATTAAGATCACCTGTCACCGTTGTAAGGCACTGCCTTGCTCAGTGCAATATAAGCCTCTTACCTTCTTTATTCATCTCCAGCCCAGTACAGTGACTGATAAATAATAGATTTTTTCCCGTATGTATTTAAGTAAACTGAATTCCATCTCCAAGTAAAAGTTTTTGTTTCTAAAAATATAATATCAGAAAAAAAAATTAAGGTACACTAATGAAGCTAATCAAAACTGAGGGCTTTACCTACAGAGAACAAGAAGGGGGAAAAAAGAGGTGACTGAAACAAGATGTAAAATTAAAACCACCTTAGGAAGTAGCAAAGTTAAAAGTTCAGCAATTCCTTGGCTGAAGTGGGAGCGGCCAAGATGGAATTGGGAATATGGTACTTTGAAATTGATCTGAATAAGGACATTACTCTTTTTATCCTCTTCTGAATGCTAAATAGATGTTACTTAATAAATATCTAAAGTACACTGAATTTCTCTGTTGTTTTTCAACTGGGGAGAAAAATCATTTATAAGATACCCAAGGAAAAGAACTAAGAAACCTGATATACCTCAACCATTTGCCATTAATTACACATCTACTTAATACCTGTTAGGTGCTCTGTGCTATCCTCTGAGAATACAAAACTCCCACCTTTGGATAGCTTACAGTTATTGAATGCCCTCTTATGTTCCTGAGGCTGAAAGAAATCAAGAATGCAAATTCTAAAATCCTAAAGCTATCATTTCTATTTTCTTTCAAAGATTCACAAAGGGTAAAGTCCATTTCCCTTAGAAGGGCAAAGGAGTAAACTCTATTATAGTTAATATAATTGTAATAGAACCAATGATATGTACTGATTCAAAAATATTTTATGATAACTACGTGTATTACATTATTTGATAGACATGCACATTTCCTAGCTCCAGGTAGAATACTAGAAAATAAAAATTTACTCTCTATACCAATTTATACTAGAAACTGTATGTACCAAAACCACATCAAATTTCTTTAAAACACTGTCTATTGCCAAGTGAACCTGAAGAAACAAAAAAATCCCAGTATAAGTGAAACTCAGTTTATTACCATGATCAGAATCTTTATTCATTCATTTATGATAAGATAGTCTGGAGCAAACATTTATGCAGGTGAGAAAATTTCACAATTATAATAGGTCTGATTCTTAAAAAAATCAATTAACTTCAAATTAGAACAATGAGTTCTGTTCCTAGCTACTAACTACACTGATTTCTCTCATTTCATAAAAGAATAAATATCATTCAAGAGGGTCTCCATAGTTCACTTATGAAACCTCATCACTCCAAGTAAAAAAAAAGTTCCAGTGCATATAAAATTGATTGTCAATTATACAAAAGTCATGAACTTCACCTTTGTATAGGACGTTAGTAGCCATTTATTAAGTGATATTTAGAACTATGAAACTAATGTATTTTCTTTGTCTAAGGTACAATCAATGTGTGACCAAGTTTTTTATTGTTATAAATGAGGCACTTTGAATAGGTTAACTTCCTTATACAAGGTCAGATAGACTAATGCTCTAATCTCTTTGCTGGATTTAAAAAGTGGAAAGCAAGAGAAAAACTGTGTTATTCCTAGCTCTTTTTAAAAAATATATATATATGCCTATTTAATTCAGATACCTAGAGCTGTTATGAATTTGAGAGGAATAAAGACATTCAAACACCAACAGAAAATGATTACTTTCATATTTGTTTGAGTATTCAAATGCTTATGTAACTCTTCAATCCATCTGGTTTATAAAACTGAACCTTTGAACACAAACAGAAGCAGCAAAGTTCTCATTACCTTTTATAAGTTGCTAAGTATCAAACTGCATCATTTCATTATGAATTAAATTTGAAGAACATCACAGATTTAAAAACAAAAGTATACAAGTACCTGATTCTTTTTAATTCCACTAATACCTAGCATTGCTGCTCAATGAAATCTTTCCAATCTCTGTAACAAACTAAATGGTATTGGGTCTATTTTTTTAATATATATTTTTTATTTCAGAATATTATGGGGCTAGTACATGACTTTCATGTAAGTTATGGTTTCATTATTTTGTATTACTGATGTGGAAAAGAGGGAAAATTTTTTTAACTATTGTATTTATTTAAAACCAATTGACAGGTTCAAGCACCTGTCTTCAAAAAAGCCAGCAGCTTTTTTTATTTATTTATTTTTTTAACATACTCAAAGTAAGATTTGGCCTAAACCCTTAATACCTTCCTGCACAGCCATGCATCTAAACACCTTCAGGAGATGTTACATAAGGGAGAAGAACATGAAGCAATTTGAACTTTTCCCCTGTATAACAGAAACAAGGTAAAGCAAATTCAGATCTTTTTGAATGAATGGCTGTCATGTTTAATATACTTGGAGCTCTATAAAACTAGAACCACTATCATATATGCTTACAAAGATATATACTTCTTAAGTAAGTCCCTTGCTTGCTTCAAAATTTAAGGATGATCTTTTTCCTGGTCAGTCATTTCAAGGGAACAATAAATAAAGTAGAAAAGGATGAATTGTTTTGCATATTTCTGTGGAAGAATGGAGAACATTTATACTTTGAGAGGGTTCAGAAAATTCACTGTACAGAATGAACAGCTTATATATACAAGGCCTGTCTGGAAAGTATCCAGCTATTATTAATATAACAAGAATGGTGGGTTTTTTTTCATATTAAATGGCTGGATACTTTCTGAACAGACCTTGCACTATCTGTGCAATTTTTCTTGGCTGGGGTAAAACAGAAAAATCCAGTAGTTCTTCTAATCCAAAATGGGATGAACAGCTAACTGTTAATGTAACCCCAAAGACTACATTGGAATTTCGAGTTTGAAGTCACCACATTTTAAAAGCAGATGCTACATTAGGAAGAGCAATGATAAATTTGAAACAAGCTTTGTTAATACACAATAGGAAATTGGAAAGACTGAAAGAACAATTAAAACTTTCCTTGGAAAACAAGAATGGCATAGCACAAACCGGTGAATTGATAGTTGTGCTTGATAGACTGGTGATTGAGTAAGAAAATCTAACAAACTGTAACTCATCTCCAACCACAGAAATATAGCAAAATGGCGATGTCTTACATGAAAATGGAGAGCCTTCAGCAAGGACAACTACGAGGTTGGCCGCTGAAGGTATTAATGAAGTGGATAACCACGTACCTACAAACACACTAGTCCAAAACTCATGCTACTCATATGTAGTTAATGGAAATAACACACCTTCATCTCTGTCTCAGGTTATTGCCAGACCCAAAAGTACACCAGCTCCCAAATCACTCACATCCGTGCCTGCCAAAGACACCATCAATGGAGAATCGACCTCATTTGCACCAGCTGATAATGCTTCTGCCACGGGTACTCTAATTGTGTCTGAAGAAAAGGCCTTGTTTTCAAACTGCACCAGTACTATTGTCAAAGATCTTCCAGTCCAAGAAATACTGACTTCCTCAGAAAACAATGAATGTATTCCTCCACCAGTGCAGAACTGGGATCTGAAGCCAGAAGTATATTAGACCATGACACCTCTAACCCTGCTTTTGAAGCAGCCGAATGAAGACAGCCAGATGGGTGTGTGGAACCTGTACAGCAGCAGTCTGGAAATGCCAGCACAGAAACTTTGCCATCAGGGTGGGAACAGAGAAAAGAACCTCATGGTAGAACATATTACGTAGATCATAGCACTGGAACTACCACATGGGAGAGACCACAACCTTTACCTCCAGGTTGGGAAAGAGGAATTGATGACTATGGGAGAGTTTATGATGTCAATTGTAACAACAGAACAACAACATGGCAGCAGCCTACCTAGCTCTGTTTCTGTTTTTTTTTTCATTTCAGCATATTATCGGGGTACAGAAGTTTAGGTTACGTATATTGCCCTTGTCCCCCGCCCCCCACCCAGATCAGAGCTTCAAGCGTGTCCATCCCCTAGACAGTGCGCATCGCACTCACTATGTTTTGAAGCTGCAGTTTCAGTTTTCACAGATTCTATTCATAATAAAGCAGAGGTGAAAACAACATCAAACAACCTGGTGAAGTGAGTTCACCTTGTTTTATCAGGCCTCCTACAAAAGGCAACGATAGAAAAAGCTTAAGCAAGTATTTCAGGATAG
The DNA here is from genome assembly GCF_041146395.1 of Eulemur rufifrons. Lineage (NCBI taxonomy): Eukaryota > Metazoa > Chordata > Mammalia > Primates > Lemuridae > Eulemur > Eulemur rufifrons. The sequence goes on from NC_090999.1 coordinate 28,171,829, forward strand.
ATATAAGGGGATTTTTTTCATTTAAAATAATTAAGTATTATACTATAAATAAGTTATTTTACTTATTTATTAAATACAACAAAGCACTGGAACTTCTGGTCCTGTACACTATCCAGAAACAGAATAAGTAACATATTTAAAAATACAAGTTATTTTCTTCCTTTCTTTGGGTCACTCAAAAATGTATTAGAATCATATAAAATTGCCCACATATGATCATGTATGACCTACAAACACAGGAATTTCATATGATTGGCTCAACCTATGTTCTCCTGGTAGGGGTTAAAAGATCGCATTTACTGGTAATGAATTTTTTAAAAGGCTTATATATTTTTAGGAGGTCCTTGATAATCACTACAAAAAATGACAGCTAAAATACAAACAGAAAGGTAACAATTAATCATTTTTATGTGTCTACATGTACTAAAATATATCAATCCCCTCTACTCATTCACATGGAATATGAAATTATTACTATTTCTTTTGCAATCAGGAAATAGTCGTTCTCAGTTTATTTTCTGACTCCTCAAAGAGGGTGTGGGTTGGCTGGGGAAAAGGGGGAGGGTATGAGAACCAGAGCCATGAGCAGAGCACACTCACTCCACCACCTCCTCCCACTGTCTGCACAGCTCTAAGAAGCACAATTACAGAATTATCATAATTACACTGCCATCTCTGACAGCTGGATGGGACTTTTTTTTACAGAGAAAGAGACACAGTGACTGAAAGAACATCATTAAGGAATACATCGAAATCATTACCAGTGTTTTTATCCACAGTAGAAAGGATCAAAAAATAATGTAAAAGATAATTTAAAAGTTAAAAAAAAACACTTAAGGGCAATTGTGAAAGAGCATGCTATGTATACTAAGTGTAGGTACCCTATTAAGTGAGTATTAGAGGGTTAGGTAAAAGAATATAAAACCATTTTGATTATACATTAATATTAATAACTACTCTGCTTATTCCTGAGATGTCCTCTGGATTCAGTCGATGACCTAGTTTGATGACTGCTAAGTACCCACTGGGAATTAACAGCTATGAACATTCATGGCAAATGAATAACCCTTTGGTAGTTGTTGGAGAGTCCTATGCAAGTCTCACTGTATAAAATGGGGGTGTAATGCTTCTCACGTGTGAAAGCAGGTCTAACCTCTGGTTCGCCAAAAAAGCACACCACTTGCAGGGCTAGAACAATGGGCCTCCTAGGTGACATCCTTCCACACATACTCAAAGCACGGGATGAGTATGAGGTCTGAGCTGCAAGGGAAAAGCGCGCCATCTTTGTGAGAATGACCCCCTCTGGGAACAACACACAATTCTGTTGCTATGTCACCTTGGGAGGGTCCTAGCATCACAGGCAGGAGATAGTTTTAGAAATGAAAAACACAATTTCTCCTTTGAAGACCCTGGAACTGAAAGTGTCTACTAGAAAGGTAAAAATGGCTTCTCCTCAAACCAGGGAGAATTAAGGGAGAAACAAAGAACTTTTTCACACACCAAAACAGGTTACAAGAATGAGTTTAGGGAATTTGCCACAAAGTTACTAGTTTTGAAAGATTTATAACAAGGAAAATTGGAGAGCATTAATTTCTACCGTCTTATCTTTTCAAGGCAACCATGCCAGAGCAATCTCTTCATGGGAGAAAAAAAAAAAAAAGAAAAGTGAAGTATCTTTAGAGAAAAGTAACAGTATCTTTAGACAAAACAAACTTTGGTGAAGATGTGGGTGATGCAGAAATAAAAATACAGAATGAAAAAGTAAAAGAATTTGTTTTAAAGTGAAATACAAATAAAGATCAGAAGAGGTAGAAACATACAGAAACATAAAAACTTTAACTTACTTTTTGATAGGCCAATGTTTCAACTCCCTGAACTTCTAAGGTAACCTTTTAAGTCTTTGATCTTGATGGCTTCAATAACTTTATCTATAACTACTGTTCATAATACCAGAGATGGATGCTAAATACATGACAAAACAGTATTAAAAATCACTGTGAGTAAAAACTCTGAATATTTCGATTTAATTTTATATGGACATAAGTTGAGGCACGTTTTAAATCTAGTACATTCTCAGGTGAAAAGCAGAAGCTGCAGCAAAGAGAAGATTTTATTTCTTTTGCTGCTACAACACCGTATGGCAGGAGGACCTAATTCATGTTCATCTGAAACTCAAGTATGACAAATACTTGGAGGTGAAGTATACTTGCTAAAAACTCACTGTTTTTAATCCTAACAATGCCATTTTCTAGGCCAAGTATGTGGAAGAAAACATATTCTCTTGATACCACCTTGAGATATAGCTATTCAGGAAGGAGTTACTTTTTTCCTTTATCCTCAGTGAACAGGTCTAAAATAGAAAGTTGTTTATTTTTATTAGTCAAAACTGCAGGAGAGTGTGTCAGTATGCAAACATACTTTCCATAGCTCTGTCCATTGAGAAGGCCCACACCAGGGGTCAGGAACCTGCAGCCTTAAGGCCATGTGTGGCCTTCCGGGTCCTTTTACAGAACAAATCCTTTCATTTTTATTAATACATTTTTGTTTTTCATATTTTTATTTTACTTTTAAAATGAACATAGTTAAAATACCAAAAAATAAAGTAAGTTTCAATGAAATAATCCTCCCAGATTGACTGGCTCAATTAGAACCTTAGCAAGCCATAAGGGCTAAATTGACAGCTGTTACCCTCATGATTTAGCTCTAACTTCCCCCTCCTGACTGGTGCCACTACCACATGAGGCTGGTTAGCGACAGTTTATGGGGTCCATTCCACCAGTCTACTATCAGCTTTTGACAATGTTGCACTGTGTTTCTGTTTAAAGTGGAATTTATGAATAGTTGCACAGCTTGACAGTACTTTGTAATTCTGTCTCCTTAACAGCCCCTCATGTCAAAGAAGACCAAGAGAACACTGAAGGAAGAAAACAGATTTTTTAATGAGGATTGGGAATTGCAAACTTATCTTGTTTCTACTAAAAATAAGATGATTTGCTTGCTTGGTGATGCTGCACTATCAATATTAAAGAAATTCAATGTTCATCAGCATTATAATACTCAGAAAGACCACAAATATTTTAAGTTAGAGGGAGAGGCGCAAAAGGTTGTATTGCAGAAATTAAAAGAAGAAAAGCAAAAGCAAAGACAATTCTTTCAGGCAGAAATAAGACCTGGAAATAATAGCACTGAAGCAACTTATAATGTAGCTTATATACTCAGGGAAAAAAAGGGAAGCCATTCAGTGACGCAGATATTGTGAAAGAATGCATTGTTGGAGTTGTAGGATGCTAAGACCCCAATAACATTTCAAAATACAAACAATTGCCTCTTTCAAGGAGAACCATAACTGACCCACAGCATGAATTAGCCTTCAACTTAACAGAACTTTATGCAATACTTCAAAAGGAAAATATGTAATATTCAATTGCTCTGGATGAATCAACTGATACTACTGACTCAGCACACGTTTTATACTTCATTGAGGTCATAACAGAAGATTTTCTTTGCTATGAAGACTTACTTGCTTTGGACACTCTTGCCAACAGAGCAAGAGGAATAGATATTTTCAACAGCTTTCAAGATAAATGTTGTGAAGTTGGACTGAATTTGCTAAATTTAGTGAGTGTGTGCATAGACAGTGTACCTTCCATGACAGGAAAACATGAAGGGTTTATTGCCCAGATAAAAAAAGTATTAACAGATCCACGTGCTCTCATTTGTTTTCATTATATCTTGCATCAGCAAAATCTCTGTGCTAAAGCTACTATTTTAAGTGACACTTTGTAACAAGTTATAAGTATTGTTAACTATATTCCTACAAATGCAACACAGCATCATCAGTTCTGTAACATGCTAAAGTTGAAAGATGAGGTATTCAGTGTGGATTTGCCATATCATTCTAAAGTGCATTGGCTATCACAGGGACAGGTGTTAGCCAAAATTTTATCTCTGTGAGAACAGACAGTTAAATTTTATGAAGAACAGAATCAGCAATGTGAACTACTGAAAGAAGATTTCTGTAGGAATGCAGCATTTCTGTGTGATATCATGTCAAATCAAAACAAATTGAATATCTCTTTACAAAGTAAAACTATGTCTATATATGATATGTAGCAAAAACTCCAAGCATTTCAAAAAAAGCTATTTTTTTCAAAATACCTCTTCTTCAAAAGGAAATTTCCGATGAACATTGCCCCAGTTAGCAAAGGTCATTGATAAGCAGGATGATAAATGCAAATGATTTAAAGAACACACAGCTATTATAGACCAATTAATTGGAGAGTACAACATAAGGTTCACTGACTTTGAGAATCACGACATCACACTTAATTGAGCATTTCAGCCTCACCTAGTTGGTATCACCAAGGCACCTAAAGAACTACAGATGGAATTGACTGAACTCGCCCGCAGTAGATGACATTTTAAAATCTTTGTGTGATGCTAAGAAACATCCAATTGAAATATGAAGAAATGCAGTGGAATACCCAATACCGACACCTTCAGCAACATGTCCCCAAAATGCTTTCTTGCCTTTCAACCACTTATTGCTGTGAATCTGCATTCTCCTACCTAACCCAAATCAAGATGCTCTTAAGGTCACAAATGACTGATACCCATCTAGAGGATCAACTGAAACTGCAGATCTCCACGCTGCAACCAAATATGCAAATGCTTTCCAACAAAAAGCAGAGATACAACAAAGTCATTAAAAGGTTAGTTAACTTTAAAATTAACAAATAGCTTTCATTTTTTGAAATTATTAAGTATACAGTAGTTAGATTTTTACAAAATAGTTTAAATTTTTAGGTATATTAAAAGTTTCTTGAATGCGGCCTTATTTGATTACAGCTAAATTAATGCAGCCTTTCAACATGAAAAAGATCCCAACGTCTGGCCTAGAAGCAATGACATCCCAGCAGCAACAAGCACATCTAGCACTCAGGTCTTGGTTTCTAAATACCATTCTCCAATAAGAAAAACCAGGGATCTTTGAAGAAATAGCTGATTCTAGGGATAAGGAAAACATAAGATGAGCATTTTGTAGTACCAGAAAGTAAAAAAGTGCTCCATGAAAAATAAAAAGAATGGAAGCATACCAAAGGGGTATAGGAGCCAACCTGAAATAGTTCCCAATGGCCAGTTTTTTTTTTTTGTTTTTTTTTTTTTTAATTCAGGATACTATGGGGATACAAACATTTTGGTTACACAAAATTCGTTTGCCTTGCTTAAGCCAGGGCTACAAGCGTGTCCTTCCCCCATACAGTGTACCCTGTTTCAATTAGCTGTGGGTTTACCTCCCCACCCCCTCTACCCCCAACCTGATCAGCACCCAGTGAGTATTACTACCATGTGAACACCTTAGTGTTGATCAATTAGTACCAGTTTGATGACGAGTACATGTGGTGCATGTTTTCCCATCCTTGTGATACCTCACTTCGAAGGATGGGCTCAAGCTCTATCCAATGGCCAGCCCACAGTTTAAGCAATTTGAGAATGAAAATAAATAACATGATATTCCACTAAACCCCAAAGTATACAGAATATACATGAGATTAAATAAATAAATGTGAGAGAAGAGACAAATCTCTCCAGAAGAATTGTAAAATACATACATTTTTATGTATTTTATATAAAATACCTTCTCAACCGTTTACTCACAACATTTCTGGGGTTTTTCCTCACAAAAAGCAATTCTCCAACTCTCAAGACACAAGCTGGGTGCCCAAAAATTCAGTTCATTTCTGACCCTAACTACCTGGAGTTAGCACAGGCCCCACAGGTCCAGGGCTCAGTCCCACAAGACTGCCCCCCAACTTCAGACCCTGATAGCAAGTCCAGGCCACCAGTGCTTCTGACCCACCAGCTCTAAAGTTGAGGGATTCCCACAACCCACTCTCAGTTTGATAATCTGCTAGAACAGCTCTTGGGATTCAGGAAGGCATTTTATGTACTTTTATCGGTTTATTATAAACATACAACAGAGGAATGGCCAGATTCCCTGCCCTATCCAAGTGCACCACTGTCCCAGAACCATGATGTGTTCCCCAACCCAGAAGCTCTCAGAGTTTTGTTGTTTAGGAATCTTTATGAAGGTTTATTACATAGGCATGACTGATTAAGTCACTGGCCATTGTTGATTGAACTCTCAATCTCCAGCCACTATCCCCCCTGGAAGTTGTGAGTGGGGCAGAAAGTTCCAACCCTCTAATCATGCCTTGGTCTTTCTGGCAACCAGCCCTCATCCTGAAGCTATTGAGGGGTTCACCAAGAGTCACCTTATTAGCATAAACTCAGGTATGGTTGAAAGAGACTTGTTATGACAACATAAGATTCTCTTATCACCCTATTGCTCAGGAAATTCCAAGGAATTTAGAAGTTCAGTGTCAGGAACTTGGAAAAAAAATATATATATATATATTAGTATTTCTTATTATCAGTCCTTCCCTCCAAGCTTAACCCCCCTCTAGACCATTGAGGGTGGATAAATGTATTCATTTGCTTCCAGGTAATAAAGAAGAGAAAGAAAAAAAGAGTAAGTCTATAGTGAACAAACCTGGTAAATACTACGGTAACCAAGCGATAAAGATTAACATCAGTGATGTCATGTGGATATCCCATACCTCCGATATGATATAAGAAGGGCACTTTCCCTCTATGGTATTGTTTACAAAAACCCATGACCTAAGCCTAATCATGAGAAAAACATCAGACAAATCCAGATTGGAGGACATTCTACAGGACACCTGGCAGTACTTCTCAAGACTGTCCAAAATCATGAAAAACAAGGAAAGATTGAGAAACTGGCACAGACAAGAAACATCTAGGGAGCTTTGACAACTAAATGCAATGTGGTACTCTGAACTGGATCCTGGAACAGAAAGAGGACATTAATGGAAAAACTGACGAAATCCAAATAGAGTCTGGGGTTCAACTAACAGTAATGTACCAATGTGTCTTTCTTAGTTTTGACAAATATACCATGTCATAAGATCATAACAATGAGAGAAATTGGATGAGGGGCATATGAAAACTCTGTACTATCTCTGCAAATTTTCTGTGAATTTAGAATTATTCTAATATAAAAACTTTATTTAAAAAAATCTCACTATGTGGCTTGTTCCCGTGGTTTTTGTTTTTCATCAAAATAAAAACAATACAGATTGGTTCTCAGATTTCCCTCTGAAAGGTCCTCTCTTAATAAGTCTGTAAGTCTATTGCTAAAAGGCTTTGCAATATCTGATCAGAAAACAATTTATGGGAGTTAAATGAATCCATGTTTTGTTTTCAGCTATGATCTGTTTTCTTATAGTGACTGCACATTATTCCTTTGCAGAATTCAACATTTACCAACACAGAGTATGCTAGCATAACAAAGTCATGAGTTAGACCCTTAATAAAGAATAAGAAAGATAATTCTGAGAACTATATGTGTGGGATTTTCATTTTACTTTTCCCAATAAATAAGCTTTACCATCCAAATCTCATTATTATTTTGATAAGCCTTTCTGGATGCTAGACAAATTAAATTTCTGAGGTTTGATGGTAATGGGGGCCTTTTAACACAGTGTTCTTTGACCATATTATTACTGGTTTAAAAAAAATAGGAATACAGACTGGACCTCTGTTCTATGACAAATAGTGTATCATTTCTATTTTTTACTATTCTTATTTCATTTTTTAATTATAGTTTACTATGTCCATAAGTTTAATAAACTTAATTATATGAAGATAGTCTTCATCACCTAAGTAGTACTTGCAGAAAGTATAATAGGCTTTCCTTCACATGCAAAAAAAAAAAAGAAAAAAGAAAAAACTGTACAAGGAAAGTTAAATTATCTGAAGTTACAGAACTAGGTAAAGAAAAATTAAATGACATCTCTTCCTGAGTTTGCAGAAAAAGGTAATTGAATCTCCATAAAAGATGCTTCCTATTTTAAAATGCCCATTATATTGAACTTATTGCACTATTTTTCTTTCTTATCGTTCCTAATATGTTGGATGGTGTTAATTAATTTACTTAAAAGGCAGACGGCAAGCCTAGAGATGTCCTACATAGCTTTCGTTTAGACAATAACTAAAAATACAGTCAAATCCTTCAGGACTAAAATTACAAAGCTTTCCAATGTGCTCATAAACAAGTTACACATCTTCCACCAACCTGAGAGCCATGATTTAAGAAAATTAAGTTCTAACAACTACATGATTATGAGAAGTTACATTCAGAATGGGACTATGTTAGCAGATAAAGCTTCTAACTTATAACTTTGACTCAAATGGTACAAAAGCAATTTATGTAACCAAAACGTTTGTACCCCCATAATATTCTGAAATTTAAAAAAAAAAAAAAGCTTCTAACTCTCAGAGTAATAAGTTTGTTTTCCATAAATTTCTAGCAGTAAAAACAAAATTTTTTTCTTTAAATTTTGTCTTTTTTAAGGGAGCTATTTCTGTATTATTTGTGGGTTAAGTTTTTATGGTCTGATTATTTAGATATGGTCTAGCCTACAATTATAACCCAGAAATATGCAAAACAGATACTGAGTGGCTACAGCATGTCAAAACTCATGCACTTGAGTCAAAGCTTATGAGTAGTCTGTGTCAGGTCTTCATGCAGGAAATATTTACTCTCCTTATGCACAACTGTAACAAGATTGGTAATTTAGTTTTCAATCCAAAACTGTATTTAGAAATTGGTACTTGTAACAGCTAAATTTAAATAATCTGAAAAAAATCATATAGATGGTATATCTTATTCTCTAATAACTCTCTGTGAATGAAGTATTATTACAAATACTCCACTGATCTACTTAACAAGTGAATTTATTGGTTACAACAAAGTTCAAAACTATCTGCCTCTTACTTAGAAAAATTTCACTATGTTGGCTAAGGAGAGAAAAGAAGGAAGAGGGAAAGGCAAATGTAAAATGCTGATGATTTTGCCTCGTATTCTACTTAGATGGCAAAGATCTAGAGAGAGAATAAGATGTGAGATGGAAAACTCATGTCCACTCAGTCCCAATCCCACATGCCTTTCATAATGTGAATTTATGAAGATAACTCCAGCGTTAAAGATATATGTCACCATATCATATGACCCCCAATTGCCCTATCTGCACCTTAACAGTGATAACCATGATCTGATCCAGGACTGATACACATCCCAGTACTAATACAATCGAGGGCTGGAAGTCCTTCAACAGTGCCCCACCCACCACATGCATTATTACACTCGTAAGGAATGCAATAAGCCAGAAAAGGCCAATGCATTATTTCTGCAAATAATAAAAGCACTTAAGACTCTCTTTTTTTCCAAGTTTAATTGTATTCCACAAGCTTTGATATAAAGTTCTTATTTTCATTAGTTTCTAGGAAATTTGTAATTTCACTTTTGATTTCTTTTTTGATTCAATGCCCTTTGGGGAAGGAATGTATGATAGATTTTATGGGCTTCCCAACCTTTGACAAAGAAGTAAAACATACTTGGAAGCAAAATTTGAATAATGTGATTTTCACCTTATGGTTGACTTTTAGAAGCTAATCTTCGCTGAAATAACTTTCTCCACATTTCAAAGCCTTTATATTCCCAGAGGCTCAATTATTAAATGTAGATGATTTTTAAGGCTCATAAATGTCAAGCTTGAACTGGGCAGAAAAATTTTGAAATCTTACCACTTTCCCAATAACTGATTTTTCTAAGTATTTAAATTCACCATTATATCATAGCATCGTTAGAAATGTGTAAATCTACAGCTTGAAAATCAAAAGTTTATAGAGTTGGGCTCCCTTAGAATTTATTGAGTACAAGAACTAAATTTCACAGATTAGACCTGTACTGTCCAATAAGGTGGACTAGCCACATGTGGCTATATAAATCTGAATTAAGCATAATCAAAAATTCAGTTCATCAGTCACATTAGCCCCATTTCCGGTACTCAAAAGCCACATGTGGCTAGTGGCTCCCCTATCGTACACAGCACATACAGACATTTCCATCATTACAGCAAGTTTTTGGACAGTACTATGTTACAACAAATGAGAGAAAGGAATTTGTATAAGATCACAATTTGTTAATAGCAAAGCTAAAACTAGAATTCAGGTCTTTTAAATTCTACTCTTATCACTTTCTACTAAACCACACTGTCTCCAAGAACTGATAAACAAAGAAAATAAAGGATCTCAATACAGCAACTAACAAGCTCAACTTAATATAAAAGTATCGTATTTTTAAGTAAAGTTTAGAAAATCAATCAAGTGCTGGGCTACCAAGAAACCCTAAAAAATTCCAAAAAGCAATGTAAATAATAACTCCCCCAAACCCTTGAAATTTAAAGAAAGAAATAGTCTTCTAAAAAAGTTCTTGAACCAAAAAAGTAAACTAAAATTATAAATTACCTAGAAATTAATAAAATAATTCTCTATTTGGAATCATGAATACAATTAAAATTACACTCAGAAAAAAAATGGAGAGCCTTAAATGATTTTATAATTAAAAGAGAGACTACAAATAAAATGTTGAATTCATAAATCTAGAGCTAGTGTAACATAAAACAAAATAGAATTAATAAAAATAAACAACAAAATTAATAAATCTGAGCATCTACAGCATTAGGAATAAGAAGTAGATAATAATAACAGTTTTTGAGGAAATTAAAGAAATTGTATGAGAATATTACATGTGGTTTTGGAACAATAAATTTGAAAATCCAAAAGAAATGGATGCTTTCCAGCAAAAGCAAATTAACAAAATTGTCACAAGTCATCACAAAACTTGAGAACAGCAAGCATAAAAATATCTTACAAATTGTTAAAAACTATCTGTATTAAAAGAGTAACAACAGGCCGGACGCGGTGGCTCACGCCTGTAATCCTAGCACTCTGGGAGGCCGAGGCAGGTGGATCGCTCGAGGTCAGGAGTTCGAGACCAGCCTGAGCAAGAGCGAGACCCCGTCTCTACTATAAATAGAAAGAAATTATCTGGCCAACTAAAATATATATAGAAAAAATTAGCTGGGCATGGTGGCGCATGCCTGTAGTCCCAGCTACCTGGGAGGCTGAAGCAGTAGGATCACTTAAGCACAGGAGTTTGAGGATGCTGTGAGCTAGGCTGACACCACGGCACTCACTCCAGCCTGGGCAACAAAGTGAGACTCTTGTCTCAAAATAAATAAATAAATTAATTAATAAAAGAGTAACAATGATTCAACATCTATCAATTTAAATAATGACAATAACAAAGGTGACTAGATCAATAGATGAAAACACACTGGATGAAATTCAAAAGCCATTCAATTTAAAGACTGTAAGCAAAGAGACTAAAAGGAAACTTCTAGAACAGTATAAAGGACATTTATTAGAAACACATAAAGCAAGCATAATATTAAGTTAAAACTCTAAATAAATTCTCATCAAAATCAAGACAGTCCTGAATCACTACTATTTACTCACATTGTTTTAGAGCTTATATTAAGAAAAAAATTATTTTCCAATAAAGGAATTGTACAGAATATCTAAGAGAACTTTTTAAAATTATTATAGCTAATAAGAGAATTTAGTAAAAGGAATAGATATAAGAAAATACAGAAATCAATAGTTTTCCTTATATTAGCAATGACCATTTAAAAACTGAAATTATTGACAAAAACTATAAAATAATGTAACAAATATAATAAAGGAGGTAAAATGAGACCTGACTAAATAGTGAAGTATACCATGTTCCTGGATGAGAAGACTTAACTATTTCAAACCCATCAGCCTTCCCAAATCAACATATTTAATGTTTAGTGCGCAACAGGTTTTGCATTAACCTCCCCTCTTCTCTTTTATTATCTTCACCACAGATTCAATATTCTTTGTACAGGGGAGGACTGCATTGGGTTTGCTCATCACTCTAGCCCCACTGTTAATACAATGCCTAATACTCGGAGAAAAATTTCCTAACAAATTTTGTTGAATAAAAGCTAAAAAAAAAAAAAAGGGAGGAGGAAGCTATCCTATTCATCATATTGCAAAAATAAAGAGCTGAGGTCTAGAGAGGTTAAGTGACTTCATGGAGACACAGAGTTGCTTCTAAGCATACTGAAAAGAAACAGAGAGGGCTCTCTGTATTGGGATGCTGTCTTTCAAATATAAACTTTTCCTCATACAGCGGAAAGAGCATCCCTACAAGACTATGAGACAGGAGAGATGAGTTCCAGTATTGGCTTAGCTACGAACTATTAATAGTTTTGTGGCCTGGGTCAAGTCAGTTCATTTCTTTGGATTCAGGTTTTCTACCAGTAAAATTAGGGTGCTGTAAATTATCTTTCAGAGATAATGCTGACATATTTATGGATAGAATATGATGTGTAGGGTTTGTTTTAAAATGATCTGGGAGAGGGGGAAATTAAAGTAGGAGTACAGATGAAACAAAAGAGGCCAAGAGTGGATAACTGTCTAAGCTAGATGTACATATTTTCCTATTGTTTTTATATATGATATGTTTAACATTTTCCCTAATAAACCTTTTTTTAAAAAAATAAAAGTGTTCAAGATGACCTCTAAACCAAAAGAGTAAAGTAAGTAAAGATTTCACCAACTCGGAATGCCAAATTCAGTCTTTTAATACAATTTAGTTTTCAAGATTCATTAGCATTTAGCTGCAGGGTCATGTTGTCATTAGCCCTTCGGTTTCATTCCCTGCTAAGTCATACCAGCAATATCATTATTTATCATATTACTAATAATGGGCTTCTACGAGGCCTCATCTATTATTTTTAATGTTTCTTCTCCTCTTCTTAAGTGGGTTGTTTAATGAGAAGGGGCTGCTGCAGTCATACAAATGTATCATTAGCCAAAGGGGTATTTACTGCAAATATCAAACTCACTCATTGCTGATTCTCACTATGGAGGGAGGGGAGGGGAGACGAGGGGAGAGAGTGGGGGAGAGAGAGAAAGAGATTGACTGATTCAAAGATGACCAAAATCCCACTCTGTACAAATAAGTCTGCTTTCTAAGACCAGAGGAGATGCAGAGTGTTTGATAAAATTCTTACAAAAGCTTCTGGGAGGCAGTGTAGCACCATGGCTTGGAATCAATCAGATGTCTAGCTCACCTTTCTTTCAGCTTCTGGGTTGAATACATCCAGGTTCCAGTGAATAGGCAAAGTTCTTAAGAGTTAAGTAGTTGTTCACAAACACATCACATGAAACATAGCAAAAAGACAAACATTTCCTTTCTTTCAGAACAAAAGTAGACTTCAATAGCAACCAAAAGGCAAAATCTCTTTAAGGCTGCTGAAAATGGAGATGAAGAAATTCTCAGGTTCTCACGTCCCTTTGTTTACCTAAAAGGTTAAAATGTGGGCAGCTAGGCTGGATGAGATGACTTGTTAGTGAGTTTGCTTTTTTTTCTTTTCTGATCTTAATGTTAATCTTTTTTTTTTTTCTATTTTTACTTCTATTCAGCATTCTCCTTTGCAATGATTCTCATATTTCTACAATTACACTTCAATGTTTCCCATTTAAGAAGTACTAAAAACTAATTTTATAAAAAAAATCCTAGTAGAAGGCCTGAACTCTTCTAAAGAATTCTTTGATTGGTAGATTATAAAAAGCAAAATGAGTAAATAATAAAGTGGATAAAGTACTTCATACACAAAATTTAGGTTACTTATAAGTGATTAGGCAGTGGAAGCTTTAGAATTTGGGTGAGAGTATAAATGAAACAGGATGCAGAAGAAAGAACATACAGAGGGTCTGCCCAGCATCTTTTAAAAACCCCACCTAGAACCCCACCCATCATATATACTCAGCACATACTATCCTACACAATTAAACTGCACAGACTATCCTACACAATTAAACAATGAAACAATCATTTTTTTAAAAAAGTTTACAGAATGCTCTAGGGATATTTAGGCATTTTGCAGGTTGTTCTGCTTCCATCCTGAAAGGCATTAAACACCTCCAAAAATACCTTGTTGCAGAGTGCAAAGCATGTAAGAGCAAAGGAGGCTGTGATTCAGATCCCCACTTCATTACTTGCTCACACCTAACTTGAACAGTTAATTCCCTTGGCTTGAGTCTCTTCATCTCTAATAACAGGGATAATTACATTTAACTCACTCTTCTGTGAGGATTAAATGGCAATAAATATGCAAATAATGTATCACGGTACCTGGCCAGTGGCACGTGCTTAATAACTGTTACTTTCCTCCTTGTAAAAATAATAGATTTAGACTTTAGCTGTGGCTTTCATGTCTTAATCATAGCTCTTAATCATCAACAGGATCCTCCAAGTAACAGAAATTTTCCTTACAAAATGAATATATAAAATATGATATAGTCTATAAATACACCTTTAGTCTGAAAAATATTGGGTGCAAATGAGGAAACTAAAGATTAGTTTTCAACATAATGTTTTCCAGATAGTCACAGATAAGAGTATTTTTGGGCAACCAAATATAGTATCCAAGAAAAGAACAATAAATAGCCTATGTTTCTAATGATACCCTAAATTCATAAGTCACTAATATAAAGTTGTCCTTTTTTAAAATGCATGCCCATTTGTTAAATCACTCTATAAGAAGTTATCACTTTTTACTCTTAAAATGCTGCAGGTATTAAATGTGTCTCTAATTGGTACAGTAAGTAAAGGTCCACCCCAATGGGTCAGTTCAGTTTTTATTCCCTGGTGGAATGAACAGAGCTTGGCTAGGTTCTTCCACAGTGCTCTCTGTGGAAGGTGGGAAGTAGAACAGGCTGGGGGTTGCCCAGAAGTACAGGAACCATACAGGGAAACCACTCCTATATGCACCAAGGCTTAGTTGTATTTGAGCTTACAAGGGAGAATTAATGGCAACAAGGGAACAGCAGGCCCATGAGCAAAGTATTTATAACCAGGTGTTTGATCAGGACTCTTCCTGTATTACTTTTGACTGACGTTCAAATATGAGAGCTATGAAATATATGCCCAGAAGCAGAATTTACGAAAATGGTCAAAAGCATGTTTCAAGACTCTTGGGACCCTTGGGAAGATCAAGGAATAACAATATGGGGAAAGCAGAGGATTTTGTATGAAGGACTTATTTGATGAAAAGTATACTGTGGTCCTACCCCGCCACTGCCAGCAACCAGGGAAAGGGGCGAGAGTATGCCCACTGCCCCGGCAACCCACAGAGCCTGAATGACAGTGCCCGCAGTTGGGGAGCGTGGCCTGTCTCCTACCTCAAAAAGCTAAAGGGGCTGTTTGGGGGAAGTAACTACATCATGACTGAAGGCAGTGCAAGAAACTGTGGGTGCTTCTCAGATGTGGGCCATGGGGGAGAGGGCCAGCCTAAAGAGGTTTTAATAGCTTGTCAACGAGACAGCCTGGAGGAAGAAGGGTCTCGTCAATGAGAGTCTATGCATAAAGTGGAGGAGCAGCTGGGGAGGCATCTAGCCATCATCCATCAGGGCAGCTGCTGCAGGAGAGGCCTAGAAGCAGTCTCCAAAGACAACCCCCCACCCCCAACACACACACATACACACACACACACACACACACACACACACACAAGGGTCAACTTTAAATATTTTTAAGGGCCAGAGAGAATGGAGCCAGCAAATGGCATTACCAGGCCCCAGCTTTGTAAGAACTTTCCTGCCCTATTCCCTTGCCTTCCCTTCTGAATTTTGATCCTTGTGAGTACCAAACAGAGAGTTGGGGGAGGAGATAAGTAGAGAGAAAAAGTGAAGGACCACCACACAACCTTCCCCAAATGCATGCAGCCTATAGCCAGGAGAGCAGAAATGAGAGGAGATGCATTGCTTTTGAATGCATATTAAAGTACTGGTCATTATTGTGACTGGACCCTATAATTCCTGAATCAAGACAGAGTTTATGAATTAAAATGACCCAAGGACAGTTTATTATCTGAGAGTGAGCTGAAATGTAATGCAGCCTGAGTATTCATTAAGGGCAGAGGAAAAGCTTCCTTAACTGAATAAAGTTAAAGGCACCACAGGAGATAAAAATAGCTCTGTTTTTATTTCATCCCACATTTAGAGCTTGTTCTGCATAATGGATACAGAAGAAACACACACACACTCAGACATATGCTTGTTATGGCTGGTCTCTTAAGACACATTCACTAACACAAAATAGTCACCACCAATGCTGTCTTTTAAAATCACCAAAGATAGCAGCACTGGAATTTGATAAGAGATAACAATTGCTTGAAGCTTCCATCCAGAACAAGAGGGAAGAAGGGGATTAAGTGCCCTCCAGAAGAGTAAGGTACTGTCTTCCTTCGAAATAGTCTAGATGGCAGTTTTTCTAAAAAATAAAAAATAATAGAATAGAATAATAGGAAAAAAGCTGATCCCAGTGTTAGTAATAGAGTAGAAATAGTGTGAGTGTGACCTGGGATAATTTTTCTGGATGGTAATTCAGTGATATTTATCAAAAACCCTAAAATATTGACCAAGATATTCTACTTCTAGGGATTGATACTACAAAAATCATCCAATAAATACACAAAGACATCAAGTTCAAAAATATTATTAATGGTATTAAACAATTAGAAAATCAGACACTTTAAACTGTCACTTTGAAACATTAGACGACAGGCAGTGGACCAGATTTGGTACAGGAGCCATACTCTGTGGACTCTACACCATTCTCCTGTTAGAATATCAGCTCCACATGTAGAAATAACATTCATCGAGTGTCAGGCAGATGGGAGGGTGAAGAGAGGATGGGTGTATACATACATAATGAGTGCGATGCGCACTGTCTGAGGGATGGACACGCTTAGGGCTCTGACTCAGGGGTGGGGGTTGGGGAGGGGGGAAAGGCAATATATGTAACCTAAACATTTGTACCTCCATAATATGCTGAAATAAAAAAAAAAAAAAACATTAGTTGGCATTAGTTAGTACTTTACCTAAGAAGAATCCCAGGCCTCTTCCTGAGACTCTTTGCACATATATATACATGGGCCTTGACTTACTGATGGTTCGACTTAATGATTCTTTGAATTTACAGTGGTACAGCAGTCATTGCAGTCAGTAGAAACCAAACTTCTAGTACCCTCACAAGCATTCTGTTTTTCACTTTCAGCACAGTATTCAATAAATTACACAAGATATTCAAAACTTTATTATAAAAAAAAAGAATATCAGCTCCATAAATGCAGAGAATTTCATCTATTTTGTTAACTGCTGCATCCCCAAAAAAGGCTAGAACAAGTGCATGGCCCTTAATATATGCCTAATCAATACCTATTGAATGAATGAACTATTTTAATCCCTAGAGAGAGCATGAGTTAAAAATTACAATTTTACAAATGATAAGTGAAAGAACCAGTATTTAAACACAGGTCTAATTCCAAAGTTCTGGAATAATTCCAAAGTTCTATAGTTTTCCACTGTATTACACAAATAAGGCAAATGCACTACTGAATAATTACAAAAGCTGCACACCATCTCCTAGATATTTTCCACCTGTCCTTTTCCTTACTCATGGTTTGCACTTTGCTGAGTCTCAGGACCAAAGGAACAATATACCAGTATGTTAAAACTATACCTAGATCTTTATGTTTATATATTCATCTATGCTATAATCTATATATTTCTATTTCTATATCTAAATCTATGGATTTAGTATTTGGATTACAATTGATGCAACTAAACCAACAGTTCACTCTTGAGCACAAAGCCCCTTAGTTGTACAACTAGGAATACTAGAAACTAGAGACTTGGACTATTTAAAACAGCATATCTAGAAGACCCAATCAATTTTCTTCACTCAGACATGTAGCATACATGAATATAATATTAATTGGTCTTTATTCTTTTCAAATCACAAAGAAATGAAAAATATGAAGGAAAAACAAACACCAAAAAATGTGCCATTTCCCTCTGCCTTGAGAATGTCTTGTTCAAACTCTACACAGTAGTAGAGGCCCTTGGCTCTCAGGCCACTCACGTACTACAGCCCTGTCTAGGGGGCTGCTATTTCTTGCTTTCAATAACCAGCTCTCATAGCTGATCATACACATCTGCTTCCCTTCATAAGTCAATAATCGATGCCAGCTGTTCTCCAAAAAACAGACATTAGGAAGGCACCCAAGCAGTTCTGAACGCAGATTCAATGGACTGCTCATCATTCCACAATTTATTAGCTTGCCTGGGGTTTTACCATCATCACAATAAGTAGGGAGCTTGAAGGAGCCAACCACTGTTTTGTCAAATTTTCACTCTTTATAAAAAATTAAAAAAGCAAAAAACAAATTTTCCCTATTTGTATGCTCAGGGAAAAATTGTTAAAAATCTGTGTATGTGGAACCAATGCTGCATACTAAGAAGATATTAAAGAGTAAGACAAATAGCACCCACACTGTTTGCTTGCCTTAAAGGCTCAATGTTTATTGTAATCTGTGCCGTAATGATTGATAGTGATGTCATGACACTGAGAACTCAAGTCTTATACGATCATTGAAAGATCATTAAACTCAGTAAAAAGATAAAAGTAAATGAAAAATGATATAATAAAGCTGAACTTTTCAGCTCCTTGACTGTCAGATCTTGCAATAAAAATATATCTAAATTATATAAATCATAATGTACACAACTTTGGGACAAATAAAAATAGATTGCTTACTGAAACTACACAAGGAGGGTAAGCCGCATCTTATCCATAACGAATAAAAGTAAGAAAGGGTTCAATTTTTGGTACTTGAATATGAACTTAGGATAAGCAGATTGTACTGGCTCATGTACGATTGTCTTGATTATGCCAGTGCATTTTAAGGCAAATATTCCCTCTTTAATGTTAAGTAATAGAGCATTAAAGAAGATGAAAGTTATAGCCACTATTTAGGGAATGCTTGCAGTGTTCACTTTTCATTTTCTTCTTACTTAATCCTAGGAAAAACATGTGCCTCCAATTGTATAATTCGTAAGGAAAAGAACTGAAATTCAACCTAGATCTCTTCCAAAGTAACCCTCATGGACTTGACTCTGAAGTTGTCCTGAGTCCCAGAGAACGAAAATATATACTATGTATCACATACAAAGAAGTCAGGAAGTGATTCTCAGTCACTAAAGCAACAAAAGAAATGCTAATCAAAAACAACTTACCAAAAGTGTAGAACCAAACCCAAGAACTTAATTTTTCTCACCTAGATTTCTTCCATGATGTTCCTACAGAATTCTAGCGTACCTCATTGTCACCCCACTAGGTCCATTCCTTTGGAAGCACATGAGCTCCAAATTATATTAAGAAAATGACAAAGTAATATACACATTTTAATCATTCACAGGAATCTTAACAGGATATATAAAAATATTACTCACATTGGGAAATCTTTCCTGCAAATGATAACTACATCACACACATTCTCAATATGAAAGTTTCCAGCCTCAGTGCATGCTAAATCATAATATAAACAAATCTTATATTGGACTTCTTAAAGATGTCCAAGTTCCCTAAAAGGAAGAGCATGTTGAACATATTTCTGCTCCACACCCAAGACTACTATGCAAACTAATTTCAAAAATCATTAGTCCAGAGAAATAGGCATATTTAAAACCCTATTTATTGTTTCTGTTCACAGAAACTATTCCTTTCTCTGCCAGGTACCCTCAACTTCTCCTTCTTAACCTACCAAAATAATAACCCATTTATTTAGCAAATACAATGTGTCAAGTTCTGTGCTATGTACTTTGTATGTATTATTTCATTTATTCCTTTTTATAGTCCTACGAAGTAGGTACCATTTCATCATTCCCATTTTACAGATAAGGAAAAGTAGCTAAGTGGCTCAAGTTACACTGCTAGCAAGTGACAAAAACAGGACTTCAGCCCAGCTCTATCTCACTACAGGGCCCTTGCTCTTAACTACTAAGCTACTAGAGCCAGCTAGGACCCTTGAAATCATGTAGTTTCAAACCCTCATTTTATAGATGAAGACACTTTACCTCAAAGAATTGAAATGATATGTTCAAGGTCACACCTTGATTACTGGCAAAGTCAGGGTTAAAACCCGGGGCTTGCTTTTCTATGCTCCTTCTGCTACCCCATATGACCTTTTTCTAAAATTTGAAAATAGAAATACATTCAGATTTCATACACAAATACGTATTTCCACAAATTTTCAATCTGACTTACTGTATGATGCTCAAAAGATCCTCTCTGATATCTGAGGTCTCCAAAAGCTGCCAACCCTTATAGCTGATTTATAAAGACCAATATGTTTATAAGTAAAATAACAATATAACCTATAATTTGTTAAGAAGTCTTACTATTGATAAGTCAATGTTGTTTTTCCCTTACATTTTAAACATGAGTGAATTGTGGTCAATCTTTAATAGGCTGGTTCACAAACTTGTTCACAGACTGCAATTGTCTTGGTTGCTCTGACCAGTTCAGTGGCCAGGCTACAGCCCAGATTAATTAAATTGGAAACTCTGGGGCTGGAACCCAGGTATCAGTAATTTTTAAAACTCTGAAGTGATTCCAACATGCAACCAAGTTTGAAAACCAGGGCTTTAATAATTATTAAGACTTTAAAATAATATTTCAAGTGGTATTAGATTAAAAGAGCTCAACTAACACAATCTCTAACACTGTTATATTGATCCAGCTATATTAATTAATCCACCTTCCTAAAAAAAAATATTAAAGATTTCATGAAAATGGTTACATCATAGAACACCAGTCTCAGTTACTTGACAAGATTTCCTTCAGCTGGTGCTATAGAGAAACACATGGAAACCCTTAAACACACACATAAAGAATAACCTGGGCAAGCAGCCAAAATGAGCTCATACTCATGGACACACACCCACTGTTGTTTCCATGCATGTAGTCAGGAAGCAACCACCTGGAATATGCGAACTGCACTCATGGATCAAGTGACTGATAACAACCCTCTTCCCAAAGCTAATTCTAAGAGGTTTCTTCCTTGATTTAGATCATTACTAAATAAAAACTGTTTGCGTTTCACAAACATGTTTAACCGTCACAGGTTCTACATTCTATAATAGAAGACAACGTGATTATTTATGGGGTCACATGACCAATCAAGACAGGATTTCAATCTCGGTGAATAAGAAAATAGAATTAACAAAATTAATGAATTTAATTGTTCTTTCTAGTTTAAAACTTTGGTTATGACATATATTTGCATTGCTTACTTTCATCAGAGTATAACTGACCCTTTAATTTTTTATCTTCCCCAACTATCTGTTTTTTTCCTAAGGAAAATGTTGTTTTGGCCCTGACCTTGCCTGTTTGTAGACCCAACTACATAGTAAACCAGCAAAGCTGAATATTTCTCAGTGCTTAATTAAAAGCTGATTCAAACAAGAAATATATATTAAAATATTTCTTCATTTTTTAAAATAATTATATTGTGCTCTCAAAGCAACTGAACATGTTATTTTCTTAATATTTCAAAAATAATTATTCTGATCCAAGAATAATTCAGAAGAAAAAAATGTCTACTTACAGGAATCATCCAGTTAGCCAGGTCACCGTATTTGGAGACCTGCATTGCTCCTAGCATTGTTAGATTGACATGTCCCCTGAGAAAGAAAAAGAGGAAAGATAAAGTAAACCTCACAGCTTCATGTCCCCTTTGCTTGAAATGGCCAGCGATTGTAAATAATTCCATATCCCCAAAATACACTTGTTTCCCCTACCTCACAACTGGTTTCCAAATAGATCCGCTCCAAATTTATGCAGAGAAATAACCATTAAAAGTTTTTTTTTTCAATTATAGCTTATATTGTCTCCAAAAACAAATTAAAAACAGGTGTACACAGTGAGATTATTTCCTTCAGTGAGGTAGAATGTGACTCAATTTGAAGACAAACAAGCTAGAAAGTGAACACAGTTTGAAGAAAATGGTAGGATACTCAGAAAGGACCTTAGAAATGTTTACTTCAGTCTAGTTGGCCCAAAGATATATATTCCACTGTGGGGGTTCTTTTCATAACAGTGGGCTGGATATTTCAATGCTCAACATTCACTGTGAATAATTTCACATCTTCTTGCAGCCGAACGAGCCCATGATAGTTTTCTGGCTGGGCCATGTGGCTGTGTTTCAGAGCCTCGCTAACACTCGGGATGACTCAGCTCATTCCACGCCGTGTGAAACACGAGGGGCACTGTTATTACGTACCCTCTAATCATTGCAAATGATTCATCACTGGAGAAAAAAGAGGCTCCTGGAAGAACAGTAACTGTTTCCTTGCCTAAATGCACACACCAAAAAAGAAAGAAAGAAAAGGCTATTAGATTTCTAACAGTATCACAGTGGACAGAGAGGTCTACACCTTCTCCGTTTCCGAAAGAATTTAAGCTCCCTTTACCAAAGGGCTGCGGCATAAGGGGCTGGGGGAACACAGTAGGAACTGTCCACCCTGTGAAGACGAGTATTTTTACTGCCATTGTTCAGTACTGCACCTGCATGGTGATAACAAAAAGCAGACCAACTTAGTTTTATTATCATTTGGAAATTCTCTACAGGCAATGCACCCCTCAATTGCCTACACCTGTCCAGCCTCTCATCACCCCCATTCCCTTCACAAGCCACTGCTAAAAACGAATAGGAATAAAGAGGAAGGGAGTTCTGGGGTGACACCTGTCAGAATCTAATGCTACTGTAAGTCACCAGAGCAGAAAGATTGTGGAATAAATATGAACTTAAGAAGAAATGCAATTTTGAAAAGAATGATGCAGGAGATGCCCCTCAGGTTTTCTTTTTTTAAATCAATGAATAACTTTCAATTACAACATAAGTTCTGATAATCTAATGTACAGCATGGTGGTTATAATTAACAATGCTGTATTGTACACCTGCAACTTGCTAATAGAGTAGATCTTAAGTCTTCTCACCACACACGTACATAACTGTGTGAGGTGATGGATGTGTTGATTAACTTGATTGCGGTAATCATTTCACAATGTATACATATACCAAATTATCACGTTGAATACCTTGAATATAAACCATTTTTATTTGTCCATTATACCTCAATAAAACTGGGGAAAAAACAGAAGTAAAATAAATAGGCCATGTGCAGTGGCTCATGCCTGTAATTCCAGTACTTTAGGAGGCTGAGGTGGGAGGATCACTTGAGGCCAGGAGTTTAAGATCAGCCTAAGCAACATAACAAAATCTTGTCTCTAAAAAAACTAGAAAAATTAGCTGGGCATGGTGACATGTACCTGTAGTCCCAGCTACTCAGGAGGCTGAGGCAGGAGGATCACTTGCGCCCAGGAGTTTGAAGTTGCAGTGAGCTAGGATGGCACCATTGCACCCTAGTCTGGGCAACAGAGCTTTTTTTTTTCAAAAAAAAAAAAAAAAAGAAAGAAAGAAAGAAAAGAAAAAAAGAAACCTAAATAAAATAAATTAATAAAAATCAACAAATAATATAGAAGGGAAGCATCCACATAATTCTTACTATCATTTGGTCTGAACCCTCTTCTTTTCATCTCTTTCTCCATTTCTTTCTATCCTCTCTGGCTCATCTTTACTCTCTTGCTCCTATAAGCTTCTATTATAACCAGAAGACTTTGATAAAATCAGAAAATAACATAGTAATACTGGCCAATGTATCTGATGTTAACTTCCAAAAGGTCCTCTTGGAAGGACCTCTCCCAACACTTACATCTCATAATAAAAGTTCAGAGCTGGAGAAGATCTTCAAGGTCATCCACACCCCACACAACTAATAATATCACCTGACTCATATGCAAGCTGCTCTTGTCTTGTGATCTATTTCCTGTCTATTCAGGAGCTTCAGGTGCCTGGGAACGGCTCTTATCTCAACCAGGAAAGTGGTCACATGCCACTTTGCCAAAGATAAGTGAACTGAGTGCACACCCCATGCAGGGCCCCTGTGTAATAGGGCAGACTGAAAGAAGGGGAAGAAAAGTTATGATTGCAAGATTGGAATAGAGAAAAGCTCCCCGGCACAACAGGATCACAGTCTAACCATCCCCAGCTGTGCAACATAGCCACAGCCTCAGCTTCTCAAATCTTTTCTGAAAGCCAATTTTCCCTCAATATCCCCCCTCCACTCAAACTTGAGTATGGAAAAAGAGTAAGCCTATTTATATCATGCTGAAATATTTATTCCCCAAGGCAGTTTGATTCTAAAATGGTAGAAACATTTTCATGTCTTTCAAAATACCATAATACTCAAAAGCTTTGGAAAATACTTTCTGGTATGGTTAGTAAGGGGTTGTAGAAAGCACATGGGACTTCGTGGATTAAGTGAGATGATGCATATAAAGTCCTTAGTCTAGTGCTTGGGGCACAAAGAAAGGATTCCATAAACACCAACTTTTATTACTGTCATTTTTATTATTTCTCTCTCCAAACCTACTTATAAAAGAGACGATGCATTGCCCCTCTAGGGATAAATGCCATAGAACCGAGCAATTGGCTTTTATGGTGGGGTTATGCAGCCAGGCTGTGTGAGCTCTAGGTTGTATGACAAACATAATACAATTAAACCTTATTTTAACACAACTTTTATGTCCAGCAAATTCAGATCTTCACCAATCCTGTGAAGTGGAAAGTTGAGGAATAATTTGACAAAAAAAGAAGAAAAACATAAAAATCCCAATTTTTTGTTTTTTTAGGGACTAACTCACAAAAACTCTTCTGGCTGGTAGTACACAGAAGGCATTCATTATTTACCACTTTCTAGGAAACCCTGGTATCAATGGGGAGAGTTTTGGCTCTCTCTATACAATTTATGAAACAGTTTTATTAAACAGCCCAGAAAACAACTTTCATGGAAAAAAAGTTATCAGCTCCTGCTAATATATTCCAGCACCTTATAAATTACATTCTTATGAAGCAAGGTTAATTTTTACCATTTTTAAACATCTAATGTCTAAACAAAAATAAATATCCTAAAGTTGAATCCATGCTTTTCAAATACAATGTTCAAATTTGGTCAAAAGTCATAATAAGACAATCAACAAAGAGGGCTTTCTTACTTGGCCATTCCTGATTGATCTCTGTCTCCTCCAATTTTTCTGTGTATATAGTTGCATCTTTGCATGTATTTGGGCAAAAGAGCTACTCAATTTCATAGTCACTGAGTCCTTTGGCTCGTGATTTTACAGGTCATTTCTCTCAGTACTGAATGGCTACTATGTGCCTTAAGCAATGTTACAAACAAAATTCAGCTGCCCTAAACTAGTGGTTCTCAAACTTTAACACTCATCAGAATCACATGGTGGGCTTACAAAAAGGAAGATTGCTGCACCCAACTCCCAGAGTTCCTAACTCAGCAGGTGTGTGGTGGGGCCTGATTATTCCTTTTCTAAAATGTCCCTGGTGATGCTGATGCTGTGGGTCTGGGGACCATACTTGGAGAACCACTGCCCCACGCAAAAGGCACTTACTATCCAGCAAAAGAGATAAACACAGACAAATAATTATGAGGCAAAATGTGGTGGGCTTACGAGAGAGACACTAGATATGCTGTGCTTCAGGGGAAGGGCATTTCTGAGCTGCAGAAGACTTAGAGAGGACAAATGAGCTGGGACTGGAAGGATAAGCATAATGCATTATGACAGGAAATTACCAGAAGGGCGATGAGGATGAAAAAGGAAGGGGCAGGGAAAAAAATGTGGTGAAAGGCACAGTAAGAGCAAAGGCACACAGGAAGGAAAGGATGAGCCATGATCAGAATACACCCAGAAGTCCAGGACACAGTGAAAGATATAGCCAGAAAGGTTGGCTGCAACCACTGGAAAGATCTAGAATGCTGTGCTGTGTGTAATTTAAACTGCAGGCCTGTGATTCTTCAGATATGGTACATACACTTCTAGAGCAGGGTTTCTCCTCCTTGGCACTGTTGATCTTTGGGGCTGGATAACTCTTTGGTGGGGGGCTGTTCTGGTTGTTGTAGGTTGTTTAGCAACATCCCTGGCCTCTCCCCACTAGATGCAAGTAGCACCTCCTCCCCCAGGCGTGACAATCAAAAATGTCTGCAGGCATTGTCAAATGTCCCCTGGGGGGCAAAATCATACCCCAACCCCAATCTATAGAAAACCACTACTATAGAGAGTATGTGGCAGGTGTGGGGGGGGGGGGGGGGAGGAGGGACATTTATAGCCCATAAGATCAACATGGTGATTCTTGCTAAAGCAATTTTAATCAAAAGTCATTTAAAATATTTGTATAATAAAATTAAAAACAACATTAAGAAAGAGGACGATGCAAAATATAAAAGCAAAAACATGAGATTTAATAAAGATTTCATAATTGCATCGAGTTACTGCAGGTTCAACCCAGATCTTCACTGGATCTCTGAAATGTTCCAAGCACTGGTGTCTACACCTCTGTAAAAGTCAGATTATCATCAAGTGTAGTTCAGTATATAGAGAAAAAGGCCAGGGCTCAAAAACAGAAGACTGTGTGTGAGTTCAGTTCAGTTCATAATTTCATCTTGAGCACATCACTTCATTTCTCTGGCCCTCAGTTTCCCAATCTGTATAACAAGGTTTCATTTGAAGCTTAAATGGTGTAATATATGTGAAAAAGTACACTCTAAGCCATATGATACCATATAAGTAGTAATTCATTTTTACATAAACTTACGAGACTATCATTTTAAAAACAGGACCCTTGGAAATAGTTCAATTATTATTTTGAAATTTTAATACATCAGTTATACTGAGAATCACAACTCTCTGATTTCATTTAAAAGAATTTCCCTAAAAATCTTTTCAAATTAACATAAATAATGGGCTGATCTTTCAGGTAATTTCCAGGTAATTTTGGGAATTGAAGAAACCACCTATTTATGTTCTAGCGTCTCTGGCTCAAAGTATTTACTCCCTAATTTAGACAACTTCAAAATCACAAGCATCAAATATCCCACAAAGGACTTTGATAAAAGAGTTAGAATATTGTTAAACTGATTTGCAACTTGGCTTCCCATTAAAAATGAATTCTTCTTTTACAAAGTAGTTTAAGATTATACATGGTATTTCAGAAGTTGAAATATAAAATTGGTGGCTTCATTAGGGCTGTGCTACTTTTAAGCTCAATGGAATCAGAAACACCTACCGTCCAACTACATTAACAAGATTAACTACTTTTCCAAGGAAAGTGGGTTTTATGAACTCAAGCCTGAAATTTGAAAAATGGAGTTATTCATTTTGCAAATAACTCACTAACATCATAAATTAATTAAACCAAGCAGCAAATATTTTCACAGATCAATGAGCTATTGCTAAAGGGTACAGTACAATTAAATTATAGTCTTGGTTAAATGTCATTGCTTTATCACAGTGGGCCTTTCAGAGTTGAGTCATGTTAACTAATTCAACTATTCAACCAGAAGCTGTTTTACTTCCAAAATTTCCAAGTATCAAACATCAATTCTACTTGGCAGCCAGCCTTTATGTTCAGCTCGTATTACTTCTCTTCTGAGATTTACACATACTATTTTTGAATGCAAAGTAAGAATAATACTTTTGCAGGAGTAGAATGAATAAGAGTGAAAGAAGCGTGCAGAAAATCATGCTCGAACTTAAAAATTAGTTTCTTATGGGCAACTTCACTCCAAGGATGATCTACAGCCCCAACATGGTGACAGTGTTGCCTCAAGCATAGCAGCGATGACGGCAAAAAGGCCTGATCTGTTCTTCCTCCTCTAGGCTTCTAATATATGTGACTCTATGTCCCAGTCAAAGAAAAGGCTAATAATAAAAGGGAAAGCATTTGAGTGTAGGAACAAAGGAGAAGACAAGGCTAGAGTCCCCAGTTCAAAGAAACTGTATTTATTGTTCATGTCACTGGGTCATACTTAGTGTCAGAGTGCATGCTTAGGCACCCTTGTACCTTTGGAGGATGTTCTCTCACCCTAGTGAGGACTAGACTCACAGCAGTCCCCAACCTTTCTGGCACCAGGGACCAGTTTTATGGAAGACAATTTTTCCATGGACAGGGTAGGGGTGTGGGGAGGGGTGCCAGGGTGCAATGGGGCAAGGGGGAGCGGCTGCAAACACAGATGAAGCTTCGCTTGCTCCTCACCTCCTGCTGTGCGGCCTGGGTCCTAACAGGCCATGCACTGGTTGGTACCAGTCCTCAGCCTGGGGACTGCAGGACTAGAGGACAGTAAGCATCACCTACACAAAAACCCCAGTGTACCAGATCTTTTCTTTCTACTGCTATGGATTCACTCCCCACCCTTCTCCATCCTGAGAAGGCTGACCTATTTCGACTTGTGACTAGCCAATGGGAGGCATAGGCAGGAGACCCAGACTGCTGCAAGCTGGCTGTGTTCCTGAACCAGAGGCCATAGTTCCTGTTAGGTGACCCTCTCCTACCACTGCCCCTTAAAGGCCTAGGGGTGATATTAACCTCCAGTGAGATTGCACCATCCTTTCTTGGTTTCTCTCAATCCTGTCCACACCCTTGTAAATTGTCCCTTACTTTAGCTCTCTTCAATTACCTCATCTGAGAGTGCTCTCTATCTATGGGCAGGACCCTGACTGACCCACCAAAGCTCTTCCCCTAAATGTGCCTCCACCTGCATTTCCTCCTTTACCTCAGTCATCCCTAAATGAGAGGAGACCTCAAAGAGGGTCTAGAAAGGCTTATCTCCCCTCCTCAACAATAAATACAGTGGCATACTCTCCAGAAAAAGACAAAGAATTGAGTCCAAATCCTAACTATTGTTTGGCACAGAACAAAATTAATATTAATAGCAAAGGGAAACACTAGAAAAATATGTAATAAGAGAATTTACCTGCATTAATTAGATCTGCATCAGCTTCATGTTGTAATGGATATGGACCCTGTCAAACACAGCACACAATTAACAAAAGAAGATTCTCACTGAATCACATACTAAAATTGTAATATGAATAACTTCCCTAAAAACCCTATGAAGTTATCAACCAAAGACTTGAGGTGAACCTTTTAAAAATAATTCTGATGTGTTCATGGCTCTGTTTTTCATATTAACTAGTCTTTTTTACACTAATAGTTGTAATTGGGCAAATGAAAAATATTTTCTAAAATTACCCATTTGAAAGAAATGTTGTACTATTAGAAATACAGGCCAATTAAACAAAAAGTAATTATTTAGTACCTACTATGCAGCCTATGTTATTCATAAACTTTTCTGGTAGGATCAATGAATACAAACTAACATTGCATTATTTGGCTAGAAGGAGCTACAGAGGCAAAGTTTCAGCTTTCTCATGTAAAACACCTAAAGGCCTGAATTGGGGGTTGTAATCTTACCTCTCATTACATCTAAGTTTTGATATGCTTCTGTCGTAATGTTGTCTTTGCTCAATTATTCTCAGCAAGTTTTTTTTTTTTTTTTGGCATATATTTTTATGAGGCAAATCTATTTATTTGAATGGGGCAAGTAGTTTCATAACCTAATGTATATTAAGCAAAAGGGAGGAAAAGGAAATAGGGAACAGAAAAAGGCATAATACGGATCCAAGAATGAGGAAATATTGGCTATGAAATTTTTACATACTTGCTAAAGAGGGAACAAAAATTTATCCTATAGATAAACTGAAGGGGCAACTAATATTTTAGATCTATGTAAACTTTCCTTTAAATATTGGCCATGGAGAATTCACATAAACTTGTATCTCTCATCTTCCACATCAGGGAGTTGATCACTCTAGATAATTGCTAAAGTACCTTAAAAGTGCAAGTCTTCGACCAGTATGAGTCTGCTTTTATCCAGATACATGTCATTTTTGTGTTTTTGAAAATGTCATGATTATTGCCTCAATCAATCAGTATTGACTATATGCCCATGGTCATTATTTATATTTTAAATACTGGATATACATTTCTCATATGTACAATTTCCATTACATTTACAGTTAAGAGCTACACAGAAATAATAAAAGATTTAGGAATATTATGAATTGGCAAACCATAAATAATCCCTGCCACAGTTAAGAATTAAATTAAAATTGTCATCTGGGAAGCACAAATATTTCTTAATATTATTATAATATTGAATAAAAATATGGCCTAATCCTATAAGAAGATTGAGCTCATCTGGAAGGTTAACCTTGAAAAAGAGAAAATTCTACCCTTTTGGACAATACGCCTTCAAAAAGAGAATTAGATGAGAAATTCTAAGACTTTTTGAGGTAATCAACTGTCAGAAAAGGTTCCTGTCCAAAAGTAGAAAGCTATTCTTTAGATTCTCATTCTGAGCCTGATTTTTATTTAACACAGAAGTGTTAATAACCTTCATTATCTTATCCAACCACAAAAGAGTGAGAAATAGTTAAGGAAACAGGAAATCACGAGGTCTCTCCAAAACACGTACAATATGGGAGATGAATGCTGACAGACTAACAAGGAGGAACAGTCAGAAAGCTCACACAGTCAGGACACTACCACAATAAACAGTACTACATGCTCACAATTAATACGGTTTTCAGGGGAAAGGTAAATAGGGATAAAAGTAAACAAAGAGAAAAGTAAGGTTGGGAATGTTAAGCTAACAACTCTGTTATCAGAAGATTTTACTATATATGAAATCTCATTCTCCATCAAGACTAGATAAAGAAAACTTTATTTCCATCTTACCAAACCCAGGACTCCATTTTCACTTTGAAGATGAACAGTCATATTTGGGCTAATAAAGTTGCTGGCCAGAAGAGGGATTCCTATGCCCAAATTAGCTGGGGAAAAAGATGTTAAGGCC
Source organism: Eulemur rufifrons (assembly GCF_041146395.1). Classification (NCBI taxonomy): domain Eukaryota; kingdom Metazoa; phylum Chordata; class Mammalia; order Primates; family Lemuridae; genus Eulemur; species Eulemur rufifrons. The sequence goes on from NC_090999.1 coordinate 28,202,525, forward strand.
CAACATATAAAAGGTAGAGATACTGTACCATAAATCTTCTACATATATAAATCCGAATAGAAGCCTTCTTTAAAGGGAACTTGCTCTGAATGTAACAACTGATTATATTCTTCATTTACCCTCTGGGCATTATTTTGTAATTTTTCAAAAAGAAAATCTCACAGATTTTTCAATAACATTAATATGCTTTTCCACAAAGATATCAAAATGCTGCCTTCAAAAGCTAGCCAAGAGATCATTTTAGCAAAAATGTAAGACTATTTTATTTTCATTAATGTGTTCAGCAACTTTGGATTGATATATTATTAAACATGGCTTGACCTTTGTTTAAAAATGATTTTCACTATTCAAAACTCCCACTAAAAACAAACGTGATTTAATATTTATCATGTTTATTGATAAACAAATTGGGCTACCCTCTCCCCCCCCCCTTTTTTTTTTTTTTGAGACAGAGTCTTGATCTGTTGCCCAGGATACAGTGCAGTGGCATCATCATAGCTCACTGCAACGTCAAACTCCTGGGCTCAAGAGATCTTCCTGCCTCAGCCTCCCAAGGCTGGAACTATAGGCGCCCACCACCACACCAGACTAATTTTTGTGGTTTTCTTTTGTAGAGACAGGGTCTCACTATATTGCTCAGGCTGATCTTGAACTTCTGGCCTCAAGTGATCCTCCTGCCTCAGCCTCCCAAAGTGCTAGTATTACAAGTGTGAGCCATTGTATCTGGCTCCCATTTTTAAGTTTAAAAAAAGTTTTCTGACAGTACCAGAATGTCTGCTTAAAAGTATATCAGCTCCTTTGGATCTCTGTGGCAGCATTCATTGGTAACTGAATTTTCTCTGAGACATAAAAAGAAGGGAGGCAGGGAATTAAGTTTTAGCAAATACAATTGAAGCAGTATATAGAACAGTTGCGTTAAGGCACCAAAGAATTAACTGAGAGTGTTGAATCTTTTTCCTTTGATGATCAAAACAGGATCAACCCTGATTCGTATGCAATGGTGTGGGTTTAATCCTGCCTCTCAACGCAGGCAGGCTCACCAGATTGGAGGTCCTTACACTGCCTAAAACTGCCGCCCACTACCACTGAAAACAAAATACCTCACCAGAATTAGTCCAAAGAATAATGGTGTGCTGATGAGATTCTAGTAACACTGAAATCTTTATGGAGCAAGGCCAGAAAAAATAGAGTTTATATGTGATACCATATTATAAAGTACAAAGGCCAGCATGACAACTCAATGACCCAGGACACTGTGGATACAGTAAGTCCATAACAGCTACTTAGTTTGCCTCTTAGCAAATCACAGGCTACTACAATATTATATGTATTTCATTTCTTTTGAGTAAGTCAAACATCAGGGAGAAAAAAGTCTACGTACTCTGGGTTGAAAAAGAGTAGGTGATATGGAAGGATCATTTATATGAATTTACTTGCAAATATTTTTCATAAGCAATACAATAGCAGTGAATACTTCCAGAACACCTAGAAGTCATTATAACCTAAAAATCAGTGTTACAATCAGTATTTAAGCATCAGTGTAAGTCAATTGAGAAATCATGGGTTGAGGAGAAAGCTCAGTGACTAATTTTCACCTACTAAGTCAGGTTGGTTGACTCCCTATCTTACTGATACAAGAGATGAAATAGAGGGGACATGATATTCTCTTCCCCTATATGAATTCTCACCATAACACAAAACTGAGAAATAAAGAAAAACGAGGAGGAGGTAAAGAGAACAGAGAGAAAGGAGAAAAAGAACACTCTCCCAATCAAGATCACAGTCTGAAAGACTGATACTCATGGACCAGGGAAGCTCACAGAGTGGAGACACTTGTGTTTATAATTCTTCCTGTCCTAGGTCTTTAAGTATGGCATTACTGTATCTGTCATCCAACAAATATTTATTTTGTCATATGCTATTTGTATTTCTATGTATTATTTGTATTATATAGTTCAATGTCTGACATATTGAAAACTAGCCAAATGGCGAGCAGACCATTATTTAAATGCATTCAAAATTCAAATACTAATTGTACTAAACTATGTCTACCCTACCTCTTTTTTGACAAAGTATCTAAAGAAGAATTGAATCATTCATTGAATACCTTTACAAAACTTTGGACATAAAAGGGTATATTCATGGGATCTTTGTCAAAGGAAGAAGAAAATCATTAAGAAGTTGGATTTTATGTTTCAATGGGTATACAAATGTCAAAATATAGAAAAAGTAGATAGCATTGGTTATCACTAGTAATTCTGAGATTTGAAACCTTCAACTTTGGTAATTTCTTTTCCCAATAATTTCTAGCTAAATGCCAGATTGCTCTGAAATCCACTGCATACTAGAAAATAGATAAGCAAAATTTTGGTTGCCATTTTGTTTCAAAAAGGCAAACAGATTATACAAATTTTATATATCTTGATATCTTCAAGTTACATGCCAAATTTTGATAAAAAAAGAATTGTTCAACTGCTTTAAAAGCTACCACGAACTAAAGATGAATCACTATGCAGAAGGCCCAGTAGCCTGACCAATATGAAAAAGAGAAGAGATATGTCTTTGCCCGGGATAAAGGATACCATACATGCCGTCCTCAAACTCAAGAGCTGCCCGCTTGATGATACGTTCCCTTACATCGTCTCCGGGTTTCCCAGATTTGGCTTTTCCATCTCCTTCTTTCCGGATTGATAAACGCTTTAAAATAAACAGAAATAAATTTTTCATGATTGAAGGTATGCTTGTATTTTATCACTGCTGAAATATAAGCTTTTACTGGGAAAAAAATTAACTCTCTCCCATTACTACTATGAGACAAATCTCGAATATATAACATAGGTGACATTTGATGACAGAAATAATTCTTTAGGAAGTAAGTGAAAGCACTCAGATTTGTTTGAAAAAGAAGATATGCCTGTTCTGTTTGAAGCAAATAATCTCCTTGTTATTATCACACCGACTGCTGCTACTGTTACTCTTGACTCCTGCAAATGAATTCTCCTCAGGGGCTCAGGAATTGGTCAGAAGAAAGAAAAAGGAACAGACCTTTGGGATCTGTTTTTCAGGGCTGTCAGAATGTGTTTACCAGGTGTTGCTGCTGCCAACAGCCTATTTCTACCCACAGAGCCTAGACTGGTTTTGCTACAAGTGCATCAGAGGAATCATAGAACAATCTAGAAGCCAGCCAGGAAACTATTTCTGTTACTAAAATCCTTGACACAGACTCTGGTTACTGTTTGCAAAAGCCCCATCCCTTCTTCCTAGGCCCCTGACGCTGGTTTTGGATAGCAGAATGTCTGTTTGATGTCTACAAGGTAGTGGGTATCTACGGTCGCCTGAAGTCTCCTACTATATCTCTAGTCTGTTGCGGATTCCTGCACACTTCTGAATCTTGGTATCAGTTATGGCCAGCTGGCCATTCTCTATGCTCCCACTGGCCTTAGAACACCTCCATAGTTCCTGGTACCCACTCCTTGCCATAATCTCCTGTCTCCCAGCTGCTCACAGCTAATGATGTTCTTTCTGTACTCTGAAAGTGCAAAGCAACTTCAAGAGAGACAGACATTTCTGAATAATCAAGCATTAAGATTCCAGCTGGGGTAAAGCCAAAGAACTGATTATTCTTCTCTACCCTTGAAGACAGCCAGCAAAACTACGCACCATAAATTAGGACAGTTGTAGAAGCCTGGTAGACATAACCTAGAGAATTGCATGACATGGTGATATATACTGAAGGAAATCAGAAATATTTTGCCTCAAAATATATTTCTTTGACATATTTTGAGATGGCTTCCGTGAGTCTCACAGATAGAAATAACACTGCAAAACTGTCTTTCCTTGGGGGGAAATCCACATCTGTAGAGAATACAGCCAGGTCTGTCTCTCCCCATCTAGAAAAGATTAACTGAGAGTCTGACACCCTTAACATATGAAAAGAAATCATAGATTTACCATGTATTTGCTCTGAGGGCTGCTACCTTTAAAGTTTCATTTACATAAGATCACCTTTGCTACCTACCCAAACTTCTTCCTTTCTCCCTCCTAAAACCTGCTTTTCTGCTTTCAAGCCCCCATTCCTTAAAAGCCCCTGTACCTCATTGAAGAGTTGAATTTTCATTTTTGAGGGTTTCCATATATACATGTTAAAATAAATTTGTATAGCTTTTCTTTTATTAATCTGTTTTATTGTGAGTTGATTTTTCAACGATCCTTCCAAGGGCAAAGGAGAAGTTTCCCTTCACCCCAATGATGACTTGTGAGGACAAGGGATTGTCAGGCTGGACAGTGGGACAGACAATCATGTTGCCTTAGGACTGACACATGAGAAGCTCCTACTAAGATCTAAACCAAGACTTCCTACTCAGCCTCAATTCTCCATCATCAGGAATGGCCCCAGGTACATATCTCTCTGGTAACCAGATGCATAAATACTGACAGAGAAGTTAAGTCAATTACCTCAATTCTTTTCTCATATTTTTCTCCCTTTATAAGGCGATGTACATAAATCTGAGGAATATGAATGTCCTCTGGAGCAAATGAGCCAATATCCACAATTTCTTCAACCTAGACAGAGAGAAATTTTTTTTAAAAGTTAGGTAGTGGAAGCTTAAACTGAATATTTTTTATTTTCAAAAAAGTGAAATATATGCATCTTTACCTGTAACTTAGGTTGGATATATAATGTAAATATACATATGAGAGAATATGTATATGTATTTATGTGTGTGTACATACGTGTAATGTATACCATAACTTCTGGACCCACAAAAGAGAAGAAATTCAAATGCATGTGTCCGAACACAAAATTACAGAATATAAAGCTCCAGAACTTAGACTTTGACTAAAAGAGCCTCAATTACAAATTTGTCAAGTGGCTGGTCAGTACAGCTGCTTGAACTTTCACAAATTGCAGCTGAACTATGCAAAACTTGAAAGCACATCCCTTAAACACAGATTTTTCAAAATTAATCAGAAATTTATCATATCAAAGACAAAAGTCTGTAACAACATCTGCTCAATTGAAAAGCTTTTTAAATATAGATACAAATACTGTTTTTAATTATTCCTGCTGTTAGTGTCCTAGAATCGTGATAGAACTGCAATCACTGAAATAATTTAAAGACAGATAATGTCAACATAGAAATTTCAAAAAGAAAATATTAACTATTAATTAGAAATACTCAATTAAATTAGAATTAAAGTTATTCAGAGAATAAGGGCATTTTATAGCAATATGAAATGCCTCCCATGTCAGTCTGCTACTTTAGAATTCATTTTTTAAAAAGATAACAACGTTAAAAAAAACTCAGAATGACAAGGTTCAAAGAAATTAAATATCTATTGTGGCCAAAGAATTAGGTTTCTGGTGCTGTATATATTAATACACACACACACACACACACACACACGTATGTATCTTTAAATTGTGAGTACTAAACAGGTACCATACCCAAAGCAAACTGCTCACGTGAACTGATTTATACAAGGAGTGCTGCATTGAACTTGCCTTCTAACCATTAATTAAACTCTCCAGCATAGCCCTCCTTATGCTATTCTACTACTGCATGCCCTCATCAGGCTTCTCCTACAATGAAAGAATACCAGGGATAATAGGTGACATTTTAGTTATTGTGCAATGCTCCCAAATAGCTGAAAAGGACCAACATGGTGGATTAAAGCTATCTTCTTTGATAAACACAAGCATCTTGACCAAAATCAAACAAAAATTCCAAGGAAGAGTCAGTAAACATGTTGGGATCCAGGCTGAACTAACGGGTAGAAATGCAACTGGGGATGTATTAGGGGGAGCCAAGAGGACCCCTTACCATTGTTCTTGGTGTCTTTCCCTCCAAACCTCTCAATGCTCCAGTATTCCCTCTCCTAGGTGGTGACAAGGTGGAGAGGAGGTGAAAGTGGGAAATGCAGAGGAGCACTGTTGCTACCTTGTCAACTGGTTGGAACTTTCAGCCATGAGGGCTCATTCGCATCTTTACACATTCAATTCAAGCCTTCAAAGAAGTTCTTAACTTTAAAAATATGTTTCCATATTAATTCATTATCCTGAGGATATATATATATGAAGATTTATTTGTGAAAATATTAGCCACAGCATTTACTATAATGAGTTGGAAACAACTTAAATGGTCAACAACAGGGAAACAGTAAAATAAATATGATATATCTGCATGATGAATCAATATTATACTCTCATATTTAATGATAGCTCATAATTGCACATTTCATAAAAATGCAAGATTTTGTCTAAGCGAATAAATATTCATAGATAGGCACTTTGACACAGTTATTTCTATATCTATAAAAACTGAAAGGAAACACATTGAAATGCTAATAATTGGTATCTCTGGGTGACAGTATAAGTTATTTTTGTTTCTCTTTTACTTTTATAATCAAGGGGGAGCTTACAAATGTTATTTTTTTTAAAAGATACAATAGACACCAAGTAAGTATTAATAGTTTCCAAAACTAGGAAATACTAGAGCATGTGGTAAATTCCACAATTAGTTAAGATATGTACCAAAGAGGATATTTTAAAAAGAAAATAGAGATTCAAAGACAAACTGTAGTTTCTAAACTCTAAAAGCAGTTATGATGTTATGTAATAAACTGAGGAAACCCTTTTTGCCTTCATATTTGAAGACAATCATGTGAATTATTTTCCATGCCTAATGCTACTCCAGAAGGTCAGGTCCTCAGATCTCTTTATTTAATTATTATAGCAGTTTCCTAATTGGTCCTCTTGCCTGACCCTTTAGCAGGGGCAAGGAACATAATGGAGAAGGAAAAAAAAAGCAGCATTTCTCACTTAAACCAGAAATGTTGAGGACAACCAGTCATTTTTGGCTTCTGGTTCCATGAAAGAAAGTTTCAGCAAAAAATACCAAATCAAGATACAGTTTCATTACCAAGGACAATTACATCATAACTTTCATAATGAATAGAGAGAATGAACATGTCTTGGTAAAACAACTCTGATGACAAGCAAGAATCTAGTTAAACATAATCAGTTCCACTCTTTGTCATCCTAATATGAATGATTTTCACATTGTAGAAAATGCATGTGCAGCATTTGTCAAAACAATATCAACACTCAACAGCATTGAAAATGTCTATACAAAAATCAAAGCTTTCTCAGAGTTGGTTAGCAGAGTTAATGGAAAAGAAAGAAAATATTTGAGGTACAAACCAAAAAAGAAAACATATGTTTTCAGACAATCTGTGAAAAGAGTTTAAAAATTTTTTGAAAACTGAAGAGGCAAAACTATCTTAATGATAACTATTAAAAGGACTGATGACTTCTGTGCTGGTTTTGTGTGATCTTGAGAAAGAACAATAAGAAAGAAGCAATGGGGGAGAATAAAAAGTCTCATGAGATCAGGTGATAACATAAGAATCAAAGCAAATCTGAAAAGAAGACAATGAGTAAGATGAGTTTGTTAGGGGAAAAGTGAAATAAAAGATGGCAAGAGCCCTCACTAAACATGGCAGAATGTACTTCCTGAAATTAGAAGTGGGTAAGGCAGAGAATAAAGGACAAAGAAAAAGCATCCTTGCAAAGGGCAGATATAAGTGTCCTCATTCAAGATAAAGATGGAAAAAGGTAGCTAAGAACAATCCAGACTTCTCCCTGGCACTATGAATAGTTCTCACACAGCACCACCTGGTACAACTAGAAATCCAGACACTTGAAGCTTCTCTAATTGGTACTTGTCTTCAGTCATTAGCAAGAAAAATAGAGGCTGGGAAATGATAATTGTTATTGATTTGAACTTTTTTTTAAAAGGTTGCTTTCTCTGCTCTGCACTCTTCTGACTTTGTAACTCTGAAAAGTTTTATGTTAAAGCTCAGAGAAGGATCAGAATTCATCCCTTGGTGACAACATTTTTGTATTTACTTGACAAACATTATTTATGTCTCAGGTAAGGGAACAGAGGAGCTGCAAGGCAATAACGTTCTTATTTTTTATTTTAATGACAACCTCAATCCGTTATAGACACAAAAATGGGCCGCCCCTAAAAGTTGTTAGTGGAAAATGCTGCACACCTGCAAAACTCTGCGTATGATACAAAGTGAAGGCTGTCTGGGGAGGAAGAAGACTCACACTCCAGATTTTCTTCCTGAGTCATTTTAACTTTCAAAAAAGTTTAGGAGGAACATTTTTCTTTTGCCAAGAAATAAAAAAGCAGACAACAAGCAATAATGTCTAGAATCATGAGAAACACTAAGTAACCCCAAAATAGCAAAAAGCTGTGGAAGACTAGAAAAATTGAAGAGAGAGGCAATGAGCAATAGCAAAAAAAGCTACAAGTTGGAGGCAGAGGTGCCCTGGATGCTAATTTAACCCAGAGGATGAGGGAAACGAAGAAGAAATGTGAATAAGATCTAGTGTTGGATAGATCATAGGGTGACCACATTTCACAATAATCTATTGTACATTTCAAAATAGCTAGAAGAGAATAATTCAAATGTTTCTAGCATAAAGATAAATATTTAAGGTGATGGATATCCCAATTACCCTGATTTGAACTTTTCCCATTATATGAATGTATCAAAGCACACGTACCCTGAACATATGTGCATCTATTATGTATCAATAAAAAATAAAAATAATATTTTTTTAAAAAAGAAGAAATGTGGAGAAAGGGGAGGTCAGCATATAAGGCATCTTTCTCAAAAGTCCAAAGGAGGAAAAAAATTCCAAAGGTACAAGAAGGTGAATATATTCTTAAACTTCATACTGAGGGATAATATGACTACCACCAAAATATAGGAGAAAATGGCATGAAATCTAAAAGGGCCAGGAACAGATACATATAGTCTTAGTTGTCTATAAAGAAATGCGCAGAGACTAAAAAAATGAGTGGCTACCAATAAATCTGCAATCTTAAAAATGGTGCTAAATATGATTTGCATAGTCACTATTGAAACCTGGTAGACTGGATCTCATGCCAATGGACGTTCTACAACGTCCAGTGAAAACAGCTGATAAAGAACATGCTCTGTCAACAACACAAGCACTCACCTGGAAAGCCATAGACCTAGGACTGAAATGTGGTCAAGAATATTTAAAGTGAGTTTAAAAAGAGAAAGAATATCACAGTGATGTCCATATAATCAGACCACTCACCAAACCAAAGACGGGGATGATATATTTTTAATAGAAGTGACAAAATTGGCTCAGAAATAAGATAGAAGAGATGGCAATTATTTGACCATTTTCTGTTCATCATATTCTGCTAATAAATTCTGCATTGCCTTCTGACAAGTTCTATCTTTCAGAATGAAACAGCAAAAGAAACCATGATTCTGTACTTTTCACCAATAAGGACAAACTGTTTGACAAAGTAGAAATGATGAAAATCCTGAGAAAAAAATTACAATGTAAATTGGAATTTGTAATCAGGAAGTGAATCCTGGACATGCATAGAAATGTATACCAGTCTTTAAAGAAAAGCAGATTTCAAAAAGTTCAGAGAAAAGGGAAGCAATCATCAAGTGGTCAGAAACTCAAAATGACAAATGAGCTTATAAAAGACAGGAGGCTCTCATTACCCCTATTCTGACAATAGGGAAACGGGTCATCTTGACGATGAAGACAATGGTATATAAAGAAATGAGTATAATAACATAGAAAGCTTTGTGTTCTCTCATATTTTAAAAGGGCGCATACAAAAGAGAGACTTGCATGACCTCAGACAAACGGAAACCACATGAAACCTTAAGAGGTTATCAAAAGGCACAAAATTAGGAGGAGATGAGGCTTGTCCAAAATGCTACAGATGATGAAAGGGTAGCTTCTGGGGTAATTGTGTTGTTGATGCTGCTGGAGAACTTGGAAATGACAATCACCACTGCTTGGGCAGAAGACAGGAAAAAACAAAGCAGTTCAATTCCATTTTGTTCCTGACTTCACCATTAGGGAGAAGGAAAGGGCAGAACTAGCATGGTCAAGAAGAAATTGAATTCCAAAAAGAAATACCCAGATTCTCTCAACTAATTCTACATTTTAGACCCACAAAAATTATATCCTGGGATTCTTAAAGAGCCTGAAGATAAGATCACAGAATTACAGTCATGTGAAAAATTCAGTCAGATGGAGAGACGCAAATATACTCCTTTTTAAAACGAGGGTTCACTCCACGACAGTATTCTAGAATGGATAATTAAACAGATAGTCTATAAGGCCATAAAGAGAGAAAAGAATATTACTGAACAGCAGTACAAGCTTCCCCCCAAATCAAGTCATGCAAAATGAACTTAATTAATGTGTGATCTAGCTAACACATAGGCAATCCAGGAGAAAAGCAGTATGTGACTTCACAGAGCATCTGACCACATCCCTCATGTAAGAATCTTATAGATATAGTGGGAAAATTGTGACTTGGGTTCATTTCACTTTAAATCAACAAATACAAACTAAGCACCTACTAGAATCAGCAATGAAGAAAATAAAGCGCCTGCTCTGACTTACAGATAGGTAGATAATACTTGAAAAACCACAAAAGTATCTTATGGCTTGACAAAGCCATAGAGGGAAGTCTTCAGTGCTGTAGTTTTTAATTTACAGAGGAACATGTACTTCCTTAAGAATTTGATAAAAGCTACAAAGTCAATTCTAACACACACAAAATTTTCTTTACCTATAAAATCCTTCATAAGATTCCGGGGAATTGGTCCATAGATATCCCTCTACCCCTACTGTCCAGCCCCAGGCTAGACCCCAGATGATTAGAAAAACCCCTGCTCTAATGGTTTAATGTCATTGTTCCTATCCTGTTCAGCGTCCTTATCAAGGCCTTCAGTGACTATAAGGAGGCTCAGCGCTATAGTTAAAGGGTCTGGGGGGCAACTAACAATTCTGAACAGATGCATCTGTCTCTAATAGAGAAAATTATCTCAGGCTCATGCTTCCAAGAATTTACAAACAGTTTCAATGATAAAAACCATATTCAGGGAGTTCAACCACTCTTATAAATGCTCCAAGAGTGGTATGCTCCTGGAACAAACCAATATCTTCATACCATAGTTATAAAGAGTCAGTTTTTCTTTCTTGTAATCAAGTGAGTTCTTTCTTACTATTATAACAGCATGCCTGAGATAAAATTCTGTCTGGTTTTAGTAGCAAGAATAGTTGTACTTTACCTGCTCATTAGCTTTGTTTTAAATATATATACTATTAACTACATTTAAAAAGTACTTTAATTTTTATTTGGCATCTCATGGCTTACTCATGTTTGTCATTATAATATCAATTTTTAGTCCAATCCTACCTAGCTCCACTGTATAGTTCTACCATTGCTTTTCATTTTTTCTATGGCCCTGCTTTTAACTGATGCTATCATGTATAGTTTCTGTGTCTTGTGAGCTACTTTATGTCACCTCTGGAACAAAACAGGTAAAAAATTAAACATCATGTTTATCAAATTAGAGAATGATACAAAAGGCCAGAAAGAATAGCTAACACAATAAAGACAGAAAGTGATCTCTATACCAGTTAGGAAAATAAAATGGGACAATATTAACTGAATGAAATTCAGCAGGGATCAGAATTAATATTGTAAAATAATACCTGGCCTTATAGTTTTTTGAAAAGGAAATAAAGGTGTTTAGCTAACCACCAGCATAAAGACTATAATGTGACAGAAATATCCTAAAATGCCAAATGAATCTTCCTGTCTCCATTTGCTGGCTAACCTCAGAGTCAGTGTTCACCACCGTCAATCTAATGTCTCTCATTACAAAAGATAAACAGTCCTTCCTCTCAACAATGACTCATTTAAAAACACGGGATGAGAAGGAAAATGGACGAAGCAGCTCAGCTTGAACTCTTTAGAAGAAAAGCTTTACCTACACCTAAAATAACTCAATTTATTAAAACTATGGCTAGCTGCAAAAATAACAGCTTATATTTTAAATCCTTGTATTTTAAAACTTCTGGCTTATATTGCTCCAAAACAAAATACTACTACTTACTTATTCATGGACCATCCCAAGAGTTTTTGTAATATGGAAAAATTATTTTTTTAAACAAATTTAAAAGCACTTTAAAATAAGTACTATCTTCATTTCCACTGACTCTAAAACCAAATCCAAACAGTCTAATCCTTGCTGGTATTTTGCTAACACTTTTTATTTGCCCCAAAATGCCAATCTTCACTAAATATGTGACTTAATAACATTCAGGTAATATTCCAAATATCCAAATTTCATTTGTCATATCTTTTTCTAGAAGGAAATTGTATAGGACTGTAGCAAATCCAGAGAAATAATTAAAATGAATACATCTACCCAAAGGAATTAAAATACTTCTAACATGTTCATTCAAAGCACCAGTCTTATCTATAACAGCAAGAAAAAAATTATACCATTATCACATACCCCAAGGAATACAGAGAGACACGATATAATTAATAGAATTAAACTAGGAACATTTTTCAACGGAGTTACAGAGAAACAGGGAGAGAAGAAAGTTTGTGTTGCATTTTACAGCCACAGAGAGCTGCTTATTAGGGATGCCAACTAAAACTTTAAAAGGTTACTCTTCAAGACTGTTTCCTTCAATTTGGGGCTGTTATTCATCCTTGGAGCTTTTTATAATGCAAGAACACAGTATTTAACACATAAACTGCAAAGTAAAATTGGGTGAAACCATAGCATTTCCAGAACACAGTCAATGCCTGCTAAATCTAACAGAGATTGTGACTTGAATTCAGCATGGGAATGACTCAGTAATCAACTTTAAAATCGTTCAGCATGTGCAGTATACTAAGAGCTTTCTTTATTCATTTCATCTTTTAAATGTTCTCCACATGTTTTCATTTCTGTGGAGCAATAAGCAAAGTAGAATCCTATTTCTTTCATTAAGAAAATTAAAATGCTGTATTTGTGTTCCCTGATTTAGTGTACATGAGGTAGACATAAAATGTAAAAACAAATTTCAAAACAAAATATTCGCTTTCCTCTCTCTGTGGTTCTATTTTTAAAATCAGACCTTTAAGTCCTAAAGAAATTCAAACATGTTCATCATATGAATTAAGATTTTAGCATTAAGATCACATGGCCCCTCCCTTAGTACAAATAGGAAGACACACACTCAGTTTTACCGCAGGCATAACTCAACTCCAGTTAACAAACTGAATTTCAGCATTTAGCCATCGCTAGGAAAGCAGGGCCAGGCCTAACTCTGTGGCCACAATTCAGACAGTGACTGAAACATACCATGTGTAAAGCTTCTCAAGGGACCAAATCCAAAATGTCTTCTCGGCATGTACACTTGTCCCCAAAACTCAATACCATATTTGAAAAGTTAAGAATGACAATTAAAAAACGCACCCTGATCTTTTAGATAGAATTACCCCCATTAAAGAAAAGTGGGGATTGTTGATAAAGAAGAGAAATTTATTGATGCCAATTCTTTGGGAAACATTTTTGTCCATATGATTCTAATGCCATGTATTCCATTGACTTTTCCAATAGTTAAAAAATAAAAAGACAATAGATTATGATATAAAGAAAGAATACTGTATTTGAAGTCAGAAGATGTAGATTCTGGTTTCAGTCCTAACATCCATCTAGCACTGTGTTCTTATGTGAATCACTTAAGGTCATTTCATCTCTGAAATGTGGAAGTTGAACTGTAAATGAAGCCTAATATTCTTTCCACCCCTTGCATGATGTAAGTCTACATTAGTTCCTAGATGTTCTATTACAAGACCATAAAGTATACACATTATTGTGCAGTATCTTTCTAATTATTCTGGGTAGTGAACACTCTAGATCCTATCTTACGGGGCATACTCTGTTAAATGGAACAGATGACTAATTCCACGCCATTCTGTCCTCAATACCCCTCTGTATTCGTGCACTTGCTAAGCCAATCCCCTCCTGATTAACCAGGCTGTTGTATTTACAAGGCCAGTTTATTTGCCACCAATTTATAACCCTTTGTATATCTAGTTAACTATCACATGGCTTGTTCTACTTCAGCTGAGTAATAAAGCCTATTGAATGAGATACACTATCTATTCCAGCCAGCATTAAAAGGCACACCTTGAGATAAAATGATCCCAGAGAAGCCAGAGAAAGCTAGTCACAGTAATAAGGAAGGGAATTACAGAACAGCTGGTGGCAGATTATCAAGTCTCTCAATGCAAGACCCAACAATGACCTCAAATATAATGCCATCAGGAAGAACCACTGAGCATAAAGCATTTTTGCTTTCTTAGACCAAGGCAGAATAATGATGTCACTCAAGTAGAATTTCTAAGCTGCAAAGAGATGCTTATATTTTAAAACTGCTGGCTGAGTGACTCAAACATTATTTAACAAGTATCTATCATGGGCCAGGCATTGTGCCACGTGCTGGGACTATAGAGATGAGTTAGACAAGGTACCACAGGTGCTCATAGTTTCATGGAGGAGAAAGGTAAAAAGCCAATCCCAATAAAACATGGAAATAAATGCTATAATAAAGGGAAAGCTCCACTGACCAGGTAGAAAATGAGCCCCCAAAAGGACAAGGAACAGCATTCCAGGTGGCAGGCATGGCAAGGGCAAAGGCACGGGGTCAGGGAAGGATGTGGTCTATGGAGGGCATGTGGGGAGATGTTACCTGGGAAGCGATTTAGGATGCACAGGAGAGGGAGTATCAGAAAGAAGTCTGAAATTTTTATTTTATTGAATGAGGAGCCTAATGTTGGAAAAGCTATCAGAAATGGTAACAGCTAATCTGAACAAAAAAGAGATGTGATTTCTTTCACACTTCAAAAAACTCTCAAGAGAGTTCACCTTAGCTAATGCTGTGAGGGCAGTTTCTTTTGATTACTGTGGCCTCTCCCCAGGGAGGGGGAAGTTTTTACACCTTGGCAATTACCTACTCTTGCTTTTATCAATTTTTGGTTGTGCACCTGGATTTTTCTATAGGCCTAGTGAAAGACCATGGGTTATTTGAATATATTTTAATTTTAGGAGGGGAGGCTACCATATGCTACCTGCTCAAACTACAGTAATGACACATGCAGAGATGCGTTTATAAGAAATATAACCAGTAACACAAAAGGAGTCAGTGAGTAAGGTTTATCATTTTCCCTCTCACATATTTCTTACTTAAATCATTTATGTAAGTCATGACTTTAAAATGCTGCCTTCTTTTAGCGATATTCTTGAACCAGAAAGATTTGGAGAGTAACTCTTTAAAAAAAAAAAAAAAGAAAAGCAGCTAATTTTTAAAATGAAACAATCTTGCATAAGCTCTAATTATCACTTCAGTATTTGTAGATTAGATCTATATTTGAAGTGGAAAAAATAACATTTTTTGACAAGGTCTCTGGAAAGAGTGAGGAAAGCCATTATTATTTTTAATCAGAGTGACTTTAAAATCACAAGCTAAATTCTTAACACAAACATGGAATAAATTAATAAGTAGGTCATAAGTCGTTAAACTAAAAAAAAAAAAAAGCAAAATTAGGAAAAGTAATTTTTGTCCTTCTCTGCAATAAGAGGATTTTTTAAGAGAGCATCCCCTCAGTTTATGTCAATCACAGTGTACCTTATCATTTAACAAATTTTCAGGAGAGAATATCATAGGTAAAGATTCCAAAGCCATTAATATGTTAGAAATGTCCTCTAGCTCTTTCTTTTTTTCTTTGTGAACAGAATCTATGTCCTCATTTGCAACAGGACTATTTTGTGGGAAACCATGACTGTAAGTTTTAGAAAGCTATCTCAAAACAATGAATCAACAGAGCACTTGACTCACACCTTATTTTAGGAACAGGCTCTGTGGGTACAGCTGCTGGCCATGGTTACCTTCTCTCTGAGAGCCTGATCCGTCTTTACTTCCATAAATAGGTTACTGCTGCAGGTTCACGACGCTCTTCCGTTTTCTAGTCTACTAGCTGTAGGCAAGCAAGCAGCCAGGAGAATTCTCCAGGAAGCTGGTTTCAAATTTACAGTGCCTGACTCCAGAGCACACAAGTCAACCACAACTCGGCACCTTATCTTCTTCCCTTTTATACAACTCCTCATCTAAGTGGGAGATTCAAGAACACTTGGGAATAAAATACTAGAGACGTTCCAATTAAAATAATATTTACAACACACAAAATCACAAAAAATACAAATAGCCAATAAATATATGAAAAATACTCAACATCCCTTGTCAAAGACATGCAAATTAACATCATAGGACAATAGGACAATATTTCGTACATAGCAAATTATCAAAATATGCCTGTTGCCAAGAGTGGTTTAAAATGACACTTTTATATATTATTATGGGGTTAAAATTGGATTTATCTTCCTAGAGAATAATTTAGCAATATTTTCCAAAACATTTTAAAATGTTGATACACACACACACACACACACACACAATCCACTTCTAGAAACGTGATCAAAGAAAATAAACCTACATACACAAAAACAAGGATATGCACTTAAGAATATTAACAGTGAAAGATAGAAAACAACATAAAAGTCCAACAATAGAGAGTTATTAATATAAATTTTAGTATAACTATTAAAATACCTTTCTTTGGGGAATATTTAGTGACCTACAAAAACATGGTTAATATTTTACATTTAATGAAAAAACATTAAAAATGGTCCTAATTTTATAAAAAGGAACATATATGTACAAACAGGAATTAAAGAAATCAAGCCAAGATACTTCTACCTCCATTTTTTTCCTTAAGTCCCTTGGTTCTGTGAAGGAAGTATCTCCACATCCCATTCTTTTTTTTTTTTTTTTTTTTTTTGAGACAGAGTCTCACTCTGTTGCCCAGGCTAGAGTGAGTGCCGTGGCGTCAGCCTAGCTCACAGCAACCTCAAACTCCTGAGCTCAAGCGATCCTACTGTCTCAGCCTCCCGAGTAGCTGGGACTACAGGCATGCACCACCATGCCCGGCTAATTTTTTCTATATATATATATTTTTTAGCTGTCCATATAATTTCTTTCTATTTTTAGTAGAGATGGGGTCTCGCTCTTGCTCAGGCTGGTCTCGAACTCCTGAGCTCAAACGATCCGCCCACCTCGGCCTCCCAGAGTGCTAGGATTACAGGCGTGAGCCACCGCGCCCGGCCTCCACATCCCATTCTTGCCCACTCCCACCCAAATGTCTTTAGACCTGTGAGTTTTTTATCCATTTTGAGTCTCTGTTTTTTAATTGGTATATTTAGGTCAGTAACATTAAAAAAAATCATTGATATAGTTGGATTAATATCTACCTTATCTGTTACTATTTTCTCTTTATTGTCCTTGTTCTTTGATTATTTTTTGCCTTCCACTCTTTTCTGCCTTCTCTAGTTTTAATTAACCTTTTTTATATGATTCCATATTTTCTCCTATCTTAGCATTATATCAATTATATGTTTCTTTCTACTTTTTGGTTGTTACACTTGAGTTTACCATACACATTCAAACTAATCCAAGTCCTTTTTCAAATAACATTATACTACTTCATTGATAGCGCAAACACCTTAGAACAGAGTGTTCCTACTACTTCTCTTCCCTTATGTTACTGTCCTTCATTTCACATGAGGGCAGGCCTTGTTAAGAGAATGCTCTGGGCATATTTCAAAATGGCTACCTTTCTCCTCCCTCTGCCAGAAGCATAAGGAGATTTTTCTCTCCTCTTCACTGTAAAAGTCAGATAGGGATCCTAGAGGTGAAGACTACAAAAGTGTGGGGCCCCTCCTAAGAGTAGGCCACTGGAGTTTTTAACTCTCAAATAGTCCACATGCGCCTCTAACAATTCATCAGTTGCAGTTTGGGTTTTCCTACCCCAGTACTGATTCCCATAGAGATCTCTGCTCCTGGACTTCTGCTCCAGTAAGTTGTGATTTTCCATATTGGCCTGTCTCTCCAACACTGGAGGCAGTGGTTTGTCCTGCCACCTCAATTCTCTGAAGGATCTAAGAAGAGTTGCTGATTTTTAGTTTGTTCAGCTTTTTCTTATTGTGAGGATGGGAGTGGCAACTTCCAAGCTCCTTGCATGTTGGACAGGAAATTAGAAGTGCCAATTTTTTAAATCATTACCATTAATTATTTTATACAGTTCTAAAATTGCTATCTTGAATTCAAACAATGTATAATACTATCTACCTCATTTTCAATTGGGAGGAACATCAGTCCCAAGTGTGAAGGCCCTCATTTTATAGCTTTTAGAAGATTATCTTATTTATAAGTTTTAAAAGGTTGACATCACTGAATGATTTTTAATTTTGTGTTTATGGAAGTATTAACATTGTCCTGGGGCTACACTTAGTTAACTGAAAAATTCAGTTAGCTAAAAATCTATGACCCTGCCAATAAAGAGGTAGTAAATTACATAAAAAGGGTAACCCTGCAAAGTGTAAAGTAAAATGCACCTTAAAATACACCAATCATCCTTTGTTTTGCTTCAGAACATAAGCTTTGGAGACAAAAAGAAATGTTTAGGTCTTAACTATTCCCCTTACTAGCTTTCTTATCTTAAAGACTTTCCTTATCCTCATTTCTTCCCTCTATAAAATAAGGATAAGAAAACCTGCCACACTGGAATATTATAACAGATGACTTGAAGTGCTTTATAAGCAAGTGCATGGTATAAATAGTACTTGTTACTATTGTTGTTATATTCATTATATGTTAATAGGCTATAATTCCTTCCCTTGCTATTAACACTTATTGAAAATATTTCAATTACAGAGTCTACCACACACTGTACAGGGAATACCTTAGCTGTATGGAGTCTACTTGGACCATTTTACTACCTATCCTATTCTGGGAATGAATTTCATAAATAAAGTTTTCCATTCTATTTTCCTATCCACTTATAAAACCTTGTCCCCATCAATCCACATATAAAATGCTACCTTGTACATTAACAATATGAACCAACAAAAACGAAAAAAAAATGAAAACATTTTGGGTGGAAACACATTTAGATGCCAAGAGCACTGGAAAAAAAATCTATAAATAAAACACTTCTTTTTATAGCAGGAGCTGAGTTATAGAACTGCCTGTAAAATTCTATTTAATACTTCCTTTATTTCTACAGGTCTAATTCCTCTTCCAAGAAGCAAACACTCAAAATGAATGAGCTCTGCAAATTCCTCAAACTGAGAAAAATTTAGATTATACCATAACTTTCAAACTCAACAGCCTTAATCTTTTTTTAATAGTCAACCTGTATTCGTCTGAGTTCGGTAATGAAGAATTTTTCTTCCCTGAGTTTTATCTGTGCCAGCAAAGCTTTTCCAAAATTTAAAATAAAATTCTGAACTGAACTTTCTCAGAATACAAGGCAAAACTTGTACCTTTTTCCCCAATTATTAAGGAAACTAAGATAGATTCTTTAAATGGATGACCCAGCTTCTTTTCACAGCACAGAAAAAGTTCTTCACATTTCTGTTTAGCTTTCCTTGTGTGGGATTTGTATTTAGAATTCTCTACGATGAGGCTGAATGTGGACTTAGTTACTCAGTGGCAGAAACACTGTGTATTATCATTAAACTTCAAAAGCTGAATCAGAGAGAAGGTGTCCTCTACTCTGGGACATGAGTGATCTTGGTTTCTTCACAGCATGAACCACAGAGCAAAAAACCGTCACATTCTAACAGTTAAGTCATCCTTGGTTTCTAGTCTTTCATTATTTCTCCACAATCAATCAACTGTTTCAAACTATTTCATCCAAAACAAACAAATCAAAAGATACTTTCTCATGATTCTGTGGAAATTCAGTAAGGCAAAGCTTTTATAAGGAAGCAGAGATGATATACCTGCTTCCTTACATACAATTTATTTATATGTAACAGTATGCTCCATCCTAAGGAAATAGGGAAAGTATCTATTTTTGAAACCTTAGTCCCTCCGAGGTGTACAGGCAGTGGTGTGCTCACAGCTGAACATAAATCAATGAATATCTGAGCCTCTCTTTATTCATTTGTTTCTCTTGCCCCTAAAAGTATAACAGATGTTACTTTCATTAAAAAGAATCCTAGAGGGCTCTTCTTTCCTCTCTTACCATGTGATCTCTTTGCACATACCCACCTCCCTGCCACTTTCCACCATGAGTGGGAGTAGCATGAGTTCCTCACTAGATGGAGCTGCCCAATTTTGGACTTTCTAGCCACCAGAATCATAAGCCAAATAAAATTTAAAAAAAAAATGATATTCAGTATGAGCAAGTTTTATCAGGGAACAAATTATAATTTTCATCCAAACCCAGAATATCTATCTGACTCTTTTGAACCAAAGTATAAAAAGAGATAAAATAGATCACTGACTAATGCTTCACTTAAAATATAAAGCCAGAAAGAGGTCAATTTTTGAGTGGGCATCTACCCAAAGGACAAAAAGACATTCTATAAAAAAGACATCTGCACTAGAATGTTTATAGCAGCACAATTCACAGTTGCAAAGACATAGAAACAACCCAATCCATCAGTACATGAGTGGATTAATAAAATGTGGTATATGTGTACCATGGAATACTACTCAGCCACGAAAAACAATGGAGACATAGTACCTCTTGTATTATCCTGGATAGAGCTGGAGCCCATTCTACTAAGGATCATAAGCATGGAAAAACAAGCACATGTACTCACAATTGAACTGGGATTAACTGATCAGCACTTATGTGCATGTATAGCAGTGCATCAAGTGTCGGGCAGGAGAGGCAGGGAGGAGGAGATGGGTATATTTACACATAATGGGTGTGGTGCACACCGTCTGGGGATGGACAGGCTTGAAGCTCTGACTTAGGTGGGGCAAAGGCAATATATGTAACCTAAACATTGTACCTCCATAATATGCTGAAATAAAAAAATAAGATAAAATATTTTTGAGTGTACACAACTCCAGCTAACACAATGGAATATTTGTAAGAGCCTTTCTTTCTTCAAGGTGTCCATTATAATCCCCTTGTCATAGTTTTTGCTTGATGTAAGGTATCAACATATTTAGTTTGATTCTGATGGGCTTTATTATTTTTTCCTTTTTTTATTGTAATAGAATTAGGGGGTACCAGTTGAATTCTATTATATATGTTTATTGTATAGTGGTGAAATCTGGGTTTTATCCATCACCTGAATGAACACCACAGATAATTTTTCATCCCATACCGTCATCCCACCATTGGTATCTCCTTGTGGTTTTACTTTGCATTTCTCTGATGATTAGTAATGTTGAACATTTTTTCATATGTTTATTAGCCATTTGTATATCTTCACTTTGGAAAATGCCTATTCACATCCTTTGCCCATTTTTAATGGGATTGTTTTTTTCTTGCTGAGTTGAGTTCCTTGTCGATTCTGGATATTAGCCCTTCGTCAGATATATAGTTTGCAAATATTTTCTCACATTCTGTAGGTTGTCTATTTACTGTTTTGGTTATTTCTTTTGCTGTGCGGAAGGTTTTTTGTTTAATTAAGTCTTATTTGTCTATTTTTGGTTTTGTTGCATTTGCTTTGGGGGTCTTAGTCATAAATTCTTTGTCTAGGCCAATGATATGGACTATAAATATTAGCTAATTTATTGAAGATTACAGATAATATTTTTTAAACAATTTAGCTTAGTTTTTTGATAATGCACCAAGATTTTAGAAATCAGGGGCTTTACAGAATTTTGATTTTCTTGGATCTCAAGAACTCTGGAAGGGGAAAGGATATGGAGGGCATGCCTTGCCAGCTGCCATGCACAGTAGAGTTCAATAGTCATCAACACTGGGTCAGTGAGAACAACTGCAGTCGTCTGAGGTTTGTTAGCCAAAGCAGCAGGAAGGCTTGAGGTGAGAATGTAGCACTTTAAAGCTTTAGAAAACACACTCAAATGTTCTACCCCACTGATGCTCAGAATAGACCCACAAAATAGGCAACTAGACAGGAAATGCTATAAGGAAGCTGGGGTATTAAAGTTAAGGTATTTGTCCAAGGTCACAAAACTAGTGAGAGACAAAGATATGATTCTTAATCTCAGATTCTGTTTGCAAAAAATGAAAAAGAAAATATGACATGAGACTCTTTGGGACTAAGTCCCAAGACTTCTTTCCCTAAGTGGTTTTTTCCATTCCATAACCCTAACTCATCAAATATATATGGATTATTCCCAATGTATAAATCCCTTCCAGACCTTTCTTAGGAGCACTGCACATACATGTCCTTCTGCATAAGCAACATCACCATGTGAATGCCTAGAAAGCCAATCAATCCTAGCAGAACTCTTTATTCCATATCCCCACCTCCCACAACATTTCTTCCAGGTTTCTCCATCTCAGTAAGTGACACACTATTGTTCAAGCCAGGTGTAGGAGTCATTTTAATTTCTACTTTCCTCCACCCCAGCATTCCACATCCAAGGCATGAGCAAGTCAGATAGATTCCTCTTCCAAAATACTGTATCTCCCAATGCCATCACCCTCCCCACCAACAATCCACCACTCAAGTCTGTGCATTTGTACATGCAAGAAACTGGCCCTCAAGTATAAGTCAAAAAGATAAAATGCTTCTAAAATAAAATGAGTCTATTGATATGTAATTATATCATATTTAGGTCAGATTTATTGACAAAGGCATTGAGATTTTTTAACAACCGTAGCACCTACAGCTGGATAAACAAATAGCTATACACAGCCTTCCTCTCTTCACGGTTGCGCCAAAAGCAGGCCTACCAAACTGCCAGTCAATTCACAATATCTACACAAATTTATATTACTCTATTTAGTTTTTCATCGATTCTCTCCAAACCAGTTATCATTATTTTATTTCAGTTCTACTTAAATTCATTTGTCCTTTAAGAAATAATACTGAGTGATTTAATATATACACACTACAGAAATGGAAATGATGCTGTAAATAAAGCACCTGCAAACTTTTTTCTGTAAAGGACTAGATAATATTTCAGGCTTTGAGGGATACACACTGTTACAAACCTTTTTTTTTAGATTATCTTTTTTTAATTTCAGAATATTATGGGGGTACTAACATTTTGTTTACATGAATTGCTATAGTACAATTTGAGTCAAAGTTTTAAGTGTGTCCATCACACAGAGAGTGTTCATTGTACCCATTAGGAATGAATTGACTAATCCCTACCTCCCCCTTCCCACCTGCATGAATTCCATTAAATTTTACTACTATATGTGTACATGACTGTTGATCAATTAGTTCCAATTTAGTGGTCAATACATGTGTTTATTTTTCCATTCTTGTGATACTTCATGTAGAAGGTTGGTCTCCAGTTCTATCCAGGTTGTTACAAAAGGTATTAGTTCATCATTTTTTATGGCTGAGTAGTACTCCATTGTATACATATACCACATTTTATTAATTCACTTATGTATTGATGGGCACTTGAGCTGTTTCTACATCTTTGCAATTGTGAATTGTGCTGCTATAAACATTCAAAGTGCAAGCACCTCTTTTATAAAATGTCTTTTTTCCTTTTGGTAAATAACCAGTAGTGGGATTGCTGGATCAAATGGTAGGTCTACTTTTAGTTCTTTTAGACTGAGAATGGGGCTCCAAACCCTTCTGGTTTGTAAGGTTTCAGCTGAGAAGTCTGCAGTTAGTCTGATGGGTCTTCCTTTGTAAGTTACCTGATGTTTTGCCTTACAGCTAGAAGGAATGCTTCTTTCATGTTTACTTTGGCCATCTATTTCTATGTGTCATGGTGATCACCTCTTCACGATGAATCTCCCAGGGGCCCTTTGAATTTCTTGTACCTGGGTATCTAGATTTCTAGCAAGGCCAGGGAAATTTTTCTCAATTATTTCCTCAAATAGGTTTTCCAGACTTTGTGTATTTTCTTCTTCACCCTCAGGGATGCCTATGATTCTTATGTTTGGCCTCTTTACGTAATACCATATTTCCTGTAGGTTTTGTTCGTTCCTTTTATTTCTCAGTTCTTTCTCTTTGACTGACTTGTTTACCTCATAGGCGTTGTCTTCAAGTTCTGAGATTCTTTCTTCTGGCTGATCTAGCCAATTCTTAAGGCTTTCCACTGTGTCTCATATTTCCTTAAATGAATTTTTCATTTCCAGAATTTCTGTATTTTTTTTGTAATTCACTCTCATTAGTAAATTTTTCATTCATTTCCTGCATTGTTTTTGTGGTTTCTTCATGTTGGGTTTCTATTTTCTCTTGTATTTCAATGAACTTCCTTACAATCCATATTCAAAATTCTTTATGTGTCATTTCAGTCTTTTCCTTTTGCTTGGTACCCATTGATAAGGAGTTATTGTTTTCTTTCGCGGGTGTCCTTTCACTCTGATTTTTCATGTTTCCAGAGTTTTTTTGCTGATTCCTTCTCATCTGGCCTCTCAGTGAAGACCTGGGGGTGCTAGGCGTGGCTTACAGGCCTGTCTCTGGGTCCCCAAAGATCAATCCCTGAGTGTTCCAGGGAGAGGAGTGCTGGTCCTGAGTTGCCTATGGGGTGTTCTAGCAGGTTAGGTGTACCTCTCTGGTTACCTCTGACCTGCTGTTTTCACCTCTTCCCAACAGTGTGTAATGAATTAGGTCCCCTAGCTTAATCTTGGTGATGGTGGGTGGTACTTGTGAGTAAAAATCAGCCACTCCCTGAGTGCTTAAGTTGGAGGTGCTATGTTTAGCTATGGGGTTGTTCTCCCTGTCATTGAGTGATGTTTTCATTAAAGAGTCAGCTGCCAAGATGGTCTTTTGTGCCCATGGTAAGCTCTGTTCCCCCAGGTGGGGCATATGAATGCCCCAAGCTTTAGAAGGAACACTGTAGCTTCCAGGGGTTTGCTTGGTCACTACACCCGGAGGTAGGGGTAGGAGCAAGACAAATTGTGGCTGGATTGCAAGAGCCAGAGAGGCTTTGCAGGGCCTAGGTGGGTCTCTAGGTTGCTTATCTGGCCACTAGGGGGAGCTGCCAGTATAAAGTTCAGGGCAATCTCTCCAAGCCAGGTAGGATTGTTCCTGAGAAAGTGGCCTAATCCCTTGAGATCTAAGGCTTCAGGGCAGGCTCTTTCCACTCTTGTCCACTAGCATAGTTTCTTGTGGGGTGGAGTCGGCACCCTCGTTATTCACTCCCTATAACACCACAGCACTCTCCTATCTCTGCCTGAGACCAGCTCTTGAACTACCTACCCTTCAGTCCATTTGTCTAACCCACTAACATGTATCTCTGCAGGACACTGGCAGGTGGGAGGACCCCCAATTGTGCATGCCTATTCCACCACAAGACCCCGGGGAGAGAAAGGTAGGCCTATCTGCCCACAAGGACCTCTGCCTGGGGCATGCTCCTCCCTGGGAGAGGTGGCCACTCATACGTTTCTTGGTTCAGGCTGCACTCCACAATGTAATGAGTGGGGAGAGCGCCCACTGCTCCTGTTCAGCCAGCGCACCCAAGGCATTCAGTTGTCGTGGGAACCAGGGGCTATGTTAATTCACTCCAAATGCTGAATCCTTATCCAGTATGGTGGTTCTCCAGCAGGGGTGGGGGATTGGGTGTGCTCACAGATCTCCGTTCCTCAGCGCCCCTCTACACTCTACCACCCATGTCTGGGACTGTTATCTCTCCCCTGTGTCTCTTTGCACCACTCTCGTGGTGGGAGGGACACCGGTGTTAGCCCACCTAAGCCACCAGTGCATGATCCCACGAAACACCCGTGGGCGGGCGAGAAGCTTGCAAATTGCTGCTGCTCTCAGTGGTTGGCTGGGCCAGTAACACGCACCCGCCATGGAGACGTACCGTTCCTGTGCTAGTAGGTTCAGCGCATTCTCACAGTTGCCATGGGGGAGAGGGCTGCGGCTACCAAGCAGCCCAAGAGCTAAAATTACTCTCTTTAAATGCCAAGATTGGAGGGGGTGCAGAGGAAGAAGTGTCTAGGTGTAAGATAGCCAGCACTGTGATCTCTCTTGGCAATCTCCTGAAAAGTGTCCCTTTTGAATACCCGGACTCCAGTGGATCACTGGTTCACCCCACTACTCCTATGTAGCCCTGGTGCCTGCGCTCATGGAGGGTGGAAATGCCTCCAAAATATTTTATGTCCCGATGCTCACTGAGGGTACCTATGTGGGGGAGGAGCAGCCCCCATTGCCCTTTCCTGGGCTCCGAGCCTCTCTGGGTTTGGACTGCACCCGCCGTCTTCTCTTCTCTTCTTCTCTCTCAGTTTTGCAATTTTTCTCGGTTGGGTCTCCAGATGTCTCTGTGGTCTCTCCCTGTGATCCACACCTAAGCTGCAACTGCTCTCCACTTTCCTCAGTCCAGTATTCTACCTTCCAGCCCGGACGATCCAAAAAGCTGTCTCTCTAGTAGGCCATCTTGGCTCCCCTCCTCACAAGTTGTTTTTTTTTTTTTAAACAACTCTTTGAAAGCATAAAAGCATTCTTAGCTCTTTGGCAGTACAAAACCAAGCCACAGGCTGTATTTTGTCAACCTTTGCTGTAAATAATAATAATTATGAACTAACAGTATAGAGGAAAAATACAGTTATATACAACATGACTCAGCCTTTCATTTAAAACAAATCACACTAGTTCAAAAGGCTTGTCTACTGATCTCCTGAGGTAGGCACTAAAATTAGGAAAGTTCTGTATTAGAGAAGAATGAGGAATATGCCTTAACTGTTTTTCATGAGGCAAAAAATTCTGCCCAGATATTTTTTCTCCCTTGTCTAGGTGGGCAAAAATAAAAGATGCTCAATAAGAACTAATGAAGCATCACTTATAAGGTGCATATTTATAATGACATTTTAAAGCCTACATTTATATAGCACAGGTTGATAAAACACAAATTTGTGAAGCCTCAAAAATTACATAGATACAAAGTCAAAAAGCCAAAAATAGCTAGAATAAAATTTACCAATCCATCAAAAAAAGGAGGATATATTATTAAAATGACTTTCTTTTTGGGTCTCTTCACTAAGAATAAGAAATAGCACCGAAATTTTGTGAGGATAATGGCATACAAATGATTTGCTGTAATTGGCATTTCTACCCTACAATGCAATGAAGTCCATTGTACCTGAGATAATGGAACTCTCACATAGCTGCAGCATTGTTACCAAGCAACAAGATATAAAATGTCAAGATTAGCACTTTGTTTAATATATTTTTATCATCAATAAACCATATATCTATTCTATTATTCCTTTGGGTGTATTATGGTCATTAGGCTAAGAATTATGTTTAGTAATCTACAAGAGTATTCAAAAAACAAATGCATAAGTTAACCAAAGTCCATATTTTTATTTTTATGGCTTCCTTGGTAGAAACAGCAAATATTAACATAACAGTAATTCTGTTACTGAGGTTATTTTGCTGAACTATTCAACTACAATATCTTCATTAAATATATCTTCATTAGCATCTAAATATTTTCAAATCAATCTAGCATTTCTTGAACATTTAAGGAAATCAATGAGTTATCTTTAAGTACTTCAATACTTTGAAGCAAGTAGAAACAATCAGTTCATTTAGTGTAGTTATGTTAGGATATTATCATCTTTTCTGTCAAAGCATTCTATACCTGGCTAAATTTGTAGCATAGGATTTACAGATATTTCTAAAAGCATGAATCAAATTGTATAACTGAAAAACCACAAGGAAAATAAATGTAAATTGAAGATATTATACAATTTAACAGCTCTAAAAATCAACCCTGTGAACAATATCCATCATTCACCACATTCATCTCAAAAGTGAACACTTAAGAAGGTGTTCTGCCTTAGGACCAAGGGTTCTCAAGGCTCATGGCAGGTTGGTGGGAGGAAGGTATTCCTTCTTTTCATGTTGTATCAAATAGCTCTCTTACCTTTTTTCTTTGTCATTAAAGAACTTGAGTCAAGTGTTCAACTCAACTGGCCCATGTGGGTAGATTTAAGAGGTCTGGGATAAACTGGTTTTTGCTGACCTCATTCTGTTATAGAGTTTTATCAGGTAAATACTACAGTGCAGTGAAGGGCATTTAGCATACTAAGCTTCACCCAGTGAATGTCAAATTTGAGATTTCAGCCAAGTTCTCATAAATATCATGTCTCCACGTGTCAATCAGAGATGTCTGTGTGAATGAATCACACATAGGCATGAGCAGTAGTTGCCTATGTATGGATGTGTGTGTTTGAAACTGGATCTGTCAAATGAAGATTTTCAACATGATTAGAAGTATTTGTCTTACATGGCTAGAAGCTTCATTTTTTAGCTATTTATACCAGCTTTTTTAATTTTTACTGCCTCTTAAAAAAATTATGAGTTCTACTGATTTTGAAACTGTGTATCATAAGCCATTAGCAATATAAAGATTAAGAATAAAAGAAATATAAGAGGAAAGAAATTATTTTTATCCCTTAGGCATTTTCAATTTCTCTAAAGCAAGAAGCAAGATAGCCAAAGTCTCTAAAACATTGATACATTAATTGGCCTGCTTAATGAAGATTAAATGTTCACGGGATCCACTGAAGTGATTAAGTCGCCTGGTTAAAATCCACTATGTTCTCACCTTCTATTGTAAAATGAAATAACAAACAGTATGATCATTTCTGCTAAGATAATTCATGAGACAGTATCAACACAAAGTTCTGCAAACAAGGCCAGAGTGTCACAAATGCCAGGAGACTCCAACCTCAAAATCACATTCTCCATTCACCTCAGAGTTTTAATGTCAGATTTCGGCCTAATCATCTTCTGGGAAACATTATAAAACACACTAAAGATAGAAATCCTATCTCACATCGCCTTGGAAGGAAATATTGCCATCACTGTCAAGAAAGCTACCATCACGTAAGACTCCTCAGCCTATGACCTCGCACTCTAGAGAAGACAGTGCCACTCCTGTTCCCCAGCCCACCTGAGGCTCCACCTCAGGCCTCTACATGCGCTACTCCTTCCGCCGAGCTCCCCCCTTCAGCTGCAAATCTAGTTTCCCCACTTTCTTGAGGTCTTTACTCAGAACTCATTTCACTGAGGGCTTTTACGGACCACCCTATGTAAAATTTCAATTCCTTTCCCTGACACTTCATGTCCCTTTTCATGTTTTTTTTTTTTTTCCTTAACATTTAGCAATATCTGATGTGGTATCAAGATAGACCATCAGAACATCTGAGGGCAGGGATTTTTCTGCTTTGCTGCTGCATCTCCAGAACCTAGAAAAGTACCTGGTACACCAGAACTTCTGAGATCAATGAACTTTCCTTAAAATGTCATTGCAATTTACCTCGTGCTTGTTTCAAAATAATACAGGAGGAGGGAGAAGGCAAGGAGATGGGGATGTGGATCGGGCAGGAGTGACGGTGGTTTGAAAGTCACTGGAGCCGGGGGTCCTCTGCTTACTGTTGTGTATGTTTATCATCCTCCGTAATAAACATTAAAAACAAAAATCTGTACTATCATTTGCAGTGCAATCTTAACTTTCCTCATCCACCAACCAGAAACAACACATCTGCTTGGCAGGATGGCAGATATACCCTGATCTTTTCCTCTGGTTAATCTCCTAAAGGGAGATGTCATGTGCCAGACATTGGTAGAGAACACACGGTCACAATTCCCAAAGCCTGGCTCTTAGGATTTCACTTCGGAAAATAATTTTCCACATGTCCATACTTTACAACCCTGAATTGTTTTTAAAGCAAGGGACTGATAAACACAATATTCCTGATAGTGTTTATCTTTGGTGGGAAGACAGATGGAAGGAAATGAGCATGAGTAACCCTCTAATTCTTACATCAGGTGGGTTCACAGATGTTCCATTTATTACGATGCTTCATAAACCACATGGGCTACATGTAAATAATATTTCTGTGCATCAAACACCATATAATCTAGCCAATTCTTTCATAGGCAAATACATAAATTTTCCATATCATAAATATAATAATTTTATTTAAGTCATGATAATAAATACACTTATCTTAACTGAATGCAGAAATTAGCTAAAATAGTTGAAGGGACCTTGCATAAGCCTTTGCTGTCTTAAAGCGCCAGTCATGGCACAAGCCTGACAGCACAAAGAAAACCAAACCAGCCAGGTTATTTCAGTCGCAGGCAGCCGCAACAGCCTTCGGTGGCTGAGTCAGACGACCTTTCCTGACAGCACATGCGTGCCAGGCTGCTTGCAGGAGACAAAGCATCAACAGTCTCCTGAGTGAAGCACTCTCATTCCTCCCCCTAGGTTTTCTATTATAAGCTCCTTCTCAAAAAAAAAAAAAAAAAAAAAGTATAAACAGGCCACCTCCCAAAGAAACCCAGGGTGGTGGGATGTGTACACAGGAGACTGGCAGAGGGCCTCATGGGCAGCCGAGAGGCTGATGAGACAACAGGACTCCTCCAGAGAAAGAGTCAACAGTCCTTCCTGCTCCTTGTCATACATATGTAACGCAACGCCCAAGAGTCATTCCCTGGCTGGTTTTGCACTTAAACTTGAAAGCTTATCAGGGGAAGACTTCACCCACTCAAAGAGAGCAAGGTCCAGAAATAACTGTCTGGGCTAAAAAGAGAAACATTTTTCTGGTGTGTGTGCCAACATGTGCACCCACATGTACTATTCTTCCTAAGTAACTACCCAGTTCCATAAGATGGAGAGAAAGATACAGCCGGCATTGACTATGTCACAACTTTGTGGAGAAGCACGCAAATGGCTGCAAGTTTTAAGAAATACAAATGTAATATTCACATTGCTTTTATTAAAAACCAACATAATAGATCACCTCTTTAGTTTTATACAACTCATAAGTTTGCTTAGAACACATCTGAGAGGAAAAACTTTTCCAAAAAAGACTAGTGTTCCTCATTTACAGACACTAGAAATAATTAATGTCAAGAGCCAATGTGATTTTCTCTTCACAATCCAAGATAAACACACTGCTTTACTTCTTGACATAAAACACTTATTGTAAATTAATTACTACATAATTAAAGAAGAAATAAAAAAAAACAAGAGGTAGCTTGGACGTTCCTTTGTCACCCTTATTTTAAATTAAAAAAAAAATTTAAGATGGTTAAGGAAATTATCATTGATATTTTAGACATTTATCGTTCTACCCACCTTAAAACCCAAGTTTTAAAACTCAAGTAAACAAGAAGAAAGGTCAAAAACATGCAGCACTGTGGAGCAGGAAGATGCCAGCATGGAGCTTCAGAAAACAGGCTCTAACCCAGATTCAACAACTGAAAAGTCCTCCATTCCTTTATCTCTAAGGGAAAGAAAATGAGCTAAAGAGTTCTAAAAAAAATAGTCTTTGTCTAAAATATAGGATGTAGTCACTGTTATAGTTCCCACTGCTGAAGATACGACAGTCCTAGAATAGACATCTAGTCATCATGTTTAGGGAAATATGTGAAAAGCTATAAGGATCAAAGAGGCTATACAACAGAATAAACAGAATCCAAGAGAAAAACTGAATGAATCCATAGGGCTATTGATCACAGGATGATGCTTTTCCCAAAGCCATCTCTAAGGTTGATGATACTAGAAGAAAAAAAGACTACAATCAGGATAACTGGCAAGAAAAGCCTTGGATAGAAGAATAAGTTGAGCAAAAAATCTCCTTATCTGCTTGATTCTAATAGTTAGCATTGAAATGAACCACCTCTGGAGGTTCAATCTTTCAAGAATTTGAAATGTCATCATTATATATGATATGGAAGCATTTCATGGCAATGGAAAAAAGCAGATACCCTGGATCAGTTTTTCTGTGGTTCTATCCTTGTTCTACCTAGCTGTGTGACATCGGGTATATACCTTAACCGCTCTGTGCTTTAAAGTCCTCATCTGAAAAATAAGAATAATTATGATTCCTTGCAGGACTACTGTGAGAATTAAAACATGATAATGTACATAAAGAATATGACATTATCATTATACATAATAAATGCTTGATTCATCGTAGCTATTATTAATATTTAGCACACAGAAGAATATGCAGATAATTTAATGATCTCTGAAGATTTCTCTTAAATGCTACATTTCGGAGACCAGCTCATAATCATTCATCCCACTAGGACCATCATAAAACACATCAAGATAGGGCTAGAGAAGAATCACAGAACCCTGGAGGTCAATGCAGGAAATGTCATGCATAGAGCACAGCCCAGAACAAGGGAGCCAGAGGGCCAGGGTACTCACTAGACTCAGAATAATTATAAAAGTCACAAAGTCAAAATAGAGTTTTCATATCAGAAAATGCCCAACCTAGGCACCACCCCCAAAATTCCAAACTATTTTCCACTTTTGAGAGCACAGTTCTTAGAACTCAATCTATGGGCATGTGGAACCCTCTACTATGATCATGCAAAGTGGGTAGGCTTACAATAATCCTATTGTCTAAACAGCTGTTTTGCTCATGTTCCTAAACTAGAATGACGTATAGATTTCGTCTGGATCCTTCCAATCCAATTCTGTACAGTAAAACTTCCTCAAATGATAACATTCTATGTCTGTGCAGAGCAACACAGTAGTCACTAACCACACATAGCTAGTAAAGGCTTGAAATGAGACTAGCACAACTGAGATATTGAATTTGTGCTTTATTTAATTATTTTAAATTTTAAAAGTCACATGTGGCTCGTGGCTACCATACTGGAGAGTGCAGTCAATTGGGAGTGGCTATCTGCAACACTGTATTTAAAGGGATCCTAACGTGCTGCTTCTGGGCCTACCAGGAAAGAGTTCTGTGATAGATTAGAGATTTCTGTTCCGGGACAGAGAAGGGCAGCCTTTATTATTAATTATTTGCAGGCTCAGTTAGAGGATTTGCTCTCCCCTTATGCCAAAAGGAACCTCTCTTTTCTAATATCTATGATTCTTGGACATTACAAGGTCATTTTCTGCTCTTATAAAAAATAAGTTTGGCTGGAAAGAATCAGACTGTAATACGAAAAAAGTTTTAAAAGAACTTCAGCCAGGATGCATAAGGCCCTCCTGTACTCAGGGAATAAATACTGGTTTCTGGCAGCTTTACAGAAGTACATAAAATCAATAGTATTAAACTATTCATTATCTTAAGCTATGTTATAGGCCTTTCTTCACTAATGCTACAGATGTGTGCCATGGACATGGCATTAAGATGATTCAATAAATAAAAAACAGATCACACAAAAAGAATAAACCACATTATCCATTTTAAATGCATAAAATATGCTAAAGTCATTGCAAAAGAAACCACCATGCCCAAGTTAAAAGTACCAGATCCCTCAGCACTTTAAAAATAATATCCTTTACAAGAGCAGAACACAACTTTTAATATTCGATTGTTTCAAAAATATACTGTACTACCTCCATGAAACAATACCTTGGTATGTATGAATCAAAAGATGCCACATACAACATATGAAAAATCAGAAATATATATTCTCATTTCCAGATTCCAAAGTGTGGGTCCTACTCCGGAGGGAAAGCTACCTCAAACTCTCCTTAAAATTTGGCTCTAAGAAGATCCTCAAAGACTCAACTTGAGAATCATTTGAAGTCTTCTTTGAGGTTCAAATATGTATAACCAAAATGGCAGGGTTTTTGTATAAGCACCTATTTCCACTCCAGAGCCCTAACCCTAGGAATGCTCTAGAATTATTCAAGCCTCTTCCAAACACTGCGATGCCCAAAGGACAGTCAGTTAGTGCCTGAATTCAACAGCTCCGAATGTAACATCAAAGCAATTACTTACACTACTCTCCATTAAGGAATTCAGTGTCTACCACAGGAAAATAATGAACGTCTCCTGACAGAATTTATTATTTTCCTAGTATTCTATGTACATAAATTCAACTTGGTATTTCACCCAAGAAGGTCTATTTCATTCAAGGACAAAAGGATTTTTATAAGCTGGTCCCATGACTTGATTAACAAGGACAGCATTGTAGAGAGACCCTAGGTAACCAGAAAACTAGCGTTCCAGCAAAATTTCAACCCTTATGTATTTAAATAGAATCGCTCCATTTCCAAAAAACAACAAAACTGTCATTATTTGCTCTCTGGAAAACAAACGAACTGTTGTGCTTTATCTTGAACTAATACATGATATCAAGTTAAAAAATTAACACCAGGAATTCAGAAATAACCTCTTCTCTTACCTCCACCACTGTTGTTGTCGCAGCTTTGCACATCGGCAAGTTGAAATTCCTCGCGCTTTTCCTGCATTAGGGGTGGGGAGATAAGAAGTGGGGAAAGATGACAAAAATAAGAAGAGTCTCTTTCAGCTTTAAAATTGTATAGATTAGAATAAATCGTATAGATTAAAATAATTTCTAGGAACTAGGAATCTAAGAATCTTCTTGAAAAGAGCATATAATAGTTTCCATTAATGAAGTTTTACAACTATCTCATAAATTTAAAAAAAAAAGATAGCCACTTCATTCAATTTATATAGGTTTCTTTTTTTTTTAAAACAGGGTTGAGGGAATATTTTTCATGTTCAACATATAGCTATACATTAAAAATGGATGTTAATAAATCTACCCTACTTGAAGTGAGTTTCCCTTAATCTTTCAACTGATATGCTGCTTTGTTTTTATGGTTAAATATTTCACTCAACAACTTGCTCTGATTAAAATATTAAGGAAGGAAAAGTAGCAAGTGCTTCACACGAAAAGGTATAGTAATTACATTCTCTATTAAAGAGAGGCCTATTGCTGAAATTAAATGAAACATTCCTTGGTAATTTGTAAGTCACCTATAAAGATCATTCTGGAGAACCATTTTCTGATGAAATTTTTGAAAGTACAACACCCACATCAAACCCTGAGGTGTAAAACTTTCAAGAAGGTGGCAATTTTGCTGATGATTTTACATTCCGGAATTACTCAATACACTTCCCCTAACCATAAAAATTAAAATGTATTTTTGTTTCTGGGAGTATATGTTGATAGAAGAATTTCTTTGGTAGAAGGATGTAAGTCACAGCTATGTTTTACCAGCTCTTTTAGGCCACTAATATTTCCTTTGCTTGGATTCAAGGATGGGTATAAGGATAGGAGTGTCCTTGAAAGAGGAGCCCTTATGAACTTCCACAAGTTGCTGGGTTGGATTCCACCAGATCTCCAGGTACCAAAAGCTCCAAGGCCAGAGTGTCAGAGGCAAAGGAGTCCCAGGCTCCCCCACTTTAACAGAGCCTAGACAGATTCTGTACCAGTTATCCCACTCAACAAGAAGGTAGTCCTCAGTCCCTTGAGCATTGGTAATGAGAGATTTCACTTCACACCAAAGTTCAATAACCACCAGCATAAAGCTGGTGCTTAGAATAGCCTTTGGGCATTCTTTAGATACTGAAGCCAGGCAGCAGAGCACAGGATGAACTCATGGAAATACTTTAAATAATTAATTTCCATTTGATAGTATATAATTTCATTAATCTTTTTTAAAAAGCAATTAAGCATTTGTAAACATTATACAAAGAAATAATGTAAAATGTCTTCTGTAATTGCCAAAATTAGTTGTACTTCAA
This sequence comes from Eulemur rufifrons, assembly GCF_041146395.1. Classification (NCBI taxonomy): domain Eukaryota; kingdom Metazoa; phylum Chordata; class Mammalia; order Primates; family Lemuridae; genus Eulemur; species Eulemur rufifrons. The sequence continues at coordinate 28,237,915 of NC_090999.1, forward strand.
AATACTGGCTAAATTCAAGAAATCAAATATAGTATTAATCTCACATAAGTCCTGCAGAAATAAACAAAGGCAATATAAGAGTGTCCCTGAGAATTTCACTGTGATTTCACCAAAGCTGCACTTGCTAAAGATTAAAAAATTGCTAATTAAAAGCAGCAAATGACAACATTATGAGAAGGAAAATGATTTCTATAACCTAATAGGTAAAGTCTTCAAGGCCAAAAATTTTGGAAAACTCTTGAGTGTATACTCAAAGGTGTCATAATTTTCAAAAACAACTATATAATCTATAAGTCCTAGATACCAAGTACTTGGTAGGCCTAAGATAATCAAAAGATCTTAAAATCTATAAAGCCTGTGGCTACCCAGATAATGAAAATGAAAGTTCAACATCATTAAGGTTAATCAATTTTTCAGATGAAACTTTATATGCATTTCATAGGCAATACTAATAGGACTGAAAAGGACTGGCCTAAATGATTATTAGCAATATCTTTCCAGAATATCAAAGTAACTTTGACATTTTAAGACAGTACATGTAATTACTGTCTTAAATTTTGATATTGTAATATATAAAATAAAATTGTATGTTGTCATGTTTTTTTAAGTATGTAACTAGACTTGGCAACTAAAATACACAGGGAGAAAAACAACTGCATGTGACTATGTATAAGAGTACATAGATTTAAATATTTAACAAGCAGTACAACAAGGACGTCAGCCAGTCTGAGAGGACTTCCACAAGCACACCATACCAGCAGGACTGCATAGCAGCAAACCTGCACACACAATATACATACACACAGATGTGGGTGTGTATGATCTTAAGCCACTTTTAAAATGAATTTTTAGGAAATATAAAGTTGTTAACATACATTACATTAATATTTTTTAAAATCATCACAATACCTGAAAATCACATTTCCTGCTCGGTCTGCCTTCCAGGCTTTCACCAAAGCAAAATCTCCAGTAATTGCTTCCTCCAAAATAAAGTGCTGACCATTGAACTCCCTCACCTGCAGGAGAAAAGGGGACATTGTCAGGTATTTGCACAGGTCTTGTTTGCTTGTGATATGCACTCTAGTCGAGGCAAATAGGGATACAAGCCTAGTGAGAGGTTTCTCAGAGGGAAAAGAACCTTAGAAACTTTAAGGATAAATAATGTAGGGCAACTAGGGCTTAGTCCACATGGTCATGGGGGAGCTAAGGGAACAGACATGCAAAACGCCCAGTGACGAAAGCTTGGCGCAGTTGAGGAACTGAATGTTCTACAAGCCTGAAGGATGGACTATGTGTGTTAATATTCATTTCACTATTTGTGTGTATAGGTTATTTATTGAACATGAAAAACAGTCTTTCTTTCTCTTCATCTGAGAAAAAAACTACATAATTTGCATGAAATGGTCTATATATTTTCATACATAAAAGTTATAAAAATCCATTCATCTCTCATTAATCTATAATTTATAATCACCTGTTGAAGTTTTAAGTGGGATTCACATAATTAGAATTCCAAATTATATGAATTCCCTCCAAATTCATATAATTTGGAGGAAACTGACACGCCATACCTTCCCACGGTTGAGCACAATACATGCCTCCATTCACTGGAGTTTCCTTCCACCTCCTTCAGTAGTTTAACCGTTTTCTCTATAGAATCTTTGTATTTTTTCCTTAGGTTTATTCACAAATACTTCATGGTTTCTGTTGCTATTATGAATGTTACATTTTATCTTTGTTACATTACTGGTCCAATGGAATGCTACTGGTTTTTGTTTATGTTTACTGGCTTTTAATTCCATGAATTTTGGGGGTGAGAACATAAAGGAAAACTGTGCCTTGGCATTACGTTCCTTTTTTCCTCTTGGGGATATATCTCTGGGAATGAAAACAGAGGAGAAAAGAAACAAAAGTCCGTCGCCACACTCACTCCATCACTGCACAAGATGGAGCCATCTGCAGGCAGAACTCTATTCTCATTCCTACTGCATCCCCTAGTGGACAAACGGACGCAGTGCACTGTATAGAAAGCCCCCATAGAAAGTTTTGGTACATTTACTTTTAACTATGGTTTAAAACAGAAATCCTTTCTTAAAGAAAAGCTTCTTTAAAAAAAAAAAAAAGAAGAAGAAGAAGAAGAAGGAAATCTTCTTTAAGGACAAGTTTCCTGCTGGAAAAGATTAATGCATTAGGAAATCACTGATGAATGAGGATCTTAGTAACACGAATTTAGATAAATTATATGAAAGATATTTCTAAGCTTCATATCAATATACAAGGGATTTTTAAATGGCTTATGTATTTCAAAATGATCACTAAATACTAGCTGATTATTTTACACACAGATCTAGAAAACTGGAATAAACACATGCTAATTCAGGGCAAAGTCAGGAAATTGGCTTTTCTCTTATAACCCAATTATATAATTTCCTGATGGGTCTACGCACCAGCTGTGTTGCTGAGTGTGAACTATCCTAAAATGTAAAAACGGGAAAGAAACTGGTTTTGTCAAACTAGCTATTATACTCACTTGAAGGGGTCGTGTTACACAGTCACCACTTCATCCTTACTGGTTCTTTTTTGAATCCACTCTAATCAGATTTTCATCTTTTCATTCCAGAAAAACAACACTCTTTAAGGTTGCCAACGACTTCCATTTTTGGCAAATCCAATGGTCAATTCCAGTTCTCACATTACAGGACCTCTCCATGCGGTCGATCACTCCCCTCAGGTGATCACTCCTTCCTTTTTAAAACTTCCCTTCTCTTTCAAATCAGCAGACTGGGGGGTGGAGAGATTCCTCTTTTCTTACTAGTCACTCTTTCCCATGTCCTTGGGTTTATATATCATATGCTGATGCCTCCAGAGTCCCTGTCCTGGCTCTAAACACTCCCCTGACTAGAGCCTGCTGAGCACTTTCTCTTGAGTCTAATGGACATCTCGAATGCTCCATGTCCCACAGTAAACAGCATACTTGATTCTTCTCCCACACCCCACTACCAACTCATCAGCAAACCCTGTTGGCTCTACTATCAACATATATCCCAATTCCAACCACTTCTCACAAACTCCACCATTACCACCTTAGCCTAAACCTCCTTCCACGCCTACCTGGATTAACACAACAGCCCTTTAACCTCTCTTGCTGCTTCTGCTCTTGGCATCCTACAAAAAAAAAGAAAAAAAAAGAAAAAAAAACTCACCACCCAACTGCTACCATGATCTTTACAAAATGCAACCCAAACCACATCACTCTTTCACCCTTATTCAAAACTCTCCATTGGCTTCTCATCACCCTCAGTAAAACCCAACTTCTGTGTGGAGCTGGCTCCTGCCCCTCTTCAATCTCCAGTCTTACCACTCTGCCTCATGTACTCTGTTTCATTCTCACCACCTGCTGTTTCATAAACAGGGCAAACCTGTAGCTGCCTCAGGACCTTGCACTTTCTATGCCTTCTAATGAAAGCACAGCCCTCTGATCTCCACCTGCCTCATTCTCCTACCTTACTCAGGTCTCTAACAAATTTCACCTGCTCAGTGAACCTTACTCTGGCCAATCAGAAACACCATCTCCCTGCTGTTGAGCCACTGATGACTCTCTTTTCAACTTTTCTTCACAACACTTCCACTATAGACATGTGTGTATTCACTCACTGTCAGTTCCTCCACTAGCAGGGGGGACTTGGTGCTTAGACCTCAATAAAAATCAGTGAATTAAGGAATTCCCTCATTTCCTCTTCCTACACTAAACAAGGGAAATAAAGACTTAAGAAGAATTGTTTCAAGAAATTATTTGTCATATTTCTAGGGAATTCAGACAAAATTACAAAACTGCTAAATTAATGCACCTGGCTCCAGGCAGAAATGAACTCAGGAAGGATTCTAGTCTATCATATTTTCCCACGGTGAATTAATGCTACAACTTCTAGCAAGTTATAAAAGTATTAACCCAATTTTTCTGGGCACTTTTATCACACTACTAAAATTCATTTTTAATAATTAGGCTCTTATTTTTACTTTGTGGAGATATCTTTTAAATTTAATTAGGCAGTAAGGCAAAAAGCAAGAAAGGATATGAAAAATATGTTAATAAAAGCTTTAAATCAATATAGGTCACTCTCAGCAGAAAGGCAAAACTCCAGATGGAAGACACGGCTGGAGACAAACACTGAACAGCAAAGGACATGTTCAATGACCCCTTATCTTCCCTCAGAACAGGAGGGGCAGAGCCGGCGTTTCTATATGCAGAGAAGTGATAAGAGATTCCCTTAATCTACTGTGTTCACTTCCCTACAGATGAGCTCAGCATTTCTGCAACCTGTGTTAACTCTTGAGTCATCTGTACAAGGAAAATGGAAAGACACTAAAAAATACAGTAATGAAACACCGACCTGTGCAATTTCTGAAATTATCTCAAATGCAGAGACCTCAAATACCTGTATCTGGAGTTCCACTCTAATATGTGAGTGAAGTTGCCTAGTATAAAGGTACCCCATCCTACCCAGCACTTTAAATAAAACTAGGTTATTCAGTCAAAAGCTCAAAGTGTGTCTAAGATACAAAATCTAAAGGTGATAATATGAACTCTGTATTTATTCCATTACATAATAACTGTTCTCTGCTTTTCAAGATTTCATACAAACTTAAGATTTTCTAAATTTTGTTCTTCCTGTGATCACATTAGGCAGGGCCTGTGCACGAAGAGTTTAATACCGTACATATCACTACTCTATTTTCCATATAAGTATAATCAGCAATTATAAGTGTTCCTATATTTGTTAAAACTTATATCAGTTCAGATAACGAATCTTGACTATTACATTATATATGGATTATAATTTATTTTCTTATTTACTCTAGTTTCTCTATGTGATTTTAATTGCTAGCGGATGCCTGGATTTAGCTAGAAATTTTGCCTAACATAGTTACAAAAATTAATGAGTGTTTTTTCTCTCATAGAGTGATTTTATGCTTATTTAACCCAACGAGTGCACCCAGAATCCCATGCGGATAGAGGTATCCTGATGCTAACTGGATGAAAGCATTTCTTACCTCTCTTGGCTTACTGGCAATGGCAACGCTGCCATCTTTGTTGTATTTAATGGGTGATCCTCCTTCCTGTACCAGGGTCCCGTACCCTGTGCTGGTGTAAAATGCAGGAACTCCAGCCCCGCCTGCACGGATCCTCTCTGCAAGCGTGCCCTGCAAGTGAGCAACCAACACCCCATGAAAAGTTCGCTAAGCACACGTCTGTATGTCAACATAGAAACATTTATAGACATGGTTCCTACTCTCCAGAAGCTCATAATTCTAAAAACCACCTAGCATTGTACATTGGTGTATTTCACTAATACTGTATGCTGGAAGATCAATTTTTAAAAAGTTACTTCTCCTCTAGATCCACATTAAATCCACATTCCGAATGTATCTGCTTATTTGTATAGTCATGCTTTTAGCTTCCATACCCTCCTAATGGTCTCCTGACATCATGTCCTATATATGTCTATTTTTAATATTTTAAATCAAGTTTTAAATCTGAATTATGAAACTTTAGCTATATGCATTAAAGAACATAATTAAATTCTGTGTTTTACTGTATGCTATATGTAGCTATGGCCTAAATCTTATCATTAATAACAATACATCAATAATGTAAAGTGTTCAAATTTTATAATTTATTTTAAACCATTTTCATAAACATTTCATCAACTAAATTATCTAATGAATAAAAACCCAAAGTTAAGCAAAGAGTATAGCATGCAGGTAAATTAGTTTCTGTAAACCAATTTCAAATTTTATTTCAGGGTAGAAACAGCTGCAAGTAAAGTTTGTGTCTTCTTCTGATCTTCTTTCCCATGGGTGACCCATCTCCCTCCTGGGTGCCAGTGATTTCGAAACTCATTTCTCTAGCTCTCTCTCATCCCCAACTGTCTTTCCACCCAGATTTCCCCTAAGGAATCAACTCTGACCCTAAACATTTTCTGACACCCTCCCTAACATTAAAACCTACTGTTACAATCTTACTACTTCACGAGAAAACTGACTGGTTAATCAGTAGTAAGAACTGTATTTATGATGGTGTAAGTATTCATGATGGTGTATTCATATTATCGCAACCTGAAAACTATTTTCTATTTTAACTGGAACCTTTAAATACTCAAAGAAAGAATTAAAAGTTGAAACTTCAGACATTGAGTCATTCAAGTAGATGGAATATCCTGGGGAAGGAGCACAACTGAAAATCTTCCAGATAACTAGTTCTCTATTCTATCTAATGGACAGAGATGATGCTACCTTGTGTTAAGTTAGTAACATTCACAAAAATTAAATCATCAAAACAACCATAGTAATACCCCCTACTTTAAAATATTTTTTATGTCTACCCCCTAGAATACTTTACTCCTTCTCTCTGTCCAACCAGGCAAGGGCCTGAAAGTAGACTGTTTCTGCAGACAGGACCTCCGCAGGTACCACCAAGCCCCTCAGCTCCACCCCACTAAGGGAGTCCTAATTCCTACAATCAGCACTTCTCCCCCTGGCTCTCAGGGTACAAAACAAGATTCCAAAGACACTGTTTATTTATGTGCCACTACGTTAAGGAGGGAGTTACCATTCTCTTTTAGCTTAAAGAAAGAAAATAAGAGAAATATTAAGGAAGTTCCTCTCCCATGTATATTGCACTCTAACAAAATAAGGGGTAATACCAAAGTTAAAGGATAAGTGGAAGGTTAATTTTCAATAGCTCCACAACCCAAAGAATGTGGTATCTCAACCTACAGTGTGAAGAGAAAAAGTATATGCTGTGGACCGAGCTGTGTTACCTAAAATCCGTATGTTAAAGCCTGAACCTCCAATGTGACTACTTGTGGAAAGGGCCTACAAGGAGATCATTAAGGTTAAAGAAAGTCATAAAGGTGGGATCCTGATCTGGTATGATTAGTGTTTTTATAAGAAGAGACACCCAGAGAGTAAGCGAGCACATTCTCTCCCTCCTCCTTTCCCCTCTCTCTACCGTGCGAGAACACAGTGAGAAGTTAGCCCTCTGCATGCCAAGAAAAGAGCCCTCACCAGGGACTGAATTGGCCAGAACCCTGATCTTGAGCTTCCAGCTTCTCAAACTGTGAGAAATAAATTTCTGTTGTTTAAGCCACCCACCCAGCCTATGGTATTTTGTTATAGCAGTCTGAGCAGACTAAGACAGTATATCTTAGTTTTTTCAAAACACTTTAAATGAAAATTGAATAAATACCAAGCATAGTGTGATGCTATGATAAGCACAGGTGAGAGTGCTGCAGAGTGACCAGGTGTGACTGTAACACTGTGACACAACAGTGTCAGCTAGAACAGTCCTCTCTAGACAAGCATATACCATGATTTAATTGCTGAAAAAAAAATTTTTTTAATTCTGCTATATTACATCATACCAACTTGGTGAAGTCAGTGGTAATAACATTTCTGTTGACAAAAATAGAGTAGCTCAGTTTCAGAGATGAGGGCGGAGCATGTCAAAATGAAGACCAACGCAGACAACTTGTAAACACTTGTTTTACTCAAAGCATCAAAAAGTTTGACTTTCTCTATGACAAACTCTTCAATCAGTTAGGAGATGATGTCGAAAATGAGTGGAAACTTACTGTATTAGTTGTAGTAACTATTTGCTTTGTAAAAACATCAGTTCCCTGGAAACGGGGGCTCTGATCCCAGCACTTACTCTGTGATATAATCAGTTTTCCCTTCAATGGCTTCACCCTCTTGACATGTCTTAGCAAGACCAGATCACTCACAAATTTCTAATTCTACAATTCATAGAAATTGACTTCTAGGACAATTCTCACACATTTCAGCAAGTCCTTTTGCATGCTCATGACAAAATATACATTTTAGTGCCAAACTTACAATCTTATCTTGCAGCCTAGAAATTTTTACTAGAAATACCTCCTTTTTCAGTACACAGTGGCAGAAAATATTAATCCTCTAGCAATCAACAGATATAACTTATAAACAAAATTCCTTACCTCTCTCGCCCAAAAAAATTTCTAAGAGAAAAAGGGAAATTTTAAAATAAGTTAGTACTATGAAAGAAAAGCAGAAAAATCATCTCACCTGAGGTGTCAGCTCTACTTCTAATTCACCAGATAAGTACTGTCGTTCAAATTCTGCATTTTCTCCCACATACGAAGAGACCATACGTTTTACCTGCTTGGATCGAAGTAAAAGGCCCAAGCCAAAGTTGTCAACTCTAGAAGGAAAATGAAAGTAGTTTACAATCAAAGGAACACCTTACAAAACACTTACCACATTTTTTTAGAAAGATGTAATTTTATTAATTTAGACGAAAAGAAATTCTCTCTGCTAGGTATTTAATCCACATTCTCTCTCAACCCCAAAGAACCTTGCAAGATGGCTATTATTTTCTTATTTTACATTTGGGGAAACTAAAGCTTCAAAGATTTAAGTGATTTTTTTCCCAAGATTTTGGGCAGTAAGGGAAACAGTCAATATTCAAACCTACATCAATCCTATAATTCTACCATACACTTTTTGTTCTTTTCATTACTGCAAAGTGATTATTGGTTGGAAGATAAGCAAAAAGATGAATTGGTTCTCATCGTACACTTTAGCGGAATACATAAATGCAGTGGCAGTATACTGACCCCAAAGGAAGATTTGGATAAAGAAGCTCTTTTTGTTCTAAAAAGGAGAAGGGGGAATTCTTGTGTTTAAAAGAGAAAAGACTAGCATACTCATTGAAACATGGACCCAGATTCTAAATAGCTATGAACATTTTCCCTATATCACAGATACCTTGCTCAAGTAGATGTACACACTTGTACATTCTTGACAACAAAATCAGCAAATTAATCACAAACCAGTGAAAAGATTATAGTAGCAAGAGTAATCCTGTATCTGTTAAATTATATATACTATGATTTAATATCTATTGTAAAATTGGAGCTCAATTTATTCTTAGAAATATTGCATATGGAATTAGCTTTCTTTTTCATTAGGTGAAGGTCTCCAGGTTTGCACCTTTCTTTGTAATTTCTATTATCTTTTTCAAAGCAGAATATACCTAGAATTTCAAGCAAAGTCAATGTGACAAGACAGATTAATAATTAAATGATACTTTTCCATTTTCAGTCACCTTAAAGACTGAGAGTTATGCTCTTTTCCACTCAAAAAGTTTCAGAAATAACCAACTAAAGAAAGAAATCATTTCTAAGATAACAAAGAATATCTGCCCTTATGTTATAAAACTAGTTTTTATTTTTTTATTGAGGTAAAATACACAAATTTACCATCTTTACCATTTTTAAGTGTACAGATCAGTGGTAATTAATACATTTATATTCTTTTTTTCTTTTCCCTCCTCTCACCTTTACCTTCCCCAGCCTCTCGTAACCACCAATCTAATCTCTATTTTCATACCGTCCACTGTTTTTTTGTGTGTGTTTTTTTTTTTTTAGCTCTCACCAATGAATGAAAACATGTGAGATTTGTCTTTCTGTGCTTGGCTTATTTCACTTAACATAGTAGCCTCCAATTCCATCCATGTTGCTGCAAATGACAGAATTTCATTAGTTTTTTATAGCTGAATAATATTCCATTGTGTACATCTACCATAATTTCTTTACCCATTCAGCCATTGATGGGCACTTAGGTTGATTCTATATTTTGGCTACTGTGGACAGTGCTGCAATAAATATGGGAGTGCAGATATCTCTTGGACATATTGGTTTCCTTTCTTTTGGATATATGCACAGTAGTAGAATTGCTGGATCATATGGTAGTTCTATTTTTAGTTTTTTAAGGAACCTCCATACTACTCTCCATAATGGCTATACTAATTTACATTCCCAACAACAGTGTACGAGGGTTCCCCTTTCTCCACATCCTCACCACCATCTGTTAATTGCCTGACTTTTTGATACAAGTCATTTTAACTGGGGTGAGAAGATATCCCATTGTGGTTTTGATTTACATTTCTCTGATGACTAATGAGGTTGAACTTTTTTTCAAATACTGTTGGTCAGTTGTATGTCTTCTATTTGAGAAATGTCTGTTCAGTTCTTTTGCCCATTTTTAATCAGATTATTGATTGATTGATTGATTTTGCTGTTGAGTTGTTTGAGCTCCTTACATATTCTAGTTAGTAATCCCTTGTCAGATGGAGAGTTTACAAATATCTTCTCCCATCCTGTGGGTTATTTATTCAACTTTGTTGACTGTCTCCTTTGCTGCGCAGAAGCTTTTTAGCGTGATATAATCCCAATTGTCTATTTTTGCTTTGGTTACCTGTACTTTTGAGATTTTATACAAGAAGTCTTTGCCAAGACCAATGTCCTGGAGCATTTCTCCAATGTTTTCTTCTAGTAGTTTCATAGTTTCAGGTCTTAGATTCAGGTCTTTAATCCATTTTGATTTTATTTTTGTGTACAGTCAGAGATTAGGGGTCTAATTTCCATTCTTCTGCAAATAGTATAAAACTATTTTTAAATATGAAGTAATTTTTAATGGTGAAAACCACAATGAGACACCACTACAAACATGAAAGAATGGCTAAATAAAAAAGGAAATATCAAGTTTTGTCAAGGATATATAACAACCAGAAATCACATACATGCTGAGGGGAATACAAATTGATGCAACCACTTTGGAAAAACTTTTAGCACTATCTATTAATGCTGAATATACTCACATGCTATAAATCAGCAATTCCAGGCTTGGGGCTATAACCAACAGGAATGAGTACTTATGTTCACCAAAAAGCATTTATAAGAAAACCCATAGCAGCACTGTTCATTATGGCCAGATTGGAGCCTCCCAAATGCCCACCAACAGTAAAATAAATTGTGGTGTAGTCACACAAAGGAATACAATACAGCAATGAAAATGAATCATCTACAAACACTAGTAACAATGGATGAATCTCACAGACAAATCATTGAGCAAAAGCAGCCAGATACAAAAGAGTGAATACTAAATTATTCCTTTTATATGAAGTTCAAAATCAGACAAAATAAATGTATGAGATAAGAAGTGAGGAGAATGGTTAACCTTGGTGACGGGAAGGAGCATGAAGGGGACTTTCTGAGGTACTGATCATGTTCCATTTCTTTATCTGGGCATTGGTTACATCGGTGTGCAGCTCATAAAAACTCATCAAACTGTACATTTATGATATATTCACTCTTCTATATTACTCTAGTATGCTTCAATAAAGTTTTCTAAAAGATAGAGATGTGGTGATAAAGGCCAGAGTATCTACTAGAAACAGAAGTCTTTATTTCTCTCCCTCCTAATTCCTGCAGCACTCTGATGGTTCCTCCCCATGGAGCACATGTCATCCACAGGGCTCTTTCATCCAACAATCCCTCACTGAACGCTTACTCTGCCCCAGGCTGGTATGTCAGGCTCTGAGGCTACAACCACAAATAAGGCCTGGTCCTGGGCCCCCAGCCTTTAGCAGCTCCGAGATTATCAAGGAAATAAACATGTAACTGATAACACAACAGAGGGAAACATGGTATGAAAATTCTACACAAAGTGTGACAAAAACACTGAAGATGGAGAACCCAATTGCTGGGGTGGAGAGAGAGGGGAGAAAAAGCCTTATAGAAGGTGGCACTTAGATGTAAGCAAATACATACACACACACATACACACACAAATTTTGAGAGCAGAGTGAGAGATGGAGGTATTGAGAGAAAGAGGCAAGTAGGCAGCTTTGCAAAGATGAACTCAGGAAATTCTGTTGAGCGTGAGTGGAACACAGACTGAGAGCCAAAGCACGCAGGAGAGGTAGAAGGCAGGCCAGAGTGTGATCTGCCCCACAGGAATTCATCCTAAAGGATGTGAAGACCTTGTGAATAATTTTAAGCAGAAAAGTAACAGAATATACAATTAATTAGAGAGGTTCAGAGATGAAAGGCAAGAAGAACAGTTAAGAGGCTTGAAATAGTCCAAACAAGCAATGATGAGCATGTGAACTAAGGCAATAGCAATGGGAATGGAGAAAAGGGACAAATTAAGGGATACTTGGGGGAAATAACTCATAAGACTTGCTACCTGTCCTGAAGTAGCTGCAGACCCACTCCAGACTTCTGACTTTGGCAGTGGAATACAGTAGAAGAGCAGGTTGGGGAAAATTAATCTCATGATCACTAGTGACACCAACTCGTCTGATCTGGAAAGGTGTTAAGGGTGGCACCTTGTGTGACAAACCACTGACATTTCTCCTGACACTGCCTTTACTCCCAACTTCATTCTATTCTCCAGCCTCACACTGCTCACACCCATGAGTAGCCATTCCAGCTCTACTGACTCCTTCTCAATTCTCAGAATGTACCATTTTCAAGTCTATTCCCTCCCCTAGGCAGGCCTGACACACCATGTACCTCAAGGTGTCCAGGTAACTGTCAACCTTCTACTCTACTCGTTTTCCAGCTCTAGCCTTCAAATGGTGAATCTGATGACATTTCCCACCCACCATGGGTATAAAAGAAATAGCTGCATGATTTACTCTTACTTGTTCCAAAAGAAAACTAAAGCCCAAATAACCTGCCCCTCTACTTCATGCTCCTGATCCCCCCTTACTTGCTCTTTTTCTCTCATCCAAGCCATTAAAACTTTCTGAAACACTGGAAAATTTATTTATCATCTTTACTATTCATTGTCTGCCTCTCCCCACTACAATGTAAGTTCCATGAAACAGGGATCTTGGCCTGTTTTTTTTCACTGTTGTACCGCAACTATATGTAGCACATAAAGAGAACTACATAAATATCTGTTGAAAATTTGTTAAATAAATTTATTTATTGATTCCACTTTCCCCCTCCTCATTGGCTCCCCTCTAATACAAGTGAAAATCACCAAGTACTTATGCTGGATGCTTGGTTTGCCTTCCAGATCCACCTTCAGCCTGCTCTGTGCCTAGGATGGCTGATCTGTAGATGCCCTGGCCCTCTGGCTTCTGATTGGGTTCAGCCACTCTGCCCGCGTTCACCCAACAGGAAGCACCATCAGAGGGATGGGGGCAAGAAGAAAGCCATATCAGGATTTATATTCCTCTAGTTCTTTCCCTGACAAGGCACAGCACATTGGATAGCCCTTTCCATAGAACTTTCTTCACCTGTTCAGACCATGGTTGGTGGAAACAGTACTCCTCTGTTACTAACTCCAGGGTTCTTTATTGCCATTTCATTAAAAAGGGTCCCTATGGAGAACTCCCCAATTACTCAGTATGAGAATATCACTGATATCCTCTGGAGCCCAGACTAATAACAATAAAATAATCCATGAAAGGTAGATACAGTCCATTTGCTTTCTGACATTTTAAATATCTGAAAGTCCCTCCAAGACCATAGGTCCATACAAAAAAACAGAATACAGTTGGTCATTCATTGACTTAGGAATTCTTCTAACCAATCTGGTGGCTCTCTGTTTGGCTTGCCAACCCATTATATATTTGAACTTGACTCTGTGAGAGATGATTTCTCTGTATTTCTCAATCTTGGCTCTGGGAATCATTATGCATTTGGCCTTTGCTTTGTTTTTAGACTAGTCTCCTGGCATGGCAATCAAGCAGTGCATAAGGTGTTTAGCGCAGGCCACCACCTGACCTTACAGTCAGTCTTCATGTCTTAAAAAATGCTTTTAGATAACTTAAAATGGGAGCATTTCTTGCCATATACTCTACAACTCACAAATTCAGCAAACATGTATGTCTTACCTACTATTCTCACACAGTGATGTTAAAAAAAAAAGAAAAAAAGTAAGACAAGTCCCTTATCTGTAAGAGCTCATATGAAGAAAAAAAAAAAGATACATGTGATATTTTGCAAGTGAGGAACATATTTCTAATAGATAAACACAAATAGTAAAGCATCTTGTAGCTCTTTAATACTGATGATAATGCAGAAGAATTTTCAAATTGATTAAGTTGCTTGCCTTTAGTAGCCAACATTTTTCTAGCATACTAAAGAGAGATTTGGCCTTTTTCCTGCAGCACAACAAAATTGAGTTTCAAACATTCTGGTGATTAAAAGAAGTCTAAAGCCAAGAATTCATTAATGAGATACATTAATGTAAAACAGATATTGCATGGAAAACATCAATGATCTGCAAATACTTTCATTTTCTGAATCTGTAATTTGCTGAATTTTCATTTTATGAAATCTCATTAATTGGCAATTCTTGTCACAATAAAGGTAATAAAAATGAAGTTACATTCACCAAACTGTATTTCTATTGTTTACATTTCATTTTAGACATACTTAAAATCCCAATTACACAATTATATTTACTGTGATAATATCAAGAGTATCAAAAGAAAACAAAATGGTTTATTTAAATATAACGTTAATTTATAATATACAGTAACCACCGCCCCCCACCATCCTTGGTTTCATTTTCTTCAATTACCCACAGTCAACCACAGTCCAAGAATACTAAATGGAAAATTCCAGAAATAAACAATTCATAAATTTTAAATTGCACACCATACAGTAGCATGATGAAATCTCACTATATCTCCACTATATAGGCTCCCCGCCTGTCAGTCACTTAGTAGCCATCAGTGATCAGATGAACTATGGAAGTATCTCAGTGCTTGTGTTCAAGTCACTCTTATTTTACTTCATTAAGCATAAGAATAGTGATGCTGGCAATTCAGATATGCCAAAGAGAAGCCATAAAGTGCTTCCTTTAAGTGAAAAGGTGACTGTTCTTGACCTAATGAGAGAAGAAAAAAAATTATATGCTGAGGTTGCTAACCTCTGTGGTAAAAATGAATCTTCTGTCTCAGTCCGTTTTGCACTGCTATAAAGAAAATACCTGAGGCTGGTAATTTATAAAGAAAAGAGGTTTTTTGGCTCACCGTTCTACAGACTATATAGGAAGCATTGTGCCAGCATCTCCTTCTGGCGAGAGCTTCAGGAAGCTTCCAATCAAGGCAGAAGGTGAAGAGGGAGCAGGCTTGTCACATTGTGAGAAGCAAAGAGCAGGAGGAGGCGGTGCCAGACTCCTTCAAACAACCAGCTCTTGAGCAAACTAATAAAGCAAGAACTTACTCTTTATCAAGGGGAAGGCACCAAGCCATTCACGAGGGACCCACCCTCATGACCCAAACACCTCCTACTAGGCCCCACATTCAACACAGGGGATCAAATTTCATCATGAGATTTGGAAGGGACAAACTTCCAAACCTTTATCATTCTCTATCAGTGAAACTGTGAAGAAGGGAAAAGTTTGCACTAATTTTGCTATTGCACCTCAAACTGCAAAAGTTATGGCCACAATACATAATAAACACTTAGTTAAGATAGAAAAGGCATTAAATTTGTGAGTGGAAAACATGAACAGAAACGTGTTCCAATTGACAGCAATCAGGTTCAGTACCATCCACGATTTCAGGCATCCACTAAGGTCTTGGAACATATCCCCCTCAAATAAGAGGGGAACTACTGCAGTTACAAGGGACAAATGAAATCTTCCATGAACTGAGCACAGGAGTTCAAGTATACATCCCAGGAAGTGGTTAGCCCTTCCCAGACAAAATAACCCAATCTTGGGGAATGCTCATACTCAACCAGAGTGGCCTGTGTCTGTCCATTGAGTCCCTTGGAGCTGCAGCTGCCTCAACAAAGAGGAAAGAGCGCACAGCAGAGGTGCCACTGGCCTTTATCACCAGGTTCAAAGTCATTGGTGCAGAACCAGACCTTGTATTTTGAGTGAGGGACTGTTCACTGGACCCTCAAAAAACTATTATACCTGACTAGTACAGAACTATATACAAGTAATTACAAGTGCAGGTATTAATACATAGATATTATCACGTTTATTGGCCTTCCATATGTAAGTGGAGCCGTCCCTTGAGTAATCTAAGTCCCCACCCTTCCAGAACTATAGTCTAAAGTCATCTTGTCATGAGGACATGAGCATGACCTAACATAATACACCTATTCTTCCATTGGCTCTCTGATTTCATAGCTTGATATAGAGTTTATTGTGAAACTTTCAGTTTATACTGGCTTGTAACTCATATGTCAAAGTCCTCCAAAAATCAGTGAAAGATACATTCTCAATTTTTCCTATCTTCCTAACCAACTCATATCAAAGTATTAATTCAGCTGAGTGATCCTAAACGAGGGTTTATATCATCAAGGCTAATAGTTACTATTTCACACCAAGGTAAGTGGTATCCCATGACAATAGTTCTTACTGATCATTAAAAGAAAACAAAAACAGATAACCAGGAACCTTGAGCTTTGGCAAGACTTCCAATTTTGGCAGATTGTTCCATTAAAAAAACCCTTTCTAAATGAGATAATAGTTATTACTTTTTTTAATTAAAATAAAATCTTTTATTTTTCTTATTCTTAAATGATCTACTAGATAACTGTTCAAATAATAGTAACAATGTACCCATAGCTTATGAATAAATGAAATGAATGACAGCAATGTTTTAAGATGCAGGAATGAGAAATTAGAAATTCTCTGTGATAAGGTACCTGTATTACCCATGAAGCAGTATAGTGTTTTATTACTTTTAATTGAATACAATCTAAAATTACTATGAATTGTAGATATCTATGGGGTACAGTGTGATTTTGATACATGTATACAATATATAATGATCAAATCAAGGTAATTAGCATATCACCTGAAACATTTATCATTTCTTTATGTTGAGAGCATGCAAAATTTTCTGTATCTTTAAAAATATTCAATAAGTTATTGTTAACTATAGTTATCTACAGTGCTATAAAATTTACTCCTCCTATCTAGCTGTAATTTTAAATCTGGTAACCAACCTCTCCCTATTCCCCCTCCCCGCTCCCCTTCCCAGCCTCTAGTAATCACTATTCTACTATCTACCTCTATGAGATCAACTAGAAACAGCTGTTACTTCTAATTCCAAGTTCTGTCCATTTACCCAACAATTCAAACCATTGGTCATTGGTTCTCCAACAAAGCATCGTTAAGTTTTCATCATTTATCTGACTCTAATGGCCAAAACAAGGCTCTCATTCCTATAGACCTCTAGGATTTAAACCCTCCAATGAAAAGAATCAACTACCAATGAGAGTCTGTGAAGTACCTTATTTGTGTTCAATTAAATAGGTTATTAGCACGTATTCTTCATCAAGAATTTATATTGATCTGCAGGATTCCTTGTAAGCACAGAGATATCTGGAAAACCGAAACTATTGGTAATCAAAAGTATTTGTATTAAATATAAAGTCAGATTAAAGGGCATAGGATATGTTTAAGAAATATCAAATTATCACAAACAAGTTACTTCTCTATTTATAGATGAATTTCCTCTGTTAAACAAGGAAACTAGAACAGATGATCTCTACAATCCCATCCAGCTCCAACACACAGTGACTCTGACTCACAGGCTAAACACAGTAGGGATACAAAACTATCGTCTAAGTAACAGGATCGGTATGTAATATACATCTAAGAGAATAAATAAAATTCAGTATACAAAGAAAGGCTAAAAGTCTCAGAAGCAACTTAGAAAGGGGTAAGATCAACGAAGATAGAAAAGTCCTATAACTGCATAAGCCTACTTTATGTATGTGTAACTTGAGTTGAATCCTGAAAGATGGGAAGGATGCGGATAGGCAGGGAAGAGGAAGGAAAGTCTTCCAGATGGAAATGATAACATAAACTCAGAAAAGGGAAAATGAGCATAAGCATAGCATCACTTTTGTTTACCCAATAATCTGTGCTATGTATTCTAAATTGCACTTATAATAGGCCAAACTGCCAATTTGGTTATTTTCTTTAACATTTTTCAAGATCTTTAAAGGCTTTAATTGTTGAAAGAGAGCTCATGATTTACCATTTTGTATACAAAAAGGTTTTTCCAACATGGCTAAACAAGCTTTAATGTGCATTCATTCCATTAATAAAATGATGACTTCTCGTTGACCATTTTGATATGTGATCCTACTACCTTAAGCACTAGGATCCCACTAGCTGCTTAAGATAGTAGGATCTACCTTCCACCAGCAATATTCTGATGACTAATGGTATTCCTTTATATATCATCTAGAGTAATGTCATAACCAAAAAAAGGACTTGAAACAGATTTCAAATTGATGTCCATCTTGCTTTATAAATTACAATCTATAATAATAAAGAACACAAAGGAGCATCAATAAATTTTAAAATGCAAGATTCAATTTAAAAATATATACTCTAACTTCAATATTTTAAATGTAGAAAAATAAAAGCACAACAGTTGAAGATATAATCTTAATTCATATCTTTATACTGTGTAAGATAAAGCAAGACTACTTTACTTATTATGATTATGAAGGATGATACCAAAAATATTTGAATAAATGTAACCTCCACTCTTGACCTTGTTAAATATTATCTTTTGGTGCTCACACATATTGCTAATGTAAATAAGGGAAAATATCATTTCATTAATAAATTCTATTTAAATATCAAGAATTACCATTTCTTTCAAGCCAATTGTTTTAAATGCACACTTACCCTGCATTGTTGCTGACTGCAGTTAGTCCTTTTACTCCAGTCTTTAGTAAAGCTCCTATAAGATTCTCTGGAATTCCACATAGCCCAAAACCTATAATAAGCCCACAAGATAAATAATTTGTAAAGTGGGGAATAATGTTCTTTCAGAGAAACGTGTGGTATTCTTTTTTAACAAAGAAGACAAAGTTATCAGATCTACTAAGCAAAATACACAGATATATATCAGCAACCCAAATGGTCACATAGCTTTATCCAAATGTTTTGCACCAGACATCACTGTCTTTGAACCATAGGTATAAAGCCAAGTGCACCAATTTATATGGCTACACATTGCCCATCTTGCACTTAGCTACAGGTCTATTATTGTACTGCTTTATAACTCAACCTTTATAAAGTTACTTTTTCAAGCATGTTTTATATGTCTGAGTTGTATCTGAGTTTTATGTAGATTTTTGCAGACCTGGACACCCACGCCAGTAACTTTCATTTCTCTACATCTTCCATAAATCCTCAAATAATGTTGGTTTTAAAAGAAACATTCAATAACTTATTAGTTGAATTAATAGAGAACAGCTCTAAAAATAAGTCTTGATCCCATTTTAAGAATCAGGCAGCAAGTTTAATGAGTGTGAGGCAGTGGTTCTAAAAGACATTCCAAACAAGAAGCAGTAATAAAACTGGGGGGCAGGGTGTGGGTAGGAGACAACAGCTAGATGCCTGTAAGTTCTCTCATAAAGCAAGGAGTGATAGAAGTAGTGGCTAGGTATAAACTGATAATATCAATATAAACATTTTAAGTTAAACGGAATTCCCAAAGATCTAGAAATTTTTCAAAGCTACTGATATCACCACTTTGAAGCTTTAGTTTTTCAAAATAATAGGGAAAAAAACACAAAAAGAAAGAAAAGTAAAATGTTAGTACTAAGCCTTGTTGAACTTTCAGGAAGGAAACACTAATAAAATCAAAGATAATATAATATGTAA
Organism: Eulemur rufifrons; assembly: GCF_041146395.1. NCBI lineage: Eukaryota > Metazoa > Chordata > Mammalia > Primates > Lemuridae > Eulemur > Eulemur rufifrons. The sequence goes on from NC_090999.1 coordinate 28,257,415, forward strand.
TAAACATAATGAATAGACTATAACCAATAACTAATAAAATAATTGGCATTTTTAATCTACACAGCTTTGTCACTGTAATTTCCCTGCTTCTCTAAAAGCATAAGGATGTTACCATAAAAAAGGGTAACAACCTGATTACTCACCACCAACCAGAATCGTTGCACCATTGGGAATGTCTTTTACAGCTTCCACTGGATCTGTATAAAATTTGGTATGGTGACGAGAACTGGTAGAAAAGTAGCAAACACATCCCTGAAATATTAATAAATAGTTTTAAGTGAATAATCGTTTGGAAAAGCAGATTTACTTTGTGTATATAGCAATTTATTCAGTTTTTATATGTACAATAATTTCATTATCCCTTTTTACATATACATTTTATGTTTTTAATTGATAAGGCAAATTTGTATATATTTATGGTGTACAACATGACATTTTGATATACATACAATAATCCCCCCTTATCCACAGTTTCACTTTCTGAGGTTTCAGTTACCCAGGGTGAGCATACTACAATAAGATTCTGAGAGAGAAAGAGTGTACATTCACATAATTTTTATTACACTATATTGTCATAATTGTTTTATTTTATGATTAGTTATTGCTATTAATCTCTTACTGTGCCTAATTTATGAATTAAACTGAACCACGGATATACATGTGCAGGAAAAAACAGTATACACAGGGTCTAGTACTATCCACAGTTTCAGACATCCACTGGGGGCCCCCTCAGATAAGGGGGGACTACTATACACCTGTGGAATGGCTAACTCAAACTATTTAACATATGTGTTACCTCACATAATTGTTTTGTGGTGAGAACACTTATAATCGACTCTTTTAGCAATTTTCAAGTACACAATATGTTGTTACTAACTGTAGTCAACATGATGCACAATAGATCTCATACATAAACCAATATCTCCCCCACCCTCTAACCCCTGCCTCTGGTAACCGACATTTTACACTTTGTTTCCATAACACTATCCCCTCTTTAAAAGACTGGGGCTTTAAGTGGTTTATCCTTAAAAGTAAGATGAACATACTCTAGATACAGATTATCACTGGAGTCCCGTTGTGATCAATGTCCTCTATAACGTAAAGGAAAGCTCTAATTGTGTCATCTGTGGCCATCCAAAAGAATGAAAGTAGATAGTATATATCCTGGGATTCAAATTCACTTGGCCAAGCCGGGCTGCCCAGCTGCTGCTGCTCCTCCCGCCAAAGAAACTGCCTAGACCCACTAAGCATCAAAGTTTATGGGTTTGTAAAAAAGGAACAAAGCATTATCTACAAGGAAGCCATGGCCAGCCTTACAACAGTTTACTATTGGGTCCCAAATAAGTCATCTAGTGAATATTCATGATCAGTTATAAACTTTTTCCCTCTTTATATTTCATCCACAACATAGATAAGACAAAATGAGAACACAGATTATATGGCAATCACTCACTTATACTCAGCATCACCTCTCCTTTATTCCCATTGTATATTCAACTTAAAAAGAAAAGGAATAGGGAGAATAACATCTGAATCCTCAAATATTGCCACCTTAACGAGCCCAGTTGTAAGCTCACACCACCAGCCCAATAGAGTCTCCCAGACAGACACAACCTGAGGAGGTCAAAGTAACAGCATAACAAGTACCTGTCATTCTTTTCTTCTTCTAAAAACTCCTTTCATAAAAAGTGTCAATTAATACAAAAAATTATTTAAGGGAACTATACTGAAAGAAAGTCAAATGAGAGTTGCAAAGGTAGAGTTTACACAAATGGCTTTTGTCCCTCTAAATGTCAACCTTGGTGAAGGTCAGGTGAGGAGGGTAGAATAAGCTAGTTGCTAGCACATTGCCCAAACCCTGGGAAATAAGTCTAGGCCGAGATAGAAAGGAAAGGGTTTAAGCTACGAAGAACTTTGCTCTCTTTCCTACTCCGAAGTAGCAAGCATTCATTTGTTTGCTTCTGTTTTAAACACATACACACAAAAAATTTTTAGTCCTAGAAATTACAAGTTTGATAGCCTGAATATATAGGCCAACAGAAGTGTTAGGTAGATACCAAGGGATACCAGGTCTCCTAGGGACAAAAGTGGGTGCTATTGCCCCCATCTTGGTCCTCCCCAACCCTAATTCTCCATACTTGGGGGAGGGGGAGAATACCCTATGAATCTGCCAATCAGAACTTGGTGGCGCGCCAGCTAAAAAAGAATGCAGAGGACGCTCCAGCCCACAGGCCAAGCAGCATAGGTATCATAAAGTCCAGACAGTGACCTAGAACTCACATGCGCAGTAAGACTCAGGTCATGCAGCTTCCCAACTGTTCAATCAAAATGGTTCTATGGTGACTTTTGAACCATGAGGGAGGTCCCTACCCGGGCAATACAAAACAAGACATAAACCATAGCCAACCCCTTTTTGTAACCTTCCTTTTGCTCTTCCTTTGCTGCGACGATAGGTCTGGTTGTCATCTGCGGTGTATGTATCATGCTCTGTAAACCTATGTCTTGCTCTTGCCCTATAATCCTATTTTTCTTTCCTCAATAAACCTCATTTTCGTGCTTGCCTAACTTTGGTGCGTCTGGTCATTCTTCGGCTATTAGTGCACCAGGAACTGACATTTCAGACTAAAACCTGACATATTGTCTGTAAAATAAAGTTGAGGATATTTCCTAGAAAAAAAAAATAGAAAAATACAGATATCTAATGCAACCAACTCATTTTCCAGGTCAAGTTTCTGAAGCTTAGAAAGATCTTGGAATTTATCCAAAACTGTGTTAAAGTAAGACCAGTTCCAAGATTTTGGCCTTCTAGCTCAGGGTCTTTCCATCACAGTAAGCTCCTCTCCATGTTTTCTGGAAGCCCTATCATGTTATACTTCTATTATTTATATACAACAGATCATTCCAAGCACCCTATTTTTTCATGTATAACACTGTTGTCATTTTCTCCACGTAAGAGTAAAGAGTCAGGGCCTTAGCAGGAAGAGGAAAAAAATTAAAGAGTTTGTCTACACCTAAACAGTCTGGGGGGTGAGGTCATCCTGAACTATTTCTTGGTAGACTGAAAAACAAGAATCCCATAGAGAGGAAGTTAAGAGAAAACTCACTTCCCCTATATAACCATAGAGGCCTTTTAAATTCATGAAGAACAAAAGCATATAATCATAGACTTGTCAGGAATTCCATTCTTTTGTTTCATAGGATGATTAGTGCTTTCATTGAAAACATTCAAAAATTACTGAGGCGCTTGCCCACTCCCCCCAAAAAATACACCTTAGAAGTCTTTTAGAAAAGCATAGTTCACCCAGATAACAAAAAGTTAAAAACAGTAAGAGTGACCATGTTTTCCAGCGAATGTGAAAAGGGCTCAAGATAATAAAGAACTTGCAGATAATAAAGAACTCCTTTTTTTTTTCATTATTCATACATTCAGTTAATATTTGTTGACGTTTGTTATCTGTTATAGACATGTGATATCTATAATATTTACTGAGAAACCAACTTTTACTATGACAGATTTTATCCCAAGAAAACTTTGGGAAACTGTGGCATAATAGCCTACACTCTTGGGATCAAAAATACCCTTGTTTCAAATTCTAGCTCAGCCACAATTGTATGATCCTGTGAAAATTACTCAACTACTGCCTCTTTTTTGGGGGTAGGGGGAAGCACTTGATCTTAAGTTTGCAAAAAAAATGATAATTGTTTCCCAAAGATGTAGTAAGGATTAAATAATGATATATACAGAAGCTCTGTGCCTGAACCACAGAAGATACTCAGGGGGTGTCAGCTTCCTTTGGAAAATGCAACCTTTTCTCCCTTCCCCACCAGGGCAATAAGATCAACTTGTCAATTTACTGGAATTTAGTTTTAATTTTTAACCTCCCCACTCTGCCCTACACATACATCACTGACTCTATAAAGAATTTTTTTTAATATGACCCATACTGTAGCAAATTGAGCCAAGTAGGCTTTGTTGAGGGCTTTCAAAAAAACAAAACAACACAAAAATACCAGGTACCAGGTCTAAGCTTTAAGATTACTTAACATGTTTATTTTATCTGCAATCAAATTTGCCAGTCTGGGTATTCAGGGACTGCTAGGCAAACCAACAGTGTGAATACAGGCAGTGGGCCAAAGAGGAAACAGGATGTCTGAGGTTGGCTGTGCCACTGGGGACCTTCAAGGCCCAGAGCCCTGAAAGCTGCTTAGAGCTTTTGAGTTTGTTCTCTTAACTGGCTTCCTCCCTGCCCACACTGCCTGTCACTGGGAGTCAATGAATATCCCTGTCACTGCCAACACCTTCTAAGATTAGGCAACTGGGAGGAAAGAAAAGTGTCTCTGATACATCTACATTGTTTTCTTGGATAACTGAATTCCAAGAGGAGCTTTAAGCTGCTCATTAATTGACCTCTACCTTCTAATGTATTTTACATACTAGCACAATGATGTGAAAAGACAGGGGCACCAGCTGCTATCAAAATAATTAACCTTCAGGTTTGCAGAGATTACCTAAAGGAATGAAGTAATTAATAAATAGCTTCAACATCTATTTATTCTGGGGATAATTTTTTTCACCCAGATCTTCCTTTATATTCACATAAAGTGTTTTGTTTTCTACTTTTCTACCTGCAGCAGAATTCTATTGTTGCTACTAGTTTCTGCTTTATAATAGGTGGAGTGAAATGATAATGATTGAGTACTGAAGTGCAGGAAATACTTAAAATTCTTACAGTACAGAATTTTTTCTACTTAATCTATTTCTCCCTTAAAAATCCTGTCCACCTTCACCATGTCCTCTCCTTCAAATGCTTACACTTAACTTGAAGTCTCATTCCACTGTTGAACCTAAATTTTATCTCATGATTTCCTAATTCATAATTTCCTTTCTTTCTAACCATTTCCACCATTATTACTTCTCTTTCCTGTCATTCAACACTGCAGAATTAATAGAAATGCACTTCTTTTTGACAATCTTTCAGTGAAAATCCACAAAGCGTACTGCTTTTTTTAAATTTTTTTTAATAGATTTTATCTTAATGATACAGAACTGTACCCAGGTGATATTTACTTTGTTATCTTACAGTTAAATAAATCATGACACACAAAGGTCAATATTGCCCACTTCAGCATCAGAGTTTGATAAACACAAGTGGGAAGGAGAAGCCGTATGAAGAGAGGTGAAGAAATTCATGTAGAAGGAAAAGGCAGTAACATGCAGGTGGATACACGTGCTTACAGACCTGCAAGAGTTGGTGATGTGGATTGAAGTGTGTTAGCAGCAGTGGACCAGTATCTACCAAAGGTGGAATGGTCATCTTGAACTAAACACTGCCGATTATGCACTTGTGATGTAATAAATCTCAAGGGGCTCACGGAGAGTTACCGACACTAGGCAATTCTCTACAGCAGTGGTGTGCTTTGCTTAAGAGAACATACATATTCTACTCCATTGCTGGAGGGATACTCAGTACTCTAAAGGAACACAGATAAAGGAGTAACTCATTCTGCCTCGGGGATCAGAAAGTTTAGGAGTTTGCTGGGAATTAAAATACTTATCAGGATGAGGATTACAGACAGGGGAGCTGCATGAGTAAAGATACAGAGATACGAAGTCTTTGTGTGGTCAGAGATGTGTAGGATCAGGTCTCACGGAGAGAATTTCATGAAGATCAAATTTCATGAAGATCAGGCAGGAAAGCAGACTGGGGCAGTTTGTAAAAGGCTTTGCAGTTTCAACTTCACCCTTCAATGAGGAAAGGACAACAAAGCTTTTGAAACAGAGAGATGTCAGAAGAGAGCCTGAATCAGGAAAGTACAGGGGAACTCATTCTTTCCTTCCTTCGTGCACTTGTTCAAAAATAAATATTTTGTACCAACTATACCAAATACTAGGGATACTGAGTTAAAACATAATTTTTTTAAAAACCATGGGCATAGTCCCTGCTATGACAAAACTTACAGTGTGGGAAGAATAATAGTCACTAAATTACAAAAATTTAAACAAAATCATAATATTCAATTGGGGATCTATAAGGAAGAGGGCCAGGGAAAGAGTGGGAAAGAGTGCCAGGAAGAGCACTAAGGAACACTTCAGAAAGAGGTGCACATATGACACTTGCTGATCAACTGGAAGTGCAGAAAGGAGAGGATGGTTCCAAGGTTTCCAGCTTGTACACTGGATGGATACTGGTACTGTTAACCATAATAAAATAAGAACAAAACAAGGAAGGAAAAATCCACTTTATAGCCAATTCACTTTGGGTCAGAAAGAGCCTTAAATGCTGCATGGCATTCAGGTGAAATTGACCAGTTAAGTTGCACCGCAAGTTGTACGGGAAGGCCTGCAACTCAGGAGAGTCTGGGTTGGAGAGAGATTTGGAAAAAGAGTCTTTCAAGGAAGAAGTACATAAAGTATTAATGGTAATTGAGGAAAAAAGATACCTTCAGATAGTCTATTCTAAATCCATGCCAGTAGCTCTGAAACTGCAGTCCTCAGACCAGCTGCATTATCACCCGAAACTTATTAATGCAAAATATGGGGCCCCACTCAGGACTTACTAAATTAGAAACCCTGGGAGTAGGCACAGCAATCTGTGTAGAAAGCCTCCAGGTAAGTCTGATGCACACTCAAGTCTGAGAGTTTGCCTATCATAAATATTTTTAAAAAATAACTATCTGATTTTACCTGTTGGTTATATTTAGCAGAAAAACCTCCCAATGTTACTACTTGTTTGCCTGCAGAGTCGTCTCATCCAGACATTAAACGTGTGTTGACTATCTAATCCATGCAGAGCAGAGTGTGATGTTGGGGGAGACAGAGACTAAAGCATACAATACAGTACTTGCCAACAAGAAACTCTGACCTGACTGAGAAGACAATGTACACGTCTGAAAAGTTAAGTAAGTACACAAGTAGTACAGTTCAACAGAGGTAGCAGGCAAGGATTTAAGTGCTAAGTAAACAATAAGGACGGTAAGTGCCATGAGCTGGGGGAACATTGGAAAGCAGGAATCAGACCTACAATAAACCTGAAAGGCCAAAGTTAGAACTCTGGGATGAACTTTCAACAGAACAAAACCCCTAATTTGTAGTTCATCCCTCTAAAAAGAGGTTTTCTGAGCTTCAGAAATAGTTTAATGATATACTCAAGGTGAGAAAGACTAAAAGTAAATTCCAGTTGGGCAAATAAGTAACTGCCAAAAGAGGGAATGCAAATGACCTGGGCCCAAGGGTATTGCCGTGCTCTGGTATGCATCAGCTTCAGCACCCAGAGCGATCTGACTGAAGGTCAAGTTCTCTTTTAGTGTGCTTTACATTAATATATCCAAAGCTATCTACAATCATCAAAATGCTTCCTAAGCAGCATTGAAGAGTAAACTGGTCCAGTTCTGACTCATTCATTCCCTAGCACTTAACGCAGGAGCTCAGTGGCTCCTCTGTGTTCTCAGGTCTTCAGGGATTGGATGCAGGAGAGAAAAAAGCAGTGGGGCTGACAGGAGTTCTCTGTAAGTGTGCGCGGCACGCTGTCAAGCTGAGAACTGTATTATTCAATATCAAGGAGAGGTTCCCTCGATTACTGAGGTGGCCGAGGTAAAGACCCGGTTCTCTTGGCCCAGTACTCAGTTCCTAGGCCTGCCGACAGGAACCCCGCTGGAGCGTGGGCTTAGGGACAGTGCGTAGGACAAAAACACACATCAACCAGCAATCCACGGGGAGAGTGCCTCCGGATACCACTTGGTGGAGAGTTGGGAGTAGGGCTGAACACGGTTTTCAAAAGGCTTGGAAGACCCCTAACCCGGGTCTGAGAATCCTCGAGAGAAGGGGCATCCGCGAACGAACCATGGACCTCGAGCGAACCTTGGACAGACCTCGATTGGTTTCCCAGCCTGGCCAGCAAAACGCCCAGGCGAGCGCTCCCGTCTGCGGTGCAGCACAGCCAAATAGGAGACTGAAGGATGGGGAGCGGCTTTCCGCCCTAGCCGGGCCCAGCACCCGCCCCCTTGGGGCGGTGAACTCGCGCCAAGCAGTGGCTGATCGCCCTGGGTTCTGGGCCTCTAGAAGCATCTAGGCCCCGAGATCCCCCATGGGGGATGAGGGGTGCAAACCTGCCCTCTGCTGCCTTCACCCCTCCCCACCCCGTTCCGGCCGCCAGAGACCCTTCCCATGGGCGGGCGCTGCAAGGACTGGAGGCTGCCGCCACGGTGGAGACGCGGGCGAGCCCCGTAAGGCGCAGCAACGCTGTCAGGCGTCCTCCCGCTCCTTCTCAGCCTCTCCGCGCGCTTCTTTGCAGCGTCTCGTCGCATCCGGGAAGACGGTCATCCGAAGAGGCGGCTACGCCAGGAACGCGTCGGCGCGCCTCGGTGCCCAGGGCACCGCGCCACGGATGCCAGATCGCAGGCTGGCGAGGATGGGTATGGGCAGAGGAGAAAACCCGGACAACACTCGGGGTTTCGTCCGCGTTCGTACCACGCGTGGCCTTCCTCTTCTCCCGCACCTTACCTTGGACCAGGAGCCGCGGGCGGAGGCGCAGAGCCATATCCTGGAGGAGAGGAGTCTGAGAGCCGCCATCTTCGGGAGCCGGCTGCGGGAGGACGCGGCGGGCTGGAGCGCACGTCTGAGCGTGTCACTGTGCCCTGCCCTGACCGCCGCCGAGTCTCTGGGCCGGGAAGGCGCGCCGGGGGCGGGCTGGAGGCTTGACCGTGCGTCGGTGACGTCTTCGGAGCCTCGCGTGCTGGGCGCCCGCCGCTCACTGCCATCTGCAGGTTTATAAATAAGTGAGGCTGGGAGGGGCTCGCGGCGGGGAGTGGAGGTTCTTCGCGCAGCCCGGGCGAGTTGTTAAGGTTCCCAGCCTCGCGGCGCCGGTTGCTCTCCCGGGTCTCTGCGTGCACTTGCAGCCGCAGCCCCTAGGCCAGCCATTTAGCTTTGATGGGGCACAGGTGTCCGCCTTCCCCTAGGTCAGCAATGAGCCATGGCCTAGGGTTCAGGGCCCAGAGGCTCTCCCGAGGGGCTTGTTGCTTTTCTAAGTGGTTGTGTGGCAAGTATGTGGGCTGCCTAGGAGCATCCCTGCAAGACGTCCTGCTTTTCTTACCGCGCTCTCATTTCTAACATTTCTCAGCCCCTCTCCCCACTGCTCCCCACACCTGGCCTAGGCTTATCTAGAGTAAGTTTGCAGTGAGAACCTGCCATGAGCTATCTCTGCCAGGAGGTTTGACCAGCCAGGCCTGCAGAAGGACAAGATTAGCACTGGACCTCTGTGACCAGAGTTTAGCACACCTCCCGCTTATTCTCTATCATCCCCGCATGCGTGTCTCAGAATCTTTCTGACACTGGAGACCCAGCAACCCCAGAGATTATTCAGCAGATGTAAACATAAAGGTGTATATCCCTTTGACCTTAGTCAAGATACATAATTTTGCCAAGCCTCAGTGTCCTCATCTGCAAGTTAGGATTGCTTATAACACTCAGAACTGTCAAAAGGTTTATGTTAGTTAATTCATGCAAACCTTCTGGCCCCATTATGAGCATTCAATAAGTGTTAGTCACTGTTGTAAATTTGTTCCAGTTGCAGTGGTGGATTGGCATGGCTCATATATATCTCCAAACCTTATCTTTTGTCCAGCTCTTTGAGGACATGAGCCAAGTCCGATTTCTTCAGAACCATCCAGACCAGGTGGAAGCTCAGTAACATTTTATTTGATTAAGGGCTGACCAAGTCCTGAGAATGTGGCTGTTAGTTTTGAAAGCATACAAGAAAATTAAATGAGATCTTAGCTTCCTTAGCAAATATGGAAATAAACAGCACAGTTAAAAGTCTATCCATAAAAGCATTTTCCCATTTATGGTATTCTTTTAACTCTGAACTCTTTCTTTTTCCCTGTGAATATTATAATTTTACGCAAAATCAATGAGGGAATAAAATACCAAGTTATACTATCCAATTACATAGGAGAAATTATTTCAACACATTTTAAGAAGTCGGATTGAGGGGAAATTCAAGTTTTAGAACTAAAGTCTCATAACTAGTGCTAATTCAGCATATAGCAGCAGGTGTACTGCGCCTTACAGAATGTGAAAAAGCTAACACTCCTATTGGATCTGCTTTTCCACTTTTGCCTTTGTCCCTCTTCTACAGAGCACATGATATGGAAAAATTGCATTGGCAACTTTGTCGATGGTCACATGATTCACTCTTGGCTGGTCTCACTCTGTTGCTTCTGGCTGAGGAAGATAGACATTTTAAGTCTTGTGTTCTGTGTGACTAAGTCTTTCATGAAAAAAATTAGCCTCATTACTCTATGGCCAAATACACTGTAATGTATTTTTGATGACCATGACCATTTTATACTGTTAAAATAATGTATGAATATCTTCATCTTGAACAAATTACAAAAAAAGCTCTTGTGTACAGATTTCCCTTCTAGTTCCACAAAGCCATTTCAATTTTAATCTGTATGTAAAATTCTTCTTTTAATTATCTCAACTTTTCAGAACAAGTAAGAACATTTCCCTGTTGCTTTGAAGGGCAGTTTGTGGCAAATGTATCATATCCTGGAAAATTTTCCTTTTAAAATCTTGTAGAGCTTAACTTCCATACTGTTAAAAACTGGGAGAATTGAATTCAAAGCCTTTAATTTTTTTGTAGAGACATGGTCTCACTGTGTTGCCCAGGCTGGTTTCGAACTCCTGGCCTCAAGTGATCCTTCACTTCAATTTCCCAAAGTGCCGGGATTATGGGTCTGTCCATAAAAGCATTTGCCCTTTTATGGTATTCTTTTAACTCTGAACTCTTTCTTAAGCTACAGTGCCTGGCCTAAGTTCAAAACATTTAAACAAAAGGTCTGATTCCAGACAAGCAATGAGGAAAGTTTATTTTGTATCATGTTATAACTTGCGTGTGTGTGTGTGTGTGTGTGTGTAGTCATGTGCCACATAACAATGTTTTGCTCAACAATGGACTGCATGTATGATGATGGTCCTATAAGAATATAATGACATAATTTTACTATAGCTTTTCTATGTTTAGATACACAAATATTTACCAGTGTGTTATAAATTGCCTACAATTTTTAGTACAGTAGTATACTGTACTGCTTTATATTAATAGCTTAGGAGCAGTAGGCCATACCATATAGCCTAGGTGTGTAGTAGGCCATACCATCTAAGTTTTTGTAAGTATACCCTATCATATTTACACAGTGACAAAAACACCTAATATCACATTTCTCAGAATCTTCATCATTAAACAACACGTGAGTGTATGTTTGGCACCTTTTTATCAGATAAATGCAGACAATGTGTCAGAGTTGATTAGATTGTAAATCATCATTCTCTGTTTGAGGAGTTTCATTTTAATTCTCCTAAAATACCATGCATTGGCATCTCTCATTATTGAAAGAAAGGACATCCTGCCCTCACAGATGACAGTGTACTTTCCTAGGTGGATAAGCAGGGACATTTGAAGACTTGTTTCAAAAATGTTGTTTGACTGGCTTAACTAGTAATAATAATTTTTAATTAGGTCATTTGAGTCAGTATAAAATGCATGCATGTTTCATTTTATAACAATCGTCCTTTAATATATGGAGAACAAATTCCTTCAAATGATTTTCCTCTAGTAGGTTTGAAAAACATAAATCTGAAAGTTTACACAAATCTGTAAATCTATTGTTTTGTAATGAGAATCATCATCCCTTAATTTGTCTACTTTTAAAGCTTTTTTTCCATAGATCCTTTGAAGCATTCCCTTGTATTAACAAATGTGTATTTAATATTGGTTCAATAAATAGATAAAAAATAAACTGAATTTTTCTTACAGTGTAGTTTTCTCAGGAAAAAAAGAATAAAACACATACATGAGATAGAGAAAGTTCAACTCCTGGAATGAAAATGAAAATTACGCTAAGGTACTGAGGAAACTTGAAGAAACAAAACACACTAGAATGAACTTGTATACATTCAAATCTGATCATGTTACTTCTGCTTAAAACCTTTCAGTGGCTTTCCCCACTGCCTTTGAGATCCAAAGTCCACAATTCATAACATGGCGTAGAAGGGGATCATCTGTCCTAGTGTTCCTCTCCCCACACATCTTTTTTATATTCCAAACTATATGTGCCTCTTAATTTTTACATGATGAATTTGCACAATCCCAGATCAATTGTTGATAGCAAGTTGATACATGGACTATGTAGCCATGCTGCTATGGTTTAAATCTCAGCTCTGCTATTCCCTAGCTATGTGGCCTCCTGTGGTGCAATAGTTAAGAGTTTGCAGAATACCAAGATATAAGGTGATATCTAGAATAGTATCTGTTAGTACTATTCAGCTGTAAAAAGAGTATACCTTGTGAATTTATTTATTTTCTCAAATGCTCCTTCGTCTGTTCTTGCTGCTATAATAAGATACCTTAGACTGAGTAAGTTATAAACGGAAATGTATTTCTCACAGTTATGGAGGCTAGAAAGTCCAAGATCAAGGCATCATCAGATTACATGTGTTAAAATTAAATTAAATTGGCCTAAAGCTGCCTCCATATTTTGAATTCCTACATATTGAACTGCAACCTAATTTAATATGTAAACAAACTGCAGCCTAACTTAAGTGTATATTCTTGAAACACTGGTAACAAATAACTGAGTCCCAGCCAATTACAGACTGCCAACTGGTCAGACCATGTCCAAATAGGGCAAATGCCAAGCTATAACCAATCAAGCTGTTTCTATAAATCACTTTCTTTTTCTGTCTATAAATAATGCCTGGCTACATTGCTGGGTGGAGCTCTCTGAAATTCTACTGGTTCAGAGTGATGCCCAATTCATGAATAGTTCTTTGCTCAGATAAACTCTGCTAAGTTTAATTTGTCTGAAGATTTTCTTTTAACAGATGTCTCTGAGGATGTGTTTCTTATAGATGGTGCCTTCTCTATGTCCCCCCATGGCCGAAGACACAGAAGGGATAAACAACTCTCTTGCACCTATTTCATAAGGGCACCAATGTCATTCATGATGCTGTTGTGGAAATCAAAAGGGGATTTCAATCTAGGTCCAGTTGCTTGTCACACAAAGTTGCAATTATTGAGACAATGAAGATTGCCAAGGAAGAAAAGAATTTTTTAATACAACAGATGTCTTGCCTGGAGAATGGGAGAAGCTGCCTCCAATCCATCTCTCTGACTAACAGAGATCATGGGCTTTTAAAGAAAGGGCCACGTACCTTGGGGCAGATTGTTGTGTAATTAAAAAGGGGCTAAGTGCACTGGGGGAAGGTTGTAGGGGATGGTGAATCTTGTCAGGAAGTCTGTCCAGGGACATTTAGAGTATCAGCTCCTTTGTGTTGTGGAAAATCCACCATTTTTGGGAAACAACTCAAAAGGTCAAGTAGTTAAGGGAGAGGATTATAGAGAGGTCATTGAAATTTGTTCAGTAGGGCACTAGTTACAAGGCCTTAACCCTCATGACTTAATCACCTCCCAAAAGCCTCACCTCTTAATACTATCAGTAGTAATTAACTTTCAATATTTGAATTTTAGAGGGCACACATTCAAACTATAGCAATAAAGAAATATAGCAATATAGAAAGCAATGCTTTCTATATTTTCATAAACTGGAAAACATCAGGCAAGATTCGAACCCTAGATTATATGTTATTTAAAGCTGTTAAACTATAGCAATATAGAAAGCAATGCTTTCTATAAAGCAATGCATTTCTATAAAGCAATGTTAAACTATAGCTTAACTGGAGTTCATAAACTGGAAAACATCAGGCAAGATTCAAACCCTAGATTATATGTTATTTAAAGCTGCTTTTATCTTTATACCTCCCTCATTCTGAGATGTCTTCGAATCTGACCCCAACTCTCCATTTTCACCTGTTCTATACTAGTTCAGGGCCTTAGTTTCAATTTCTCTTATCTGGATTATTACAGTTCCTTTATAAATAAACTTCCATTCTCCCTCAAATTTAACCACTCTTAAAATTATTATTTAAAATACAGATCTGATCTTTTCACATCTTTTCCTAAAATAGTTCAAGAAATTCTTCAAAGCTGAAAGTTAAATGCCAACATCCAATTATAGCCAAGATTTTATTTATTTTAGCCTCAACAAACCATCTAACCTCCACAAACAGTATATTTTGAAATTAAATTTTAGGTTATATGTTAACTGTTCTATCAACTATAACAAAGAAGTGCACACTCGGTTGTGATATATATCTCTGATTTTAACATATTAAATATTATTAGATTGTGCAGTTGGAATACAGACCTTCAAATAAAGTTTCTCTGTTATCTAAATGCTCATGTTTGAACTTATAAAATGTATTACTGATAAATATGGTTGTATCTATGTACTTATCTTTTTATCATTTAGACCTCTGCATGTTGACTTACTTAGATTTGTATAAGTATATAATACTTGGATGCCATACTCAGACACATATACTACCTAGCTTTATTTCTTATCACAGCATAGTAATTGTTCAAAAGAGTGTGATGACGTTATACTATAGATAGTTGTAGAGGTTATTTTCAATTTGGGGTATATCTTGTTTATATATGTGAACATATTTATATTTATACATGTGAACAAGAAGTGATTGATATTATTGGTAATTGACTATTGAAGCAAATATTTCCTGCTACTTTTCTTTCAAGCTACGATCTGCTTTAATTGAAGCATATACTGAGACTCTAGGGCAAGCTGCAATGTGAATCAAAATTTTCTTAGTATTGTGCAGCCAAAGAAGACAAAAATAAGCAAAGCATCAGATATAGCCCTACGGTTGCAAATTTTTTGCTTATCAGAAGAGTTTTATTATTCTCACTGATTCCATTTATAACAGAAAAATATTTCACAACTGAAAAGAGAAAATACATTTAAACTATAAAGTACCGCTTTTACATATTTTATATGTTAGGGTTCTAAATGACATTTTATTTGAAAGAATGGCCCTTATTAAATATGTTTGAAAACCGTGCTTTAGTTAAGTTACACTACTTTCTGCTCCCTACATAAACCAAGGACCTTCTGATAGGGAGTATTTGCTCATGCCTTGTTTTTTTTCCATGTCAGCTGAGCAAACTTCTATTCATCTTTCAAAACCATGATCAAATGTAACTCCTCTGTGGATCTTGATAGACTCCCCAAACTCCATCTCCTAAAGAACCATTTTCTTTTACTCTGTGCTCTCAGAGCCTTTTGTGACCTAAATTATGAGCTTAGCAAGAATGTGCTTGTTAAGGGAGGGGGGGGATAAAGTGGATATGGTTAATGGGTACAAAAATATAGTTAGATAGATAAAATGAACAATATTTGCTAGCACAACAAAATGATTATAATCAACAATAATTTAGGGTATACTTTAAAATAACTAAAAGAGTGAAATTGGAAAGTTCCTAATGCACACACAAAAAAATGTTAAATGCCTGAGGTGACAGATACCCCAATTACCCTGATTTGGTTAACTCACATTGCATGCCTGTATTAAAACATCACATGTACCCTAAAAAATATACAACTATTATGTACCCATAATAATTAAAAATTTAAAATTAAAAAAAAAGAATGTGCTTGTTCATTTTTGTAGCCACAGTGCCCCCGGGATTAATGCTAAGCATAGAGCAGTCTAGCAAATGTCCACTGTGTGACTTGATTTGAGTTGGCAGTTTTGTTGCCCTAACACAAGCCATGAACTTTAATCTTTGTCTCTCAGCTCAACTGTTTAGATTGAATACTTTCTCCCTAATCATGATGTGATAGTAATAATTATTTACATTTGCATTCTGTTTTACGGATTGCCTTGTGCTTACCACCATCCCTTGCCCTTTCTTCTCCAGGCTAGTTCCTGTATCCAGCCTCATGCTCACCAGTCCTTCCAGCCATCATCTCCCCACAGATAACTTGCCATTAAAGGACATGAAGAAAATAGTCATATATTTACTGAGTTATAAATTATTTTATATGTCCCTATTTTCTTCCAAATAGCCCTTCTGTTTCTTTCATTATCATTTCCTGCCCTTCTTGCAAACATTCAATTTGACCAAGTATTTTTCACAATAAAGTAACCCAAACCAAGTATGACTTTTTTGGCAACACTATCCCACTGGTTATGCTCCAAGACAACTAGTAATGCCTGCAATAATATAGTGCGAAAAATGCTGCCAAGAGATTGTGACACCCTGGATCAGAATACATGTCAAGGTCACTTATAAATAAGCAACCACTGGGAAATGACTTATTACACTATAGTACATCATCCTGAAAGGCTGAATATAAGTAGATATTTTAAGTTATGTTTAGAAATGTCTAGGATAGGTATAAAAGACAGAAGTCAAATTGTATTACATAATTATCACAACCATGTGTTATATATGTTTTCATAAGAAATGAAAAGGAACATCTAAAATGAGGGGAAAAAATCAATATGATTGTCAGGTTTCAGTTTGAAATGTCGATTCTTGATATACTCATGGCCAAAGAATGATCAGATGCACCAAAATGTGTCTTGTTTTATAGTGCCTGGATTGGGACCTCCCTAGTGGTTCAGATGTCACCATGGAACAAATTTGATTGGACAGTTGGGAGTTGCATGCAGTGTCTTACTCCACATATGGGTTGTTCTAGGTCAATTTCTGGATTCTGCGGCACCTATGCTGCTTGGTCCATGGGCTAGAAAGTTCTCTGAATTTTTTTGCAGCCAGTGTGCTAAGTTATGATTGGCTGATTCATAGGGTATTCCCTCATCCCTCAGATATGGTAGTAGCTCAGGGCAGAATTAGGGTGGGGAAGGACCAAGATGGGGGCAACAGCACCCACTTTCATCCCTAGGAGACTCAGAATCCCTTGCAATCTACCTAGCATAGCTACTTTGGAAAACAGTCACAAATAATTAAACATAGAGTTGCCGTGTGGCACGGCAATTCAACTGGTAGGTTTATACCCAAGAAAATGAAAACACAAAAACTTGTACAGAAATGTTTATAGCTGCATTATTCATAATAGCCAAAAGTGAAAACAACCCAAATGCCCATCAACTGATAAACAGGTAAACAAAATGTGGTATATCCAAAAAATGGAATCTTATTCAGCCATAAAAAGAAATAATGCATTGATACATGCTACAAAGTAGATGAAACTTGAAAACATAGTGAGAAAAGCCAGCCACAAATGACCATCTATTATATGATTTCATCTATAGGAAATGCAGCACAAATATAGACCATTTCCATTATTGCAGAAAGTTGTTTTAGACAGCACTGGTCTGTCTGATAATAATGGAAATGCTGGTTATCTTTTAGGCATTAATAGTTATAATGATTGAATCTTATAAGAGCTGGAAGCGAATGATTAGAATTTAGATTCTTAGGCAAGAATCTAGGATGTAGGTCCCTTGGTACTGATTAGAGATAGATCTGTATAGTTTAAAAGTCAACTGAAGAGATGAGTGAATTAGTTTTCTATTGCTGCCATGACAAATTATCACACCTTTAATAGCTTAAAGCAACACAAATTTATCATCTTATGGTTCTGTAGAAGTCCAGCATAGGGCTCACTGAACTAAAATTAAAATATTGGGCTTCTGCTCTGAGAAAACACCAAATGACAGATGTGACCAATGCTGCAGGAGGGTCCCAAGGCCCCTCGGTGGCCTGGAATAGGAGACCTCATCTTCCAGGGAGGCTTCTGCAGCAGCACTTAGGCCAGGTCTCAAAGCCTGTGGAAGAACCAAAGACAAGGAGTGGATCCTCATCACCAAGCTGTGCTGCCTGGTCAAAGACATGAAGATCAAATCTCTGGAGAAGAAATATCTCTCCTCCCTACCCATCAAATAGTGTGAGATCATCAACTTTTTCCTGGGGATGTTCCTTAAGGATAAGGTTTTGAAGATTATGTCCATGCAAAAGCAGACCCAAACTGGCCAGCAGACCAGGATCAAGGCATTTGTCACCATCTGGGACTATGAGGGACATGTCTGGGTGTTAAACACTCCAAGAAAGTAGCCACTGCCATCAGTGAGGCCAACATCCTGGTCAAGCACACTATATAGTCCCCTTGCAGCAAGGCTACTGGGGGAATAAGACTAGCAAGCCCCGCATCACCCCTTGCAAGGTAACAGACAGCTGTGGCTCTGTGCTAGTCCACCTCATCCCCACTGCCCAAGAAGCTGCTGATAACAGCTGGTATCACCAACTGCTATAATTTGGCAGGGACTGCACTACCACCCTAGGCAACTTTGCCAAGGCCACCTTTGATGTCTTCTTGAAGACCTACGGCTATCTCACCCTGACCCCTAGAAAGAGACTTTATCTCTCTATCAAGAATTCACTGACCATCTTGTGAAAATCTACACCAGAGTGTCTATGCAGAGGATTCAGGCTTCAGCTGTGACCACCACACTGATGTTTTCATATAAGAAAAATAATGTGACTTAAGCCTTTTTAAAAAATGCTGGTATCACCACATTTCTTCTGGAGTATGGTAGGCTAAATAATGGTCTCCAAGATATCTAGGTCCTACTCCCTAAGGCCTGTGAATGTTACTTTAAATGGCAAAAGGAATACTGTAGGTATTAAGTTAAGTTGTTAACTTAAGTTAAGGATCTTAACTTAAGTTAAGGATCTTAAGATGGGGACAATATCCAGAATAATCAGGAACAGGAGGCAATAAGAATAAACTATATTTCTGCAAAGTTTGGAGGTTGGAACTTATACACAAAATGGAAAAGATCCAGAGAAGAACCCAGGGACAAGGGACGAGAGAGACTTAAAAATTTTAAGGTGCATTTAATATAAATATTAATTAATTATAATTTAATAAATATGTATCTACTATGTGCAAGGGAGTGGTAAAAGCAGGGATGCAACTATCCACAAAGTATTTATCCTGCCCTCAAGGACCTTACTATCTGAGGAAAAGGTACCAGAGAAAGCTAAGATCTGTCAGGCAGTAGGAAGGATCCAGCTCACTCGATAGTGACACCAATCTGCTTGGCAATGAGGTTGTTGTTCCACAGAGCTTACCACGTGGATGGCAGGGCAGAGGAACACTGATTAAAGATTGGTTGGGTTTTTTAGGTTGAAAGTATAGTGAACTGAGAGTGCTGGTTTCAGAAATCAATCATGTCACCCAAGCTACAAAAGGAGGAGAAAGAGGCCATAATGAAGCTAAAAAGATTGGGAGAAAATGTTGCCAAAGGGTTTTCTAGAACAAGGATCTCTTATGGTGTGAGATCGTGAGGGAACTGTAAAGGATACATGGGAGGCAGTCAGAGATTAGGTTTTGAAGTTCAAGATTTCTAAGGTCCACAGCATGGTTTGCTGTTCCACCAGGGTGTTGGACTATCCTGGGATTATGGAAGCATTGAAGGTGAAGATAAATGACATAAAGCAAGATTCAATGTCTTTACTGAATTTCAGAGAGGGATCCAGAAGTTGGTAGGGCTGAAGAGAGATATGTTTAGGGAGCTTGACTTCAGAGCATACGAACCATGGATTAATAGCCAGGTGTCCACTGGAAAAAATAGGTAAAAGTTTCAAGAAGAAAGGGGCATCAATTAACATTGGAGGATCAGTTCCAGGCAGTACGGTGAAAAAGATGGGAGGGAGGTGGTTGTTAGGAAGAATCTTGGTAGAGTAAATTCAGGATAGTAAGGAGTGGAGGGCATGAAAGCAGATTGGAGATTGTAGAGCTTTCCTTCTCTGAGGAACATAGGCTAAGAAATATGGTCAGAAGTGATATAACTCAAAGAATTTAATTTGGGCATAAATTATTTTAAGCCAGGAAAAGTAAACTGCATTTTCTAGAGATAATTATATTATTATAGGCAATAAAGGCAAAGGAGGAAACTTTCTGGATTGAATATAAGAAATGAAAGTGTATTTAATTCTGGCAGTGCTCTGATATTGTATTTTATGATCTGTTAATTTTTGTCAATAAGTTGAAGAGGAAAAACAAACTGCTAAACGTTGAACCTGGTCAAAGTACATTAATATCATTTTTTAATCTCCAAAGTTAATATAACAAACATCATACAATGGAGTGGAAAGGACTTTGACTTCAGTAGATTAAGAATTCAGAAATCAAATGATGGATTTTTCTTGTTATCAGACACAAAGCAGTTTCCCTGGGCATTAACTTTATACTAAATCAATGAGCAATTCCTACTGATTTTACCGTACAAATAATACTTATTTTCTCATCCCTGCCCCCCTTCCCCACCCATCCCCATGCTCCCCTTGCTTAAGCCATCAACCCCTCTCTCCTGGATCACTTTAAAAGCCTCCCAACTGGTCTCTCTCTCTTTAGACTTAAACCTACAAGTCCATCCTCCTTACCACCAGTATATCTTTGAGAAATCTGACCTTGTCATTATCCTGCTGAACATCAATCCAGGTCTTTCTACCATCTGCGGCTGACAGTCCAAACTACTTATCATGACATCCCAATGGCTCCATAATGTGTCTCCTGCCAACCTTTCCAGTTTCATTTTTTGTTTGGTACTGGCTGTAGATTCCCATCTAATCAAAAATTAATTTTTTTTATTTTGAGATAATTGTAGATTCATGCAGTTGTAAGAAATAGTATAAAGGGATCCTGTTAGGTTCATCTGGATGTTTCCTAGTCCCCCAGTTCCCAGTGTCATGGACTACTGGTACTGAGTCAAGCCAATGATGGAATGATCACAAACACAGAGCAATTTTATACAAACAATTTTTCACCTAAAAGAAAGAATGAAAAAAGGAAGCTACACAAAGTGAAAATATGTTCCAGAGAGAGTGGAATGGGTCAGTCTCCATGAGTGGAGAAAGACACCAAAGTCTGAGCACACGCTGTCTTTTATAAGCTCACTCGTTTGTCCCGCTTTCCTGCTGGCAGGATTGGTTGTCGTTTCCCAACTTCTAAGGTGATTGACTGGTTGGGGTTATATAGCAGGTTACATAATAGGTTGGCTATGTAACAGTTTCCCTTTCTGCAGGAGTCTTCCCCAGGATCCTTCATGAATCTCCACCTATGTCATGTTAATTAGATAGTAATGAGCTCTAGGTCAGTTAAAGGTTACTAGGATCTTTTTTACTATGTATGTCCTGGTGGCAATTTGGTTCCTAGCTACAATCTGGTTCTTGCTCTCCGCCCTTAGCCACCTCCTTGCCACCCATTTACCTTCTGTTGTACCTAACAACGCCATTGTACCTTACCCCCAGTTTCCCCAAAGGAGCATTTTGCAAAACTATACTATGATATCACAATGAAGAAGTTGACATTGATATAATTCATGGGCCTTTTTAAGATTTCAGCAGTTTTACATGTATTCACGTGTGTGTGTGTGTGTGTGTGTGCGCGAGCGCGTGTGTATTTAGTTCTACGGATCTTCGTCATTCAGGGTCTTATATCCACCACCACCATCAAGAAATAGAACAGTTTCACCGTGTGCTACTCTTTTGTAACCGCACCCACTTCCTTCTCTCCACTACATTTCCCCATCCCTAACTTCTGGTAATCACTAATCTATTCTCTATCTCTATAATTTTATTATTTCAAGTATGTTATATAAATGGAATCATACAATATATAACAGTTTGGGTTTGGTATTTTTTACTTGCCATAATTCCCTTGAGATTCATCCATGCTGTTGCATATGTCAAGTCATTTCTTTTTATTGCTGAATCCTTGGTATGGATGTAAGTGGTAAAGTTTTTAAATGCCTTTGTGGGAAATAGAGGAAGGAACTGAATATGGATATAAGGAAAACTGCTGACTCAGCTGAAGGTAGAGGCCATTAATTTAGGTTGACTCTATCTCCTCTATTGTATGCTTTCACACAGCAGCATCCATCAGCCTTGCTGTATGATCAGAAAAGACAGATGGTTACATGGATTAAGACTGGGGTTTTGACTGGCAGTTAATTATTTATTTATTCTTGTGTGCTGTTTACTATATGTTGGGGAATACACTGACGTATTCTACATAGATCATTTAATTTAATTCTCACAGCAACCCAAGGAGTAGTTAGTACCCTCATTTCACAAATGAAGAAACTGAGGCATAGAAATTTTAATTAACTTTCCACTATCATATGTTAAGTGTGAAAGAACAGAGATAGTATTTCAATCCAAGTCTCTCATAGTTCAAAGCCCCTCTTGGTAATGAGTATGATACATATCCTTCCCAAAGGGCCAGTCATAAAGCAGTTGAAGTTTTGGAAAGTGGAGGGATAGGGAAGAATGTAACAGTGGTAGTAAATTTGTGGAATGATCAAAGATCTAGGAGCCAGGAGATTCTAATCTCTACTCTGCCACCAGCTAGTTGTGCTAACTTAAGCAAATCACCTAAGTTTTCTGAGCCTCAGGTTTTCACTTGTGAAGTGTGGAGGGTAATATTTACATCAACCTGCTTCATTGAATCATTGAGAAGATTTAGAGATAAAATGCAGTAATTCTCTGGAAAGTTAAAAGTACTACACATACATGCTTTATTTGAATGACAAAGTAATTTATACCACTACCACTCCGACTTATCATGTGAGTCATAAGTAATACTCTATGGACCAAAATGTATTTTTCTCTTCGAGAATTTGAAATACAAAAACATAGAATAGATATATCATATTAACATACGTATACACACGTGAGATATATCATATGTCTCATAGTTATGTGTATAGGTATGTAGGCAGGATTTTGGTGAGACTAAGGAAAGTGACAGAGACTGCACAGCATCACTGATGTTAAACTGTAAAATACGGGCCGATTAACTAGACAAGGGTGTGTTGGCCTTGTTAAAAGACAAACTTTAGATGAATCAAATTTGACAGAGTTTACTTGAGTAAAGAACGATTTGTGAATGAATGGGCAGCGCTCAGAGAGCTCTGCTCCCCAGTGTGGGCAGTGAGCTTTCACAGGCTGACCATGGAAGCAAAGTGATTTTAGTTGACCCTTGAGCGATGCAGGGGCAGGGGTTCTGACCACCAGAGAAGTTGAAAATTCACATATAAATTTTGACTCCCCCAAAACTTAACTACTAACAGCCGATTCTTGACTGGAAGCCTTACTAATACCAAAAACAGTCAATTAACACATATTTTGTATGTTATATGTATTATAAACTTTTCTTACAATAAAGTAAGCTAAAGATAATATTTTAAAGAAAATCATAAGGTCCTGAGATGTTTAGAATAATGGTAAAGAAAAAAATTGTTTAAATTTTAAAAAGAAAATCATAAGGAAGAGAAAATATATTTACTATTCATTAAGTGAAAGTAGATCATCTTAAAGGTCTTCATGCTGAGTAGGTTGAGGAGGAGGAGGAAGAGGAGGGGTTGG
Source organism: Eulemur rufifrons (assembly GCF_041146395.1). Lineage (NCBI taxonomy): Eukaryota > Metazoa > Chordata > Mammalia > Primates > Lemuridae > Eulemur > Eulemur rufifrons. The sequence goes on from NC_090999.1 coordinate 28,280,733, forward strand.
TCTTGCTGTCTCAGGGGTAGCAGAGGCAGAAGAAGTAGAGGATACAGAAGGGGAGACAGCAGAGGCAGACACGCTTGGTATAACTTTTGTAGAAGAAAATCCACACATAAGTGGACCATGTAGTATAAACCTGTGCTGTTCAAGTGTAAACTGTGATTGATTGGCTATGGCTAGACATTTGGTTTATTTAGGTATGATCCTGTGGAAAGTCCCTAGTTAGATGTTAGTTGGTGGTTTCTGACTGGTTAAGCTTAAATTTTGTTTTACTGTTTCACTGAATTGGGTTTTGGTTCGCTTAAGTTACAGAGACAACCTCAGGCCTCCTTTTCTTATGCTTTAAGAGCATTTTGGATAATTTTCCCTCCGGGACTTGAAGAACCAAAAGTTCCTATCTTCTTCTGTATCTATGTAAGAAAACTGGTTAAAATTGGTTGACTGGAATAAGGGTAGTAGATTCATAAAGACCACAAGGACTGGGTTGGAGGGGAATGAGGAAGGACAGCCAGATAGGAAGGACTGCTTAAACCATTTTATGCCATCATCTAGACGACCTGTCCATGTGTTAGTTGTCTAACAGCAAGGTTTTCCTCCTGACAGTAGACTGCACCTCTCTGCTTTTCAGATATTGTAGGCATGGCTAAGGGGTTAGGGACTATACAAATACCATTTGTAGCATACATCTGTGTTTTTGCTACTCACTAGCTTCCAATAACCCTTTTCCTGACAATAGTACCCACAGTTTTAAAAATGAAGCCTTCCTTTCCCTGTTTTCAGGTCAAATAATTTGGATGGAATTGGCCCAACCTGAGCTCCAAAGGTGGATGTGATCTCAGCCTTACCTGGGGACAGTGATGGGCTCAGGGATAAGCACATGATCAAATTCAAGTGAATGAGGGTCAGGCTCGTAGATTTAGTTCCAACTGCTAGAGATGAAAAGCCTCTTCTTTTCTGATGGATTTCTAATTCTGAGGCTGCAAGTCTAAGGTTGCTGGCAGCCTTTTGTCACCATTAGCAGACATCGACTCTGAGGATAGCACCAACAGAGAGGCAGGAGAACAGGCAATTGTTGACAGACCTCTGTTTTTTAGTTACATGGGCCAATAAATTGTTATTGTTATTATTTTTAGCTTAATAATAATTAAGTTCATTTTGGTTCTAACATCTGTCAGTTACAACAAAAGAGCCCCAGTTGATTGTGGCAGAGATTGCCAATATCTATTCTCCTTTTCTTCTAGAGTAATTGAACTATAGTAACTGACTATTCAGCACTGAAAGTCTCATGTCTCATGAAAGCCCTTAGTGCCAGGCAAACCAGGAGAGCTGGTCACCCTAGAAGGCATATTAGCTACCTGGAATAAAGCCTACATTTTCCAGTCTCCTTTGCAGCTTGTCATGGCCATGTGATTAAGTTCTGGCTGGTGGGATGTAAGTGGAGATGGTCAGTGCAGCTTCCAGGGAATGCCCTTAAAAGAAAGGCACATGATCTCCCTTTCTTCCTTTCTACCAGCCAGAATATGAATGTAATGGTTGGACTTCTACCAGCATCTCAGATCAAGAGGAAACCATGGGAATGGAACCACTTGCAGCTGAACAACAACATGGGAGTCTGGCACCCTGACACTATGGAATACTATTTAACCCCAAACTGACAGCCTCCACACTTCTTGAATCTGAGACAGAAATGAGCTTCTATTTTATTTGTCTCTCTGTATGTTTTTTCTCTATAACTTGTACCTAAATTAATCTGAATTCACTGATACAATTCCTAATGAAAAGGAACCCTTTTAATACGTTTGCCTCTCCAAATATTACACATGGTTAAATTTATTTACCGGACTCACCTCTATGATATGATCACAACTTCAGCATGAGAAAATATTCATCATTATAAATATACGTCTCAATTTGGAGAGTTCCAGTGGGAGAATAGTGGTAACAGAACTTATTTATGATCCATGTTAGTAGTGGGTATTTCTGCTTGCCCAAATGGTATCCACTTCCCCTCCTCTTAATAGGAACCAATTTTGTATAGGTTTCCATTTTCATCCCTTTTCAACTCTTCACATATTCATGAATAAAACTTGTGATGGTTAGTTCTATGCATCAACTTAAGGAGGCTGTAGTATTTAGTTATCTAATCAAATACTGTACCTAAGTGTTCCTGTAAAGTATTTTGTAGACATGGATAATATCAACAATCAGTTGACTATAAGTAGCTTACCCTCATTTTATATATATTTCATTTTATATAAAATTAATATGTATAAGTGCATGTATGTGTATGTATATCTCATATTGGTTCTGTTTCTCTGGAGAATCCCAACTGATACAGACCTGATCAGTATAATGGTAATTTTAACCCTATGTTAGTGATTGATTCTGAACCAGGCACATGACCCATGTTGAATCAATGAAATGTGAGGAAATTTTTATCTGAAATTCTAAAGTTCTTCCTTGTAATTCTGTGAGAGCTTCTAGTAGTGACTGCCTCTCCCTTCCCCTAACAGTGGTTTCCTTACATATGAGGCTTGGAATGGCTGCTGCCCTTTTATTGTCAGGCTGAAGATGAAGCCAACACACAAAGACAGAAGAACCAAGAAACTTCCAGAGAAACAGAGCACTGAAGCCTGCCCTACCTCTGGGATTTTTTTCCCAAACCATGTATTTTCTCATTGTTTAGATTGTAGTTAGATTGTTTGAGAACTGTAGCCAAAATTATTCCACCTAATGTGATGCTTTCCCTTAACATAAATTCTTTAGGACAGTGTGGTTGATCTTCCGTGTGAAATTCATGTTTTGTGTGGATATGGTTTAAAGTTTTTTATTAGTGATTATAGTCCTTAAAAAAAGCCTTCACTGGGAATTTAACACTGATAATAAAATCCAAGTGTAGCTTTAAATAGAATCTCTTAAAAATTAAATAGCAATTGTTTGTAATGTTTTCGATGTATCCTATTTAATTTGGATTAGAATTATTAAGATTTTTAATAATCCACTGAGTTTCTAATGAGAAACTCTATCTTTAAATGTCACGTCTCCAGGAAAGCACAGAACTTGGGAATTAGCTTATAGTGCAGCAATAGTGCAAGACTCTTAGAATTAATTTATTTGGTAGTTATATCTTTCATGTAATATGGATATTATTAAAAATGCTAAAGAAAATAGTAAAATAGGGCTTCCCACAGAATAAGGAAGAGGATTGATTTTCTGGAGGGTGGGGGGAAATAGTTTCTTGGAAAATAAAATGAGACCTCGAAAACCTAAATGCCACAGCAGTCTTTCTGTTCTCTTCCAGAATGAATTTATTCTACAGTTTAAATTATGTAGTTCTTATTATTTAAGACCCCTGTAATTATCATGTCTTTAAGTTTTCTAATCCTTCCACCCATAGCAGCTCTTAACTACCATTTAACACTGTCATTCCTCCCCACCCCCGCAATGTAAAATTCAAAAATGAATTGCCAATTGTTTTTCTAGATGAAGGTAGAAAGTTACCTTAGATTAAAGTTTTATTCGGCTTGGGTTTAAATAAAGACCTTTGGAAATCAATAAGATTGAATTCTTGCTCTCCCCCACCAGTCTCCTCCAGATTTGTCTAAGACAGTGTCACTGTTATCAACCAAGTCACCCTTGCCAGAAACTGGAAGTCATCATCTTTCTCTTCTACCTCTTACATCCAATTCTGTCACCTAGTGCAATTGATTCTACTGCTGTAGTACATCAAAATGATCCACTTCTCATTTCCACTGTCCTCACTCTAGTATGAATTACTTTATTTCTCAACCAGAAAAATAAATAGTCTCCCAACTGACCTACCCAACTGACTTCTCTTTCACACTCCTGCCATTCCATTCTTCTTACAGCAGCCAAAGAAAGTTGTTAAAATACCATCTGATTATGTCACTCCCTTGCTTAAAATGAAAGTTGAGTATCACTTATCTGAAATATTTGGAACCAGAAGTGTTTTAGATTTCACATTTTGGGGGATTTTGGAATATTTGCATATGTATATTGGGTTACCTTGGGGATAGGACCCAAGTCCAAACACAAAATTCATTTATGTTTCATATATACCTTATACACATAGACTGAAGGTAATTTTACATAACGTTTTTAATAATTTTGTGCCTGAAACAAAATTTTGACTACATTTTGACTATGACCTGTCACATGAGGTCAGATGTGAAATTTTCCACTTGTGGCATCTTATTGACACTCAAAAAGCATTGGATTTTGGAGCATTTCTGAATTCAGATTTATAGATTAGGGATGCTCAACCTGTACTTCAATGTCTTCCTGTCTCACTTCAGATAAAGTCCACAATCTTTACCATGGTATCAGAGTTCTTGCTTGATTTGCCCCAACTAACATATACCCTTGTTGTAGTTTGTTCTTTTGGTTGCAAGCAACAGAAACAGACTTTGGTTTCAGGATAAAGATGCAGCTGACTACGAAGGAAAAGTTGAATAACCAAGACTTAGGGAGGTGATGACACCAAATCTACCCCCAGGAATCTCAGCAGCAGCTGGTGTATTTGTCTTTCTGGAGTACTGCCATTAATGTGATTAGTCTTATCTCTGTGCTTTTGAAACTTTCCAATTATCATAAGAAAGAATTTGATTTGCTTGACCTTTATCAGATTTTTACCCCTGGATCTATTATCTACTCTCCAATCTGTCTCCATGAGGGAGGTCTGTCTTCCTCATTAATGTATAATGTATGCCTGGCATAGAATAGGTATTCGTTAAATATTGAATAATGACCACCTGATAGAATAAATGAATTGGCATGATCAGAAGACTGGGTCAATTTATACAGACATAGCCAATGGGGGTTCATACCAGGGTTTTGGGGTCCATTGCATGGTTGGGAGGGAGGCAATCACTCAAGAGAGAATCTCCATTTCAAATCTTCACTCTTACCTTGCTCCACTCTCTTCCCTCACACCAGGGGCCTTTGGCTTTCTTTCATTCCTCCGAACTGCCAAGCTCTTTCCAAACTCATAGACTTTGCATAGTCTACCTACTAACCTGCTACCTACTAACCTGATCTGTTCTTCCGCACTGTGGTAGTTTTAGATTTGTTGCTTCTCCGCTCCAATTTATCTTTTTGCCTGATTTGTACAAATATATCTGGGTCTTTTAAATATTTTTTTTTCTTTTGTCAACTGATAATGTTAAGTTTTACAGTAGAGGGCACTAGAGAGACCTTGCAGGAGGGAAATGGTCTTTCCTGATGGTGTTCTTTCTTGGCATGCCCATGAAACATGGGCAGCCTGCTGACACCAGGCTCCTGTCACAGATGCAACTTCTCTGACACTGGACTTCTGTAATGCATGGCAGCCAGTAGCTTCTTCTGGCATCCACTTTGGACAGTTTTGTAGCAGAGTGCCTCCTGTGAGATACTTCCCCACAAACAACTTTCCGTGGCACCCTAGAAAATAGATTTCTGGCAAGTTCCAGAGGATAAAGTTTCATCAAGTTCCACTCCTCTGGACCACAGTGACTTCTCTGCCACGCAGTGACCCATGAGTGTGAGCTCTCCAACAAGGTCTGGATCCGTCCTGGCGGTAATGGCTCCTCTACCTGTTATTCCTCTACTCTTTAGCACTTTCTTATCTTTTACTAGGCAATCCATCGTCACTCCAATCACCCGTTATACTTAATAATTTATATTAAAGTTCCCCTGTTCAAATTACCATGTAGTTTCTCTCTCCTGACTGGCCCCACACTGATATATTCTCCACCTGGCTAATTTTATTCAGTTAGATGTTAATATCATTTCCTCAGAGATGCCTTCTCTAATTCCTCAAATCAAATTTTATCTCCTTACTTTTCCTTTATAGCACTTTTCACAATTTTAAAGTTATACATTTATTCATGTGATTATTATATCTCTATTTTTTTTCTACTAGATAATAAGGTCCAAGAGGGCAGGGATCATGTTTATTTTGTTTATTGCTATAATCCCAGTGCCTACCATAGTTCCCGACCCATTAAATTAAAAACGTAGCAAATATTTAATGAGGTCCTACTAAATAATCTCTATTCACAGGGAGTTGGCAAATTTATATGAGAAAATAAGACCCACATGAAAAGTATAACGGCTTCAAGGGAAGGTTCTAAAGGGTCCAAATGGTAAGTACTTACAATTCAGGGACAATCAAGAATTTTATTTTAAAAAAAACTTTCATTTCTTATAAACAACCCTAGAAACAAATTTCTTCTTAGCTAATTCAATCTTATTCATTATATATCGGTAGAGAGGGAAATGGTATAAATAAGATCAATTTGTTTTGGAAGATATTTTTTGGTAGCTTGATGGTGAGTTATTAATTTCTCTGAAAATTATTATATTTCAATCCAGCATTGTGTTTTTTTCATTTGTTCTATTCATGTGGTTTTCCTAAAGTAAAACTAATTAACTATAAATTGGGGGTAAATTACTCATATTTCTTCTTTTCTAGTATGGAAGTTCTCTTACTTTAAGCATTTCATTTAGTGTACACTGGTAAGGGCTGGCTGTTATCTGTTTATCTCTGTGGTGAGACAGCCTTCTATAGGTGCATACTTCGGTGTGATCTGGGACAAATCACAGATTTATGTGTTCTAAGGTTTGGAGGGAGGGGTTAATAGTTACATTCTCTTCATTTTCTTCATCTGGAAATGAGAGACTGCACTATATACTCTCAGATCCCTTTCAACTCTTTTTATGAAAATAAGCATATACCAGAGTATCAGCTGAGTAATAAGTCCCAGTGTTAGGTATGTATCTGCTGAAAGTCCATGGTTATTTAATGCATCATTAGAATTGTAAATTTTGTTTAGAATATATACTTAGTGAGGTTTGGCATTTTAAGGTGCCAAATGTCTATTAGGGTTTGATACTTTAGCCCACCTTGATCATATAATGCAACCTTCCTGGCTTTCAGCTTCTTGATTATAAGGTGAACAATACATTGACAGGATAGCATGGAGTTTTTATTCAGTAAATAAACATTCTTCTGAGTATTTATGTGCCAGGCAGTGTATGAGGCATCGAGGACACAGCACTAATACATGATTTCTGTACTCCATATTTAGGGTAAATTGACACAGGAAGAAACTGGTGTTATAAAGCTAAATTAGAAAGTCATTGTGAGGGCCAGGCGCAGTGGCTCACGCCTGTAATCCTAGCACTCTGGGAGGCCAAGGCAGGTGGATCATTTGAGTTCACGAGTTTGAAACCAGCCTGAGCAAGAGTGAGACCCTGTCTCTACTAAAAAATAGAAAGAAATTAGATGGACAACTAAAAATATATAGAAAAAATTAGCCGGGCATGGTGGCACATGCCTGTATTCCCAGCTACTTGGGAGGCTGAGGCAGAAGGATTGCTTGAGCCCAGGACTTTGAGGTTGCTGTGAGCTAGGCTGACGCCACCGCACTCTAGCCAGGGTGACAGAGTGGGACGCTATCTCAAAAAAAAAAAAAAAAAAAAAAAAAAAAGAAAGAAAGAAAGTAAGTCATTGTGGTCAATCATTCATAAATCACAATACATTATTTGCTACTTTTACTATTTTCTATTAAATAAAAAAAACCACCTTCTATAAGAAATAAGATAGGATGGAGGTTATTCAAGATATACTGTGTCAAACTGAAAAAGGAATAAACAGAGTTAAAGATTTATTTGACCACAGACAAGAAAGCAATCAGGGAATGCAAAGTGGAAGTTAGACTTCTTGACTGAGTGCTTTGAGACTCCTGGTTGAGATGAACCTCACGCACAATTTGCCTCTTAAGGGAAGGTCTCCAGATGTATGGCAATAGAAATTGTTTGTAGCTGTAAAGTTTAGTATTATCGGGTGAGAGACGGTTAAAATACTGTAAAGGTGAACTAGTCAAGGGAGGTCAGAGATAAAACAAACCTGACTGCTAATATTCAGATTTAGAAAAGCAATATTCAACTACGTAGACTGGCAACTCCACTAGTGTTTGCAGCTCTCCACCCAGACGCAGAACCACCTATTGGAAACTCGGATGTGCTACAGAAGAGCCCGCAGGGTTTCTATTTCTGACCAGGGGGTTATAATCATTTTATTTTAGCAACCTCCTTACTAGAAGACCAAAGCCAACAGTACTCTTTCCAGACCCTCCCGCCCGCTCTCTCGACTACCGCTCTAGCCCTAGACAGACACGCGAGGCCGGACGTCAAATCGCATCCTGTCGGCCAGACACAGCCAACCCGCCGTCCCCGCGCCCTCTGGAGAGAGCTGACTTCCCATTGGGCCACCCTGGGGGCATGGCTGGCTCCCGATTGGTTTAGAGAGAGGTGTGCCTCTACGTCACACCGGTCGCTACAGTCTCCCAGCTGCTCAGGATTGTGGGAGGGTGGGAGAAAGTCCCGGAGGAAGAAAATAACCCGGAAAGACCTTTGCCGGCCTGGGTCAGTCCTTTTTCCGGAGTTGATGTCTCCTCCCACCAACCATGCGAACTCCGCCCCATACCCCGCCCGCGCTGAGGGATCAGGTGATCTCAGGCCAGCGCGGTCACGTGGGCTGGGGCGCGCCCGCCTGTTGTGGCCATGGCTGCTGCGGGCCCCAGTGTGGTGAGGCGAGTGGAAGAGCTCGGGGACCTGGCTCAGGCCCACATACAGCAACTTAGTGAAGCTGCCGGTGAAGACGGTGAGGGAGAGGAGGAGAGGGAAGTGGGTGGGGCGAACAGTTTTACAGGGCTGGCGCTCGATGGCTGTAAAAGCTGGAGGCGGTAGCCTTTGGTCCGTGGGGGTCCCAGGCCGTAGCTCTCCCAGGTCTTGCGCTCTGATCTCCGCTGCGCTGTCGTTTGCCCACTCCCCAGAACTCACATTGCCAAAGCGTTATTGCAAAATACGGCTTAAAACCCATATTTTTCAGAACCCATGAAAATCTGTCACGTAAGGGTATCTCAGCCAGGTCTTTGCTGTCGGGTTTACCTGTCTCAGTGATTGGGAAAAGCGTAGAGTCTGAATAACAAAGTACACATGAAAGTTTAAATTAGTAATAGTGGTTTTGCATCCAGGAAAGATAGATAGGCATGTATAAGAGTCCTACCTTCTCATTGCTGTGTTGTAAATTTCTTTTTTATGTTTTGGATTTAAAACTTAACTGTAAACAGTATTCTACAGAAGAGATTTACATTGGTTGTAATTTAGAGTATTCTTTCGCATACATCTCAATTGTCACAAGGGCTTTGTATTAGAACACTTGTTTTGGAAACGTCTAAGCTTTTTTTTTTTAGGAAAAACTGGCTTAGAGAATTACCTCTATCTTCTGATTTTAAGTCTAATTCTCTTTTCATTACTTCTCAGCTGCCTGTAGATTCTACATTACTCCTTTTTGAGTTTTGAGTCATTACTACAGATAGGTTTATAAAATTCTTGTGGACTGACTCATTGTCATCAGATTCATAGGAAAACAGTGTTGGAGTATTTTCCAACTATCCAAGCAATTGAATAGTTCTTGAATTTATTTAAGAAAGACTGTGATAAAATGCCCTCATTTCAGTGAAGAATCTTTGCCGAATTATCTTTTCTCAGGATTGTGTTCTTCAGTGACGCACAGACTTTTTTTTTTTCTTTGGTTCGTGGTAAGTGAATCCCAGGCTTCACATGCATAGTTCTCGGATAGTAGTAGCTATTACTTGGAAGTGTATCTAAGTTACCTGTAATTCCATTTGAAGAAGTCCAGAGAGATCAAAGAATTTTTTAAGTTATCACAGAGTCCAACAGCCATTCTCATTTTCCTTGGAACAGTTGTTTAATCCAGTCTGGAATGAGTGAGGGCTGGAAATAAAAATCAATGGTGCCGGTGGGGGGGGCGGGGGCGGCCGGGGGAAGGAGCGGTGACTCTCTCCTGTAATCCTAGCACTCTGGGAGGCCGAGGTGGGAGGATTGCTTGAGGTCAGGAGTTTGAGTTGAGACCCACAAGAGGGAGACCTGGTCTCTACTAAAAATAGAAAAAAAAAATTAGCCAGGCAACTAAAAATAGAAAAAATTAGTGGGCACACCTGTAGTCCCAGCTTCTCAGGAGGCTAAGGCAGGAGGATTTCTTGAGCTCAGGAGTTTGAGGTTGCAGTGAGTGATGATGAAGTCGCTGCACTCAAGGCAGGGCAACAGAGCGAGACTGCTTCAAAAAAAAAAAAAAGTCAATTGTGCCATATACTGTATTTTTGTTTGGGGATTTTATACTTCTGAAAACGTGCTACAGTGGTCCATATTATGAATTATTAATCAGTATTAAAATCAGTTTAATCTTATTAAAGTATTAACTAGCATGATTTTCTTTTATGAAGTTTAATTAAAACAAGATTTGCATGTATATGAATTGAACTTAGTATTCTTTTCCCACACAACAAAAATAATACACAAATTCAAAATTTGCCCTTTAATGTAACTGTATATTTATACTAGGTTATAGGGGTTTAATATTTCCCATTGTCTTTTTCAAATTAGATCATATGCAACCAGACATTATTCCTTCTAAGAGTGCTCTCTTTTATTTCTGGCCAATTTTTTGTTCATTTATTTGTCATTGTACAAGCACAATATGTTTACTATCTGGAAGTATGCCATGGGAGGGACTTTTTCCAGAGATTATTAAGAATCACTTTCATCTTTTGCCTTTCCGATCATTTGACTAAATAGTTCTAGTAAAATTGCTGCATTTTTATGGGCTTTTCCAAAATGTGAGCTGTGTCACACCCACCCCCCACAGTAATTATGACATGAGATCATGTGACAAACTCCTTCAGCAATGGTTTGGTGAGTACAATGAAACTCTTTACATTTAAAATAATTTGCAAGCTAAGAAGAAAATATCAACACAGTCTAAAGCACCTAAGGAGTGCCATGTTCCGTACAATTTCAGTTAATAGTAGAATCTTTGGGGGGGGTTCTATGGGTGTTACTTCTGGGCTAGGGGTAGGAACACAGGCTAAAGAAGTAGCTTTCAATTCAGGTGAATAGTAGATCTTAAAGTAATCAGAATCCAGTCTACCTACAGGTAGGCTTGACTTGGGAAAACTTAAGGTTATCATATGATTGCCAGTGGACGTAAACTGCAGGTGCTTTCTCTTCAACATTGAACAGCTTATCGGTTTATGTAACTGCTGAGGCTGGATCAGATGGGCCTTCAACAAGTGCAACATTATCTGTCTGTTGACCAGTGAGGAAAAAATGGTATATATTTCAGAAGGGAAGCATAGAGGGGCAAACTCAGGGACTTTAGTGTTTTGATACCTCAATTTGACTGCATGAGGTGATGCAGAAGGGTGTGTAGTACCTTGGAGTGGACATGTAAGGTAAAATGATACAATAAATTAAGAGATTATGACATTAGAAAAAGGGGAAACAATTAGGAGACAGTGAAGGGGGGAGGGTGAATTGTGATCCTTGGGCATATTAGAAGGATTTAGTTCATTTTCTTTTAGGTTTTAAAGAAATGGGGTAATTTATTTCATTTCTAAGTTTTTAAGGGAATAAAATACACAGATGCATTATGTAAATTTAATTCTAACAGCTAGAAACTCATTATGATAAAGTTATAATTGCTCAGAGTGTTGATATTTTATGAGGCATTCGATTTGGTCAATTGTGTTCTTTTAGAAAACATTTACAATTAAATTTATGAAATTACAAGTTTTCAGTGGAAACCCCTTCTCTAGATTTATGTATATTTGTAGTATTCCAGTGAAAGTTTTTATTTAAACATTAAGTGCATCTACATCATAAGAGAAGTATTATGAGAATACAGACTGCATTCAAGAAATGGCAACAGTGAATCTAAAAAGTTTTCAGACTTTTGCTTTCCATAATAAATGTATTTAGTTAGGATTAGACATTCTGATATATTTTATATTTTAGATAAGATATTATTACTACCATGCTGTTTATCCATATACCATAATTTTCATCTCATCATTTCATATACATAACTTTTTATGTTTAAATAGCATTCTGAAACTATGTGAAGTAATTATCATGTTTCTATTCCTTACAGATCACTTTTTAATTCGGGCCTCTGCAGCACTAGAAAAATTGAAACTCCTTTGTAGAGAAGAGAAAGAATGTTCAAATCCATCAGATCTTCTAGAACTTTACACACAGGTACTGAAATAGATGTGGACTCTGTCTTATAAGGGCAGATTTAAAATGTTAATTTGTTCAAAAAACTGTATGCATAAAGCATATAGATTTGGAACTTTGATGCCATGTACAAAGAAGTAAGATTTATGAGATGTATTGATAAGAAAAGTCAGGGAAAAAAGTCTTCCAGATAACAGAATTGCTTCCATTTAGAGATAAAAAAGCAGAATTCTAGTGCATGCAATATCTAAGTTCTCGATGGTTTCAAAGGAAGTAGGGGATTCTGTAAGGGCCCTGATTTTTTTTCTTTTTCCCCGATAGTTTCCTTTCCTTAAGATTCTCAGTGTGGCTCCCCTTTCTAGTATCATGCCTGTCCTGAGATTTTTTTCTGTTCTTCCTTTTTTCTTTTATTTTCCTTTCAAATTCAGCCTCTGTGTGGACAGTACCTGTTTTCTTGGTTTTCTGGAACACTGCTGAGACAGGCTGACATCAAGAAATATAATTTCATTATAGTAACTAACATTTATTTAGCACTTTGTAATTGATAGAGTGTTTTCATATGGCCTTTCGTGATCATTAAGGGATAATAAAACTGAAATGGTTATAGGACTAAACTTAGTTAAGCTTCCAAATTGCCCATTCGTAGCGTTTACATGCCTGGCACTGTGCCTTCTGTTAGAAGGTACATAAAGACAGTTTCTGCCTTCAAACTTCATGGCTGAATGAGCCTAACAGCTATTCACAACCCCAAATAAATGTTACAATTCGGCAGGTACTTTGCTTTACTTTCTTACCTTTCAGAAGGCTCCTGCTTGTCTGCATATGGTGGATAGCACCTCATTTTTTTTCACATGGAAATGTTCTAAATATTTTAATTTACTTCCTAGAAGAAGGCAAAAGACCTAGGGATGCAGATTTAAATTTCCCAGGTCCTCTTGAACCCTGTTTATGGTTCTAAATCAACAGATCATCTTCTGTAGGATGATGGATCTCTCGTTCCTGGCTTAGGCCTTCCACACCATAACACTTACCACTTCAGGATCACTAACTGTGTGCTAGGTAATGTTCCTAGTGCTTTACATATGTTAATTAATTCCAGAATTTAGAAAGGCATTTAGTCCAATTTACCATTTTACCAATGAAGAAACTAAAGCTCAAAAAAGATAAAATTGACTTGACCTTGGTTAGTTAGGTGGTTAGTGGTAGAACTGACACTAGAACCCAGTTTCCTTAGTTTTAGTGCAATAGAGTAAAAAAAGAAACAGGACTGGGGAATTTCAAGATGCCGGAATAGAGTGTCTCTAGTATTTGGGAATGCTGGGTACTGGGGACTTAATTTCTGAATTGCATAATGTTGATGGTATTCTTCCACCGTTGGGTGGCAGGGTACATATCCCCCAAATACTGGCTCTGCATTTGGAAAAACATAAATCCTTTGAAGATTCAATATACAAAACTATAGGTGGTAACCTTAATTTGATATAGCAGGCACTTAGAAACTTTTCGGGGATTATATATAGAGAGAGAGAGAGAGAGAGAGAGGGAGGGAGCGCGCAAAGAATATAATAATTATGTTTTTCATAATTTTAAAGAGTTATCCTTTAAAATGTAAATCATTCATAGGTACTTTTTTCTCTTTTTCTTTAGGCTATTTTGGACATGACATATTTTGAGGAGAATAAGCTAGTAGATGAAGATTTTCCTGAAGACTCTTCTTCACACAAAGTAAAAGAGCTCATCAGTTTTCTTTCAGAACCAGAAATTTTAGTTAAGGAAAATAATATGCATCCAAAAGTAAGTTTTACACTCCCAGAAATTATGGTGGAATGTTGCTAGTTCTTGCTCTCAGGCTTTTTGGAGTCTATTTTTTTCTTCTTGATTGTATCTTTGTTTCTCTTTTAAATTAAGATTGAAGGAGGGAGATATGAGAGCTCAACATTTCAGACCAATGTTACAAACAAAGTATCATATTTTAATAAATGTTTCAGAATATTTGCATACTGAGATTGTAATTGTAGTACCTAATCATTTTCTAAACATAGATACTCCCCATTTCTGTTCCCTTTACTTTTGCAGATGCTGTGTTTTCTTGATGGTTACTTAATCTAATTACCACATCTGTTGTTCTTTTTATAGTCTTCATCCTTCTGAACATTTGCTACCGATCTTAGTATTGATCACTCCCTTCCTGCATGCTTCTTGTCTCCTTCTTTTTTCTTTTTTTTAAAGAGACAGGGTCTTGCTCTTCTGCCCAGGCTACAGTACAGTGGCTTGATCATAGCTCACTGTAACCTCGACCTCCTGGGCTTAAGTGATCCTTCCACCTCAACCTCCAAAGTAGCTGAGACTACAAACGTGCACCACCACACCCAGCTAATTTTCTTCCCACTTTGGCCTCCCAAAGGGCTAGCATTACAGGCGTGAGCCACCAAACCAGGCCATCTCCTAAGAAGTAAGATGCTCTCTCTTGCTCTTTCCCTAGCAACTACCCTCTCTTCCATTCTAGAAACATGGGCACTAAAGTTGAAAGAATAACTTGTAGGATAACTCACAGGATGTCTCTTTTATCCTCTGATTGTCTCTATTCTGTCTTTGCTTGACAACGTATTCACATGCTTTTTACTACTATCTTTATGTAGGTAATTCCAAGATACATATCTCTAGGCGGTCACAGTGGCTCACACCTGTAATCCTAGCACTCTAGGAGGCCAAGGCGGGAGAATCACTTGATCTCAGCAGTTTGAGACCAGCCTGAGTAAGCGCGAGACCCCATCTCTACTAAAAATAGAAAAAATTATCCACGAGCAGTGGTGCGCACCTGTAATCCCAGCTACTTAGGAGGCTGAGGCAGGAGCATTGCTGGAGCCCAGGAGTTTGAGGTTGCTATGAGCTAGGCTGACGCCACAGCACTCTATCATGGGCAACAGAGAGAATCTCTGTCTCAAAAAAAAAAGGAAGGATTTATATCTCTAGTCCTAGATACTCTTTCAAGCAAGTAATTAATTTCTCATCTTTAACTGTCTGCTGACTATTAATACTGAGATAGATATCTTTTTTGTTCACTATATTTATCAGGAAAGGCTAACTGTGAAAACAAATCATCCCTGGATTTAAATGACATAGTGCCATAAAAGTTTTGATTTCTTAAAATTATTTTTGTGTATAGCTTTTCAATAGTTTATTCTAGCAGTAATAGAAATAGATATGTTCTTGCATCAAGTAATGTATTTCTGAGAAGTTATCTTTTTAATCAGATTGTGACTACTTATATTTCAAATATATTAGGGTAATTTTCTACTAAAATATTTTAAAAATTATTTTGTAAAACTATTTGTAAATTTAAGTAGTTTATTTTAATTTTCATGTAGCAATAAACTTCTGTATTTCTAGTTGATTCAAAGTAAAGCATTCCTCTGTAAGCAAAGGGCACATTTTGTGACATGAGAGTGTTTTTAATTGCTGAGTTTTTGAAATTTAACTTCGACTTTTATAAACATCAAGTTCTCTTTTTAGCTATGTCTTTGTGTTTCAGCTCTGCAATTTGCTTGGGGACGAGCTACTGGAATGTCTCTCTTGGAGACGAGGAGCCCTGCTATATATGTATTGTCATTCTCTGACCAAAAGAAGAGAGTGGCTCTTGAGAAAATCTACTTTTCTTAAAAAGGTAAAAAGGCATTTCTTACACATTTTTGATTGTTGATATTTATAGGTTGCAATAAGCTGTCTTTGCTATAATAGTAAGAATAGTAGAATCAAAGGGTCTGTCTGGGTTTGTGTTCTAGATCTTTCACTTACTAGCTGTGTAATCTTAAAAAAATTGGGATTGTTCTAAAGACTAAGATAGCACATGGAAGCACTGTGTAAACTGGAAGTTCTACCTGCTTTTTTTAAGATCTGGGTTTTTATTGTTTTAAATATAAGATAAACTATATCAATTTGTAAGCCTTTTTTTTTTTTTTTTTTGGCCTAAAGGAAACACTTGGTTGGGAGCCTGTGTCAGCAAAATGCTCCTAAAGAACCTACATGACCCTGCTCTTAGAAAATTGTGGCCCCCTGATTCATCTTTCCTGTTCTGACCAAATCACTAAATCCAAAGACATGGGTCTTAGTATTGTATCACTAAGGATTTGAACTTGTGTTAAATGTACACGTAGTTTAGGTGGGATTGGAAATGGAAGGTCACACTTTCAGAGATAAAAGTTTGATCATAATATTTCTAAATTATAAGTATATACATGTTTTTAATAAATTGTTATTGAACACATCTTTATTATCTTTACCCTTTTTTCCTCTACCATCTTTGACAAGTGTATTAATGAAATATGTTCTTGGTTAACATTTTTTTAATACTCTTACTAATTGGAGCATTTGAAGGTGTATACTTGTATTATGAAAGTCTTAGAGTGGTGGAACCTTATACCATTGAAATGTGATAGTCATAAGCTATATGTATAGTACATATTAGCCCATTTTTTTCTTGAGCAAAGAATGGAAAACAATTAATATTTGAAGTTTATACAGCTCTGAATATAATGCTTTTAATTCTTTGGCTTTTACTTTCATTTAGTACCTTGTTGATGGAATCAATTACTTGCTACAGATGCTAAATTATCGGTGTCCTATCCAGCTAAATGAAGGGGTTTCTTTCCAAGACCTAGATACAGCGAAATTACTAAGTGCAGGTAATGTGATCTCTTTTTAAAGTTTTATAAGTGATTTGGACATCACTGCTCCCAGAAGGTGCTAGTCTGGCCACTTTTTTGTGTGAGAAAGTTACCTTTCTGCCCTCTCACTTGATGGGTTATTCTCTTTCTCCATCCCCACCCCCACCACGCCTGTCACATAGGCCCTTCCCACTGTCACATGTGCATTTACCAAGGGCAGGCACAGTGTAAAGTGTTTTATTGAAAAACCATGCTGAGTATTAACAGAAAAAGAAAATATCAAGGAAAATTTATAGAAGCAAAGAGCCTATATCTATAGAGTAGTGGACTCCTTGTAGGAATAGAGAGGAAGAAAGTACCTAATTTTTACCTTGGTCATCTCTTCCTTTGATATTTTAATGCAGTCGTTTTGAAAGTATTCTATGGACCAGCAACATGAGAATCACCCTACGTTTTAGGAGTTAGTTTTAAAAGTTGCAAATTGATAGACCCAACCCCATACCTGAATGTGAAACTGGGGTGAGGAGCAGGCAATCAGTATTTTAGTAAGTCCACAATGTAATTCAAATGCAGGCAAAAGTTTGAGAACCACTGTTTATCATAACAGCCATTCATTCTCTTTCTAGAAATACTCTTTGGTAGGATATCTCTATATCTCAGTCATGGGTTACTCTTTGTTGCTAATATAAAGAATGAGGTTAACCTAAAAAGTGGGGCAAAAATTGTTTCTCAGATCTCCCTTAGGAAAACATTTCTCACCAAGTAGCTTCACTTTGTGGGACATAACTTCAGCTCTTCCTCCCAAAGTTCTAGCCTGTTCGGAAATTCAACTTTCCTTCCATTTTTGCTTCTGTCTCCTTGCTTTCCTACATTGGTGTTTTTAGGAATAACTGGACAGAGTATAGGATCACAAAATAAAAAGGTTATACATTCAGTCAAATGCTGTATCTAATAGAAAATAATTCTGAATAATATCCAATGCTGTATCTAGCCTTTTCTTTGAGGTTTATGATCTTTTAACTACAAAGGAGTAAAGTAAAAAGAAATCATTATATGTAACATGCCTTGTACTTATTAAGTAAAATTTGTTTTATACATACAAAGCATAATACAGTGTAGTCTATTATGTTTTCATGAACGGAAGTCTCAGATTCTGCTCTTCAGTGGTTATTTTTTTACTGATACAATATGTTAATGAGTCAGCTATTTTGCCGAACTTGTTGTGTCTCTTGTTACTATTTACAAGCAGAATTTGAGATGAAGTGAAGGTGAAAACTGTGGGGACAAACTCTTAGACTTTAAAAAGCTTGCAATAGATTAAAAACAGAAACTACCACAGTATTGAAAGTTGAATTTCTAGTACCATCATAGTCATTTCTTTTGAACCATATTAGGTGAGCAGCTGAGATTATGATGCCCATTTATTTCAGGTAACCTTTTCTAATCACAGAAGTATGTTAGAATAAATCACTTATTTTTAACACTTCATAGTTTCTAAAACTCTGATACATTTTTATTTTATACATTCCTTAAGAAACTCCATGAATTAAGTAGAGCATATGGAATCCTCATTTTTTAGATTTATAAACTGAGACTCAAAGAGCATTGGTAACTTGCTGAAAGTCACAAAGCCAGTAATTTATGCCCAGATGTTTTTGATCCTAATAGGTCTATTTGTCTTTCTACCAAATTAATATACTTTATGTACCATAAATGTTTAATTATATAATTGCCTATTGAAAAACTACCCATAAGGAGAATGCATTCAATTTTCAATAAAAATTCTGCAGTGTATTTTTTTCCTGGTAATACAAAGTATCTTAACTTCTTTAATAATTTATAATTGTATGGCCTCTCGGGCATGATTATGCATAATAATTTCTGTAGACACTTAGAGACATATAGATGTAGGATATTTAACTATAGCTATATTAATGATCTTACAGCATACCCCCAAATAAAAGTTGTGTCCACGGATGGGATTCTGGGAGTTTATAAGTACTCTCAAATTGCAGAATTTTGGGTGTATATCCTGGATTAGATTAGATTCTCAAAGAAATCCTAAAGAGGATCCCAGAAAGGTTAAGAACACTTATCTAAATGGTTCTTTTAAAAAATACTTTGATAGTAATCTGTTTTTCTTTTTGTAGTAGGCTTTTTCAGTAGGTGAAATAGAGATAAAAATACAATGAGGATTATATTAGTGATACTTGGCTTTTCCAAGTGGTTACTGTTAAATGAGAATGAAAAATGCTTAATGACAAAAGGAATTTATTACAGGTAGTTAATAACTAGGGTTTCTTTTTAAACTTTTAATTCTAATCTGTCAACCTAAATGACTTTCCCAGGAATATTTAGTGACATTCATTTGCTGGCTATGATGTACAGTGGTGAAATGTGTTACTGGGGATTGAAGCATTGTGCTGATCAACAACCAGAAAATCATGAAGTGGATACTGGTGTTTCTGGAGCAAGCTGCACTACACACAAAGAACCCTTGGATTTCCGAGAAGTAGGAGAAAAAATTTTGAAGAAGTATGTGTCTGTGTGTGAAGGACCCCTGAAAGAACAAGAATGGAATACAACAAATGCAAAACAAATTTTAAACTTCTTCCAGCATCACTGTAACTAGTAAGTTCATCTAGTTCAAACAGAAAAACAAAAGGATGCGTAAAACGGAAAAGAAAGTTCCAGAAAAGAGGACATATTGACACTGAATTTGAGAATATTACACTGTGTAAAGATACACAGCATGGGTACCCTTCTTTAAATGCCATCACCGTCTTTTATTATATATTCTTACACCTGTAAAGCAGCAGTCCCCAACCTTTTTGACACCAGGGACTGGTTTCATGGAAGACAAATTTTCCACAAACTGGCGGGCGGGGGTGGGGGGTTGGAGGAGAACTCAGGCAGTGATGTGAGCTATGGGGAGCAGCTCTAAATATAGATGAAACTTTCAGCCCTCGTCACTGATCATCTCCTGCTGTGTACCACCCCCTTTCCTAACTTTCATGGAAGACAATTTTTCCACAGACCAGCTTGTGCAGGGGCAGGGGTAGGAGTGTGGGACAGAGTTCTGAGGTCCCCCCAGTACTGGTTCCAGGGTTGGGGACTGCAGCTGTAAAGGAATGATTCTATAGTTTCTAAAATGGCTCGTATGTTATTCTAAGTCAGTTTGAACTACAGGTGTAGTCCTGTCACTAATAATGAAGAGTAACCCAATTTAGCTTTACAAAGATCTTTTTCTATTAGTTTAGATTATTTTTTTATTGTGGTAAAATATATGTAACATAAAACTTACCATTTTAACCATCTTTAGATTATTTTTTAATCTTCTTGAAGTTTTCCATGCTTCAAAGATTAAAATCAAGTCACCTCATTGTTTTGAATATATACTATGGATATAAATGTAGGCAAAATGAAAGACTATGACTAATATTTAGATTCCATTTCCAGTAAGGTAAATAATGAAAGACTCCACAAAGGAATCATTGTGTTTAATTATTTTGCCATGTATTATTAATTGGATTTAAAATTTTTCTTCTTTTAGATATTTTATAAAAATTGTAAAATGATTTTCCTATTTTGTTTTAAAAAATGCATGGCTTCTCAAATGAGTAATGAAGATAAAAATCAAATTAGGTTAGCCCACCATTAGTTCATATGTTTTTAGGGTACATCTTTTCATACTGTATAGAAATTTTAACACTTTTTGCCTTTAATAATAAGGGTGAGTGTGAAAGGCTAGAGAACCTAACCTGACACCTTTTTCATGGTCTTTCTGTCTACCTCAACTCCTGTTGTCATTTGGGGATGATCTTTCTGATATCTTGCTGATATCCTGGACTCCTGCCCCAGTGACTTTGTCATATTCCAGCAGTTTACTCCCATGGCCGCACCTTGAATGTCACCATATTGAGTTTCTCTTTCTGAAATCTTAAATTTCAGCAACCGATGACAACTCTTCATCTTTTCAGCTTTTTTACTTCCTTATTTTATATATTTTTCTCCTTTGTATGTGTGTGTGTGTGTGTGTGTATGTATATATGGGTGTGTGTGTGTATATATATGTTTTTCTCCTCTCTACATCTTCATAGCCTCCTTTTCTTTACTGCTCCCCTTACTCCTGAACTATCAGCCCTTTCAGATTTTCTTGCTTTCCTGTCTACCCTCAGCTTTATGGAACACTGCTGTATCAAATGTTCTTACTAATTATTCCTTCTTCCCTTTGTCCTTCAGCCTAGTCATTCTGCAAGCCCTCAATTGAATTAATCTTATTTGCCATCTACCTTTTCTGGGATGCTGAGTTCCTCATGAAGGGCATGCAGTCCTTCAAAGTGGAATCACTACAAGTGTCTTCCTTCAATTTTAGAAACCCTCTCAATGTAAGTGTTCTGTTTGTTACTGGGGTCGCCTCTCTTCCTTCTCCCATTGTGCCTGAACCAAATTTCCATCACTTTCCTTAGGCCCTCTGTCCTTCCCCTAGCATATGGCCGTTCCTCCTATCATACAGAAAATTGAGACTTATTAGGAGGTCAACTTATATTTACCAACTTTACTCTTTTTTCCCCTGCTTTAGAGGAAAAAAGGTTGCCTGTTTCTATAGAAAGCTAATCTATATACTACAGGTTTCATCTCTGCTGTCTCATTTCCTTTGTGGCATCTCATTTTCTGCCTGCTCTATAGGTCTTTGGGTATTGATCTTCACTAGAGTTCTGTCCTCCTTCTCCCTCCAACTTTTTTTCTTTATGTTTTTACGCAGTCATTCATAGCCATGGATTCTTTTACCACCTGTAACATCAGACTGACTCCCAAACCTGTAAGTTGAATCTCAGCTTCTCTCTTGCTCCCTAAACCTTATTTCAAACCGCCTATTAAGTATCTTCACTGAGACATCCTGTAGTAATTTTAAATTCAATATGTCCAAGCAATGAGTCCTCATCATTCATATAAAATCCTTTCTATTTCTTGTTTTCTCTTTGGATCTTCCACAGAGAGCCGGGCAACACGGAATACCTACCTTCCCGGTATCACCTCTGCAGTCATCCTGGGTACTCATGTTCTAGTCCAGTGTTCCTCAAATGTTTAAAACCCAGACTTCTTTTTTCATAAACATAAAAATTCTGGTACAGCCTTTAGAGAAAGGGGAATCTCTCCCCATCCCTGCCTCAGCCCCCTTGCTTATCCTTATACGGCTAAGAAGATTTTTATTTAAATTAGCATTTTAATAAGTCTTACTATGAAAATACCTTGTGCTTTCTAAGTGTATCTAAAAATTGAAATCATTATTAATACGGTTTTTAGAACCACAGACTATCTCTCCTCCTTTAAGAGCATCATGATCAATCAATTGTAGGTACTTCCAGTTCCTTTCCAAAATGTATTTTGTGTTTTTTCAACCTCTTTACCCTGGTAGACATCATTGTTTCTATGTCTTTCTATGTGGCCAAGTAAATACCTATCTGTCTTTTAGGACTCAGCTTCAGTGATATTATGCTCATAGGCTTTTTTTTTTTTAGCCTGTTCCAGTCAAAATTAGATAGTGCTTTATTCTGTTCCCTTAATCTTCTCCTCCCATGTCATTGCACCCATCACATTGTTTTGTAATTATTTTCCTTACTATTAATAGTTGGTAAACTCTGTATTTTTAAAATTTATCTATGTACATAGTGCTTAATGCATGGTTGTCCCTTAGTAATGTTTTATGAATTAATGAGGCATGATTCTAAGTGCCAAACTGCACAAAAAAAGGGTTGCTGCTATTGGATTCCAAACTGCCATGCCCTCTATACCAGTGGTTGACAAGGCAGATAGGGATATTTACAGTCCTCAGAGAAGTATTAATTTAGATTCCAAACCTGAGAAAGCGAGAACTTTCAGAAGCTGGGAACTTCCAGTTTGCCTTCATGACCCTTGTAGACCACTTGGGTCTCACTGGTTGCTACAATTATGAGGGTATTACTGGGTGCTTTTTGTACAACTTTCCATCCCCCACACAGTTGGAGAATAATTTGTAGACCGTAACAATTCCAGTGCTTTTTACTCTGGTGTATGATAAAACAATGAACACATTTTGTATGTGTTAAAGGCTGCTAAATAAATTCTCTTTCATTTAGAATGAAGTAACCTCAAGGTACCAAATACTCCACATAAGGAAAGTGTTAATACTACAAATCATTCACTCAACAACTATTGTGTGCCTACTACATGCCATATTTTATCCTAGGCACTGAAGATATATAACTTTGTGAAACTCCCTCCTGTTTCAGAGCTTGTATTCTAGTAGAGGAAGTTAGATAAAGCATTTTAAGAGGTAAATGTATAGTGTGTCAAGTAATGAGTACAGTGAAGAAGAATAAAGCAGAGTAAAGGGCCGTTGTGACATGGGTCGGGAGGGATAGGATGCTATCTTATTTAGGGTGGTTGGAAGGCACCTGTCTACTGCTTTAGCATTTGTGTCTTCTAAGTCCCCTTTCTTGGTTAAATGCCTTGCATATTCAGTACATTCATAAAGTTTCTCTTTCTTATGAAAGTTCTGGTACTGAATTAAGGAATGAATCACTACTTAAGACCTTCTCCTTTTGGGTACCTTTAAAGAGTTTCAGTGTGGGCTTTGCTAATGGGTGAGTGATACCTAAAGGCCTCATTGCATTTTTTACATGTTGGGTTTCCCTTCAGTTTGAATTCTTTGATGGTTAAAGGACTTTTCACAACCCTTAAGTATGTGTGGTTCTTTCCCACTATGAATTTTCTGATGTTAACTAGGCCTTGAGACTGAGTTAAAGGCCTGTCCGCTTTGCTACATTTATAGAGTTTCTGGCTATTGTGAAGTATTTGATGCTGATTAAGGTGCAAATCATGACTAAAGACTTTTCCTTATTCCTCTGCATACGGTAGAGTGAGGTGAGAGTCATGGCTAAGACCCTACAATAAAATTACATTCCTAACTTTACAGTCTCACTGTGAATTCTCTGATGTTCATTAAAGTGTGTGCTGTGTCTAAAGGCATTCCCAGATTCATCTTGATGACATTTTTAAAAACCCACAGCTAGTTAATATGCTGATTTTAGATTGCTTGTCTCTTTTATCTTTCCACCTTCCAGGGCTCTTTTTCTGGCTCCAATAAGGGTACCCCATCTGCCACAGCATCCAGGATTCTGTAGTTCTCTAGTATCACTTCCGTGTATTCTTTGTTAACAATATGAGATAATATCATGTTATGGAAGTATTACATTAATATACATTGAATATATCCACAATTAAAGTGCACATTATGTATTCATGGTGATGTTTTTCATGTTTTTTGTTTTGTTTTTCTTATAGTGAAAGTTTCCAAGTAAAATGTGTTAAAGCATATAATTTTTTTTTAAATTAAACCATATTCCCCAACTTGTTTCCTGTTTTCTTTTCTATTTGGTTGTTGCATCAGAATGAAAATTTTTATCATCTCAGTTTACTATTCTAACTTCTGAATGTTATTTCTTTTGGTCCTAATGCCTTTCAAAGGCTGAGTAGTATAGTGATTAGGATTGTGGGGTCTGGAACCAGAAGGCTGAGTTTAAATCACAGCCTTGCCATTTTCTGTTTTACTCTACGTAAGTTATTTAATCTTTCAGTGCCTTTGTATCTTATTTTTTAACACAGGACTATTACTTACTAGTACCTACTTCACAGGATAGTGAAGATTAAATATTAATAAGTTAATGTTCAAAGTGCCTTCATTCAGTGCTTACCACATGGCAAGAGCACAGAAGAGTTAGCTATTACTAGCATTAGTTTCCTTAATGTCTAGTTCTGTTATAGGCATACCTCATTCAGCATGCTGACTAATGTTCCAATGCCTATCAGCCAGAACAATTGAATGACAAACTCTTGTTCTGATCAGTAAAGCACTTCATTTTCTTTAGTTCAAGTCATGTTGATCTTTCTAGATGGGAAACAGGATTCAGAGAAGATATTAGGACTCAGATAGGCATCTCAAATGTTTTTTTGCAGTTATGGCTAGAAGAAAACCTACGGTTAATTTTCAAAAATTTTTCAGCCCGTCCCTCCAAATGCATATATACCCACTGTATTGAAATGTGTTAGTCATCTGAATATTACATATACCCTGTCTAAAACTTCTACATTTACCGATCAGCCTGGTTGACTTGGTTTCTGGTAACTTTTGGTTTCATTCTTAACTCACAAGTCAGAGGCATTTAAGGAGATATTAGTTATATAAATATTATAATACTGCATTTAAAAAGAGGTTATTTTATGCCCTGGTACATCCACATGATTGAGTATTACGTAGCTGTAAAGATCAATGAGGTATATTTCTGTATAATGCTAGGAAGTTGTCTTATTAAGTGAAAAACAAAGTGGAAAAAGTATATAGTATAATTTATTTAAGAAAGGGGATATACACTGTGTGTGTGCCTATAACCTTATTGGTTTGTATTTTTTAAAAGCAAACAATGGAAGGATAACCCAAACTTTAAAAAACAGTTACCTATGGTGGGGGTAGGAGGAGAGGAACCAGATGGAAAGGACTAGGATGGAAGCTAGATTTCTCTGAACAAGGTTAAATCGAAGTTAAAAAAGAAAAGCCCTAAAAATCCAAAGCAAAATGGAACAAATGAGCTGTACTGTATATCAATTTGGTGGCTTAAACACACAGGAATGTTTCAGTTATCTTTAAAATATGGTAATTTGTCAGTACATCCCTAGTGTACATGCCCAAGGGCAAAAAGAACTGCAAGGAAATCTTAAACTCCTCAGTAATTAAATTGTTAATCATAACTATGCTAATATAATTAGAAATGAGGATTTTCAGTGCAAGAGAAAAAGATACAATTATGAAACTGAAGTAGTAAAAAATCTATAATCCTAAATTTGGGAAATAACAATATGAACTTATATTTTTCTCTTTATGTAAAAAGGACACTAGAAAGGCCTAGAAATCATGTCCAAACACCATTTTCCATCAAAAGGAGCCAGGGCTCCCTGGAAATATGGCTGATTCTGGGTCTCAGGCAGGACAATCACATGGTTGAAGAAGGAAAATTTTTCTTTAATTCATCTAATAAAAGGAATTATAGAATTAGAATACTAACATTTTTGTAACTTATAAGCAAATATTATTCATTGATAACTGATAAATTTTTGAGGTGAAAAGCTTACAGAGAATTTGAATGGATCAGGCCTTGAAATATTTGATCATTCTGAACATTAGAAAATGAAAATGACTTGTAACTTCCAATCTCAGTGCACAGTACCATTTATGAAATATTTTACAAAACCTGAATCTTACCAAGAGTGAGACAGAGTAATAGATACCATCAAGAAAGTCCAGAGTGTGGTCCAGAAAGACCAACCTGGTTTCTTTAACAAATTTCAAGGGAAAATAAAGGAGGGGGAACTATAGAATAAAATTTAAGTTTTAAGACTATGTATAATGTGTGATCTTTGTTGGGTTATTCAAAAAAACCAAATGTGTATTACTCAGCCAAAAAAAAAAAAAAAATGGTGAACTAATACCTTTTGTAACAATCTGGATGGAATTGGAGACCATCCTCCTAAGTGAATGAAGTACCGCAAGAATGGAAAAACAAACACCACATGTGCTCACTATTAAATTGGAATTAAGTGATCAACATTCATGTGTACATATGGTAGTAAAATTCAACAGAAATCAAGCAGGTGGGAAGGGGGAAGAAGGGATGGGTTAATTCACACCTAACGGGTACAATGTACACTATCTAGGTGATGGATACACCTATTACTTTGACTCAAACTATACAAAAGTAATTCATGTTACCAAAATGTTTGTACCCCTGTAATATTCTGAAATTAAAAAAAAGTAAAATTATAATGACTGCAAAAAAACAAAAACAAAAAAACACGTGAAAATATTATTTTTGAAGCAGATGGGGAAGTTAAACACTGGGTATTTGGTGATTTTAAAGAATTAAAATTGTTCAGGTTTAATGGTTTTAGTGTTAATGTTTCTTAAAAGATATTTTTTTAGGGACAGGTACTGAGATATTTAGGAATGAGATGATATGTCTCAGATTTGCTTCAAAAGAATCCAGAATTGGAGGTGTGGTATTAGATGAAGATAGTGACAGAGAAAGATTGACCACATGTTGGTAACTTGACTCAGGTATTGGGTACATAGAAACTTATTATTCACTCTCATTTTATGTACTAATATGTTTGACATTTTCCATAATAAAAATAAACTTTTTCTCTTTCAACAGATATCATTTCAATACTTCATATTTGAACTGACTTTTTTTTTTTATTATTGTGCTAGTTCTTTTTTACTCTCAAAGTAAATCACAACCTATAGAGGGAGGAAAGTTGCCAAATGGTTAATCAATTCATGGTATTTTTTTCTTATCTGGATATCCTCACAGAACTGAGCCTGCAATTGTATTGGTTATTGGCCCCTAGCAATGGCATGCAAGAAAACTAATGAAAGTTAAATGTGGATCTCAGAGCCTCAGCTATCAAGCTTTATTGGATTTCTGTTATTTGACATTTAGATCCTCAGATACTTACTTTTTGAATGTAAGTTCACACCAATAAGCATTAAGTGTCTGTTATTGAACAATAAGCACTCTGTTATGTGCTGATATATAATGTTAAATATATAATTATTTATATACATACAACTTAGTTATATGTTTCCTGTAACCTACCATGATCCTTAAAGACTTCAATAGTTTTATGAAGATGCTGACCTTGTCTTCTATTTTGAAGACTATAAAGATAAAACTGGATGAATTTTTTTAAATCTCAAAATATTAACTGGGTACAAATGTTTTTGTTATATGGCTTGAGTAAGGGCTATAAATGTGCCCATCACTGGAATAGTGTTCATTGTACCGGTTAGGTGGGTTTTTGCCCCTCCCCTCCAGCCCCCTCCCCTCTGCTTGATTTCTAATGACTTACTTCCCTCTGTGCACTGTGTGCCCATCAGTTAGTTCCAATTTATTTGAGAGTATGTTTGTTTTTTCATTCTTGAGATACTTTGCTTAGGATAATGGTCTCCAATTCCTTCCAAATTGCTGCAAAAGGTATTAATTCATCTTTTTATGGCTGAGTAGTACTCCATGGTATACATATACCACATTTTGTTAATCCACTCATGAATTGATGGGCACTTGGGTTGATTCCACATCTTTGCAATTATGTAAAATATTCGAGTGCAGGTATCTTTTTGATAAAATGACTTCTTTTTCTTTGGGCAGATACCCAGTAGCGCGATCACTGGATCAAGTAGTAGGTCTACTTTTAGTAGTTTGAGAAATCTCCATACTATTTTCCATAGGAGTTGTACTAATTTGCAGTCCTACCAACAGTGTATAAGCATTCCTTTCTCTCTGCATGCATGCTAGCATCTATTGTTTTTGGATTTTTCAATAAAAGTCATTCTAACAGGGGTAAGGATATCTCATTGTGGTTTTGATTCGCATTTCCCTCATGATTAGTGATGTTGAGCATTTTTTCATATGTTTGTTGGCCATTTGTCTATCTTCTTTTGAAAAACTTCTGTTTACATGTTTTGCCCACTTTTTAATGTTTTTTTTTTTTTTTTTTTTTCCTTGCTGATTTGTTTGAGTTCTTTGTAGATTCTGGATATTAGCCTTTTATTGGGTGTGTAGTTTGCAAATATTTTCTCCCATTCTGTAGGTTGTCTATTTGCTCGGTTGATTATTTCCTTAGCTGTGCTGAAGATTTTTAATTTAATCAATTCCCATTTATTTATTTATGTTGTTGCCATAATTGCCATTGGGGGGATTAATTTTTAAACAAATGATTTGGGTTAGATGTGAGAGAATGTTTTGACAATTGAGATAATAAAACAGTGGTGGACAGAGGATCATAACAAAATTCAGAAGTCCCATGTTTGAATATCTTCACAAAGAGAATGAATAGTGGCATGTCCTGGATATTGTAAGGAATTACTGGTTGAAAATGAGTTTAAACCGGATTATGTGGAGATCTATTTATTATTTTGTTCATTCTCAAGAATGGAACTTTAAAACCACCAGATTATTTTAATTGGAGTGTATTTTTCTTACTGCATGGTATAACAGATGCTGCTGTCTTGCTCTTTACTAATACTAGAAATTTTAAGTTATATGGTATTTAATATAACATTAAATCAAAATATTCCTCTAAGCAACAGAAATCTAGTTTTGGAGCAGTGTTCTTTGGATTAGATTAAGTGTAGCAACCTATTTGAAAATGACTGACACATAATACTAAGGAAGTATTTGTATCTTTTCTACCTATAGAGACCCTATCCAGTTCTGTATAACAGATTATCTTGTAAAGTGGTCTCTGGCATAGTTTGTTAAAGCCCTTTTAAAGTAAGACCAAAGCAAATAGTACGAGCATCTGTTTTGAGAGAGAAAAAAAACTCACTAGTGGTATTTAAAAAATATATCTGGGTTCTCTTCTTCTAGCCGTTTTTTTTTTTTCCTGCTTTTTTATGAGATACATGAATTCTGCAATTTTTTAATGTACTTATTTATATTTTTGCACAGTGGAACCAGACTCATTTTGGCCAAAGGTCCTTTATGATTGGGCTCTTGACTGCTTCTGTAATATTCATTTTCGCCAATCCCCAAGGAAACAAATGGTAAATTGGTGATTGAAGAAACAAACACAAAACAAGCAAAAAACTGGTTATTCAGCCCGAGATAGTGTAAGAGGGCTATCTACTGAACAAGCAGGAGTCGCCCAGGTAAAGTGGAAATGGGTCGCAGACTCAGGGAACGTCTTGAGAGACGGCAGGAAGTCACAAAGGAGCCGGAGATTTTATAGCCCTGGGTGCGTTACGGTGGCTGAGGGTTAGGCCGCCAGTGACTGGGAAGCGATTGTTGACGGAACCACGCCCAGTGGGGCCACTTCCCAGTGTCCTGGCCGGTTCGGCGGGCCTAACCTGTCCCGGAGGCAGCTCCGCCAGGAGAGACGCGCGGGCGGTGGGCGGCGACCCGCCGGGGAGAGGGACTGGCCCGCGTGTCCCCGCGGGCGTCACGTGCGGTGCCGGCGGCCATGGCGGGAAGCGAGCCGCGCAGCTGGACCAGCTCCTCCCCGCCGCCGCCCAGCGACTGGAGCCGCCTGGAAGCGGCCATCCTCAGCGGCTGGAGGACCTTCTGGCAGTCCGTGGGCAAGGAGAGGGCGGCGCAGACGGCCCCGCGGGAAGAGGCGGACGAGGCGGCCAGTACCCTGACCCGGCTGCCGGTGAGCGTCTGCCCGGCCCGCGGCGGAGGGGTCGCCGGGGCCTCGGGGCCTGGGGGCCTCCTGCGTCAGGCCTGGTCCGCGCAGCCCTTCCCAGTATCGACCCAAACAAGTGACCGAGGCAAACATCTCAATCAAAGGCTTACTGCTGTGGCTGTTTTTCTGAAGGGGAGTTTGGAATCTTCCGCATGTTAAAGGCACATAGAAGGAAAGAGGCAGGGGGGACGGTGGGCTGATGAGGCAAAGGGGGCTCACATTCTGGTTAGGCCCAGGGAGTCGACATTTTACATGAAATAAGAGGAATGTTGGAAGGGAAAAAGGGAGTGAAGCAAGCGTCAATTATGTAGATGTCCCTGGGTAGGTGGAAGAATGTCTGAATCTGTGTGTCTCCATTTTTGTTACCTGTAAAGATAAACTTGTAATTCATTGTTAATGTGGAATCAAATGGCTTTAGTTTTAGGTGCTAGACATTGTTACAGCTGGCATGCCCTTGCTTATGGGACGTCAGTAAGGAATTTCCTTAACTAATTAATGATCTGTGGGGCCAGTTCTTCACAGGTACCTGAGGTCTTCACTTTCTTATTTGCATAAGGAGTTAGGGGTGGCCCTGAGATTTTTATTTCTTTCTACACATGCAACATTGTCACTTAGAAGCTACAATTGTCCAGAAACGCCTTGGGGTTGACTCTTTGTGCCCCACAGCCAGCCGGAACATCCCAGGGAAGCACCTTCACGGGGTGCCGTGGTGACCAGCCAGATCACCCTCAGGTTTTCCACCCCTAAAACAGGCACATGGGACTAGGACCCCATGAATGTTCGGTTAAGGAAATGAGATTATTCCTGACTTTTTGGTGTAAAGGAAAATAAAAATTTCAGGACCACCCCTAACTCCGTATGCAAAAGAAAAAGTCAAGCTTGGAGACTGAGTCCTGTAACACTCCTTTCCTAATGAATAGCTGTTACTCCATTGTGCACTAGCCAGATCCCCACAGAAAGGTAAAAGATGGCGCTGCACAGTGGCTCACCACAGTGGCTCACACCTGTAATCCTAGCACTTTGGGAGGCTGAGGCGGGAGGGTTGCTTGAGGCCAGGAGTTGGGGACCAGCCTGGGTAACATATCAAGACCCTGTTTCTACAAAAAGTAGAAAAATTAGCTGGGCATGGTGGTGCACACCTGTAGTCTCAGCTACTCAGGAGGCAGGAGGATCCCTTAAGTCCAGGATTTTGATGTTTCAGTGAGCTTTGATGATGCCACTGTACTCTAGCCCAGGCAACAGAGTGAGACCCTGTCTCAAAAAAAATAAAGGACCTCAGCCATCTAAGAAGGACTGTCCCCACAAATGATTCATAAGGACATTCTTTGCTGGCCTCCCATAAACCAGGACATGAATATTGTAACTGTGAGCTAAAATAAAATCTTTAGCCCCCCAGCTGACTGAATGGACCCCCTCCCTCTAGGCCAAGGAGATCCTAGAAGAACCTTAAAGCTGAGTTGCCGGCCATGAGGAAAAGGAAAGTCAGACACGCCTAGTTATGTCCTGTCTCTTTTGGAGTTATTCTTTGTTAACAGTAAGGTACAAAATCATTAACAGGCCCAAGGCCATGTAAGACAAAGGTGAAACCACACCTGCAGGTCATCAATTTACTTAATAGATCACTTGAGTCTCTGTATATGTCTGGTAGATAGTCTCTGATTAACAGACTTCCTTAACTTAAAACATTCCAAGCCTTTAGACAAAGCTTCATTTCTTTAATCAATTATAATACAAATCAAAGGGTCTTTAAATCCTTCTATAATTGTAAGCCTGCCCTGCCCCCTACCCCTTTGAGATGTCCTGCCTTTTCAGGCCAAACCAATGTACACCTCCCATGTACTGATTATGACTTAATGTGTAATTCCTGTCTCCCTAAAATGTATAAAATCAAACTATAACACAGCCACTGCAAGATCATTTGCTCAAGGCTTCTTGGGCAGGGCTCTCTAGGCCATGGTCACACATATTCAGCTCAGAATAAACCTCTTTAAATTATTTTACAGAGTTTGGGTTTTTTTCCATTGACATAACTTTAGGTCTGCAGACTAAGTCTAGCTCCTAAAACTAAAATCTGTTCAATTCCACACTGATAATGTTGATTATAAGTTTATCTTCCCAGATGCAGACCAGAGACAAGGAAATTAATCATTCCTCCACCTTCCCAGAGATATCTGCATAATCGATTCTGTCTTTACTTTTTTTTTTCTCTTCAGACATTGACCTTATCTTATGTAAAAATGTAGATTTCCTGGACACTAACTAAAAATTCACAAGAATGTAATCATTTGTCTTACATCTACCTGCCCCTTTTCCTACATGCCTCTTCCCCTTTAAGGAAATGCATAAATACTAAACCTGAAAAACTCTTTGGGAGAAAAAAACAATCACAAATGCATCTGTGGCCTGTGTTTTTCCTGAACGTGCCCTAAAGCTGGCTTACTAAACCTTGATTGATTGAGATCCTTGCCTCACTCATTTTGGGTTATCATTGATTAGCTTGGAAAAGCATTCCAGCATCCATCTGTGTTCCCAACATCTTTCATCCCAGAATCAGTGTGTCAAAACTTGAGGGGTTACCAAAACAAACACTTTCCAAGGACATTGTGGCTGTGACTGTTATCTTACCGTATATTTGAAGTTACAAAACTGCCACTCAATTGAAAATAAATGACGAAGTTATAAGTTGCTCAAGTTATAACAAGCCACAAGAACTATACATATGATTTATTGTTAAACTTTTCAGGTAGGTGGGAAAATGGAGAGAACAGTAATTCTTAAAAACTATTACAATTCTGTGTCTGTCTTATTTGGACTATTAACACATTCCTCTGATGTCCATTTCAAATTGAAAACTGCAGGTTTAGAATGCCTTCAAAATTTTCCCCCTTGCAGAAACAGTTTAATAGATTATATAGAACTCAGATCACAGATTTATACTCTTTGATTTGATACAGTGATAAAAGAAGAAATTTGCCCACTCATCTTTGATTTGATCTAATGATAAAATCATAGATTTGTCTACTTGATAAAGGTTTTATCCTGAAGAATAAATTATTTCCTTAAATACCCTATTTAAATAAATGATATATCAAAATACCCATGAGAAGAAATTAAAGAAACTGGTTATTTTGCTTGAAAAATATCCTAACAGTGGTTGGTTTTTCAGGAATGTTTCAGTGTGTCAGAAATTAAGTGTTCAGTTATGATTCCTGATGGCAAGTAAATATATTTATTATAGATAGATTTAATTATTAAAAATACTGACTGTTCAATTGACCTTTAGTTGTTTAGTATAATCATTCTTTTTTGATTATGTAATTTATCACTGAATGCAATTTTCCAAGATAAATTATTCATTCCTTTTTCCTACCTGGTGCTTTTTCTTGTTTCAGATTGATATACAGCTATATATTTTGTCATTTCTTTCACCTCATGATCTGTGTCAGTTGGGAAGAACAAATCATTATTGGAATGAAACTGTACGTGATCCAATTCTGTGGAGATATTTTCTGTTGCGGGATCTTCCTTCGTGGTCTTCTGTTGACTGGAAGTCTCTTCCAGATCTAGAAATCTTAAAAAAACCTATATCTGAGGTCACTGATGGTGCATTTTTTGACTACATGGCAGTGTAAGTATCTAGTTTTATGAATTAGAAAGAAAATGTTAAATTTTACTGTATTACTAAGCAATATCCAAGTTAGTTCTGACTCCGCTACTGAGTATATAGATTTTGGGTCTAACTGTTCTCTTGTCACAATTGGGGGTTGAGTTAAATGATTTCCTTCATAGGACCCTTCCAGCTTTAACATTTTGTTATTTCCCTGTGGTGCCTAACCAGTATTTGAATAATTATATCTAGTACAGATGGCAAGAAGTAAAACACTTAGAATTCTGATTATTTTTAGAACACTTGTCATTTTGTTAAATAGTAAATACTTTTCCACATTCAGAAAAGCAATGGCCAGAGATCAGAAAACATTTCTTGGCCGGGAAGAAAACCATTCTCAAGGCTCTGGGAAATAAGATTTTTGTTAGCACCCAGGATCACTGACAGTTTTGAATATCATGTAGGTGAGGGAATTAATGTTACTGAGCAACTGCAGCATATCGGATTCCACAGGGAACACTTTATGTGTGTTTTACTTATTTAGTCTTTCACGCAACAAGATTTTAACTTTGTGTCACTGCTGTATAATTGAAGTTCATCGAGGGAGGGATAGGGAACCTGTGGCCTTGGGGGCCACATGTGGCCTTCTGGATCCTTGAGTGCAGCCTTTTGACTGAATCAAAATTTTACAGAACAAATGAAGGGATTTGTTCTGTGAAGTTTGGATTTAGTCAAGGGGCCACATACTTTGGGGGATCTGGAGGGCCACATGTGATACTTATGCTTTAGGTAAGAATTGTTTTGCTGTGGCTAGATTCAGTAGCGACATACAGGATTTTTTTTTTTTTTTTCAAATTTTACTTAAGTTATTCAGAGCTTTACCATATTCTAATACAGATGCCATTATGTCAAGTCTTGTGAGACTATTTGATCAAGATGTACATGATTTGTTGTATATAATCTCAACAGATGCCACTCACTTGCTAGGCATTACCTCTGCAGTGCCCCACAGCCAACCATTCATCAAGTGTATGTGATCCTGTGGGACCAGAGTTTCCCCAGGGAATAATGATAATCATAGTATCTACCATTTATGATCATGTAAGTTATTTCTAATTCTTTGAACCCTAGGTGGTTGTTATTGCTTAAATAATAGTGATAAAGAAACTGAAATTCAGACTATAAATGCCTTATATAACTGGTTGCAGTGGTGAGGCTTAGGCAGGTCTACCTAGCTTCAATGCTAGTTTTTGTCCCTTTGTGAATTACAAGGCTTCTAATAAAAATGATTGTGTTAGATTAGTGATTGCCTTAAACAGCTTGACTTATTTAAAGGACTTAATGCTTCATTTTAATTTGGGTAATTTTGTTTTAATTTTTGATAAAATGTATAATTGCTAGTTTAGAGATTTATAGCTATTGAAAGAAACTGAATTCTTTCACATGATTCTTAGTTTGCTAGGTTGCTATGAGGAACATTTGAAACTCTCTCTACATTTAACACTTAATGAACTATTATATTTGAGGCCAATAATAGGAGTTACTAAGAAATTTGGTTTTATTTGTGGCCTTAGTAAATTCTTTTTTAACTTCTAGGACATTAAGCTAACTGCGTAGCTTATCTTTAGTGCTGAGTTTCTCAATCTCGGCACCACTGACATTTTGGGCCAGATAATTCTTTGTTCCGGGGCTACTCTGTGCGCTGTAGGATGTTTAGCAGCATTTCTGGCCTCTACACACTTCTCTTGCTCTCCCCCTAATTGTGACAACAAAAATGTTCACATATTGCCAAATGTGCCTTGAGTATAACCTTGAGTATAAACCTCTTCAGATTGGGAACCATTACTCTATGTAGTAAATTTTGACTATTCAAACAAGCGTTCCATAAGAGAATCTAAGTGAAAGATTAGAAAGTAAGTAACGACTTCCTGGGGAAGAGTTCCTCAGCTTCTGAGTCACTCCTATTGCTAGAGTACCTGATGTTTTTCCCTGTCATGGCACTGTTCATACATATTATGGTGGTGTCTGTCCTCCACGGCCCTTCTGGAGGATTGAGACTATATAATCATTGTATCCATTGTGTCAATAAATTATATATTGTTGAATGAATAACTGGTTGTTCTCTGTGTTAATTTTCTAATTGTGACAATTTCATACAGCTATAAAATGTGCTGTCCATATACAAGAAGAGCCTCGAAATCCAGCCGTCCTATGTATGGAGCTGTCACCTCTTTTTTACACTCACTGATCATTCAGAATGAACCACGATTTGCTATGTTTGGACCAGGTTTGGAAGAACTGAATACATCTTTGGTGTTGAGCTTGATGTCTTCCGAGGAACTTTGCCCAATGGCTGGTTTACCTCAGAAACAGATTGATGGTAATTTTCATATTAATCTACAGTACATAATAATTCAAACATTTTGAGCTTGACACTAGTGTTAAAAAGAAAGTAGTTTATTTTTTAAGTAATTCTTTGCTGTAATGAAATATGGTACTTTTGGAGAACAGCCTCAAATATAACAGTGCAGTAATAGTTCATTCATACAGACTGACAAAAAATTAATTTACCTATTATAAGAAGTAAACTTCCTCTTAATTCCTCAAATTTGTATAATCTAGAGCTTAAGATTATGTGAAAGTAAACTGTGTTG
Source organism: Eulemur rufifrons (assembly GCF_041146395.1). Lineage (NCBI taxonomy): Eukaryota > Metazoa > Chordata > Mammalia > Primates > Lemuridae > Eulemur > Eulemur rufifrons. The sequence goes on from NC_090999.1 coordinate 28,317,032, forward strand.
TCAGGATATTGTATTTGTACAGTGGATATCACATTTACTATATTTTAAAAGAAAGTTATCAGCAAAATCATTCAGCATCTAAGTGCAAAGTATTTTGATAAATATTGGAATTTCCAAAAAAGAGCTCCTTCCCCTCTTTCTATGAAAAGAAAACTCAATAATGTGTAATTATTTGGCAAAGCAGTATATATAATAAACATATATAAAACTATAACTTAGCTTATCCTTTACTTATTGAGAGCACCTATTAGATGTTGGTGATACAGAGATTTAGAACAAACAATGTGAAAAATTTCTTTCTGCCCCAAATATCTATTTGGTCTAAATGAGAACATAGACATGTATACAGATGATTAAAATATGATGTAATTATCTCCTGGGTGGAAAGACAAGGGTTAAAGAAGATTCCCTATTGATGACGATGCCTCGTGTATATCATTAGGGTGGGTGGTCATAGGCCATCAAGAAAAGACAGAGAAAAGTATTCTAAGCAGTGAGAACTACATTTCTAAAAGCACAGAACTCTGGATGTGCAGGACACATTTGAAATAGCTCTGTGTGTCTAAAAAGAGTGGAGCTATTTGAAAAGAAACATATGCCATGCTTAAGCATTTGAATTTAAGTAGAAGATTGAGGTGATTAGGGTTGCATTTTAGAAAGATTCCTCTGGATCCTGAATGAAGAATTGATTAGAAGGGGCTAAAGACATTGATACCCAGTAAGAAGCCACTTATAATATTATTATAAAAATATGAAGAAGATCTGTCACTAACCCTCCATTGTTAATGACAATGAAGAGAAGAGAATGAGTGTTAAGGATATAAAATTGACAGAATGAATATAAATTAGCAGTAATAAGGATAGCTTCAGGTTTCTTACTTGGGTTTCATGTTGTATGATAGAGGATTCAGTAGAATAAGGAATCATTGGAGGAGTAAGAGAAATTTTGGGGAGTGTGGGTAAAGGTGAGATCTGTGTAGGGAGAATAACTATTATTTGGAATGTATTGACTTTGATAACTATGGGAGATCCAAGTAGAGATGCCTACTAAAAGCAATCCACTGGAATGGAAACTCCATGAAGGTGGGAATCTTGGTCAGCTTTATTTTTAATTGTATCTGTGGTGCCAGGCACATAGTAGGCACAGTCTAGACACCTGGTGAATGAATTAATGATTTTATGGATTACTTTATTCATCCCGATCTTAAGGGCAAGATCTGTTCTAGAAATCGAGATTTGGGAGTTATATGGAATCAACATGGACTTGAAAGCTTTTGAGGATGGAGAGGAAGATTGTGAGTCAGGTGCTGAAATCTTTAGTTAATGTTTGGGGGAAGGGATTATTAGAAATTTATAAATGACAAGGTCAAGGAAGGGAAGATGGCGCTACAGCTGACTGGTGTGTTTCTCAAATAGGTGGAGTTTTTTTTAAGAGGGTTGGTGAGTAATAGTTTAGACGTGGTATTGGGAGTAAAGAGAACATCAACCTCCCCTCCTCTGAAATGTGAAAAATAAGCAACTTTGCTATGTGAGAGTTCTCTGCAAGAGAAGCAGCACTGAGGGGCAGAGGTCAGTTTCAGGCAAGGCCATTAGGTGGAAAGAATACTTCCACAAGTTGAGTTTATGGGGAAATTTGCTGATTATGAAAAGTCAATTCCATTTTCTAGAGAGGAGTTGAAGTGATTGTTTAAAAATGCTAACGTATACCTCAAACTCTGCAAGATGAGAGAACATGGGCTTACGTCATTTGCAAGGAAGTGCAGAAGAGCATGGAGACCATATTCGACTGAGGTTAGATGTGTTGAGAGGGTAATGTCTGGGAGTTAACTGATGAAAACAACGATCAGAAACATGGTAGATTTGTTGCTATGACCTCTTTGTGGAGAACGTACCAGATCTTGTGGCTAAAGGACTAGAGTCACCAGGCCTGGGATGGTTACAGTCCTAGCACCCAAGAGACCCAACACTCTGTACATGTGTTGCCTAGAATGGTGACATGAGATGATATGGCATAGCTTATTTAAAAAATAGATTTTATATAATGTAGGAATTAAAAGTATGAAATGCTAGAGTTGTCTCTAATTAGGTGGGGGTCCGATATATTGAGGTTTGGTTTCTTTATCTTGAAGAGCAGTGGCTTCGTAGAGAAGAGACATAATTAGATATGCATTATTAAGCAATCTCTTCAGCTGCTGTCAGAAGAAAGGATAGTATGAGGCAAGAGAATATAGGAGACTGGATGCAGGCTGAGTGTGGTGGCCTACACCTGTAATCTCAGCACTTTGGGGGGCCAAAGTGGGAGGATCACTTGAGCCCAGAAGTTTGAGACTGGCCTGTGCAACATAGTGAGACACCATCTCTACAAAAATTTAAAAAAAATTAATGTGGTGGTGTGCACCTGTAGTTTCAGCTACAGGTGAGAGGCTGAGGCAGATGGATCACTTCAACCCGGGAATTTGAAGTAACTTTGAGCTATGATTGGGCCACTGTACTCCAGCCTAGGAGACAGAGAAAGACCCTGTCTCTAACAAAGAAAAAAAAAAAGTGATTGCAGAAGTCCAGGTGAGCAATGCTGATAATTTGGACTAAAGGGAATGGGGATTCAGAGAAGTGACCAGATTTAAGAGAATGTTTATATAGCAAGAAGAAGTAGAGCCATGGAAGTCCAGAAAGATCTTTCTAGGAAGCAAGAGGAGAATCAGCCACTGAATGTTGACACAGTCAAAGGAGGGAAGAGGTTGAGAAAGAACAAACAACAGTATCAAATGATTCTGATATAAAGTAGTAAGAAGCTAATATTTAGCACCTGTTAGTTACCAGTCACTCTGCTAGGAGTTTTATGTATGTGATCTCATTTAATCTTCATAAGAAGCCAAGAAGAACATATTATTCTATTAATATTTTTTTATGTCAAACTGCAGCATACAAATAAGTGGCCATAAGTGACAAATTCAGGATTCTAATCCAAGTCTGTCTAATTCCAAATTTCAGTATCTGTAGTTAGTTCCTTAATTTTCTTAGATGCTATTGGTGACTCCCCATCAATTTAAAAACAGCTTTTTGGAGGGGGGAAAAAGGCACTTCATTGAATGTATACATGGATTGTAAGACAAATGAGAAATATAAAAATATGAAAATGCGTCTTAGTCTTGAGGATAAATAGTAGTAGCTACTATGATGCAGCTGCTACTGATAAAGTTACTGTTGACAGGGATGATGATATAAAAAGGACTGTTAAAAAGCCTAGCAGTTCTTTGTTCTCTTTCCATGTTTTTATTGTCATGAGAATGAAAATTGCATACATCTTTTCTTCAACACAAACATTTCATTTTATTCCAAAGCTATATATAAGTTATCGTAGAATTTTTTCTTTGCTCTTTTTGCTTTCACTGAATAATTTTTTTCAGTCTGATCTTTTGCTGCCTTTATTAATGACTTGCTTTGACAACTATAATTTTTTTTTTTTTTAGGTATTGGATCAGGAGTCAATTTTCAGTTGAACAACCAACATAAATTCAACATCCTGATACTATATTCAACCACCAGGTAAGGCTACCTACTTGGTGGCCTACCTGAAACATCAGGACTGGAAACTTTTAGGGGGTTGGCGTCTATTTAGTATCTTTTTATGTTACATCTTTACATTTTTTTTTTTCTAGAAAGGAAAGAGATAGAGCAAGGGAAGAACATACAAGTGCAGTTAACAAGATGTTCAGTCTACAGAATGAAGGGGATGATCAACAAGGAAGCCGGTACAGTGTGATTCCACAAATTCAGAAGGTGTGCGAAGTTGTAGATGGGTTCATCTACGTTGCAAATGCTGAAGCTCATAAAAGTAAGCATTCTCTTATCTTCTTTTTTAAAACACTACTGTGGTGTACTAGTGTACTAGTGTAGTGTACATGCCTGTTTCTGGGAATAAATCTTTTTACCTCAGTCTCTTCTGCTCTTCTACATAAAACAGCTAATATTAAATCTGAAAATTATAAGACAAAAAAAATCAAAATGAACTGACACATTGATAAGAATTGTTGCAGGCTGGAAGGCAATGAAAGGAAATCTATACTGCAAGAGGGAAGAAGTCCTATATCCAGCAAAAATATTTTTTAAAAATAAAGGCAAAATCAAGAGGTTTTCAGAAAAACAAAAGTTGAGTGTCTTAATTCATTTGTGCTGCCTGACAGTACGTACCATAGATCTTCAGGGAAATATCTACATCAAAGCAATTTTGCCTTTACACTATGGAGACATTTGAGTGGTACTATGATTTCCCACCCCCTCTGGCTGAACCTACATTCCTATCCTCACAAGGCCACTTAATCTAATTTTATGACAGATGAATAAATGAACCTAGCAGTAGGTTATATTTGGATCCTGGTAAATTTTTTGTTCCCTTGCTTTGTTAGTTTTTAATTTTATTTAATTTATTTTTGAAAGTGTTATAAGTAATGAAAATTAAGGGTTGTGACTTATACTTCTTAGGACATGACTGGAAAGATGAATTTTCTCATATTATGGCAATGACAGATCCAGCTTTTGGATCTTCGGGAAGACCAATGTTGGTTTTATCTTGTATTTCTCAAGCGGATGTAAAAAGAATGCCCTGTTTTTACTTGGCTCATGAGCTGCGTCTTAATCTTCTAAATCACCCATGGATGGTAAGGTCCTTTTTTTCTCTGGTAACACAAATCTTATTTTATTCTTCACTTTATTTTCTATTTGATTTTATTTTTTCCTATTCATCCTCTTTAATGAAATGGCATTTTAAAGTCAGTTTTAATAGCTTAATCTATTATTACTAATAGGTTAATCTGAGCTATCTGATTGGTGGTAATATTACTAAATTTCAGCTGATCAATTGTTCCCTACTTTCCTCTCCTCTCATAGAAACAGTGAGATAATAATTGGGGATTTTTCTTTTTCAAATGCCATTGTCATGGTGTTTTCAGCATCAATGTATTATGCATTAAGGATCATCAAAAATGTATGTTCCATCATATGTTATTGCTTTCTAGAATATATTTTAATCATGGAATCCTTTCTTCAAATGAAAGCTGCTCAGTAAAACAGATAAAGAAAAATTAAAGTTGGAAATGCTTTTGCAGAAAAAGTTAGATTATTGATTTTTTTTTTTTTTTTTTTTTTTTTTTGTTCTTCCCTGGAGCTTCAGAGATGCCTTATGACAGCTACTGGTAAAAGTTTACCCTCTTGAATGGTGGGAGTCTCAGCTTTATGGTTAGGAGTGGCAGTCTTTAACACAATTTTGCAACAGAATGTCACATTTGTCAGCTGACTAGCTGGGTTTTAGTTTTCAAAGTGGATCCTTTGGAGGAATTTTTTTTTTCCCTCTAATATATACAAGCAAGTCACAGAAATGGTAGTTCCTCCTATTTCCAAAGCTGAGTTCCAAGGTAAATGATAAGCCTCATATTGGTAATTGCTGTAAGACATGAGAGAAGATCATATTTTTATCTAAATGCTCTAGAAGACAAAACCTGAATGACTTATTCCAAGTTTATTGGGATTATTTTAGTTCTGTTCTTTTCATAGTGCCTAGAAAAAAAGTCTCTCCTAATCAAAAGATTTTGGACTCAGTTTTTTACTGACAAAGTTCTGTTATCTGTTCATAGGTCCAGGATACAGAAGCTGAAACCCTAACTGGTTTTTTGAATGGCATTGAATGGATTCTTGAAGAAGTAGAATCTAAACGTGCAAGATGATCCTCCATTTGGACCTTGGGAACTGAAACCATTTGAAAAGTTGGTACAAAGGTCATGATGTGGTTATTTGCTCAGTCAGCCTACTTTGTCCTACCTTCTTCTCAGGTGGGCTTTATATTGGACAGCTGTAGCTGCTGTGTTTTTGATGTTATTCTTCATTTTTATCTTAAATCAATTATAAGAAAAAAGTTTCAATCCTAGTATTTAGCCCCAAAATGAACCTTTAAACATTTTTTGATAACTTTTATATTTTCTGTCTTTTAAAAAATATTAAATATTGGAAAAAAACAAGTTTGTACCTCTCTCATTCTTTGTGGTTTATATTCTATTCAGTCCAGATTGCCCTACTGGAAACAGCAGATTTGCTAAGCTTTTCATACAGTCTTTTCAAAGATTCATAACTGGTTTATCAGAAAGGAAGTTTTATCTCTTCTTAATAAATATACTGCTTAAAGAATGAAAAATTCACTGGAAATGCATTTAATATTATATTATGGCCATACAACCTCTGTCTTATAATGAAACAGTAAAAAGCAAGCTTATGTCATATTTAATACTATTTCAGTGAAAAATAACTTCCTGGTAGTTCTTAGTATTTACAAATAACTGAAAGCTCATGAGGTACTAATACCAAATTCTATTCCATACTCAAAGAGAAAACATTCCAGAGACTTACATGTATCATGTTACCTCCTTCCCTAAACTGCTTATGCTTTGCAGAGGAAACACCCTAGTATCTCATTGAAAGTGAAGAATTTTAAGATTATAGTAAAAGGCATAAATACCTACATGTAGTTCATACAAATTCCATATTTAAATGTATTTCCCTTTCGGACAGAAAGCTTGTAATATATATTATATTAATATATATAATTATATTTAGTCTCATTTAGGTGAACGCCATTAGCATTTTGACCTTTTCATCAAGGAGGCAGAATTTTGCCTATTGAGCTATGGAGTTAGGAGGCCTTTGGGGAAAACCTATGAACATACAGTTTCACATTTGCCAGAATATTTTTTTAGGTACTCGTGGTTTTACTATGGTAAGTTATTTCTAACAATAATAATTAATCCAAAGTTATGATGGAACAGTGGTTTAATTACTGAGCACCACATGGAAACAGCACAATGCTTTCATGTCAGCTATCTTTTTTGAAAACAGCATTTCAATGCTATAATTAAGGTATTATCTCTGATTCACAGAGAAAATAAAATATTCAAATATTTTAGTATCAAGTCCTCAGGGACTCACCAGATTAAAACTAGTACCCTATATTTTGTCTTTTCTTATATCACACTCTAGTATTTATAATCTAGGTTTTTACTAAAGTAAGATATTTTTCTAGTTTTTAGTTTAATTTCCCACAGAGTCCAAATCAAATCTGTCCTTCTCTATATACTATGAAATTTAGTCTCTTTTGTATTAATTCATTTTAAATGGTCTTTTCTCTCAATTATCTGTGGATAGGACTTCTTTTACCCCATGACTATTTGTAGCATGAAATATAATTTATTATATTAATATGTTATCCTTGGTATCTTTGATAAGTATTTAAGATTTTTCATTTTAGATGTTTTTCTGCTTATCATGGGGACAAAGGGGATATAAAAAATTACTATTTATGAGGATGCTGTAAAATTTACAAAATCTTTAAATGTTGGAGCTGGGACTAAATTCTAGCCTTTATGATAGCTATGTCAGGCAATGTGCATAATACTTTGTACATGTAAACTTTAAATCTTAGAACTTTCTTCTCTGAAGTACTTTTTAATAGAAAAACATGCCCATATCAATACATTTGTTAATATTAATAGTTATCTAGTTCCTATCCTATTTTGTTCTAGAAACTATATATCAATGATGACATAATGTCAGGGTTTTTTATTTGTTTTGTCTTGTTTTGATATAAGGGAGCATTAAAGTACAAAGTCCTAGTTCATTTGTCAAATGATGCCATAACTATCAGAAGACTATTCTTAAATTCTGAAAACTATGGCAGTGCTATCCTTAGATTTCCAGAAGGTGGTACTATTGCTACATACGGGAAGACAGAATTTATGACCTGAGAAATAGCGATTTCAACTTAACTTTTACAATTTTGACCAGACTGGATTTTTAGTAGCATTTTCTAAAGTGTGCTCTCAGCAGCGGTCCACAACCTTTTTGGCACCAGGAACTAGTTTCATGGAAGACAATTTTTCCATAGATGAGGGGGGAGGGAGTGTGGCAGAGTTCTACAGCCCGGTCCCTAACAGGCCACAGACTGGTACCTGTCTGTGGCCCCGGGGGTTGGGAACCCTGTTCTAACTAAAGTATAGTGATTACCTTGAAAGCTAAATCAACACAACATTAATTCTAAATGGGTTAAACAAGTTAAGCAGGTTACTGCAGGATTTCTCAGAGCCTTTAATATGCTGATATAAAATGTGATTCAAAAAAGATGATTTAGTGTGAGGCATTTCCATACTTATTCTACCATGAAATCACCTTTACACAGACTATATTTAATTTTGTTTTTATGGAACAAACTTAGGGAAAACTGTCTTTGGGGAATTCAAACCCAGTAGAATCTGGTTTTAAAATACTGTCATGACAACCCACAGAATAGGAGAAAAATTTTGCAAATGATATAAATGATAAGAGAATTATATCTAAATATATAAAGAACTATTAAACTTGATAATAAAAACACAAATAATCCAATTAAAAATGGGAAAAAGATCTGAATAGATATCTCTCCAAAGAAGATACACAAACAGCCAATAAGCATATGGAAAGATTCAACATCAGTAGCCATCAAAGAAAGCAATTAAAAAGCACAATGAGATACCACTTTATACCCACTAGAATGACTACAATAAGAAAAAGATAAAAACAAGTGTTAGCAAGGATGTGGAGAAATAGAAAACCACATACTTGCTGTTGGGAATGTAAATGATGTAGTCACTTTTGAAAACAATTTGGCAGTTTCTCAAAATGTTAAACAAAGGGTTACCATATGACCCAGCAATTCTCCTAGATATATACCTGAGAGAAATGAAAATATATGTGTGTACAAAAACTTGTATATAAATATTCATAGCAGCATTATCCATAATAGGCAAAAAATAGACTGAGGGAAAAATGCAGGTTCCCCACCACGTAACAGTAACACTGTGCTAGCCTGGAGTGCTCAGCAAACTCGTTACAAAGTAGGCTAGGCCGGCACCAAGATAACTACTGGGCCCAGAAAAAGTGCCCAGCACTTTCTTGCCTTGAAGCAGCTGGCTTAGACTGGCCCTGACTGCTTTAGAACTGCTTTAGGTGTTCTGTAGTGCCCTTTAGCTAATTGTAATACTAAAGTCTCTACCTAGCGGAGAATTGTAATATCTTTAACATAACATGGGTTGTGTGACTGCACATGATGGTGGCACTGCGCATGCGTGATTTGTTCCACTGTAAACAAGTAATGATACAATGTAAAAGCTCTGCCTCATTCATTGGAAAGGGATTTAAGGCAATATTACAGGGTGAGCAGATGCATATTTTGCCTGCAAGAAAGCTTCTGTGGAAGAAATTCCTGTGCTGCCCAGGAACAAGAGCCCTCCTATGTAATCTCTAATGAACTCAACTAACTCATCAAGCTGGACTTATCTGAGTCATTCTTTGACTTCTCAGCTTCATCTCAGTTTGGGTCGATGGTTTTTCTATATTGTCCTGGGATTTTCCTGAAACATGGACATGATCCAAGTGTCCATCATCTGATGAATGGATACAAACTATTGTGTATCCATACAATGGATACACTGCACCCATTAGGTGTGAATAGACCCATCACCTCCTCCCCTCTCCCTTCTGCCCGACACCTGATGAATGTTACTACTATATGTGCATGTAAGTGTTGGTTAGTTAAGTCAGTTAATACCAATATGATGGTGGTACATGTGGTGCTTGTTTTTCCATTCTTGTGATGCTTCACTTAGTAGAATGGGCTCCAGCTCTATCCAGGATAATACAAGAGTTGCTATATGACCATTGTTTTTTGTGGCTGAGTAGAACTCCATGGTATACATATTTTATTAATCCACTCATGTATTGATGGGCACTTCGGTTATTTCTATGTCTTTGCAATTGTGAATTGTGCTGCTATAAATATTCTAGTGCAGATGTCTTTTTTATAGAATGTCTTTTGTTCTTTTGGGTAGATGCCCAGTAATGGGATTGCTGGATCAAATGGTAGTGTAGCTCTTTGAGGTATCTCCATGTTACTTTCCACAGAGGTTCCTCTTAAATTCTAATCTAACACTTTTACCAACAGGCCAGTTGGCCCTTCAAAAGGCCAATTACAGAATATGGCTAAAAACGGAATAAAGTGAAGAATTCCAAAGTTCCAGTGTTCCATCAAGTTCTTCAGTATAGAAGTCAAATATCACTCAGTTCCTATAATTTTTTTCCTCAAATGCTAAAAAGGAAAGGGATGCCTGAATTTACCCAAATTGTCTTCTCATTGAAAACTTTTTTTGCCTTCATTTACTCAAACATAATTGAGAGAGGCATAATTAAACTGCTTGTTTTTGTTTTTTTAAATGACACAATTTTTTTTTTATTTCAAAGTATTAATTAAAGGGGTACAAGTGTTTTTGTTGCATGGCTGTCTTGTATGTTTAAGTCAGAGCTTATGGTGTTCCCATCACTAGAGTAGTGCCCATGGTACTCAATAGGTAAGTTTTTATCCCACGTCCACCATCCTGCCCATTTCTCTTCTTGGTTTCTCATGTACTTTATATCACTTTGTGCCTGTGTGTACAGTGTACCCACTTTTTAGCTCCCACTTATTAGTGAGAACATATGGTGTTTTTTTTTCCATTCCTGAGATACTTCACTTATCTACAATTCACTCCACATAGTTGCAAATGACATTATTTCATTCTTTTTATGGCTGAGTAGTACTCCATGATGTATGTGTGTGTGTGTGTGTACATTTATACATATGTATGTGTAAGTGTGTGTGTATACATTTATACATATATATGTGTGTGTGTGTGTGTGTATGTGTATATATATATATATATATAATCACATTTCCTTTATCCACTCATGAATTGAAGGGCACTTAGGTTGGTTCCACATCTTTGCAATTGTGAATTGTGCTGTGATAAACATTTGAATGCAGGTATCTTTTTGATTAAATGACTTCATTTCATTTGGGTTGATACCCAGCAGTGGGATTGCTGGACCAAATGGTATGTCTACATTTATTTCTTGAGGACTCTCCATATTGTTTTCCATAGAGGTTGTAGTAATTTGAAGAACCACTATTTAAGGGAATATTTACAACATGCACTATTATTCTTACCGTTTAAAGTAAATGGTAAATTTTAAAATGTTTTGTAGAGTAAAACCTTCATGAGACGGCACTATTAATATTTGCTTTTTAATATGAGAGGTGGAAGCCACAGAAAAATATTCTGTTACTAATATTATGAAAGTCCCCTTTTTTCTATTCCATTGGCATGCAATATGTAATATGAATTTTAAATTAGGATACTTTGCCAAACCACTCTCCTCAAAGCAGCACCCCTGAAGATAGCACTGAATCATGTAATCATAACACATCATCTACATCTGGCCAATTCCTCTATTCTGAATTGGCAGTAAAAGAATTTACAGCTATTTGAACACCAGGTAGTGGTCTGTCTTCAAAACTGCAAATAATAGAAGCATTGATAAACCACTCATGTTGCCTTTTGTTACCTTTTTTTAAATGAGCTTCTGAGGAAGGCAGGATATTACTTTTTATTTAAATCATTTTGTGATAACTGATTATGACAAATATGTTTGGCTGAAATGAAGGGGGATATACAAAAGAGAGACATCAGAGAATAATTACATTTGTTAATTCAATTCTTAACATTTTCAACTGAAAATTAAAACATAGATACTATTAATAACATTAAATCTATAGATAATATGTGTATAATAATGGTAGCAAATGTGTGTGTGTGTTTCTTCTAGAGGGAATTCTAGAGAAAGTGGGCAAGGCTACATTAGCTAGAAAAAACAGAATTTGAAAATTTGCAAAATGTTTGGCATATAAAAGAATTTTTGTAATAGTCATCCTATGTCACTCCCTCCCTAGAGTAGAAGGTGATCACAGGAAATGCAGGAACATATGGTCCTAAAGGTAAGTTGTGTCAGAGCAGAATTTTTAAAAGGGCTAAAGAAAGTAGTTAAACGGGGGGTGAATGTATGTGTAGAGTCAATGTTCTTTCATACGCCTTTTTTTGTGTGTGCTTCTGCTTATAGATAGATTTGCTCACTCACAAAGTCCATACTTACCATTTATGTTATCTTCTAAATTTGATATCATATAGAACCTAGAAGGATATTTGAATTGGTTTAAAAGGAAAAATAAGCTTTTCAATCATTATGTACAGACTACACAGATTTAGAATATTAAAAAAAAAGATGATACAAAAATTTCTGTTACCACCCAAGATGAAAGGTAAATTTGAAGGAATGAGAATTACCTTCCATATAAACAATGAAAAACTGCACAAAATATATGAAACAATAGTTTGAGACATTCACCATCAGGTAATAAAGGGTAGTGATTCCCTGAGAGATATGAAACAAATGTCATGAGACAGTCACGATTGCCCCAGAGTTTCCAGCCCATAATGAAAGGAGAGAGAACCCAGACAAAGGCTGATGGTCTCTTTGAGTTGAGAAGATAAAACTGGGAGTCTAAGGAGGTCACAGGAGTCAGAGTTCTTAGGACAGAGTATCACAGAAGAGAATGCTACCTACGGGGGGTGGGGGAGGAGAGAGAGAGAGAGAGAGACAGACAGACACACTGGGCTCCAGAGATCTGCATAGTCTCTCCCTTCGAGTCCTCAGCTGAGTGCTGGTCAGTGCATGAGTGGGAAGAAACTACTCAAGGTGGAGAAAGAATCATCAGAGAAAATTAGAGGAAATAATAACTGTGGCTTACAGAGGGTACCAGCCAGCATGAGAAATCTCATAATGCACGGAATGTTGTATAAAGTACTCAGGAGGATTTTGCCATAGTAATAGCATAATCAGCTCTAGACTAAATAATGCTCTGGTTCTTCCTATTAGCAATTACAAACAAGACCAGAATGGATCAAACTATTTCTAATTAGCTTATCATCCCAGAACAAAGCTTAAGAATATTTATAGGAATACAAAAATGTACAATATCCAACAAGATCCAATTTACAATGTCTGACAGCCAATATAAAATCGCTATCATGCAAATCAAGATATTATCTGTGAGTTTCATACTTCCAAGCATTTTTATATTGGTGGGTATTGACCTTTTGTTTTGATGTTTAAGACCCTTTTGAGCACTTGTTATGACTGTCCAGTGGTCCCAAATTCCCTCAGTGTTTGGGAAAGACTTTATTTCTCCTTCACTTATGAAATTTAGTCTTTCAGGGTATAAAATTCTTGGCTGACAATTATTCTTTTTAAGAAGACTAAAGATAGGTTGTTACATATATATAATCATTTTACTGTGACTTAGTTATGTTTTTGGAAATTGGTTGAGGTTTTGAGTTGATATATAAAACACAGTTTCCCTTTATATAATTTAAAATATTGAGAAATTGGTTCTCAATTAGCATTTACTATAAAATGTCTAATTTACAGAGATAGACTTCTGATTTTAAGTGGCAGATCCCTACACTGGAAAATGCTATACCTAAAGTGGAAATGCCAGGTTATAGATTGTGTGTATCTTTAACTTGGCTAGATAATGCCTAATTGTTTTCCCAAAAAGTGAAAATATTCCCACAGAAATATTTCTACCAGGTGTGTATGAGAATTTCATTTCTTACATTTTCATCTACAGGGTTACCAAATTTCCCAATATTTGAGGAGAAGTGCTGTGTTGCAGAAAATGGCCATTATAAATCATAGAAGGAATTGTAGAAAAAATAATTTCACAGACCCAAATCATATTAATAAATTAAGGGAAGGATTATTAACCGGTGTCAAAACATTAAGTAAATGATTGATGAGAAACTGGCCACTGGTAAGTGTTAAAAGAAGACCTAATATACTTTTTTTAATCATGAAGAGAAAAACTTGTATAATGGAAAGGAAAAAAAATAACTTAGTATAAGAATCATAGTACCACCAGTGTTGATTAACCAGATATTATATGCCATTTGATATGATGCTACGTGAACTACACACCATCACGATGAATTATTATTGGCAGAAAAATTTAATCTGAATTTATTAAGCCTCTAATATAATGTATAGTACATGATATAGACCATAGAAAATACAGGATATAGACTAACAAGTTATATAATAGCACAGCAAAGCAACAAGACAAATCCAGGAATATACTACATGAGGTAATTGGCTTGAGTTCTTTAAAAAGTTAGAATAGTGAAACAGAAATTCTAATTAATTACAAGAAATTTAAGAGACATAAAAATGAGATGTAATTTTGGGTCCTACATTTAATATTTGAACAGACAAATCGGTTGTGTGTGAAATTTTTGAGTCAAATGGGGAATTTTGAATATAATCTCAGTATTAGATGAGTTAAAATGTACTGAAAGAGAAAGTGGAAATCATTTACTAAAAACACAGGTTGAGGTAGGGCATATACAATATGATTTTATATTGATATAAAACTATGAAAGTATATGTGTATGTGTCTGTACATATATAAAGACCTGGAAATGTAGGCATTAAGGTGATTAGCAGTGGTGGTGCTGGTGGTGAAGGATTGATTGAATTATTTTCTGATTTTTCTACTCTGCACATGTGCTGTTTTTGTAGCAATAATTTTTTTTTTTTTTTTGAGACAGAGTCTCACTCTGTTGCCCAGGCTAGAGTGAGTGCCGTGGCGTCAGCCTAGCTCACAGCAACCTCAAACTCCTGGGCTCAAGCGATCCTCCTGCCTCAGCCTCCCGAGTAGCTGGGACTACAGGCATGCACCACCATGCCCGGCTAATTTTTTGTATATATATATTTTAGTTGTCCATATAATTTCTTTCTATTTTTAGTAGAGACGGGGTCTCACTCTTGCTCAGGCTGGTCTCGAACTCCTGACCTCGAGCGATCCACCCGCCTCGGCCTCCCAGAGTGCTAGGATTACAGGCGTGAGCCACCACGCCCGGCCTGTAGCAATAATTTTTTAAAAGTATAAACTACATAATAAAAAGTTACTCAATCTAGCTGATTAGATTTTTTTAACTGATTACTTTTTAATGGAGTATATTTCCTGGTAAAAATTAAGATATAAAAGACAAGTATTTTCTGCCTAATAATAACTCTATGCATGACTAGCATTTCATATACTAGATAATCTTCTTGGAAATAATGATTGCTTTGTTTATTATTAAAAAGACAATTCCATAGGGTCATAAATCATTTAATGTCTTCTTCCATCTTGATTATGTGCATTTTAATATGAATCATAAAGTAGGTAAAATGTGTCTTCCCCTATTCTTCCAGGAGAGTCTTTGTTCTGAGATATTCTTAAGAGTACTTTAATTCTAGTTTCTCGTTATAGAACAAAGAGACTGAGCCACTCATGGAATGTTAAAGAACTTTGGTGAGTATGCATTGAGTAGAAAAATTATAGAAGCTACTGATCAAGACTTTTGTTTGAGAACTAAAATGCTAAGAGACCACGAAGGTTCATAGACACCAGTATATATTCAGGATAACATTTGGAATAACTATGAATTTTACTGAGCAAACACATAGGTTAATACTTTCTTGTGTTATCATTTCTCCACATTCCAGAAAAAAACAGTAAAAAAGAATAGAATCTTGAGGCTAATTAATTTCTCATTCCTATTCCCTTTTCTTTAATATCCATCACTGATTTATCAACATTCTTTTAAAGGAGGGAAATTGGAACATAAAACACATCTTTATGATAAATAAAAGCATATAGGCAGGAGTTGTAAATCATTTAAATTTCCTTAGGGATCGTAATTTCTATACATTCCTTAGTGAATTACTATCACTATTAATCATCTTTATAGCCAAGAAATTAAATTTTTTTTCTTTTGCCAAATGTATGCTTTTCTTCCTCTGTGAAAGATTTATCCTAATAACACTTTAAATACATGAGAGCCATTTTAGGTTATACTTGCACTACCTCCCATATTTTTGTTCCTTTTAAACCAAGTATTTGTTTCCTGAGATTAAAGAAATACATGTTCATTGCAAAAAAATTGGAAAATATAGACAAGACTTAAATAAAACAGAACAATCAACCATAACCTCAGCATTTCATCTAGATCTTTTCCATGCACATAAATGTTTTTAAAAATTGGAAGTATACTGTTTACAGAGTTTCAAATACTAACATCTTCACTAAGTATATATAAAAGAATATTTTCCTGTACTATAAAATATTTTGATTATGTAATTTTTATTTGCTGTGACATATTCTATAATATGGGTGTTCTATAATTTAATTCTTTAGTCCCTTATCTATAATTAAAAAATCTAAACATCTATAAAAGTGTTTTTGTTACTCATTTGGGGGCATCTGATCTAATTTGGTGTCAAGACCCAATTAAACTGATGTGAGGCTATTTATTATCTATGTTTATTCCACTCAAAGTAAGACATTTCACAGCCAAAATATTAATGGGCTTGATTATGGGTTATTGCCTGAAACCCTTAAGGATTTAGTCTATGCATTCTAAAATCCCCGCTGCCCTAAAAAAGATGAATTCCAAGAAATTCTTTCCAAGGGCTTCAGATAAGAGATTATGGATTTGTTTTGAATATCTTTTGTTTTCATTAGTAATATTTCAATGAAAATTTATGTGCTTAAATCTTTTGTGTACTTTGTACCATTTTTGTAGAGGTATATTCTACTAAATAAAAAGACAATGTGTGAGCATTGTTAAGGCTGGAGTTTTTCAGTTATTTCCCAGAAACTTAACTACCAGCAATATATGAACCTGCTCAGCCTATCACATCCTCGTTTGGCTTAATAACTAAACATTTTATTTATTTTGCAGGCATCCCCCAATTCCATTGCTGTTTTAATTTATATGTCTTTAATGAATAATGAGCTTTAAATTTCTTTATATGTTTATTATATATTTATATTACTTCTGTTGGCATTCAGTTCTTTGCTTATTTTTCTATTGGGTTATTAGTGTTTTTCTTAGTTATTTATATAGGCATTTATTTATAAAAATTAATTAATTCCCTTTCATACTATTGATGCTAAATATTCTAATTTGCCTATTAATTTTGTTTCTGATAGTTTATGTAGTCAAATTGACTGATTTTACAATTATATATTATATTTTTAAAGCAATGATACTTGGATGATGTAATATACTCTGTATTGTCTTTGTAATTAAATTAAATGAATGTATAATTAATATCCTTTATATACTGATTTTTGCCTACTAATTTTTACCTACAAATTTGAAGGAGGGGATATTATAGACTTCCAATACTATCATTTCTGTCAATTTCTTTAGTATTTTCTACTTTTCATATTTGCTATTATGAGAGAACATTATATAGTATAGGCAGTTTTGTGATAGTCATCATTTTATTATTAATTGAAATGTTTTCGATGTAAAATGATCTTCCTTATATAATTTAATTATTTACCTGTTTTTTTGTATAATTTTACTATTGTTACCTTTTTTCTTTTCATTTGCATGGTTTTCTAAATATCTTGGCCCATCATATTTTTATTTGTGCCATTTTTTTAATTGTTTATGGTATTTCAAATATTCTACTTCAAATTTCTGATTCTTGCTTTTTTTTCCCACCTAAGAGTAAAAGGTTAGACATTTGACTCAGAAAATATATTTCAAATTGAGAGTTCAGTTATGGTAGTGATAACCCTTGAAAATGTAACATTAAAAAAAATAAGTTTAGAAAGCATTCCACAAAGTTGGATGAGAGCAGTCACTAATCTGAGGTAGTTTAGAGAGGATTTTAGAGTGGGGTCAGCCTAACTTGTGATATAAAGCCCTCATTTAACTTGAAATGATTTTTTTGTCCTGCTTTCTATTTCCGTTACCTCTAGGCCCTTTGGCATAACCACCCAAAACATGGCTAATACGTTTTTGACGGAGTAAAAAAAGCTATTGACTATAAAATTGCTTTCACTTGGGGGCACAGGTTAAGCAGGTAGAGGGAAGATACAAAAACAAGGAAGGACTGAGTCATTTTCAGGGAATTTACCTGAGTCTTTTAAGGACAAATCTAGCCTCCTATTTACTTTCTTCCATTTTGAAACAAAATTGAATTTCATTGAGCTTAAGGACAAAGAAAAACATGATGCCACAGCTTGTATTCGTGTATTAAACACAGAATGTACTGCAAAGGAGTGATCCCTTTCTTCAAATCATGTTTGTTTGGGATTTCTGTGTAAACTTTTGAACCTTGCTCTTTTATTCAAGTGTTAACCCGAGGCAAGATAGCCCACAGACCCCAAATTATGATGTTGTTATTAGCTTTCAGATGGCACAACACCACCCAAATGCAAACGTTCTAAATACAAGGAGAAGTTATCCTTAAATATTTTTGTTGTTTTTCTCATCCAAGAAAATAAGATAGTTGTAGGGTAGATAAAAAATAGAATTCTAGTATTTATGTAGATTTTTGATCTATTTTTTATTTTCATTGTTCTTGCCTTGATATGGAGATGGTACAGTCTTCCTGTTGTTTACACAGAACAAAATGTCTTCCAGTTTAAATCCATTTAGCTTTAATGCCTAACTTTGGTTTCATGCAAGGAAATGCTAAATTTTCTCTAACCAGAAAAAATGAAACAAATAACACTTTGGAGTTTGTTTACAACGATGCTATACTCTAAGAATGAGCAATGTTTTTACAGAAAAACCAGACCTTTATGATTGCAATCTAAATGAGAGACAATCAGGCTTATTTTTCTTAGAGATTAGTATATTGTGTTAGTTTAGAAAGCTTTTTTTTTAATAAAATGGAAATCATAAATATATTAATAAATTCCATCTTAATACAAAGCAACTGTCACTGTTCTCAACCTGACTTCTCCCTTTCTGGAACACCACAAATTCCTTGAACTGCCAATGTTGTAGCGCCTTCCACTTACATGGGAAGGTGGATAATTTTTTCAAAGGATTTGATCAAATCTCTGTTCATGCATGCCTATGTATATCTTTTTTCAGTTGGAGGGTTATCAAATTTCTGAGTTCAGTTTAGGCATTGAAATTCTTTAGAAATGAAAAACTACAGAGAAGTGTGAAGAAGCTCCTTGTAAGTGATATTATTATAGAGAAATGATGAAATTTTCTGACATTTACACGAGCCTGAGTGACACTTCATTACAATGTCTTTTGCAGCATCAGTGTATTGAAAGATATGGTATATGCTTAGGATATGCAATGTCCAAATTAATTAATGAAATATTTGCTTGTATCCATTTTAACATCTTCTAATAA
The DNA here is from genome assembly GCF_041146395.1 of Eulemur rufifrons. Lineage (NCBI taxonomy): Eukaryota > Metazoa > Chordata > Mammalia > Primates > Lemuridae > Eulemur > Eulemur rufifrons. The sequence continues at coordinate 28,336,198 of NC_090999.1, forward strand.
AATGAATCATGCTTGTCAGAGTACAGTATTTTCATAAGTTAGTATGCAACTTCCTCCCATTTCTTCTGGGTTTGATAAGAAGGCCACCTTCTTTCATAGGCTGTATTATGGGAAAACATTATGAGAAACCCCACTACAAGAAGGCAAATTAGGGAACTTCTTGTTTGTTAGCTTATCATATGATACAGCTAACTACTATCTCTGCATGTTCATTTGCTCTAAATCCTCCAGGGTGTGAGAAGGTGGGAGGGGGTATAGACGAAAATACAGTGAGGGTGGATATGCAGGAGGATATGAGTCATGTCAGATAATTCCTTCTCTTTCCCCTTTCTTCTCCTTCCCCTTTCTTCTCCATATCGCTTAATTACCACTCATCTTTCCTATTGGTCAGGCCAAAAATCTTGGAAACATCTCACTCCACCATTGATCTCTTATAAATTAGTTTGCTGTAGTTTTTAAAAAATAGACTTTATTTTTTAGAGCAGGTTCCCAGCAAAATTGAGCAGGAGGTACAGATATTTCCCTTATATCCCTCCCCCTACACATGTACAGCTCACCCCATTATTAACATCCACCACCCGAGTGGTATATTTGGCACAAAACCTACACTGATATGTCATTATCACCCAAAGTGCATTAGGGCTCACTCTTGCTATTATGTTAATAAAACACCAATAGGTGTCAGGTGTTCTATATGATCACTTTAAAAAATTATATTTGTGGAATTGCTCAAGCCAGTGATGCCTATCCAGTGATGATTCACTAATCCAAGAGGCATCATTCCAAAATATCTCCCGACTGACTCTCATGTCAGCATCTGCTCTTCATTCATCCTAGCATAAACATGCTACCTTAAATTCATATCAAAGAGTATTATTAAAATGCTCATACCCAGGAAGCATATCTGTTAGCTACATGATCCCTGTTACTTAGCAATAGAAAACTAATATACCCACCCTTATGGGTACCCCTCTTTCTGTCCCTTTTCCTCATTTTGTTTTTCTTCATTGCCCATATACCTTTTATACTCTAAATAATTTAATGTGGTTGTATCTTCATTGTCAGTCTCTCCCCTCTACTGTGTAAGTTCCATAAATGCAACTATTAATATTTTTAGTCTCATTTGTTTACTGCTCTGTTCTCAGTATTTAGAAGAGAACCTGAAACATTAAAAAACAGTATGTATTTGTTTAATAAACTGAATAATTATATTCTTCTGATTTCTTTGTCCTCTTTGTCACTCAACTGACTTTCATATTTTCAAATTTCTCATGAAAGAAATTCTTTCATCTCTTCAATTTCCATCTTAAGAGGAACGTACTCTCAGCAAAAGGGAAAATTGTGTCAGTGAATACCTCAGTAATTGAGGTTCACAAGCAATCTCACTTTCCACAGGACAGGAAGTAAGGATAAGATTGTCAGATTAATTACTACCCATCACACACAATGTTTATTAGGAAAAAAAGAATCAGAGGAAATAAAATCTACAGTTTTAGTGTTTTTTATTCATTTTCCAGAATGAATAGAAGACATAAAATCCCTTTACACACACACACACACACACACACACACACAGGCCCACACATACACCTCATATGATTGTTAACAAAGAAATATCTACAGTTTTTAGATTGCAGTGCAACTTTTGAGGCCTGCAGAGTGGATTGGAATTCCCTTAGCTAGCTTTGTTTGCCTCTGATCATGAGTAAATACTCATGTCCCAGTACTAACTCAGGCCAGTTCGGTGAGGTATTCTCACTTGGTTCCTCTGCCTGGGCCATAGCTATCCCTGAAACTCAAAGTTATTAATACAAACTGTTAGATTTGAATTACTATATCTAATTGGTCCCTGTCTTTGAACTTGTAGGAGGAAACAAGCAAACTTCTGCAAAACCCTTTCCTGCCCTTCTCAGAGTTGTGCATTAGAGAGATTCCCTAAATCTGTATGGTGTCTCACAATCGTCTTGACTCCCTGAATGCAGAAAAGAGTAGCTGCAAATTAGAAGATGGTGATGCACACACAAAAACATTTTCAAATGTGAAAATCCACCTCTAAGTTTCCTGAAAATTGATTGATTGTTCTGTAGGCCTTTCATCCATCCATTGCCTTTCTCTTTTTGTACTTACTCTCAGATTTCACTGAAGGTATACCAATTTAACTACTTATTTGTGGACCTGGGCTTCTGGCTAGGAGTAGGAGCCCTGCTTGACCATAGGGCTTTTGACACAATCCTTGAATACTTGTCTAGCCCTTGTTCTATCCAGATAAACAAAGACTGATCCCAATTTCGGGAGAGAATTAGTCTCGCTAATCTTTAAAGCTATTCATTCCATCTTGTGCCCAACACTGAAGATAGTTTGGAAAAAAATAGTTTCTCCAATTAGTACTTTTTTTATTCTTCTATTTTAAAAAATATCATGCTTCCAAATCCAACTATAACTATGGTGACATATTCATTTGCAGAGGAATAATTCTTCTGCACATTTTGAATAGATAAATTATGCCTAAGTAATTTCTTTTATTTAGCAAGACAATGATAGTTACAAAATTATAATTAAACACTCATGTGTATAGAAGCCAGGCATCTTAGAGTTCCTCAAAAAATGTGTTAAAGAAACTAATTACCTCTTTTGTGTAACTAAAAATATATTTGTTAATAAATCAGAATTTTTTAAAAGGTTAATAACCATTTTATTTCTTATTACTTTGGTTTTCTTTCTGTATGTTAAACCCTTTGAATAATGAAGCAATATTAATAAATTATATTTTTCTGTTAGGAACCATAATGCAATGTTTACATTTATAAAATATAGAAAGAAACAAATATAAAAAAACAGAAGAAAAACTCTTTTTAAAGCTACACAATTATCTGTATTTTAAGGTTAAGTGGAAAGACTACTGTCTGCTCAGCTTTGTCCTGATTACAAAGATAGTTTTCCTCTAACCTTTACTATTTAAGAAAACATTAAATGACTTTGCCACTGTCTCTGAAGTATTGAATTCTATATTTCTCTTCTGTAGATACAGTCTGAATGTTTTATACATTTCTTTAAAAAAAAACAAAGTTATCATAAATCTTAAAACTCATTTTTGTCTTTAGTTTGATAAATCATTTGGTATCTTATGTAGAAAAATAAAAATAAAAGCTAAATTTCATTATTTAATATTTTCCACAATATGGTTTGTAACTCAGTGGGTTGCAAAATCAATTTAGTAGATTGATAATAGTTTTTGAAAACCACTAAATTAGACTAGACTAGAATAATATCAAAACTATTAGAGTGCATTGCATATATAGTAAGATAGTAAGGTTAATTATTGGTTTGTAAAACTTTTGTCTAATTATGTATGTGTGTGCATGTGTGTAAAATGTATTTCTTATGTTTGAAAATTACTACATTATCTTGTAAATTCTCAATATTCATGTTAGTAATATAATTGATATAATTAATGACCAAGTTCTTATAAAATGATTTTAGAGCACCAGGGAGTATTAGTAAAGAGTATAGGTTTTTATTTAGATCTCCAATATTTGCATACAACCTTATCACTTACTGGCTGTGTAACCATGGTAAAGATACTGGGCCTGACTTTTTTAATCTGTAAAATGGGATAATATTAACAGCTATACCACAGAATTGTTATGATATTTAGATGAGCAAATATATGAAAAGAGCTTGGTATATGCCTGCCACAAATCTGACAGAAACCAGTTACTATTACCATCAAACTTAGTTTTCACTTACTATATCTCCTAATGAGAAGAACAGGAAAGACATTTCCTTTGTTTCAAGCAACAAATGACTTAGAAAAAAAAGACTTGTGAGAAATGAAAAGGTAAGCCAGAGAGAGAGAGAGAGAGAGTGAGTGTTGGGGGACCAGGAAGTTAATGACAGAAATTTTGCAATTATTTTCAGATAAATATTCAGAAATACAGTCTAATAATTGTTGCTTTTCAAAAACTTTAAACTAGGCAGCCACCAACTTTTCTGTTGTCCAATCTGAGTAGAAAAATTTCATACACAAATGTGAAATCAACTGCTTATTCTTTTAGCAATTTTAACAATTGAAGAAACTGAGGGCCAATTTCCCCTAGGTATTGTAAGAGGCATACCTGAAAACATCAAATAATAAAGGGGTCAATTCTTTAAAAAGATATAACACTTAATGTATATGTACCAAACACAGCATCAAAATATATGAGGCAAAAACTGAACTGCAAGAAGAAATAGGTGAATCCCCTATTACAGTTGGACACTTCAACACCCCTTTGTCGGAAATGGACAGATCCAGGGAGCAGAAAATCTGAAAGGATGTAGTTGAACTTAACAACACCATCAATCAACTGAATATAATTAGCAACTATGGGTTACTTCATTCAACGATAGCAGAATATACATTCCTCTCAAGCTCATATGGAACATTCACCAAGGTAGACCACATTAGGGCCACAGAACACACATTAACAAATTCAAAAGAATAGAAATCATACAATGTTCACTCTCAGACCATAATGGAGTTATCTGGAAATCAGTAACAGAAAGATAGCTGGAAAATCTCCCAATACTTGAAGATTAAACAACATATTTCTACATGACTCATAGATCAAAGAAAACCTCCCAAGAGACACTAAAAATATTTAGAATTAAATGCAAATTAAATACAATTTATCAAAGATTGTGGGATGCAGTGAAAATAGTGCTTAGAGGGAAATTTATACACTGAATGCATGCATTAGAAAAGAAGAAAGATCTAAAATCAATCATCTACACTTCTATCTTAGTAGACTAAAAAGAAAAAAAGGAGAACAAATTAAATCCAAAGGAAGCAAAAGAAAATAAATAATAAGAATTAAAGCAGAAATCAATTAAAATGAAAACAGAAAATCAATCAACAAAACCAAAAGCTGGTTCTTTGGAAAGATCAAAAAATCAATAAGCCTCCAGCCAGGCTAACAGAGAGAGAGAGAGAGAGAATACAAACTCTTAATATCAGAAATAGACATCGCCACAGATCCCATGGACATTAAATGGATAATAAAAGAATATTATGAACAACTAATAAAATGGAATGGACCAATTCCTTGAAAGACACAAGAGGCCAAAACTCACACAACAAAAATAAACAGTTTGAATAGCCTTATATATATCAAATAAATTAAATCAATAATTAACAACCTTTTAAAATAGAAAGCATCAGGCACAGATGGGTTCTCTGGTGAACTTTCCAAACATTTAGTGAAGAAATTATATCAAGTATCTACCTCTCTTTCAGAGATAGAAGCAGAGGGAATAATTTCTAACTCATTCTATGAGACCAGGACTATCCTAATACCAAAACCAGTGAAGATATTACAAGAAAAGAAAACTACAAACTAATACCATCATGAACATAGATGCAAAAATCCTCAAGAACATATTAGTAAAATTATATAAAAATTATATAAAAATACATAATATATAAAATTATATACAAAATTATTCACCAAAACCAAATGGGTTTTATCCCAGGTATGCAAGATTTGTTCAACATTTGAATACCAATTAATATAGTCCATCACATTAACAAGCTAAAAAATAAAAATCACACAATCATATCAATAGATGCAGAAAGAACATTGAATATTCATGGTAAAAACACTCAGAAAACTAGCAATAGAGTGGAACCTCCTCAACTTGGTAAAGAATATCTACAAAAAAACTACAGGTAACATCATACTTAATAGTGAAGAAACTCAAAGATTTCCTATTAAGATTAGGAAAAAGGCAAGAATGTCTCTTCTTGCCACTGCTTTTCAACATCATACTAAAAATCTTAGCCTAGTATAATAAGACAAGAAGAGGAAATAAAATGTGTACAGACTGAGATGTAAGAAATAAAACTGTCTGTTTGCAGATGACATGATTGTTTATTTAGAAAACTGGAAAGAATCAACAAAAACCTCCTGGAACTAATAAGTGATTATAGAAAGGTTGCAGGATACAAAGTTATTGTACAAAAGTCAGTTGTTTTGTTATATACCAGCAATGAACAAATGGAATTTGAAATTAAAAACAATACTATTTCATTAGCACTCTCCAAAACAGAAAATACTTAGGTATAAATCTAACCAAGTATGTACAAAATCTATATGATAAAAACTATAAAACTCTAATAAAAAATAAGAAGAACTATATAAATGGAGAGATTCTCTATATTCATGGATAGGAAGACTCGATATTGTCAAGATGTTAATTCTTCCCAACTTATAGATTGTTCTCACTTGTAAAAGGTCAGACTACATCCATGGTTTTCCCTAAGAGAAGTGCCTCAGACTCCCTGGCTAGCCTATAAAAGAAGTACAGAAGCTGAGACCCCATCTCAGGGGCAGAACCTAGGAATCCTCAGCTTTGAAAAGACCCCTAGGTGATTCTGAAGCTCCCCATGGTTTAGCTTTTCTACTCAAAGTGTTATCCCAGAACCAACAGTGTCAGCATCAACTGGGAACTTATTAGAAATGCAGAATGTCAGACCTTACTCACCACGATGAAACTGGAATCTGAATTTTAACAAGATCCCCAGTGAGTCAACGCATGTTCAAATCTGCGCAGCATTAGAACAGAGCTTCACAGCCTGGCCCCATATTAACATCTCTTGGGAAGCTTTTGACTATCATGATGCCCAGCTGTGCCATCAACTCAACTCAAAATCTCTGAGGGTAGAACCCAAGCATCAGGGTTTTTTTGTTGTTGTAGTGGTGTTTTTACTTTTAATCTCCCCCAGTTGATTCTAATGTGTAGCCAAGCTTGAGACCCACTAGCTTAGAACCTCATTTATAGTTTACACCTGGGCTTCAGCTGGAGTCCTGACAGCGTGATGATGGGAGGACGCACACTCAGTGTCTTAAGGAAAGCGCTTCAAACAACAGCGGAAAGGAGGGAGGTGTTCCTATTGTGTTTCGCCTTCATGCCAGGGATTCTGTTACAGTCTCGTATACATACCTTCAAGATGATCCTGTCAGGTAAGAAATGTTAAATATTTTTAAAATGAGAAAACTGAGGCTCAGAGAAGGAGAGTGATTTGCCTAAGATTACATAGCTAGTAAGTGGTGTTTGTCAACTCCAAAGCCAATGTTTTATTAATATTACCCTCTCCCTTTGTGCCTGCCAGGAGATATCGTTCTATTTAAAAATATTGGGAGCACAGTTTCAGGAGTGATAGATATAGGGTGATTGCCACTTCCAAGGTCATTCTATGACTATCATCAGAACAGAATGTGGGGAATGATCCAAACTCAAAGCTTTTTGGGAATAGGATCAGCAGATCCAACCGGCCGGGGCGGGAGGCGGGGGGGGGGGGGGGGGGGGGGGGGGGGCGGTCCTGGATGGGAATTTATCTTAGTATCTTTGCTCCATTTGAGTATTGCAACCTTAGGATATAATGACCATGCTGCTATGTGAAATTTCATGCTCACTTTTCTTAGCAACTTAATTGAGGCATAATTGACACATAGTAAACTGTACATATTTAAAGTGTATAATTTAATAAGTTTTGACATATGTATGCATTCATGAAACCATCACCATTATCAAAATTAAAAAATCTTTCACTCCTTGCCCCCCCCAAAAATTCTTCCCAACTTGATCTATAAATTTAATGCCATCCAACCAAAATTATTTAGTGAATATCAAAAATCTGATTCTGAAGTTTCTATGGACAGGCAAAAGATCCAGAACAGCCAACACAGTATTAACACATATATTATACTACACATATACTATACTCATTTTTTTTGCATGCGGATGTCTAGTTGTTCCATTTGTTGAGCATTAACACAGAGATGGAGGATCAAACGTCAGGCTTGGATGAAATCACTAAGAGAGCGAGTGTAGCTGAGGAAGAGGACCACATCTGTCTTGAGGTGATCCAGAATTAAGCAGTATTTTCTTACCTGATAAAAACCATCTCCTCTCCTAAAGTAGGCAAGAGAAATTACAGGACAGTGACAAAAAAAGTACCAAAGAGAAGTCATGTTTTAAACACATGTAGAAATTAAGAAAAAATCTTTTGTTATTAAATATAATGCTAGGAAAACTATCAGAGCTTTTTATCTGAAAAACCCAGTTTTCTTATTTTTGAGGCAGTAATCCAATTCGTAACACCTTTAGAAACTGTGACTCTGGTGACAGATGTTCCCCATCTAGTCCACTCAGATTCACACACTAACCTCTTCTGGAAACACCCTCACAGACACACCCAAAATAAGGCTGTGCCAGGTTTCTAGGTACTCCTTAACCCAGTCAAGTTGACACCTAAAATGAAGTCCACAAATTCACCACTTGGCAACTTGGCAACCACAAGCACCTTAAACCTTACTTACTTTCCAAATAGAGACTATAACAAGGTAATAGTTCTGCCTAATATGGTGCAACTAATATGATGCAACCATCTTGCATACAACCAAAAATACACTAATTCTTTCCCCAGAATTCAGCTTTCAGGATTTCAACATTGGAGATTTTAATCTTTTGGGATTGTGATTTTTGGGATTTTAGATGTTAGGAATTTTAGGCTTCAGGGGTTTTGACCTTTAGGATTTTAATCTTTCAGGATTTCAGCATTAAGGATTATGGTGTTCGAGAGTGTGTCTTTTTATGATCAGCATCAGACTCTAGCACCTAATTTTTCTCAAGTTATCAGACTCTGGGAGGAAAAAAAGCATTTGTCATGCAATGAATGTGCTTGACCAACTAGAAATGAAGGATAACTACTTTTTTTATGCCTGATAGAAATGTGCACATAAAATTAGTAATAACTTGATTTCATCTGTTGGTAACAATTGACCAATAATTTGTAAATACATGTATGTTAAATAGAAAGACTGGGGTGTGTACAAAGGCAAATCTAGTCATTTTATTGCACTAAATATCAAAATTTTAGATTAATTACAGATAGAAGCATTCAGCTAACTGCTAATAGGAGCTATTTCAAATAATTAGCATAAACTAGAAAAGGGAAATTACCTTGATTTTCCATTATCTAAAAGAGAAATTATTTCAATTTTCTTGATTTACTTGCTCAGATTTTAAGGAGCCCACAGATGGTTTCAATTAAACATGTTTTTATGGCTATAAAATAAGAGGTGGTGAGAGAAATTCCTATACATATCTTTAGAAATCTACAGCAAATATCTCAAAGTACTACAGGCCTATCCTTTGATTCCAATTAAGTAGTTCAAATAAACATATCTACTCTTTGTTATGAAGCAACTCATGACTTAAGTTTCCTAGATGGTTGACTGTAATTTGGAAAAAAGTTTAACGTGGATCAGAAAAGCTGACTTCATTAAACAGGTGATATGTTTTGAGAAATTTAACTTAACTTTAACAGTAATTCTATGTATAAGTGTCATAGGAACTCATAGGACTGTTTTCAATAAGCAATATCCAAAGGAGAATTTAGAATAAACTATAAAAAGGTGTTCTTCATTTGATTTGATTTTAGAACTGGAAAAATATTTGAGCTGGTGGTCAACATAGTCACAAATGCCTAAAGGGTTGCTGAGAGATTCCAAATGATTATCAGTGAACAATATTCATGGTTGACTTGGATAGTTCTTCATGTTTATTAACATTTGAAAAGATAATATTCATATCCAAAGCACTGGGAATTTTTTTTTTCATGGTACTGGCTCACTCTGTAGATGGCTTTGCTTAGGATTCTACTTCCTTTGATATTTGTCAAAATACAGAGAAAACTATTTCATAGATAATTGATTGTCCTGTATTTATTTATATTGTGGGTTTCCATGTCCAGTTGATATTGATGTGTTCACTTGCTATTGATGTGTTCACTTGTTCTGAGTTGATTTTTATTCAGACTTTTAGTGCTAAATAAAATGCCAAAAATAAATAAGGGGTGGTTTTAATTTTGGACTTTTACTAACCAAGTTTAAGGACAAAAAGTATTGCTCTGTTTTTATCTATACATAGGAACAAGGTCAGGAAAAGGATGAGGTCAGACACTTGCTCAGATAATGAAAAATATTCTGCAGAATTTGACCATTATCCTAAAGATAAGGAGTAAGCTAGGATATCTGAAGCAAAAAAGAGATGTGAGTAAGTCTTTCTTTCAGAACTGTTTTTCCCTCAAACCTAATTAAAACAATAAGTGAATAGTAGGGAGTAGCAGCAGTGACATACCAGGAATGTAATGTCAATGGATTTCTAGCAGATATATCACAGACAACACCAGATTAAAGGAGCCACCAAAGACTCCTAAACTTTCTAAGAAGGTAATGAGGTGTTGCAGCCTTTGCAGAAAATGAGGAAATCCTGGCCTACCCCTTTGATACCTCCTCATTTGGAAGGGTTAGAGTTAGTGGCAAACATGAGAATGGGCAAGATACGGACTATTTCTTTTGCAGACCCTAACAATAAGCATTATTTGAAGGCATAGTCAAATGAGAGGTACCTCAAAATAAAAACTCAATCTGTGTCATGATAGGAAAGCATTGATGTTGAGCACTGAAACCATTCAAATGAATAAAGTATAAAAACTATTGTGTGTTTACAAAATAAAGCAAGCATAATTTTTGAAAGCAGTGATACACTTAAAATAATCCCAGATTGTAACAAAAACATTCAAGATTATAACCAAAAAGTGAAACAACATCAAAGAGAGGAGATGGTTGTTGAGGGAGGTATAAATATGCTAATTGTTTTTCCAATGCAAATTTGTACTTTTATTATTTTTTCTTTTTTTTAAATTCAGAATATTATGAGGGTACAAATGTTTTGGTTACATAAATTGTTTTTGTACCATTTGAGTCCAAGTTATAAGTGTGCCCATCCCCCAGATAGTGTACATTGTACCCATTAGGTGTGAATTTACCATCCCATCCTCAATACTCCCACCTGCTTGATTTCTGATGAATGTTATTTTTATATGTGACTGTGTTGATCAATTAGTTCCAATTTAATGGTGAGTACATGTGGTGTTAGTTTTTGCATTCTGGTGATACTTCACTTAAAAGAATGATCTCCAGTTCCATCCTGGTTAATATAAGAGGATTAGTTCACCATTTTTTATGGCTGAGTAGTACTCCATTATATATATTTTATATATATATGCGCCCCACATTTTATTAATCCACTCATGTATTGATGGGCACTTGGGTTGTTTCCACATCTTTGCAATTGTGAATTGTGCTGCTATAAACATTCGAGTGCAGGTGTCTTTTTTATGAAATGTCTTTTTTTTCCTTTGCGTAAATACCTGGTAGTGGGATTGCTGGATCAAATGGTAGTTCTACTTTTAGTTCTTTGAGGTATCTCCATACTACTTTCCATAGATATTGTACTAGTTTGCAGTCCCACTAGTAGTGTATGAGTGTTCCTATCTCTCAGCATCCACACCAGCATTTGTTGTTTTGGCACTTTTTGATAAAAGCCATCCCCACTGGAGTTAAGTGATATCTCATTGTGGTTTTGATTTGCATTTCCCTGATGATTAGCGATGTTGAGCATTTTTTCATATGTTTATTGGTCATTAGTCTATCTTCTTTTGAAAAGTTTCAGTTCATGTTTTTGCCCACTTTTTTAATGGGGTTGTTTGATTTTTCTTGCTGATTTGCTTGTGTTCTTTATAGATTCTAGTTATCAGCAAATATGCTAATTATCTCATCACTGAAGGAGCAAATACTTGCTATTTCATTCTTGGCATTGATAATTACAGGCTAATGGCTTGATATTAAGCCTTGTAAGTAAAACAGCATATGTGCATTCCAAATTAACAGAGCCAAAAGATATTAATGAATATATGGACTATATATCAGAAGGCTGAAAACAAAAGAAATGACAAAAAAAGCAAAGCATAAAATGGTATCTCCTATGACATTACAAGTAAATGGGACCCACCAATGAGGTAGGTAGGATGAGAAAGAGGCAGTGATCAGCAAGGTCCGCTTCCAGCTTGCCGCTAATCTCAGGTACTATGTCAGGTGAAATGTCACAACTTCCTTCAAGTTCATCTGTGGCCACTCACTCATTTATGCAGGTAATTTGAAGGATGCTCTAAAACATAATTTCCTTCTCATCATTCAGTTTCTAAATCACCAAATTCCACCAATAGAACATACTTCTTCTTTCCTTTAGGTTAAAAATTCCAGAAAGTCACTGGACATTTTCCGATTTTGTCTTAAACCAATCATCCAACTTCTTTTCTTAGCTTTCCAATACATTCGAGTGTTTTACTCCAGTTATTAGCTACCAAAGCTTTAGCTGAGACAGGTTTTCAGATTGTTTCTCAATATTAAGTAAAAATAAGATAGCATCTTGGTATGGCCCAGATAAGTGCTGGCAGCCAACATATTTGGAACAGTTACTTCCTTGCTTAAGTTTTTACCAGTATGAAATAAGAAAATTAAAAAATAGTAAATTTCTAGAACAATTAAAATATGCATTTGTTTCTGATATAATGAATTCTTGATTGGTTTTGGTGGTAAAGATTCCTTTGTTTCACGAAATGAGTCATTATTGGGTAGTAACTTAAAAAATTTATTATATTTGATTTGAGTAATTCATTTTTCTTTTCAAAGTGTGTGTATTAATAATTGTGACTTCATATTATAATATATGTAATATAGTTTTGGTAGTTTTTGTTTTTTTACTTAGAAGGTAGTCCCTGATTTGTGTAAAGGTATTAAATATCAAGATTTCAAAATGTTGTACAAAGATCATGATATTCTGAAAAAAGTCCCATGATGTCTCTACCATCTGAAAAAATTTGAGAGCCATTAAGATGGATCATTTCTTTGTAAACTGTTAAGCAACCTGAAGAAACTAGCTAATTTTATTTAGGGTGTCCAAATGACTAGGCTTTTGTCCACATGCACAATACATTTAATTTCTAAAACAATACAAGTTTCTTTATAAAACTGTTATACAATAAGTGGAATTTCTCCAAGAGGACTTAATCTCCAAACATGGTTCTCATTTTCTTAAATAATTACAAACGCCGCTCAGAAAGAAATGGTGAATTTTCAAGGATGTCATTAAATAGTGTTTGTGATAAAGTTTCCATAATAAAGAAGAATTATTGAAGATATTTTCAGCTCACTAGTAGAAAAACATAACTTTATGTACCTCCCTTGCATGTGCTTTTTAGTTCTGCCTATGGATCAATAGTTTTGTTTAAAACTTCATGTCTACTGACCGGGGTTCCTGACAAGCTGGCTTTTTAAATTAGCCTGTTCCAGGAAACATCCTCTTTTCTACTACATTAGAGTATCATTAGAGTTGACTAAATGTATCAGCTGGATATAGCTTTATATTGAAGATGAGGATGATTTGAAATCACTTAAGACAAAGCTTGCTTTTCTTATCAAGTTCCATAGGTCTTCCCAGTAAGCCTAGAAAACCTCCTGCTCACCTTGAAGTGGGAAGCGTGTCAATGTTTATACCACGTGATTGCTGAGGACACAGAGGGGTGAGGATGTCCCAGGGCAGAGTGCATAATGGAGCTGAAAAGTGTTCTGAAGCAGCATACTCCGATTTCAGCTGATTGCTATCCCAACTCTACCTTTCTTCCCAACACTATTTTTCCTATATTTGCTAAATAGGAAAGAATAGCTCCCATTCAAAAAAAGTACAGAAATTAACTAGGATATAAAAACAACATAAGGCAAAGGGCCTTCATGAGGTTCTTTCTTTTTATTTGGGAAGGGAAACCTTTCCCAGGAACTCATATCTACCTCTTATTGGCCAGAGAGAGGTTGTATGTCTATATGTAAGGAAAGCTGAGAAATCAAATATTTTACATCAAAGTTCTATAGTAGTAGAAAACAAGGGAGAAAGAGGTTAGAACAAGTGTATGTCTGCTATACAAATCCAAACAAGACTTATCTGAGGTCAAATCCAGCTCTGACATTTAATAGCTTTGTCACATTAGGCAAGTTACTTAACCTCTCTGTGTCTCAGTTTCTCCATCTTTAAATAGAGGCATGATATTAATAGTACTTAATTCAGAATTCAATAGGTTATTGCCTAGAAAGCACTTAAAATAGCACCAGGCACATATGATTACGTGTTAGTTACTATTATCTGCACTCTAAGGAACTCTTCAGCACAAAAAATATTGTAATTCCATAAATAATTGCTTGATTATAAAAGGTAGAACTTATAAGCATTACAAAATAATTTAAGTTTGCAGTTAGATCTGCTTAAAAATATTAAAGTGGTCATTTCTTATGGAGGCACACCAGTGCCAGTAAATACTAAAAGTGTTTTTATTAGAAAAGAAATATGACTTGTGTAGCTGGATGAACTCTTGAGCAGGGAGACTAGTGAACATTGAGTGATTATAAGGATTTAACTTTACTTTAAAAACATTTGGAAAGAATCTCTTAAGGGAGTTGTTCTACCTTATTTTCCTTTGGGTTTATAAACTATATTTAAGTTTTCCTAAGCAAGCAACAATGTATCCTTAGGGGAACTGTCACAGTTCTCTTCTCCATCAGCCAAAGTTAACTCACCATGAACTGCAAATTTATGAAGACTCTCTTTGTCCCATGACCTAAAACTAAGGTTTATCCTAAAGAAAGAAGTCAGCTAGTAAATAGAAAGGCAAGCTCATGCTGGATGGGAATTTACTGATGAATGAAATGAAGGCTCATGTCTGGGTGAAAAATTCACCTCTCAAACCGTTTACAGTCCACTGAGAGGGGAAAGTAATTTACAAATAACAAAAATACACCCAGTTAAAGTCTTAAGAGCAATAGAGGAACATTGGTAGCCATGCTCTGAGAAGGAGAGATTACATGCTATGGGACGATTGAAAGGGTCCTGCAGCAGATGGCGTTTGTTTGTCCTTAATGAGTAAGCTGATTTGGACAGGTAGCATTGGAAAGAAGGGTATTTATGGCAAAGAGAAAGGAGCAGCAGGCACAGGAAAAGGAAATTGTAGGATAGATATTGCACTAGATGTTGAGAAACAGACTCATGAGTAAGCCAGAAACAATCCTTCTTTTGGGGATATTACCTTTTATTAGGAAAGACAGAAAATAAGGAAGAAGACAACTAAGTACATCAACAATGAGAGTTATGAAGCAAATAAATATGGGATAGAAAAGATGGTGACTGGAGACAGGTCCAAGCTAGGGCAGAGGTGGAAATTGCTATTTTTATAGGGTCACCATCACACTGGCCTTTTTGAGAATGTGACATGAGTAAAGATCTGCAAAAATGGAGGAAGAAGTGAAGATCTGAACTTCCCACTTCAAGAGAGCAGCAAGTGTAAAAGCTTTAAAATGAGAAAAGCAGGAATACCTGTGGTGCTGGAACGCATTGATTGAGAAGCATTGTGGAAGATGAGGTTAGTGGAGAGGCAGCATCTAGATTACCAATTGCCAAGGAAGCCTAGGTAGGAGTTTGGATTTTACCCTAAGTATAATGGAAAACTGCCAATGGATTTAAAGAGGAAAGCAACATGGTCTGATACACATTAGTGAGAGTAAAAATCAGTTTGCCTGCCTGTGGAATAGACAGCAGGGGCAAGAATGGTTGTGAGAAGGCTGCTGCATTGTCTGGGGAAGATCTAGGGTCCATAAGTTGCAGGTACTGACTAGTCGCAAGGATCAAGACCTGGAAAGCGCCCTGCTGTGCCAGGTGTTAATCTTTGAGTTTCTACTTCAAGGGCAGTCATACAGGGTCGCCGGGGAGGGTTCAGAATGGCTGTTAGGGGTTCTTGGCAGGCTTAGGTGGTGACTAAAGAATTAAATACCAGCTGGTCAGAAGTGGCTCAGTATTTTAACAATCAGTACAGTTGTACACGTGTGCCTTGGTTAACTCATCCCAGACTTGGGTGGAGGTTATGGAGGTGGTTAGAAGAGTCAGACTCAGGATTTATTTTGGAGATAGAAATTACAAATAGGCTTGTTGATGAACATTGTAAACAGGACCCAACCTTATAAAGGTGAGTTTGATAAGACTGGTAAGACTGGGTCCATAACATTTGTTGCAAATTTTTCTAAAATACATTGCTTCACTTTACAGTCTCAAGAAAGAAACTAATTTTTCAAAATTTTTTTCCTTTGCTGATCTGAGTATCTTAAAGGGTTTCAGGGTTCTGAACATTAATTCTCATTGAATAGTCGTGTAGGGCAGAGACATAAAATACTAGGACAAACAGTAATTAACTTCAGGACAAAAGCTAAAACATCATTTTAATTAAGTTTTTGTTATTGACTCAATTTCTTAGAACTGATCTCCCTTTCTTAAAATTAAATATTGGAAGGAATTTTGTTTTTTGGTGACCTTGGCTAATTATTTTCTGGTCAAAAGACAGAATATAAATTCCTGAATATAAAAAAAAAACTTCAAAATTTTCAGTACTAATCTTCCTATGTTTTATAATTTTAAAAAAGTCACTACTTCTTTAGAATTCTATTTCTCCTCTTTGACTTAAGTGCATTTTTCACATTGCAAACCACACAGCACTATAGCATATGCCAGACCTTGGCAATGAAATTAGAGGATACAAATCAATCTTTAAGTAAAACTGAAAAGTTTCAGAGCTTCATAAAGCAGCTATTTTCCAAGCTGGGCTAAGACTTTTAAAGCACTTTCAAAACAACCTTTCTCCCTTCAAACTTTTTTCCCATTTTAATTTTTAACAATTATTCATTGATTTCCTTGGCCAATATTAATCAAGAGAGCAGAGTACCAACCCATAAGTAACTCTATCTCAAGTTAGTCACAAAATTCTCTTACCTTAGAGGTTAAGAGAACTACAACCAATCAGAATCTTGTTTACCAAGTACATATTACTTAAGAAAAGCCACATCACCAGCTCTATTGGTGTCAATTAACTTAGAAGTCAGTGTCCACGTAAATTTGGAAACATAAAGGCTGTTTGACAGTTGCCAAGAAAAATTTTGAAAGCCTTTTAATAGGTGGGTCTTGTTTTACATAGTGGATGTTTACCTGAAAAGTTGCATGTAAATAAAACTTAATATTTATTAATCAAGTAATATTTGGAATAAGAAAGAGAGAATACTGTTTGGATATAAATGCTGATCAATCCTTTCTAAAGCAAACAATCTCCAGATGTTCTGAGTTTGCATAAATTTTAGCTCCTCCAGTAGAGAGCAAAATTCCCCCAGGAAAGAGTTCACGAAAGACTGTGATATTGTAGTATTTGGAGAGCTAGTGGAAAAGTGGAAGACAATGAAATTAATTATTTAATATCATAAAGACAAAATAATTCAGATTTGTGAGTTAATTCAAATAAAAAATGTTAGGGCAGATTGAGGCCAGGGTGTAATGTCTTTGTTTTATTTAGTAAAACAAAAAAATCAATTCCTTACTAGTGCCATGGGATGATAGTAAAAGTTGCTGTGTTAATATCCTGGGTTCAGGAAACATCACTGAGGCTTCCATTATAAGATTCAATTCCTTCGTCTTAATAGTTTGAAGAAAGTGGAGAACATAGACTAATGGGTTCTACTAAATTCCTATCCCAAACCTATTCACCAGTGGATCTAAGCAATACATCCATAAATGTGCACACAGATTATACTGTGTTTGAACTGCAGTAACTATTTGGCACTTATTATGTGCTAGGCAATATGCTAGGTGGTAGAGATCCAATGATAAATAGCAAAGTCCCTGCCTGTGAGTTGCTTATAGTTCAGAAAAGCAGAGAATCGTATCAGTAGTTAACTTTGGTATGAGTTTCTTGTATGGTTTGAGTAATATCAGCTTTCTTTGCATTGATCAGTCACTACTTTCACCAGTGTCTGAATCCAGATGGTTGACATAAACCAATTTCCTTACCAGGGTTGTGACATAAATGTCAAAATCAGTGACTTATACCTCTTATACCTTTGGTATTACTTACCCTTTGGTTTTACCTTTTTCGGCTCAGTGACTTCATTTTGCTCCAAATCACACAAGGCTTATTACTGCCACACCCACCAATGCTCAAATTTATCTGTCTTGCATCTTCACATCTGAGATATTAACCAGAACTTGTGTAAAAGCAAGTCTGTACCACTGTGGTATCAGCAAAGATGAGAGAATTAATGGCAAGAATGCTGCACTTGGTTTCTGAGGTCTGTGGAAGTGATTCTGGGTTCTACTGTTTAAGCCTTTATTTTCTCATCATAAGAGAAAAACAATAAAATGTGTTCTATCTTGTGAGATAGTTATGACTATGCTGTAATATAACATTTGTAAATGCATTTTGTAAGGTTAAGGCTCTTTACAAATGTAAAGTATTATAACTTATTTATAATATTTATCATTATGATTTTAATGCTTATTCTTCAAGAAACATACATTCACTAAGGGGAGGTAAGAAAAATATAAAAATAACTAATAAGAAGGAGCAGAAATTAATAATATAGGTTGGGAGTTCATGGATGGGATTTAATTATGATTAAGTGTAAACAGCATAGCATGTCTGTGTTCCATGTTCTTATTTCAAAAGGATTAAATGTAAAATGTTAGGGTGCCTTAGACAGCAAATATCTTGGAGTCCTATAACTGTATATTTGTACTTTTCCTACCTATAGTCTTGAGATTATATTCTGCTTATGTTCTATAAACGTAAGAAAAAAAGAAAACCGAAAGGAATTTTATTTTAAGCAAACTCCTTATTTTTTGGATAATTATAAAATATCAACTTATACAATCAAATTGGATCCTAAGATTGTGGAATAATTGTGTACAAGAAACTATGGAGGGAATATCTAAGCGTTCTCGAATGTAAGGTTTCTTTTTTAAAACAAATTTACTTTTCTCCTACAGTATAAAGTTCTTCACTGTTTGTCAAAGAAATAATAAACTGTCCTTAATCATCTAATGAATAATAAAATTTCCACTAGAATTTTGAAATGTGCCTTGAATCTGATAAATGTATATTTCTTGAATGAATGACCACAGAAATCACTATGTAAATGAGCTAGAACATAATAAAGTATAAATATATTGAAATTGCTCATCAAGAAAGCCCTTAATATTCTAATAAATTAAACTCAATTTGTCACATTCACAAGCCCCTTTTATCTACTAAGCTTCATTCTCCGTAGCTACACTTTCCTTCTTTTTTTTTAGACAGAGTTTCGCTCTGTTGCCCAGGCTAGAGTGCTGTGGCATCAGCCTAGCTCACAGCAACCTCAAACTCCTGGGCTTAAGCAATCCTACTGCCTCAGCCTCCTGAGTAGCTGGGACTACAGGCATGCGCCACCATGCCCGGCTAATTGTTTTCTATATATATTTTTAGCTGTCCAAATCATTTCTTTCTATTTTTAGTAGAGACGGGGTCTCGCTCTTGCTCAGGCTGGCCTCAAACTCCTGACCTCGAGCGATCCACCGGCCTCGGCCTCCCAGAGTGCTAGGATTACAGGCGTGAGCCACCACGCCCGGCCTTCCTTCATTCTTTCATATGGACAATGAAGATTTTCTGAGTCTTAGGTAAAACATTTGGATCTCTAGCTCTTCTTTGTTTTTCATAATGTCATGCTCTAAATTCCTCCTACCTTGTCTATGTAGTTTCTCTCTGTTGCCATTTCTTTAAAAGTAATATATTTATAATCCATATTTCAATATTTCTTCTAATTCATAAAGAATTTATTTTCAAGGTTGTGCTAAGAACTTGAAAGGCACTTTCAAAACAAACTATCCTCTTATAAGTCATGATAAAACAGACATAAATAAATACTATGCTGAGAAAATGGGACATAAAATCATTTTATCTAGAAAGATCCAGAGGTGACTTTAGGGCTCAGTTTTTCTTTACTTATGTCCTGTTAAATTTATACTCATTTTAGGGGGAAAAACTCTGGCATGAGAAAATTAGTCTTGAATTAGACTTAATTAGGGAGCATTTTATCAAATACATCTTGAGGGACTGATATGGAATAGAGCTACTTGATAAAGCCCAATAGCTTATATTAAAGAGTTTATGCTGCGAATCAAGAATAACATTGTTAGAATTTTTCTGAAGATGACCTATAATGTGAGAACTACTTTAAAGGTGGCCAAAGCAAACAAAGGTAGGTAGCAGGCTGTTGCTGTTGTCCAGATGAGAGATATAGTAGATGAGTGGAGATGAGTAGCTGGTCAATGGGTGAATTAGGCTCACGTTAAGGAAGAAAAATGTATAAGATGATTGAAGAAATGCGTGTTCTTCCCTATAAGGGAAAAGAGAGTATCAAGGGTGACTCTTGGACTCTTGGGAGTCTGTTGTGTTTTAATTATCTGGTAACTGTGAAAGATCAGGGTTAGTGGATAGAAAAAATCAAGAGTTTGGTTTGGGACATATTGAGTTTGAGGTATTTTTGAAACAAATGAGAGGAGATGTCAAGTTGGTAAGTTTAGTGCTTGGGGAAGTCTGGACTTGAGATGTAAATTACTGAGTCTTCCACATAGGGATTAGACTTGAGATTAGTTGAATTATCTAATGTCAGAGTACAAAAGAGAAAAGGAAAGGTCCTATAAAAGGAAATGTTGGATCACAACAGGCAAGGGAAGTGAATTTTTCAATGAGGGAGTGGTCAGCAATGTCAAATGCTTCTGTGTACTTTAATGTATGAATTGAGTCTGGATACATGAGAGGATGTTAGAAACATTCATTCATTCTCAAATATGAATTAAACAAAAACTTTGTAAAAGTCACTGCCTTACAAGACAATAGAATAGTAAGCAGGTCATTTTTTCTTTTTAATTTAAAGAATACGTGGTTTAACAGGGAAGTCAAACAAATAAGCTAGAAATTTTTTAAAAACCAGCATAATATGCATTTTGGTAGGAAAATATCCAAGAGCAATGAGAATCCCTAAATTAGTCAGAGGTTGTGATGGGGTTAAAGAATTGTCAAGGTAAGCTTCCTAAAGAAAGTAACAGCAAAATTACAACCTAGAATATAAGTAGGAATCAGCCCAGTTGATGTAGGTTTGGTGAGCTAAAAAGCCATAGGATTTGGGTGATTCAAAATAACAGAGGTAAAAACTAATATTTCATGTTTAGGGAATTATCATAAATTTAGTATCAATGAATATGGTGCTAGAGAAGTGTGATAGGTATTGGAGATTGTATAATAAGCAATGATTATGTACAGGTGAGCTGAAGCAAGATTATAAGGGGCTTGAATGCTTTGTGTGGACATTATTCTCAGGGCTTAAGGGCACCATGGAATTTTTTCAGAGGAGTGTGATATAATTAGGTTTCTTTAGAAAGATTACCTTGGAGGCAGTAGAGAAAATAAATTGGTGATAAAGACAGTTTCAAGAGTACAGACCAAAAAACCTGTTCAGAAAATACAGCAATCATTCCTGTTAGAAATTTTGGTAACAGGAACTAAGTTCATATAAGCAAAATTAGAAACAAGTGGATAGAAGTAAAATTAGAAATAAGTGAAGAGTTACTAAAGAGATCAAATCAGCAGCAATTGTTGACATGGATGAAGGTTGAGAACGGAGAGTTAGGAATAACACAAGAGGAAAATTCAGCTTAGAAGCAAAATGTTAAACCAGCTGTGAACATGCTGAGTTTGAGTTACTCTGTGACATCCATGTGGTGATGTTTATATTTATTTATTTATTATTTATTTTTATTTAAATAGATTTGGGGGTACAAGTGGTTTTTTTGTTACATGGCTGAAATGCATGGTGGAGAATTGTAGGCTTTTGCCTTTCACCAGAACAGTGTGCATTGTACCCAATAGATATTTTTCATCCTGACCTCTCCTTCCACCTTTCATCCTGCACTCTCCTTCCACCCTCCCCTTTCTGAGTCTCCAATGTCCATTAAATCACTCTGTATGACCATGCATACCCACTGCTTAGCTCCCACTTATAAGGGAGAACATGCAGTATCTGGTTCTTTGCTCCTGAATTAGTTCACTTAGAACAATGGCCTCTAGTTCCATCCAAGTTGCTGCAAAAGTCATTATTTAATTCTTTTTGATGGCTGAGTAGTATTACATGATATGTATTTATGTAGATGTATAGATATAGATATATATACGCACACCACATTTTCTTTGTCCAATGATCGGTTGGTGGACACTTAGGTTGATTCCAATTCTTTACAATTGTGAATTGTGCTGTGATAAAAATATGGGTGCAGGTGTCTTTTTAATAAAATGATATCTTTTCATTTGGGTAGATCCCTAGTATAATAGTAAGATTGCTGGATCGAGTGGTAGATCTATTTTTAGTTGTTTGAGAAATTTCCATACTGTTTTCTGTAGAGGCTGTACTTATTTACATTCCCTCCAACAGTGTATAAGCTTTCCTTTTCCACTGCATCTGTGCCAGCATCTGCTGTTTTTTGACTTTTTTGGTAATGGCCATTCTGACAGGGGTAAGGTGGTTTTAATTTGCATTTCCCTAATGATTAATGATGTTGAGCATTTTTTTCATATGTTTGTTGGCCATTTGTTTCTCTTCTTTTGAAAAATGTCTGCTCATGTCTTTCACCCACTTTTTAATGGGGCTATTTGTTTTTTCTTGCTGATAGGTATGGGAGTCAGTGTGGGGGGGTCGTTTTGGCTTGAGGTACTTAGATCTGGATAGGTCTGGTTCTTTTGTAGCTAGGTGCCATATCAGCCTGTGTCAGCATCTTGCTCCAGTGGCCCTGAAAACCATTACTCATAAGGTTTTGCTGCCCCATGTCGTCTCTCTTGGTCAGAAGTGAGACCCAAGTGCTGTCCTTGTACTGTCTCATCTCCAACACAAGTAAATTTGTTTTTCATGTTTATATACTGCCATTTCTCTCTCCCAATGGGTAGAATTAGTTCTGAGAATTGGCTATTTTAACATCATAACCAGAATGCTGGTTATTATTGAATTTATTATTAAATAAACTACTCCAATATGGTAATATTTTTTAAGCTTGTCCATATTACAATCTATTACTTATGTAGGTTTAGTCAAATAGTGGCAAAGACTCTCTCAACTTCTTGCCTAATCACAGTAACTGAGGTCATCTTGAGACTAGGTTCAACATTATGGGTTTGTGTCTGTGTACTAAGTCAAAGGAGCACCTCATTTCTTACCATGTTCATATTAGAAGCCCACTGTTCTGTAAGCATTTACTTCCAGCATTTTAGTGGCTGAAGGTTTAAAACAAATTTAACCTTGAAAACAGTCATTAGACTTAAGTGCTCCCTAAGTTCAATAAACAAGATGTACCAACTCTCAAATGTCCAAAATCAGTGATGCTGACCAGCCATTTGTTCTGTTTCCTGGTAAGTTAACTACCAATGTTCCCTGTTTAAAACCTAGGACAAATAATAATGATCTCAATTTTAAGATCTACCCTGGCCCTGAGATCATTTTGTACAAATAAAATTTAGTTCTATTAGCTATTAGCACAAAACTCTCCTACCATGTTCTATTCAACTTAATGAATAAGGTTAGTCAGAATCTAAACAACTCAAAAAAATTACATAAAAAACGGTTTAGGTTTTTTTTTTTTTTTTTTTTTTTTTTACCAAAACTAATGAATGATTTAGATGTTGCAGTCTTTCTGTGGGAAATGGGTAAAATAAAAAAAACAAACAAAATGACCAGGAATTGGTAATGACCTTGCTAGTATGAAAAGTCATGCAGGATAATCTAAATTAATATACAAACACAGAAAAGGAATACAAAATTATTCAGAAAATAAAAGGCTGATGCTGAGGGAAGAGAATGTGACTAGATGATGAATTAAAAGGAAGATATGTTCCTATTTTCTTTCCTCATATGTAATTTATGAATCCCATACATGATAAATTAAAATGAAGGTATGTTCCCATTTTTTTTCTCAGATGTAATTTATTTGCCTCATGGATCTTAAAATTTTTCTGCAACAGACCGAGTGATCTTCTGTGAGGGTCTGTACAAATCAAGTTGATACATAGACATGGGCAACACTTGGCCAACCTATGAATAACTTGTAATTTTTCTTTACTTTCCTCCTTCCTTCTCATTCTTGCCTTCTGGTACAGCCTTCTCCTCACACCTCATATGAGGGAGCTGGAGACTCCCTTATATGTGCTCACCACAACTGAAAGTATTGCTTTATCTTCATCAAGATGTATTAGCCTTTAGAGCCCAATAGTGTCTGGAACCCAGAGGTAATTTTTGGATCCCAGAGTAAACCTAATAAAACCTACATTTGAAAAGAGAAAATTGTTGATGATAAATGGTAAACATCTAATGATTTGCATATCAATAATTGACATAGGGTTGATGGTTGATGACGATCTTGGAGGAAGAAGGCCTGCTTTTACCCCAACTCAGCACTCTAGACATGAGTGTGAGCATCAACTCTCTTGAAGTTTAGCTTTGTGCATCTCTCTCTGATTAGACACATTTTTGTCAAATTAAAAGTAGTACCTTAGAGAGTGCCTAGTTTCATCTAGGTTCGTAATTTTCTCTGTGGACAGAGGCCTAGAATTTCAGGGTTATTTCTTAGTATTTTACTTGGGATGGTGAGAAAGAGAGATCAAATAGGTGGAGTTCATCTGTGCTTCAGGAAATTTGATCCGTTTTAAAAATGTATCTAATATGTTG
Source organism: Eulemur rufifrons (assembly GCF_041146395.1). Classification (NCBI taxonomy): domain Eukaryota; kingdom Metazoa; phylum Chordata; class Mammalia; order Primates; family Lemuridae; genus Eulemur; species Eulemur rufifrons. Next base: position 28,360,743 of record NC_090999.1, read on the forward strand.
ACAACTTTAATAAAATTTTGTTTGAACAATTCCTGTTTTTTAAAAAAGTTTGAAACCCCAGTGTTTTAACCCCTCTATTTTAGAGAACTGTCATGACTTGTTCAGGGTCACACATGAACTTTGTAGCGGGGCTGGAACCCAGGTCCACTCGTTTTCAATGCAGTGCACATACACAGCATGATGCCTCTATCTTGGAGTTTCCTCTTTCCTTCTATAAGTTTGCCCAGCTCATTAATCGGAAGCCAGTTTTGATGTGTACCTCACCATATGTGAATTCTATATTATCCGTGTAACAATGTGGGCAAAAAAATGAGGCAATGTATCAAAAGCTGCATGTTAATTAGTTAATATTCCAATCAGTCTTCCAAACATCCCTTTCACATTGCCATCAAAACAAAATTAATTTACCCCAGAATAGCCATAAACATATTAAACAAAATCTCCTGTCTTTCTTTGATTCTAAGCCCACAAACAAGCTATCTACATACGTCCTGTGACAGCAAACATTTACTGAATATAGTTCTACTTCCCCAGCACACCTGACGTGTATCTGGCACTGAGCTGCACTACCTAAATGTGCACAACATTCAGGGTTTTCTTTTCCATATCCATGTTGCTCCCTGTGGGTGTTGTACTAGTCTGATTTCCTGAGCTGGTCTCTGAGGAAGGGTACAGGTTATGATATTGGAGCCTACTGGTGTCTTGAAGTTCTATCATTTGGTCCTGAAGTTGGCAGAACAATTTCTATTCCTTGAGAACCACTCCATCTTTGTTTGCTGCAAGTAAGTGTGCCAGGAATGATTTCTCCTCCAAAATTACATGTCATATTTTATAAAAAATACTTAAAGAAAGAACATAAAACAGGCCACATCGTGAAAATAGGAGATAGAATCTCTATGCCTCATAGGAATAGTGATCAAATGACTATTCACAGAACACCTGTGAACACCTGGTACTACAGGGCCACAAAGCAGAGTCTAGCAGTTGAGAGCTTCGGATCTACCAATAATCTACATAGGTTCACTTCCCAAATACAGTAGTTACTAGCAATTTCACTTTGGGCAAGTTAAACTTTTTATGCCCCAGGTTCCTTATGTCTAAAATACAAATAATACTGGTTATATCTCATAGGGTTTTAAAAATGAGTATGTAAATGATCTAAATACATAAAACATGAGCAATTTAAATAATATATGTATATACGTATTACATAAAGAATTATTGTTGAATTTGTTAGGTTGTTATGATATTGTGGCTTTGTTTAAAAAGACATTATTGTCAGTTAAATGTTCATACTAAATATTGGTTAAATAATATGATGCTTAGGTTTTAAAATACTTGAAAAAAAAGTCCCTGGAGAATAGATGAATTGCAAATGTTATAACAGTGATAATCCTTGAAATTGAGGGGTGGTACATGAGTGTTCATTGTACTATTAATAGTATGTTGACTTTGTGTATGTTTGAAAGTTTCCATAATAAAAAAATAGTGAAAGAAAAAATACCATTCTGCAAGGAAAGATCTAAGGATTATATTGACCTAGTTGACAAAAAAAATATGTTGGTTTTGTTACTTTAGTAATTTAGTTTTAGACATCTATACAACATTGTAAAATTCAAATATATGTTTTGAAAGACATTACCTTTTTCTTGTTATTTGAGTTGTTTATAATTATAAATTCAAATGCATTTCTATCATAGTGTTTCTAAATTTACTATTTGAAATACTCATAGTATTACCTACTTCCAATTGTAATTAATACTAACTTGGCAGTATATAAACAAAAGACCTCTTTTATTTAAACCTATGACTAACAATTGAATTTGCTTTTTTTCTTTTTTTTTTTTTATTTTACAGAATCAAAGAGTCTAACAGTATATCTTGTTAGATACAGTATGTCCTCATAATGTATACATTATTTCTTGTACAATGATATGAAATAATATGGGAAATATTCATGATAAATTATTAAGTGAACAGTGCAAGTTAAAAACAATAGTTTCATATTTTTTTCCCCACCCCCCCTTTCCCGAGTCAGCACCTTCAAATGTTACCACTCCCCAAACGGTGCGCAATGCACTCATTGTGTAGGCATACCCCCATCCCCTCCCCCACCCCCCACCTCAGTCTAATGTCCAATTGGTGTCGTTTCCAGATTGGTATTTAGGTGATGATCAAGGAAACCAATTTTCTGGTGAGTACATGTGATGCTTGTTTTTCCATTCTTGGGATACTTCACTTAATATAATGGGTTCCAACTCTCTCCAGGAGAACCATAGAGATGTTGTATCTTCATCATTCCTTATAGCTGAGTAGTATTCCATGGTATACATATACCACAGTTTGCTAATCCAATCATGTATTGATGGGCATTTGGGTTGTTTCCACATCTTTGCTATTGTGAATTGTGCTGCTATAAACATTTGGGTACACGTGCCTTTGTTACAGAATGACCTTTTTTCCTTTGGGTATATGCCCAGTAATGGGATTGCTGGGTCAAATGGCAGGTCTACTTGAATCTGTTTAAGATACCTCCATAATGCTTTCCACAGAGGTTGCACTAGTTTGCAGTCCCACCAGCAGTGTATTAGTGTTCCTATCTCTCCACACCCACGCCAACATGTGTTGTTTTGGGTTTTTTTGATAAAGGCCATTCTCACTGGGGTTAAGTGATATCTCATTGTGGTTTTGATTTGCATTTCCCTGATGATTAGAGATGTTGAACACTTTTTCATATGTTTGTTAGCCATTTTTATATCTTCTTTTGAAAAATTTCTATTCATGTCCTTTGCCCACTTTTTGATAGGGTTGCTTGATTTTTTCTTGCTGATTTTCCTGAGTTCTAAATAGATTCTTGTTATCAGTCCTTTATCTGATGTGTAGTATGCAAAAATTTTTTCCCATTCTGTAGGTGGTCTGTTTATTCTCTGGACTGTTTCTTTGGCTGTGCAGAAGCTTTTTAATTTAATCATGTCCCATTCATTTATTTTTGTTGCTGCTGTGATTGCCTTGGGGGTCTTCTTCATAAAAGAAGAATGCTGGATCAAAGATGGCGGAGTGGTGGTGACGGCCTGAATTTGCTTTTTTTCAAGAATAAAAAGTAGTGGCAGTGTTGAACTTTATCTGAGCCCTGTGCTCTCACTAGTTTGTGTCCTGAGAAATGGCAAGTCTCGAAGGACCCTTCTATTGCCCTCATGTAATTCAAGAGAAGACCCACTTTCACCCTTCCCCAGTGACTCAGATGGGACACCCAACTCCATCCTCCTTCTGTGACTCAAATAGGACTGATCTCCACCCTTCCAAAATGACTCAGAAAGGATCTATTTCCATTCTTCCACAGTGTCTCACATGGGCTTATCTTCATCCTTCCTCAGTGACTCAGAGAGGACTTATCTCATTTCTTCTTCAGTAGCCCAGAGAGTAATAATTCTCACCCTTTTCAATGAATCAGACAGAATCCATCTCTACCCTTTCTCAATGACACATATAGGACCTAACTCCACACTTTCTGAATGGCACAGAGGGGACCCATCTTCACTGTTTCTCAGTGAGTCAGATAGAACCCATATCCATCTTTCTCAATGACTAGGATGGGACCCCGATTTATCCTTTCTCAATGATTCAGATAGGCCACATCTCCATCCTACCCCAATGACTCAGATGGGAACGATCTAGACCCTTTCTCGCTGACATAGACCCATCTTCATCCTTCCTCAGTGACTCAGGTAGGACAAATCCTTAACCTTTCTCATAATTCAGAGAAGACCCATCTTTATTTTTCTTCATTACTCAGATAAAACCAAACTTTGTTCTTATTAATGTCTCACATAGAACCCCCCTACATACTTCTTCAGTAACTCAGACAGGACCCATTTCCACCCTTCTTCATGACCCTCATTAACTCACTGATGACTCCCTTGTTTACCTCACAGCCCCTCTTTTCTTTTTTAGATGTTTCTCATTAAGGAACATTCTGTCTATTGCAATAGCTTGAATAAACTCATTTCTTTCATTGTCCTGTGCATTTTATCTTCTTCAGGGTTTACCATATGTTTGACAGATCTTCACTATCCTGGACTCTCCTCTATTTGCACCTCCATCCTGGCTATTATCAAACGTATGAAAGGATGCAAAACAAGTTTGGCTTGTGACATCGGCAGCAGAAGTTCTCAGGTCCTTCCCTTCTTCCCCAGTATCACATATGGCTGATAAGTTATGCTGATTAGAGTTGTTTAAGCAAGCTGAACTAACAATGTGGAACACTTCTAGTCATAGAGTAATGACGATTTTCTCTTATTTAAAGCAAATAGATTGAAATATAGTACAAATTTCAAAGATCCTTTCTTTTAACGTACGTGAGCCATTCCTGTTTTGATGGCCTAAGTTTGACCACCAGACTTTCTTAAAACCATACTAATCTTTTAGTTCCTTTGGTTTACTAATGGAACTTGTGAAAATTCCTTAAGTAAGATTTAGAAATATCTATATGGTCTATATTTAATCCTTTTCCCATGTTAGTTAATTCTGTTCCTCCCTCAGTAGCTTCCAAAAGGCTAAAATTTCATTTCTTGAGTGAATTATTTGAGTAAAGTTTGTTTTGATTTGATAAGATCAACTTTACTGGGATCATTTCCCATTCTAATTGCTTTCCCGCATTGTTAGATTGATATAAACTTGTATGAATTTCTTTCCATTTTAAGCAGTAATTATGTGTATGTATAAGCTTTTACTTTTATTAATACTATACTGCATATACCATATATTTTTTTTTTTTTTTTTTTGAGACAGAGTCTCTCGCTCTGTTGCCTGGGCTAGAGTGCCGTGGCATCAAGCTCACAGCAACCTCAAACTCCTGGGCTTAAGCAATCCTTCTGCCTCAGCCTCCCAAGTAGCTGGGACTACAGGCATGTGCCACCATGCCCGGCTAATTTATTTTTATGTATATTTTTAGCTTTCCAGATAATTTCTTTCCATTTTTAGTAGAGATGGGGTCTCGCTCTTGCTCAGGCTGGCCTTGAACTCCTGATCTTGAGCAATCCACCCGCCTCGGCCTCCCAGAGTGCTAGGATTACATGCGTGAGCCACCGTGCCCGGCCGCATATACTATATTTAAATCTTTTGTTTCCATGACATAAAACACTATGCATTTGTCCTAGATTTTTGTTGTTTTAAGTTTTCATTTATTTACAATTATCATACAGATTAACTTCAGATTTTAGAGGGTAATATTTTGGATCAATCTTTTGAATTTGTGATAATGTGTAAGGGAGAGGTATTTTGATTTTTTTCTCACCAACCTAAATCTGTAACTGGTTAGCATCCTATGCCCTTAGGTCATGTACTGTTTTTAGCCGAGGATAAACTGATCTAATACATCTATTTTTTAAAGTGCCAGTGACTTGTAGATTTTATTCAGAAAAGTTCCTAAATAGCACTCTCTTAGCTGTGATATTCTCCTTCTTGGAGGGACTCTCCTTGAAGACTAAGACCTTCAGAAAGAGACTTCATCTCTGATAATCACAACCGTTCGCCTTAATCTGATCAGAACTATGTCAAGCTCCATTTTGCTGTAATTTAGACTTTGGAATTGTCCCATTCGAATTGTCAGTCTTTGCTGGTAAGTCACGCTATCTGAAATTCATGGAAAGCACCCATTTGCTAACCACACTCAATACCAGACTTTGCATTTGTAGCCCAGTTTCGCCACCACCTTGCTATTTATTTTTCAGCCTAATTTGAATCCTTTCCATCTTATATGCAAAGGAATAGAGCACAGTTTGATGCAATCAGTAATGGCTGACTTTGGTGTTATTTCTATGGGTTACCCATGTAAAATTTTTCTGAATACTTAAAATATATACCTTCTCTTTTACTTTTTGATGTCTGAAATGTCCCTAAATGAAAGATATCTATGAATCTATGATGTTAGATCATTTCCTGGGAGCACGTATTTCCTTTCTTTGAAAAAAAGAGTATAAGAACCCTAGATGCCTGTAGGAAGGGGTTAATCATGCAGAGATGAATAACTTGGAGAACAAAATATATTTTACAAACTTCTTAATTCTACCTGTGATTTGAATAAACAAAATTCTCCCCCTCAGTACTGGGAGCATTTTTTTTTTTAGAATTAAAAATGTATTTTTTTTATTTATTTATTCACTATATTATGGGAGTACAAACAATTTGGTTACATGTAATGTTGTTTGCCCCGTCCAAGCGAGGGCTACAAATGTGTCCCTCCTCCATACAGTGCATTCTGCTTCCATTAGTTGTGAATTTACCCCCCACCCCACCCCGACTGGCACCCAGTGAGTATTACTACCAACTTACTGTTGGTTATTTAGTACCAATTTGATGGTGAGTACATGTGGTGTGTGTTTTTCCGTCTTTGTAATAACTCTTTGAAGGATGAGCTCAATCTCTATCCAAAATAAGATAAGAGGTGCTAGATCACCACTGTTTTTTGTAGTTGAGTAGTATTTCATGGTATATATACTACATTTTATTAATCCACTCATGTATTGATGGGTATTTGGGTTGTTTCCACATCTTTGCAATTGTGAATTGTGCTGCTATAAACATTCGAGTGCAGATGTCTTTATTATAGAATGTCTTTTTTTTTTTCCTTTGGATAGATGCCTAGTAGTGAGATTGCTGTATCAAATGGTATTTCTATTTTTAGCTCTTTGAGCTATTTCCAAATTACTTTCCACAGGGGTTGTACTAATTTGCAGTCCCACCAGCAATGTAAGAGTGTTCCTATCTCTCCACATCCACGTCAGCATTTGTTGTTTTGGGACTTTTTGAAAAGGGCCATTCTCACTGGAGTTAGGTGATATCTCATTATAGTTTTGATTTGCATTTCCCTAATGATTAAAGATGTTGAGCACTTTTTTTATATGTTTGCTGGCTATTAGTCTGTGTTCTTTTGAAAAGTTTCTGTTTATGTCCTTTGCCCCTTTATTGATGGGGTTGTTTGATTTTTTCCTTGTTGATTTTCTTAAGTTCTACATAGATTCTTGTTATCAGTCCTTTACTGGATGTGTAGAAAACAAATATATTCTCCCATTCTGTAGGTTGTCTATTTGCTCTAATGATAGTTTCCTTGACCGTGCAGAAGCTTTTTAATTGATCAGGTCCCATTTGTTTATTTTTGTTGCTGCTGTGATTGCTTTGGGGGCTTGGCAGCATTTTTGAGACTCGGACAGAATGTCAGGTAAATGCCATGGACTTTTAATTTAAGGCCTGGAGATGGAGCTGAAAGGCATGGAATAACTGAGGAATGAAACCATAGAGTCCAGTGAACTTCTCTAATTTCAGTTGTGTAGTTCTTAATGAGGTCAATTTCCAAGGAAGCATATATCTAATTAAGTTTTACAGAAATATTTTTTCAGTAGAATATTATCATGTTAAACAACCTTCCTGTCCATCTGAGTTACACTAGGTCTGTCTTTTACTTTATCATTTACTTTCTTTTTTTAAACACAATTATTTATAATTCAAGCAGAGTTTTATTATGGCTCATGAACGCTTTTGCACAGAATTTAGCATATTCATTATTTCTTATTACCATTGCTATGGTGATCCAATTATTAATTTTAGAATCATAATGTAGCTTTAGAATATTTTTTAACTTGTTCATGCTAGGAAATTTTGTTTGATATGTTCTTTATGGAATCAGCAGGTAATAAAGCCTAATCCCTCTTGAATTTTTATAACTTTAGCATCTATATTGAGTCTATTTGGTGCTTTACATATAATGAATGGAAGAATATTAAACGTAAAACACTTTCTTGGGAAATTTTTGAATTTATTATGAATATTTGACATTCCAAATAATAGAAAAAAATTTATTTGAGACGATGACTTTATTTGGCAGGCTGATGAAGCTCCCTTAATCCCAGATAAAATAATGAAAAAGGGCACACACCTAAGCATATCTCTGGTAAAATAATTGTATTTATAAATTAAAAAATTTCAAAAGTGTCTATTTAAAAATAATTATTGATATATATCTTTATAATACATGTGATATTTTGGTATAGGCATACAATGTGAATTAATCAAATCAGGGTAATTGGAGTATCTATCCATCACTTCAGGCATTTCACATTTGTGTTAAGAACATTCCAATTTCACCCTTTTAGGTATTTTAAATTATACTCTTAAGTTATTGCTATTTAAATAATTAAAAATAGGAAAATATATTAAAATATAAAAATAATTATAAAAGTGAAAAGTCAAAACAACTGAAAGCTAGTAAGCAGTGGAATAATATCTACATACAACAGAGCAGTGAGTGGGATGAAAAATCTTAGTCACCCAAAATTTCATTCCTATGTCGTGCTGAAAGATATTAAATGAGCAAAAAATCATGGGGAATATTACCCATTTCCTCCTCCCTGACAAAGAAAATAATCATAACAAGGATCTGACTACACAACAGATTAAGCACAACAGAGATCTCTGATGGAAAGCATCACATATACATAGTCAACCCTAAATAGATAGAGTTAGAATGAGAGTTTGCAATATAAATGGTAAATAAAGACTCTTGAAGCAGATGCAATACTGGTTTGGAGAAGTGTGATGACTGGATCACGACCTGCTAAACTGATGATATATCCAATGGTATAGGCAGAGTATCTGTGAGTATAGGGGGTAAATACCAGTAGAGGCAAATAAACTATTTTTAAAGATACCATTTTTAAGGGGCAAGTAAATGATTTTAATCTTTGGGATAAGAAAGCAGCAACGGAATAATACACATTACAGAGAAGAAAATGGAAGGCATCTTGGTAACATTTCTGCCATAGACTGAATGCTTGTGTCCCCCACTCGCAATTCGTATGTTGAAACTTCACTCCGAGTGCGATAGTATTTGGAGATGGGGCCTTTGGGAAATAATTAGAACATGAGGGTGGAGCCCTCATGAATGGGATTAGTGTCCTTATAAAAGAGACCTCAGAGAGTTCCCTTGCGCCTTCTGCCATGTGAGGACACAGCGAGAAGACAACTGTCTATGAACCAGTAAATGGGCCCTCATCAGACACTGAATCTGCCAGTGCCTGGATCTTGGACTTCTCAGCTTCCGTAACTGTGAGAAATAAATCTCTGTTGATTATAAGCCACTCAATCTATGGTATTCTGTTATAGCTGATCAAATAAACTAAGATAATTTCCCTTAGCATACGGAATTTGCTTTAGCATTTTTTATAGCACAGTTCTACTGGCAACAAATTCTCTCAGTTTTTATTTACCTGAAAATGTCTTTATTTTACCTTCATTTTTGAAGGTTAGTTTTAGTAGCTAGAGAATCCTAATTTTCCCTCCAGCACATTAAAGATGTCATTCTATTATTTTCTGGCCTCCAGAAATTGTTTCTGATGAAAAATAAGCTCCTTTTCTTATAAATGTTTCTTTATAGTACATACTAGGTCTCTAACTTTTCCCTCCAAAGTAAAAATTTTTTTTTCTGAATCTTTGGCTTTCAATAGATTGATTGTGACATATCTAAGGGTATAATCAAAATGTATAAATATCTCATGAATTCATGAGAGCAATAATTAACCCTTAATTGTTAGGTATGGCATATCATATATATTCACAAGTATTTTCCTCTGCCAAAAGACAAAACAAGACAAGTTACCTCTCTGTCTCCCTCTTCAAGCAGGAAACTTTTTTTCACTTTTCACTGAGGTGTGGTCTTTCAGTGTTTCCTGCTCTATCTTGAGAACTCAGTTCCAACTATACAACTTACATGGCCTTTTTTTTTTTTTTCTGACACCATGGAGCCAATAAAACCAGGGCTCTAGATTCCTTTTATTAGATAGTACCTTCAAGGGATAGATTTAGCAGTAGAACCTCTTGTTTTCAGCCTCTGAAGAGTTCTTTTACTTTTTAAAAACTCAGTTGCATAATTTAAAAAATATTTGCTGATATTTCATATAGCACTTCTAGGTGTCTTTTGTTGGGAGGTTTTTTCAGAAAATCTAGTTTGCCATCTTTTGCCCCTCCCAGTTCCTTATGTAGTTCTTTCTCATCATTCAGGTTATAGAACAAAATTTACCTCCTTGGTGAGGCCTTTCTAAATCTCCCTAGCTCAAGTAGCCATACCCCTCCATCCCATATGCTTCATTTTCTATCACTTGCTGAAATTAATTTATATATCTATGTATTTAATTTATTAAATTTAATATGACATATAAAATAAAAATTTATTAAATTAGTCAAATTATTAACATGGCCATCAAAGTTATTAACAAAGGCCATCATGGTTTCAAAGTACTAGGAATTTGATTCATTCACGATAGTATTCTTAGGATTTATAAAAGTACCTGACACATGTTGTTATTCATTAAATACTTGTTTAATGAATGAATTACCAAAGAAGCAAATGAATACATAGATGGTTATTTATCAAAGGGCTTTATTTGATATCCCTTAAATAAGACAGATCATTAACTATTTGATAAACATTAGGGTTAATATAAGAGTTAGAATTAAAGCCAAACTGTTAGGAATAGCTTTAATAATAATTTAGAAATAAATATGTCAATCAACAATAAGGAGCCAAGCTTACAATGCAAACCAAATGCCAATAAAAGGCAAAGTTACGGTGGATCAGAAATTAAGAACTTTGCAGAGGAAGTCCATCTTCAGAGAAGTGAATGGAGCACAGTGCAGAGAGAAATAACAATGCAATGTCACATGAAGAGAGATTGAGAGAAGATACCAGGCAACTTTCCCTTTTCCACTGGACTTGTAACTTCTTACGTGGAGATTCTGTAAATTTTTCAACTATGTTTTTGATAAAGATGTTTGAGGTTGTGTTTTTGCTTCTCTCAGCAAAATATTCATTATTTCACAAAAATTAATTTTGGCAATAATTAAGAAAATGGCTTCAGATGTCTTTTTGTTCTTAGGACTGAGGATTATGGCTTGTCTTGCATGGTAAAATGTCACTTGCTTCTAGCAAAATTACCTAACAGAGATAGGTCTGCTCTAGCAAGGAGATAGGTGTTTGTTCATCTGTCCTTTTATTTCTTCTTTTTCTGAATAATTTTTATTTCAAAATATTAAGGGGTACAAGTGTTCTTGTTACATGGATGAATTGTATAATGCTGAAGTCAGGTTTTAGTGTGCCCGTCACAAGAATAGTGTACATTGTACCTGATAGGTAAGTTTTAAGTCCTTGTCTTTCTAATCAAGATCATTGAGACCAGTTTACATTGCCAAGAATGTAAGAAGTGGAAATGAACTAAATGGGTTAAAATTTCCAATTTATTCTAATGCTATTTTAATAGCACTTCCACTGTTCAGCTGAGGCCAAATCACACAATGACAAATCATGCAATGCCTCATGCTGAAGACTAGATTTTATCTACTTCAAATTGAACATCATTGAAAGGTTTTGAGTTGAGTGACATATCGCTATGATTTGTTTTGTAACAAAAGCAGTGGAGAACTGATTGGAGTGGAGAACTGATTGGAGGGAGACAGGAGCAGATGCAGGGAGATCAGTTGTGGGCAGGGGGGCCTTTGTGGTAAACAGTCAACGTCAGTTTTGTGGTTTAAACTAGGATAATGGCAGTGAAATGGAGATATACTTTGGAGGTAGAACCAAGAGGGCTTGATCTAGAATTGGATGTGAAGAGTGGAAGAAAGGAAGGAGTCAGGGAGAATTCTCAGGTTTCTAGCCCTAGAAACTGAATTATGGAGGCATTTACTCGGAAAGGAAGCAATAAAAGACCAGCTCAGGAAAGAAATATAGTTTCAAAGAATGAAGTGGATTGTTACATAGACAAGTGGATATTCAAGTCCAGAACTGAGAGTCCATGCCTAATCTAGATAACAATTTGGAGATCATCAGCATGTTATATTAATTAAAGCCGCAGCCTGGCTGAGATCACCTCAGAGTCAACTCTAGAGAAGACAAAAAGACCTAGGATAAGACCTGATAATATTATTTAAACCTATGTTTTGGTTTTCTTTTCAGTTCCATTGATATTTTTATATCAGTAGGACACGATTTTAATTATAATAGCTTTACAAGTTTTTATGCTTGTGAAAACAATCAGTAGTCATTATATCTCATTTAAAAATATTTTTGCCTCATCTCCCCTGTATTTTCTTACATGCAAAATTTTATATCACTTTACTAAATTAAAAACTTCTTTTTGGAATATGACACTAGTTATGATTTCACAGAAGTTCAGTATAAAAACAATAACACTGATATTTTATTTGATATCATTGACTTAAACAATATTTGAGCCAGACGGTTCAGTAGAGCTTGTCCCAGCCCATCAGGATGAAGATACTGATGATAGGACCTCGCACTGGGTGAGTGGTCAGGAAGTGGCCCAGAGGGAGAGATTTGATTTTCATTTTGGGGGAAGGAAGAAGGCACAGGGTCACACAAACTCAGAGCCACTGGAAAGACATCCTGGCAAATCACTGGCAGTTCACACTGCTGCATCTCCAAATAGTGCCAAAGCAAATGGAATATTCAAAACCATTAAAGAAAAAGTTTAATTTACATTCAAATAGAGGGACCTGGTTACGTTTGTGCACTATGATTATTTCTGATAATAGGTTTCAATCTTTTTTTTTTCTTTTCTTGTCTTATCTTTTCTAGACAAATTCTAAAACGGTTGTAACACTGGGTTTCAATCTTTCTCTTCCTTTTTAAAAAGCTCCAAGTCTCATCAAATCTCGTGGATTAGAAAATATTTTAGAAAAGTGAGCCAGTCTATTTTTAACTGATTATTCTTAATCTGCGGTATTATGTTCAGATGAACCTTTCTCTGCCCTCATGAAGGAACACTCCCTTTCCCACATCGTTTCTCCCAATTTGAAATTTGGAGCATGATGTTTAGGAAGCGTGAAGTTATATGTAATTTTGCGAGTTCTTATTCTCCTTTTCAGTGCCTGTGCTTTCAGCTCTCTCTCCCTGCCTCATTCCATTACTCTCTTGTCTGGCTAACATTTACTCATCTCTACGAATTTAGCTCAGAGGTCAGTCTCTTTAAGAAGCTTCTATACCTTTCTCTGTATTTTTTGTGTGCTTCCCAACTCTCCTGTACTCACTTCTATCACAACATCTATGACAATGTATTGTAATGCTGATGTACTGCCTTGTGTCCTGCACTAGAGTGTGACCTCTTACAAACTTCAGGAGGTTCTCTTTGATCTCTGCATCCCCAGAACCTAGTAAAAGGCCCCACGCTGACCAGACATTCAATAAATATTTACTGAATCAATAAAAACCAATCTACCTTCTTAAGGAGAATTCCACTTATAACAAGAAACAGAGCACTCTCCAAATTTCACACATTAATAGAATGCATAACTCTGAAATATGAAAAAGAGATTTATGAACCTAAGAGTTGAATATATTAGTTTGAAATTTATTTTCTTCTGTCATTAACATGGAACCATTTCTAAGAGAAATAGATGCCTGAAGCTTATGAGGTGTGAATAGGACAGGCATATAAAAACTTATTTTTTCCAGGTTCTGGAGCTGATGATAGATTTTAGAGCTGAGAGGCCTGGTGTAGTGGGAGGAGTGCCACACTCCTCAGGTAAGTGTAGCTTGAAAATTCCACCCCTGGGACACAGTCCTTGCAAAAAAAGATGTCTCTTTCACAAGAGATGGAACAGATGTTCTAAATACACAGAGAAGCCAAAGGTTGAATAAGAACAGAGAGAGAGAGAGAATATGCTCTCAGTAAAACTTGACTTTTGTCTAACTATAAAACATATTGCAAAGCTAGTCTTTCTTTTCTTTTTCTGGCTTTTTGTCAAGTTGTGTTGGAAGAAAGCATTTCTCAGTATATATAACAGAATGTCCCCTAATAGAGCCTCATGCAAAGATGAAACCATACTTTGGTATATTGGAGAAGAGTATGAACAGTATTTTTTTAATTCAGAAAAATTAATACATTATTCCAATTAAGTTCATACAGTAATGGAGTATCAAGACTAGAAGGAAATTTCATTGTCTTCTAATTCAACTTACTTATTTTACCAATGAGAATACATACTAAGTATGATAAAGTAACTTGATCAAGGCCTCAGAAACCTGGATATTCTAAGGGCATCAGATATGTAAGCAAATAATGTAAAGCATGATAAAATGCATGATGTAACGGATTGAAAATAAATAAGTGTAGTTCCTTACTAACACTTCACTTGTATTTGTAGAGAAAATAGTTTCTTATCCATGAAGGCAATCATCAAAATGTTCTTTTTCATTACTAGTAAAAGACATTTTGGCATATGTATACATGGAAAGCAGGCTCCTGCTGAATTGCATGTTCAATCTCTTGAAAAGTAGATAAAGGCAGTGATTTAGAAAATGAGAAAAATGTTCAGATTACAAGATTGAAAGTTCTAAAGAACGCTGAGAAGTCATTGTATAACCTCTGCCTTTGGGATGGATGATATTTAGTCTCAGATAGTGATACTCCCATTATACTTCTGAAATTACTGAAGTAAATGTCATAATCCCCTCTGATCATGAAATCTTCCACATAATTTCCATGTATATAAAGCCATTTCTTATTAAAGATAATCATAATTTCTATACAAAAGCAAAAATAATATTAATGAATAATTATAAAATTTTATTTCTTATTAAACTTTTATATACTTGGTTTTGTTTTGTTTTTTTTGATATTCATAAAAGCCCAGTATGACACTTTCTTCATTTTACATTTGGAATCCTAAAGCTGTAAGGTTAAATGATTTGTCCAAGTTGATGGGGGCTTAAAGTCATTGGCTTTGGAGACAAAGGGAAGGTGGGTCAATGAAATACTTGCCCATGGGAAAGAACAGAAAGACTTTGATTTTAGATATAGGTTGGTGTTTGGCAACACTGGCTGCTAACTCTAAGATGAATTATTTTAAAGAAAGAAGGAGAATTTTTGCTTTTAAATAGAGAGCCCCTTATTTATCTGACATTATCCCAGGTATTTTGCATGATATGGTATTTATTTCCACAGTGATCCTTCCCTGTGATTAAAGCGAGCTGGTATAATTTCAATAATAGTTCAACAATCATTCTGCCCCTGAAATCACAAATGAGAGTATGGATACAACTGATGCATGAAACACAAAAGTTTGAGGTAGAGATAATTTGATGAAGAAAATCTTTTACAGAGATTGCAAATCTGTGGCTTGCAGCTGTGCACAAATTTACTAGGAGAAGATGTAAAAATACCAAAATAATTCATTTCCACAATGCTTTATTCATCTGAATTCACTTTCATGCTCCAGAGTAAGCAATTACTGCTGAGATTTAAAAAAAAATAAAGTGCCTGTTAGATGACAACTATCCTACTCTTTGAGCTAATTGCTTTTTTTTAAAAAAGGTATTTGATTAAAATCCACCCATTGCAAATGTCAAGTTAGAACAGCCACTTTATTTATATCCAAGTCATCCATTCACAGAGCCACTTGAGATGGAAAGGATATTTTTATTCTTTACTTTTCTTGCTAATTAATATGAATTGGTGTCATTGAGGTTTAATTAGCTCAAAGTAGGTATTTTTTTATTAAATGAAGAAATGTTGTTTTATCACTCTAAACCATGAGTGGGTTCCATTCATAAAGCTTTACTATTTGGAAAGAAAAAGAAAATCTTAAAGTCTAACAAAGAATAGGTCCCCCAAAACTGAACTATGAGAGAAAAACAGTAATTGTTTCAACTTGCTGTTGAATAAAGGCAGTATATTCCAGTGGGAAAAAGCTAATTGTTAAGCCATTTTTTTTTTTTTTGAGATTAACCACAAAAATTTATGGCAATGTTTGAGATTGACAAAATTTATATCATTTTAGACTTTTCAGAATTCTTTTAGTGCAGTACTCCCAAAATAAAGTAAATAAATTGAAGGGGTGGTATGTATAGTATATCAGCATAGGTTATATGAGTTTTCTAAAAGAAATTTTTAACTGTTTATTTTCATTTTGTGGATAATCTCCAGTGTAATATGAGCATATTTAAGATCATGCAAGGGCCTTATACAGCTTCCTAACTTCAGTGATCATATTTGCATTTATGTTTCTGATAGTACATTCAAACAGATCTCAA
The DNA here is from genome assembly GCF_041146395.1 of Eulemur rufifrons. Classification (NCBI taxonomy): domain Eukaryota; kingdom Metazoa; phylum Chordata; class Mammalia; order Primates; family Lemuridae; genus Eulemur; species Eulemur rufifrons. The sequence goes on from NC_090999.1 coordinate 28,376,839, forward strand.
ATGATGTTATGGTACATGCCATAAATGAATGTGGCACAGTAGATCAAATTGATACAAGTAGTAGGAGCATTGAATCTTCATGAGGTGCACGGAATAAATATACAAAACTCAAAAGATCCTCCACCATTTTATTCTAAATCATATTTCCAATGTGAGCAGGTGCCTTGCATAGATTCAGCTTTGCACATTATCAACTTGCAACAATTAAATAGCACTTAAGTATGGAGATGAAGATATCTCTGATGGAGAATATTTTTGTTCTGAGTTCAGCAAAATTTTAGCTAGATACCATATAATACAAATTTCAACAAATCTACAATGCATATTACCAAGTAAGAGAGAAAACTTTAAAAAGTTAGCAAGTGAGAATTTACTATAATTGCTGTTAGAGGCTTGTTTGCTAGCCAGGTTTTAGTTAAGAATGGGAGCTGATAGTCCTAAACCAGCAACAAAATAGCCTTGAAGTTATCAATGACATTTTGTATAACAAACAATAACAACAAAATTTTGTTGAAGATAAAATACAGGAACAGACTAAATATAGAACCAAGCCTAGGGCTACATCTTTCTGTTTTTAAATTCAACATCAGTAACTTAGCTTCAGAAATAAAACAAATGTGTCACGTCGATGTGGTAAATTTAACTTTTATTTTTACTTTGGATAATTTAATCAGTAAGTTTGTTCTGCTTTGATAGTTTTATTAGAGCTAATCATATAAGAAAACTACAAGTACTTTTACATCTGAGCATCTTTAATATTAAAAAAAGTGATTTGGGTCAAAATAAGAGTCTGGAAGAAATGTTTTCCTTTTAAAGGCGTCTCTGGCTGAGATAAAATTGTCCGCCAAATGATCCCTTTGTTCCCTGTGGTAGATGGGGTTTCCTGCAAACAAAAGGAGAGAACTAGATTCTTCTGCAAATGATTTATTGAGGAAGTGATTTCAGGAAAAGGGGCATGAGATGAGAAGGATGGGGCAAGGGAAGGAGGGAAGCAAGGATGTGGTCTCAGCTGGAGCCCAGCTGGAACCAGTCTGGTCTGCTGGAAACTATGGAGCATGAATTCCACCAGTTTATCCAGCATCACCAAGCATTGCAGGCTGCCCCTGGAGGAATTATAGCAGTTCCTGTTAGGAAAAGAGAAATAACTGAGCTGCTAACAGCTGCTAAGGCGTGAGAGCTGGGCATGGTTGTTCCAGCCCAGTAAAGTGGATCTGAGCAGAACTACAATGAGGCCCCCTGTAGTATTTGATTTGTAATGCTCAGATCTACTTGCTGCTCACATTAAGTCAACTCCATCCAGGTATAGCTTTTTCCAGGATTCTAAATGGTTAATTATCTGGGAAAACTTGCACGGTTATTTAGACAAATTGTTTCCTGCTTCTTCAGTTGATACTCATTGCTCATTACTTACTACCTATCTCCTCTACCACCCATTCTAGACTTCCCTCTCCCTCAGCTAGCACCTCTGTTGGACTAGTTGGCTTATCTTGTCGCAACTAAGGCCTTGGTTACCCTCCTTTTATCAGCCCATGATTACTAGACTTGCCCGTTATAGTAAAATTGGTCATGGAAATACAAAGAATAGTCCCGCAAATCACACTTCTAGCATTAGATAGCAGTAGCTCCACCTCTTCATGATGAGCAGAGTCAGCCACTCCCACCAGTGTGGAAACGTTTTGTCTGATGATGCACCATCTTAAGGAGCCCCAAATGATCAGGAATCAGCCAGAGCTTTATTGGGATTCTCCCTGTATTTCCTAGTAAAAGAATCCACCCTCTGAGAACCAGAACCCACAGAGTCTGAAAGCAGGAGCAGGGAAACAAAAATTCCCTGAGTGGATATCTGGGAGCGATGATGAGTGGGCCCACTCCTACTTTCACCTCTTGGTTCCCAGGGCTTGCATTACACTTACTGAGGACACAGCACTGTTTAATGTCTGTTGATTTAGGGTATATACTTCATCCTGAAAAATAGGGTATATATATATATATATGTATGTATGTATGTATATATATATATATATTGCATCCTTGCAAAATGTCTTCTTTAAGGCTGAGTTTCAACTGAGCCCTCAAAAGGATTTTCCACTCCTCTATCAAGCCAGCAGCTTCTGAATGATCCAGTATATTTCTGGATCAAAATAGATGCCGTGGCTATAGGCCACCACTGAACATCTTTTGCCATTTTTATGGCAATGCTATGTGGAATTTGAAATCTTAGATCAGACACTCTGAGCCATTTGTCTGGTGCTAGCTGAGGCAATGTGGTCATTGTGGGACTGCCAGTTGATTGACAGTCTGGATGAAATGTCGCCCCTTGTAATGCAGAAAGGATTCTATATAATCAACTTGCTATCAAATGACTGGTCTTTTTGAAGGATGATACTGTGTTCTCTGTGTTGCTGTCTGTTGTTGGCATATTGGTCATTCAATGGTGACAGCAGTTGATAAGCCTTCATGAGAGGGAACCCATGCTGTTTGGGCCCTCATGTGACCTTCATCTGTGCTAGGATTGCTTCTCTGTTCTAGAGCCCATGGCACAGTGACTTGGTAAGAACAGATGCTGGCTGCCATCTACTGGCCGACTCTTCCCATTAACTTTATTATTTAGTTCCTCTTCCATAGTGGATGCTCTCTTGCGAGCACTCACCTATGATGATCATTGTATTCACTTCCACATATCCATTCAACACTTACTCCCCATACTTCCTTGTCACTAATCTAATCTTGTACTTCAGGCCTCTAACCAACAGGATAAGTCATTTGTAATGTTCATGAATTCATTTTTACCCTTACCATAGACTGCTTCTTTGTCCTCTCAAAGTGGATGACCAGATGCACTGTTCAAGTTCCTCCCAGTGGAGGATTTCCACTTATCACTGTCCTCAGGGCCATCCCAGTGTGTACTGGGCAATGGCAGTGTTGCAATGGCAGTTCATTTTCAGCACCAAGACAACCCATCTGTGAACCAAGCTCAGGCTTTTCCCTCCACCACCAGCTACAAATAAAATCTACTTCGGATCCTCTTTTTCTGTTGGGTTTAGAAAAGGATGCTTTCTCAGGTCAACAGGTACACACTACATACTAGAATTTGTGTTCATCTGCTCTGGTAAATATGTGGCACGGCAACTACAATTGGGCTATTCTTGGTTAAGCTCTAGTAGTCCCCTGTCATGTGTTTTGATGCATCTAATTTTTGCAGGAACCTCACTGATGAAGTAAACAGGGGTAACGATGGGGTCATCACTCCTGCACTTGGCCTTTCTCACTACAAATGCTATTACCCTGTAGGTTAGGGCACCAATATGGGGATTCTGCCAACAGCTAATAGACATTTATTATTATTACATGTTCAGAAATCAGGAAAACAACAACCAGGTGGACCCATTGATCTAGTTGACCTCTGTGAGATGGACCTGTGCAAAGGCTTTATTTATTATGAGAAAACCATATGCCCTTACTGCCATGGGGGCCATGATAGCTCCTTGGATCATTTGGTATCAATGTCAAAGTAAATCCTTTACTTAACAGATTTCTAAAGTGAGTTTTCCCCTTTCCCAGTATACAATTATTCAAGTTAATGATCTTAGGTGCCTTTCAATCTCTGCCTCATCATGTTATATTGAAATTTCATCCTACTTATGGGTCTTGTGTCCAGTAGGGAAGGTGAGGGCAGATGCTGAGAAGGAAAAGCATTCATTTACTAGGCACATGCCTTTGCTATGTCTTCAAGCAAGATGAAGACCTTTATTTTCTAGCAAAGGACAGTGGATAAATACTACAGGCCCAAAAGCTTCAGGAAATCTGGAGGTTCAAGATGTTTAAGTGCATCTACCAAGATATTTCCATCTCAAATCTCAGGTTTCCAATTCTTCTTTATCAGAGTCTAGACTATTGCACAGGAAACTTTCCCAGGCTGAGAATTCAGCCTTCTTTGACGTTCTGCCACTCTAGCAATAACCGCCCTCAGCAGAAAGAGATTAAAGTACCTTTATATGCTGCTAAAGAGACCTCTACCTCTCACATTTTATTTTATATCAATAATTAGTAGATCTGAGCCTGCTATTTTGTCTCTTTAATGCGTTAGTGGCATTTAGCAGGATTCAAACTCTTTTCAAAGTTCTTATAGCTACTATTTTGTCTGTAAGTTTCAAAAGCCAGATACATCTGTAAGTATATCCCATTCTACCTGCATTCCACACCAATTTACAACAGGTGAAAATCTTTGTAATTGGATCCCTACAGCAGGCCAAGGACTAGCAATATTCCACCTGGCTGGGGAATTCCATTTTGGCTGGGGTGTTAATTGCTATACAGATATTAATGATCCTAGCCCAGAATCCCATCCATAGAGTAAGCTTCCTAGGAGCAATTGTACACACTCTTTTAGGTTGTGTTCTTTGGATTGAATTTCCTAGAAGCAGAGCCTGAGGTGAAGATTTGCGTGCAACTGATTTACTTTTTGTCAGAAAAACTGGAATGAGGAGACCTGAAAAGGGTGGGGAAGCTAATCATGGATCTAGTCTCAGCTGGAATCTACCTTGACCTTGATGCCATGGGGAGCATGACTTTCAACATAGAGCTGGTCTACCTTGGAGTGAAAGGGCTTGACTGATGTACCCAAGAGTCAGTTGTTGTGTGCTGTCCCTGGGCAATGGGGAGAACTTCCCAGGAAAATGGTTCCCATTTAGCCAGAGGCAATTGTAATCTATGAGTTGTTAACAACCAACACCTGTAGTAGTTTGGGGATGAATTCAGCAGCCCAGTAATGGGATTTCGACCATTGACAAATTCCATCACTCATCCTTATATTTTTTCTCCTTTCAGTTAAGTTGAGTTATGTGACTATTTCTAGCCAACAAAATGCTGCAGTAATTAGGTATGCTACATGTTCCAGTTGTATCTATGAGATAATGGAACCTCCATCATCCTAGGTTTTTAAGTGACCATGTGGAACAGGGACCCCTAGAAATCCCTGATAAACATGAAGGATGAAAGAGAAAAAAGTTCTTATTTTGTCAATATACTGGAATTTGGGAATAAACGTACTATTGCAGCATAACTGTCTATTATGTCCAATGCAGGCCGTATCTATTATTTACATTCAAAAAAGACTACTCTGGAACCAACTCTATTTTGCCATCAGAAAACTGAGGCCCAAGGATATTGTATGATTAGCCTGAGGATAAACTAGAAACAGAATCGGGATTCAAATTCAAACTTCTTAAACCTTCCTTACAGGAGGCAATAAGCAACAGCATTCCTCCATCAGTATTATTTTAACCACACCCCATTCAGGGAGGTCAGCTGAAGGCTTTATTCAGGCTGGAATGGAAATTGATCAAGAGGAGAAGTGTTTCACTTGCTGGACAAGTTTACTTGTCAGATGTGAAGATGAGGAAAGAAAGACTCTCTGTGTGTGTCTGTGTGTGTGTGTGTGTGTGTGTGTGTGGTGGGGAGAGAGGGAGCAATGACACAAAAATATTAATATAATGGAAAAACCTCAAGCTCAAATTCTGCAGGTCCAATTTGCCATTTCTTTAAGGCAAATAGGAAAATTTCAATGACAAAGAACAACAGATTTACTAGAAAGACCATTATAAAAGGCTCAATTGTTTTTCTTAATGTTATGTAACCTAATATATCTAAAACATTTCAACTTGTAATCAGTATAAAAATCAGATATTTTATATATTTTGTGGTAATTTTATAAATCTATTTTTCTGTTGTTAACTTTAGGCACAATGTTGTGCAGCAGACCTCTAAAGGGATTAAAGATTTAAACATAAAACCTGAAACTGTAAATCTGAAAGAAAACAGAAGAGCTTCATGACACTGGTCTTGGCAATGATTTCTTGGATGTGACACAAAAAGCATAGGAGTAATGAAGAGGTGTTGGTTAATGGATGATACTGTTAAATAGAAAGGAAAAAGTTCTAGTGTTCAATAGTGCAATAGGGCAACTATAGTTAACAATAATTTATTATATTTCAAAATAGCTAGAAGTTTTCAAATGTTGCCAACAGGAAGCAATGATAAATGTTTCAGGTGAATCCTGTCCCAATTATGCTGATTTTATCATTATATGTTATATGCTTGTATCAAAATATAACATGTACTCCATGAATATGTACAATTAGTATGTATCAATAAAAAATTTAAAAAAGAGGCAAATGGAAGGTGAAAGTCTGAGAATAAGCTTCTAAATATCTGCATAATTCTCGGAATAGAATGATACAGCCTTCAAATGACATTAGAAAATTCACTGGAAAAGTGAAGATCTTAATAGTTATAATAATGTCACATAAATAATGAATGTATCAGAAAATAGTAGATTAAAATATTCTAAAAAATTAAAAGCATAATTAAAAAGTCCATATTTGAGGTAGAAGAGAGAATAACAGCCCAAATATTAGACTCCATGATGTGGAAAAGGCTTTTGAAAAGTACTTCCATAATAAATGAAGATATAAATAAAACAGAATTAAAAATTACAAAAGAATGAAAGCTTTAAAATTAAGTGTGAAGGACTGAAAAGAGAATAAACTTGAAAGTTATTGAAGTTTTAATTTTAAAAATCAGACAAAATATTATTTTATCAGTGTCCTAAGAAAACTGAAAATAAAAACAAACAATAATAGAACAGAAAGAGCAATTAAGAAAAAAGTAACATTCACATAATTAGAAAGATTATAGAAAAAAGGTAGAAAAAAGAATAGGTAGAAAAAAGAATGAAGAAATAAATAGTTCCATCACACGGTAGTAATATTCTCCAGGGATTAGATAGTTGGAGGCTAAACTCACAACTAATGGACGCGGTGAGCATTGTAGAGGGGAAGGACGTGCCTCTAATCCTCACTTGGGTGAGGCAAAGACATAAAATGTAACCAAAATGTTTGTACCCTCATAATATCCTGAAATTAAAAAAATAAAAGAAATAAGCAACAGAGGCCGAGCGCGGTGGCTCACACCTGTAATCCTAGCACTTTGAGAGGCTGAGGTAGGAGGATTACTTCAGGCCAGGAGTTCAAGGCCAGCCTGAGCAACACAGCGCAATGCCCTACTCTACAAAAAATAGAAAAATTAGAAGGGCATGGTGGGGCACACCTGTAGTCCCAGCTATGCCAGAGACTGAGGCAGGAGGATTGCTTGAGCCAGGAGTTTGAGGTTGCAGTGAGCTATGATGACTCCACTGCACTCCAGCCTGGGCAACAGAGCAAGACCCTGTCTCAAAAAAAAAAAAAAAAAAAAAAAAGAAGCAACAGAATAATAAATTAAATCTATAAATGCTACCATCCTTTGTACAATGCCTCAGTAGACCTGTATTTCATCAAAACAAAAATATTACTAAGTGATTTTGTATATTGTGAACACAGGTGAAACATAGCCCATGCTGGAACCTGAATTCTCTTCTGATTGAGCATCTTTTCTGCCCAATACCTTGTCTCCCTTCCAGAAATCCAGAGCTCCTAGAGTCACAAGCTGAGACTTGAGCATTCTACCTCCCTGAAAGCCTAAGCCCTTTAAGTTCTCAAGACTATTCTCTGTTTGTATCTATTATTATTGTCATCCTCTTGCTCTAAGAAAGGTAAATCATTCCCTAGATATTAGGAGCAATTAAAAAGAAACAAAGGGAAAAAATCTGAAAGCTCCTCTCCATTTGAAGAAAACCCAGGTTAATCTTTTAAATTAAATAATTATTTCATTCTGAAAGGGAAAAGACAAAAGAAACATAAATATCTAGATGAACATATTCATTTCCTGTTGCTGCTGTAACAACACATCACCACGGGACTGGTGACTTAATACAGCACAAATTTATTATCTTATAATTCTGTAGATCAGAAGTCTGAATGGGTCTCCCTGGCTAAAATCAAGGTGTTGGGAGGGCGTTGCATCCTGGAGGCTCTAGTGAAGAATTTGTTTCCTTGCCTTTTCCAGCTTCTTGAAGCTGTCCCCATCCCATGGCTCTTAGCCTCTTTTTGTTTTCAAAGCCAGCAATGGCAGGTCAGGTTCTTCTCATATGGCATCAGTGACACTTTTTCTTTGGCCTCCCTCTTCCTCTCTTAAGTATCTTTCTGATCACACTGGTCCCACCTGGATAATTCAGGATAATCCTGCTTTCTTTAGGTCAGCTGATTGGCAACCTGAATTCCATCTGCTACCTTAATTACCCTTTGCCATGTAAAATGATATATTCATAGGTTCCAGGAATTAGGATACACACATTTTTGTTGGGGGCAGGGCACTATTCTGCCCACCACAATAACGACCAATCAGGAGTTGCTGCCCACAGCAGTAGAGATGAGTTAGCACACGTTATACTCTACTACTTCAGGTCTTTGTGGGAGCAGAGTCAATGACCCCATTAACTTGATGGGGAAGACTAGTAAAAGGTCTTTCAGCAGACCCTGCTTTGAAACTCTTTCCACAGAAGGTTCTGGCTGCAGGCGGGAATACACATGACTCTTCGACATCAGTTTATATCTATTGAATCTGCTTACAGGACCTAGTGAATTTAGTGTCTTGCTTTAGCACTCTTTTTTTAAAAAAAAATTTAAGGAAACGTTAAACACGTTTATTTCCAGAAGGCAGTTCTCTTCTTTGCATAGTCATTGGGAGGCCACAAAAACAGACAAGAAGACATAGCAAACATTCTTACTAATTATCTGATGACACGTGAATTACGTTATTTATGGGTATGCATCTATTTCTCAACTTCCTTAGAAATGCTTTGATGCGAAAACTGACCATGTGAGAAACATCTGAGCCTGAGCTCTGGGCACTGACAATTTCAGAGGCTAATAAAAGAAAAAGAATAAAATGCGTAAAGGTTTTATTTCTCTTGAGACTGACCATATTGGGAGTGGATTCCCTGCTCCAAGAGAACCACTCTTCTGAGAGCAGTAATCCATAATTTGTGGAGTTCACACCCCTCCTGAAACATGTTTACAGACCAGGGATTGGACTGGTTCACTTCTGAATATCCTCCATCAATCAGAGAGCCTTAGAGGTGGAATCTGAAATGCCATATAATTTTGAGATTTTTCCTTTCACACCTAAGTTGGGCTGTTTTGATTGCAAGGAATAGAAATTCATTGAGTTGTCTCAAATGTAGGATAGTGAACATTTAAGATATCCACTAAATGCAATGGTTTCTAATTGTGTCCAAAACATATTTTTTATGATTATGTAGTTGTTTTCCAATTCTTAACCTTCTGAAATAAACATCTGGGCAGTATTATAAATTCTCCATGGGTAGAGACTGGGTCTTATATTTATCAGCACTTTGCTAGGTTCTGGGCTCAATAGCATCATCTTCTCTATTCCATAACCTCTATCCTTATATAAAGATGACTCAGGAGAAATGTTAGCTTCAAAACAATCAAACTTTAGGATGTTTCACAGAAACCAGTCTCCCTGGTGTTTGTTCTAATTGCTGAGTCTCTGACCTTATCACTAGTGATTCTGATTTTAAAGGACTAGATGGGTACAGGGGATGGACATTTTTACCAGGCTCCCCAAATGAACTCTAATCACGCAGTTCTGCAAGTATGCTTTGAGAAACACAACCCTAGTTTTCTAACGACTCTGGATGTATGACTGTGTGCATCCACTCTGCACAGCCATCTTCATTAAAGAACACACTTTCACATCACACTCTGTGCCAATTAATCTGATTTCTCTAATCATGTGTTCTAATCATTCACTCTTCAAAGTGGCGAGAGATTTCTCAGAAACCACTTTGGTTTTTGGAGAAGTGGAGTGACTACAGCAACACTGATTTATTTTTGTAATGTGGGCAGAGGACAAAATTAACCTTTTGCTTCCTGGTTTGAAGTAATCATTTACTGTAAAAAGGAAAGCTGTTAATATGCCCACTGGGTCATTTTGATTGCTTACAAATCAAATAGATTTAGTAATTCAGAGATTTTGGTGACTGGGCAATTTCAATGTCCAAGTTGCGCGGAGGTTGTTGCAGGGAAGAAAAAGAAAGGACTAAGAATGGGTAAGGAGGTTTTCCAAGACATTTTATTTTGGGGATGCCTGTCGCTATTCTGATATAAACTTGAGCATTCCCAGAATGTGTAGTTTTTAACATTTTGGAGAAGAGTTATGAATTCCTTTAGGGATATGATTAAAGATCTAAACTCACTCACCAGAAAAATGTATGTAGACACACATACATAACAATTTTCAAGAAACTTCTTGTATATCATGGGCCCCTCGAAAGCTCATCCAGATTTAGAACTTGTGTTCTTAGGGGATTGACCCAGGCCTTCCGCTTTAGTGGAGTCATTTTGCTGCTACCACAGACACTCTTGCATTAGACCTTACACATTATGAAAACTAGAATCACCTGGGGAGTAATACTGAAATGTGTAGATGCTTGGCCTCTACCCAGGTCACTGAAATTATTTTAAGAGCCTCAGATAATGCTGATACAGGTAATAATAAATGATAACAATTTGAGAAATGATGACAACTGAAAAACCGGGCAGTGACCCAGGGAGAAAAAAGTGGCCCAACTGGTACAAAAATTTAGTGACATCAATCAGACCATTTTCCACTGCCAGATGGAAACTCAAGCATCGAGTAGGGATGGCTTTTTCCATTCTGGACTGTACTTTCTATCTGCCCTCTGTTTAGCTTGGCCATTTGGAGACATCATTTTCATTTTCCCAATGATAATTGCCCCCAATGCTCATTTTAACATCATATTTTCTACATATAAGATTGAGGATGGGGATGGATAGATGGAGCAATTTCTCTCTCACCCCAAACTTTCATAAGATGGACCTTGGAACCATCATTTCTCCTCAAAGGGCCCTATTCTCCTCCTTGTGTTCATGGGACTATACTGCTTACAACCCAAAAGAAGTAATGGGAGAGGGTGTTGAGTGGATAGGCTGCAGAGATTCTTCCTCATTAGCCTCTAATTGCTTCCAGGAAGCAACGTGGTGGGATATTTTGAAACAATACAAAAGATTTTCTGTGGATTGGCAGCAGCTACTGGTGAGCAATTCCCAAAGGAAATGTAGACTCCATCCTGCCTAAAAGGACAGGCTCATCATTTGCTCAATTGATATATCAAGACACTAATTAGAATAAAATACAAACCCACCCACCCCACCCCAATCAAAACAGGCATTTGGCCAAATAATTCTATCAAAATTTCTAAATATCAAATTTTAATTTTTTGTTTTATCAATCAAATGTATGTTGTTTTGATGGCATCAACCTCAAGTAACTTTCACAACCCTAGTTCATCAAAATCTCATCCTTTATCTTTTACCATAAATAAAGATTTATTTCAGATTGTGTAAGAAGAAATAGGAGAAAAGAGAGGCACTAGTGCTCTGATGCCAAAGGACATTTCAGTGGTTCTCATTAAGGCAAAAGAAAAAAAATCAATCAAATTTGTTGATTCTTTTATTGTTGACCTAGTGAGATGGTTCCCTTGGAAACTAACATGAGAGATGATAGAGCTGGAAGAGCTGAGCTCTCTAATCCAGCCCCCCCCCCCAGCAAATTAAAAGGCTTTCAGAGAAACAACCACACAGAAACAGTGGCATGTGGAATGAGGGGAGTGAAGGGGAGTGAAGGGGCAGGAAAGTGAGGCAAGGCGAAACTGCTCAAGTGCCATTAAAGATTACGAGACGCAGAACACACTGGAGGCACTGTTTCATGAACATCCAAGTCAATTAGATTCAATCAAATCTAATTGTTGCATGTTGCTATTCATCTCCTAAGTGATTTCTTGAGGCAAAAAGAACAGAACCTTCTCAATTAGAAAACAGCTAACAAATATTTTATTAAACACCTAATGAGAATTGCACTGTCATAGGCCACAGAGTTTCAAAGAACAGAAAAGACAGCTTAGGGTTTTGAAAAACTTGGATAGCAATGAGTTTTCAATAAAAGTGGTACCATGAGGAGAAGGTGTGGCACCCTCAACTTGGCATTGGGAAACATGAATGCACTGCTGGTCTCTCATTAAGATGTTTCTGAGAAGAAGAAATAATGAAGTGTAGATATTCTGAGATGTGCTATGGAGTAGAGATGGAAAATAAAATGCTCAGATGCCTCCTTTCCCTTCTGTTCGTATGATAGACATAGGGTTTTGAACATGAATTTTATTTCTTGCTTTTCCAGAACTTTTTCCATTTCTTAAATTGAGCACTGTTGGTTCTACAAATTCATGCCCCTCCTTGCCCCTCAACTGGAGGATATTAGCTGCATCCAGACAACTTTATCCCTGGAAATCTATACCAACAACTCCATTTGTTGGTTTTCTGTTGTAGAAATACAAATTCATTGAATTTAGTGAATTAAGATATGAGCTTTCTGCATATAAAAACAAAATCCATAAAAATGTAAATATTTTTCAATAAAATGGAATGTCATATCTGTGAATACAAAATACCTAAAGAAATAAACTTAAATATAGTTAAATACTTTTGTACGACAATGTTCATCATAGTATCACTTATAACAGCCTAAAATTGAACATGATATATATCTTTAACTATATTAAATTAGATAGATAAATTTTGACCCCTCCATTTCTTGATACTGAAAATCATTTGCAAATATCAAAGGATGTGAAAAAATGGTCAATATTGTATATTACTGTTGAATAAAAAAAGCAGATTATAAGTTAATATAAAATAGAATATAAATAATATATTTATCCATAAAAACCTCCAAAGCATTCCCTTTAAATTTTTACTTAAAAGTAATTACTTTGAGGAGGAGGCAGGGCAAGATGGCTGAATTGAACAGTCCAGTGATTGTCCCTCCCACAGGAACACCAAACTGAACAACTATCCATGCAAGAAAGCACCTTGATAAGAAACAAAAATTAGGTAAGTGATCACAGGACCTAGTTTTAACATCATATCAAGGAGGATAGGAAAGACAGTCTTTCATTGCCTGTGCCACAACACCCTCACCCCCTGGTAGCGCAGCACCAGCACTGGGTGGAGAAAGAATTTGTGTGCCCAGGCGACGGAGAGCAAAGTGATTGTGGCAATTTGCATTGGAACTCAGGACTGCCCTGTCACAGGGAAACACAGCACAGGGCAGAATTCTATCGGTGCCCACAGAAGGAGCACTTAGACCAGCCCTGGCTGGAAGGAAATCCTCTACCCCAGTGACAGGAACCTGAATTCTGGCTACCTCCGTCATTAGCTGACAAAAGTGACATGGAACCCCAAATAAATTTGAAAGGCAGTCAGGCCACAAAGACTGTAGTCCTTGGGCAAATCCAGCTGCCATGCTGGACTCAGAGCCAGTGGACTTGTGGTGCATGTGACACGGCAAGACACCAACTGTGGTGGCCAAGGGAATGTCTATGTCACCCCTCCCCTAACTCCATGCAGTGCAGCTCAGGGGGAGACTCCTTGCACTTGGAGAAAGGAAAGGGAAGAGTGCAGAGGAATTTGTCTTGCAACTTGGGTACTAGCTCAGCCACAGTAAAATAAAGTACCAAGCAGCCTTCTGAAACCCCTGATTCCAGGGCTTATTTCCTAGAGGGCATTTCTAGATCCACCCTGGACCAGAAGGTAACATGTTGCCCTGAATGGAAAACCCAGTCCTATTCGGAATCACCATATCCTCACCAAAGAGCCTTTGGGCCTTGAATAAACATCAGCAGTATCCAGGCAGTAGTTGCCATGGGCCTTGGGTAAAACTGTGCTGGCATTACGTGTGACCCAGTGCAGTCCCAGCTAAGGTGGCCATGGGAAAGTGCTCACATTACTGCTCCCACCATTCTTCCCTTACTTTCACAGACTTGATGAAATCTGCAAGATTTGCTATTTCAATTTACAGTTTACTTTGTATTTGCACTGTATTGCTTGTAGTGACAATATTCGACCCTCTACAAGAGCTTCAACCATAAATATCATAATGTAATAGTGGGTTATAGATACCAGAATGAAATAGGAGTTAGGCTTAAATGAGAACTAATTTTTTAAAGTAACCAGTTCATTATTGAATCTTTTTGTTATAAAATTTTTTTCTAATATAACATAAATTTAGGGTCTCTGGGATAATAGGTATTCTGGTAACAAGGTTCCCTTCTGTAAAAGTCAGTGCTCAGCCAGGAAAAAAGAAATCACTGTAGGTATCTGAGAAGAATTAGCATTGGAAATTCAGGGAGCAGGTGAAGGGTAAAGAGAACAATTACTAACTAAAGAAAATATAGAAGTACCAGAATTCCTTGAAACCATCACCAGGGCTCACAGTTGCCTACTGTACCAAAGTAAGTCATGGACGTAGAGGGTGGAATAATAGAAAATGGAGTCTCAGGAGGGTGAGCAGGTAAAAAGGAGGTGGATGATGACAAATTAGTTGATGGGTACAATGTATGTTATTCAGGTGATGGATACGCTAAAAGCCCTGCCTTGACCACTATACAATCTGGGCATGTAATAAAATTTCACTGTATCCCATAAATCAGTTTTTAAAAAAGTGATTCTCAGGAGCTTGCTTAGAAGCCACTTCATACACCCAATAACCATCTCCACTTGAACCCCCCCTCCCTGGTATCCTTCTCAGCCTCTAGCAACCATCATTATACTTCTGCCTCCATGAGATCAATTGTTTTTATATTAGGCTCCCACATATGAGTGAGAAAATGTGAGATTTGTCTTTCTGTACTTGGCTTATTTCATTTAATGTAATGTTCTCCAGTTCCATTCGTGTTGTTGCAAATGACAGTATTTCATTCTTTCTTATGGATGAATAATATTCCTTTGTATATATGTACCTCATTTCCTTTATCCATTCATCTATTGATGGACACTTAGATTAATTCCAAATCTTGGCTATTGTGAACAGTGCTGCAATAAACATGGCAGTGCAGATATCTTTCTGATATACTGATTTCCTTTCTTTTGGATATGTACTTAGCAGTAGTATTGCATTGCTGGGTCATATGGTAGTTCTATTGATAGTTTTTTGAGGAACCTCCATATTATCTTCCTTAGTGGTTGCACTAATTTGCATTCCCCTCCACAGTATACAACAGTTCCCTTCTCTCCACATCCTTACCAGCATTTGATTTTGCCTGTCTTTTTGATAAAAGCCATTTTAACTGGGGTGAAAAAATATCTCATCGTAGTTTAGATTTGCACATCTCCAACGACTAATGATGTTGAGCATTTTTTCATATACTTTTTGGCAATTTATATGTCTTCTTTTGAGAAATGTCTATTCAAATCCTTTGCCCCTTTTTAAATCAGATATTTGATTTTTTTTTTCTATTGAGTTGCTGGGAGCCCCTTATATATTCTGGTTATTAATCCCTTGTCAGATGGGTAGTCTGAAAATATTTTCTCCCATTCTGTGGGTTATCTCTTCACTTTATTGATTATTTCCTTTGCTGTGCAGAAGCTTTTTGGCTTTATATAATCACATTTCTCCAGTTTTGTTTTGGTTTCCTGTGGTTTTTTTCACAAAGATTCAACCCAGGTCCAAAAATTACATTTAGCTGCCTTTGCCTTTTAAATTTCTTCTAATTTAGAATAGTCCCCCTGGTTTTTAGTTTTGTTTTTCATGATATTGACTTTTTGTTAAAAAGTTCAGGCCAATTGCTTAGAATGCCCCAAATTTTGGATGTGTCTAACTGCTTTATTATGCTTAGGTTCAGGTTAAACATTTCTAGAAAAATTAACTTACAGAAAAAACTGTGTACTTAATGCATCACATCAGAGGACATATAATGCCAGGTTGAACCACTACTATTAATTACTTGTTTAAGGTGATAACCAATACCTCTCTTTATTTTAAAATTATATTTTCCCCTTTGTATTTAATAAATAATTTATGTGATACTTTGCAACTGTGTGAAATCCTATTTCCTCACAATCCTATATCCCAATTTTAGCATTAATTGATGTTATTTATCTAGATAAGTTATTACACTGGAGATGGCAAAATGCTAATCCTATTTACTAACTGGAATTTTTCTCAAAAGAAGAAATCACGTCCCTATTCCTGCCCCTTTGAGTATCATAACGGGTTATTTTTAAATTTAATGTGTCATAATCCAATACTATCTTTATACTTTTTAACATTCTGATTATGTCAAATTTGGTCAAGAAAAGCCCCTTTAAGTATGCTTGTCTTTTGACATAACCCCATTAATCTTTGAGCACAGCATTGCTTTCTGAACCAATAAGCTGCCTCAGGCTCCCCTTAGATTTTTTTTCTGCCCCAGGTCTGGAATCAACCATTTCTCCAAAGAACTCGTTCCTTTTACTAGGAAATAGAATTTCCCATGCTCTTTGTTACTGGGTGTCATTGTTTGTAGGCCACTGTAATTGACAGAGCTAGGACAATGGATTTTCATTGGTTTCTATCTGCCCTTTCTATTTTTTATTTGTTTTTTGTTTTTGTAAAAATAAGCAAATTTGTGACATATATTCCTATTTCTCCTCTCTCACATAAAAAGTAGCATACTATTAATGTATATATATTCTTTTGCACTTTGATTTTTTTGCACTAAAAATATATCCTGGAAATCATTCCATGTCAGTTCTTGGACATGTTCCTCATTCTTTTTTGACTTCATAGAAATTCATTGTGTGGATATACCACAGTTTATTCTTTTCCTATGAATAGGCATTTTGATTATTTTTCATTTTGCTATTGCAAATAATGTAACATTGAATAACTTCCATTTACCCATATATGTAGATATATATCTTTAAGATAAATTCCTCGAAGTGAGATTTCTGGGTCAAAGGGTCATTGCATATGTGGTTATGTTAGTTATTGCCATAGTCATCTTTTTAGGGGATATACCATTTTGCATTCCCATTAGCAACATAATAGAGGTCTGGTTTTTCAGGAAAAGTATTTAACTAGCTGCCCATGGATGATGACACATCAGTTTGGGAGGCAATGTCTGATAAAACGTGTGCATTAAAGAAGGTTTAAACTGCTAGTAGGTCATACAGAACTGAATATAGGATATGGAAAAACAGGAAGGAAAAGCTGTGAATATATAATAAAGGGAGATGTAATGTCTGTGGATGTGATACTATCCTAGAAGCTGACTTCCCACTCTTTTCCTGCCTCTCTACCTTCCCAGGCCAACTACCTTCTATGCTTTTATCAAAACAATAGATGAGTGGGGCAGGGAGCTACATTTACGCCTGAGCACCCCCCAGCTTGCCTGCTGCATGAGTGCTGTCTGTGATGTTCCCAAAGGCTGTAAGTCATTTCCAGTAGTTCTTAAGCGGAGCTTGTGTCTGAATTCTCTACCTACCAATTCACCCCATGACCAATTCTCTGGATATAGCTAGACAGACAGAAAGAAAGAAGGCTGGATTCTTTTGTGAGTGCCAACTATTAAGACTTAAAGGGTATGGAAGTCTCTTTCTAGTCCAGCGTCTTAGAGAAAACAAGGCGTGTGTTCGCATCTGCCCTCTTAGAAGAGTGCTGGTGAGATAGCTTCCAGATTCTTTTTTACCCATCTCAGTTGTGTTCCCATGGGAAGAGGACCAAGTTAGCTGACAGACGAGACAGAGAGATCCTCTGTAATGCCCTGGCCTGGGCACTCAGGTTGTAGGGCTTCTTCTTTGAAACTCTAGCTTGCATCACTCCCGGTCTTCCCAGAAGCTGCCTTCCATTCAGACAGAATATTTTCTCTCTCTTTGCTGAAAGTCCAAACTGAAACCCTGCTCTGTCTCCATTATGAATAAACACATACAGCATAGTTCACAGTCAGAAACAAGGAACATTGCACCTGAGAAGAACAAGCAATCAAAATGAGTCATTCTGTCTGTCATGGGTCTCCAAAGTAGATGAAACCTTGATTCCTTTCCTGTAAGTTACTGATTTTTCTAACAAAAACAATTCTGTCCCTGTCTTTTGCAGTATTGATATGTAATAACTTTGCAGATTTGATAATTATATGGGAAAACTGCAATTTTCTTCACCATTGACAGACTTATAGCCTTGGTAACTTTGTGCCTTTCTAACTTAAATATCTTGTATCTTTTATTTGGTAAGTCCATTCTTCTAACATCCAAAGTCCCTTGTAAAATTTTTCTTGTAAAATAATGTTTGCTTGTCTTTCTGAGTCCCCTTTTCATACTGCCTACTTATCCCTGTAGTTAATGCCTCAAGATTTGCCATTTTGCAACTTCTGCATCCGTGATCCGGGCTGGGCAGGGTAGCAAAGGGCTTCGGAGCTTTAGCGGCCCTGGCCAGTTATCCAAACAAACTTTACTGATACTGAAATTAATACCTTATTTCATTTGATTGACTTCCTCAAATGAGCTATTGGCCATACAATAAGGCCAATATAGGGTCTCAGCACTAACTCCCACTTAGAATCTTTACTAGGGTGAAAGGAAGGTCCATTTAGGTTTTAATATTTCTCATTTTTCTATTCCTACAGAAATTACTGTATGTTAATGGCTCATTCCTTTGAGATAAATGTTTTTTTCCTCCAAACTTTTCATTTTAAATAACTGGGCCTGAAAACAAATTAAGTGAATAAAACCTATTTGACCAAGGTCTTCATCCATTATGGAAGGGGGGAGCACAAGAGCCAAGGTGGCTAGGAAACGAGGGAAGGAAGTGACCCACTGGGGCACAACAGCATCACATTATCTTCCAGTTTTGTAAGAGCTGGCATCTGCACCATATGGATCTGGCAATGTGCACAGTGGGTTAGAAGGCTTTTGGGTTGATGGGTTTTCCAACCCTGACACCAAGGAGTTATTCTGGGATCTTGAAATATTATAAAAAGAAAACTAAAGCAACCAATTAATTGAATGAAAGACTCCATCAATGAAAGGAACAGTCTAGGCCCCAATCAATTTGTCCAGTGAATATAGTAAAGCCACAGTTTCATTCTGCCCTGGCTATAAATAGTTACTGAAAGCAAAAGGTTTCCTGAGCAGTACAGCCTATCTTTTTGCTAAGTGTTGCTCTTTGTTTGCCTTGCTAAGGAGCTGGTGATATGCGAGAATGAGGCTATCTTTCATCACCTCTCTTATTATTCTTTTCATATTCTGAAAACATTTGTTTAGACTGTTAGTTTCCATCATTCCTGGCCACATTCTTCTAGCCTGAGGGGCTCCTTGGGAGCATGGAACAGACATAGCAATTTATATTTTATTTTTCCAAGGCATCCACTCTTGCATTTGTGTGAAGATGATTGGAATCACTAGGGAAGTCAGTGCTTTGTGTTATAGACCCAGCATTAGCAACAGAAAAGAGAGAAGAAAGAATATTAGGCCAGTCCAGTGGGACTATTTGGCCCAATTAGACACTGAATTAATAAAAGTCAGTGGATTTGGGGATATTTAATAATGAATATATTACTTGAATAGCTTGCAGGCAATGAAATGAAGTAGACAGAGCTTGCCTTTGATTCCTTTGTCCTGAAATAACAGCAAGGAAAATAAAAAGAAACACAACACCCAAACTCAATTATCGCCAAACCAAACTCATAATTTTTGTCACAAGGACTATTCCACCTCCCAGGGTCCCTAGCTCAAGAAATGGTACTATCATCCATCAAGTTTGCTTAAGCCAGAACCTGAGAATCATTACTTCCTTCTCTCTCCCCAGTGTCAAATCTCAATTGGTTGGCTTCCTTGCTTTCTTTCTCTTCATTTCCTTTGTCATATCTCTTAGAGAGGCCACCATCATGTCTCACCTGGGTATTGCAATAGCCTTCAGACTATTTTTTCTGCTCTCATTCTTGTTTCACTATCCCTATTTCTCTCTCACACAACTCCTACTTCATAGTACAGCCGGAATGCTGTCCCTAAAATAGAGTAAGGTCACACTTCTCCTTTAAAATCTTCTAGTGGTTTCCATCATTCCTTGAATAAAGTCCAAATGCCTGAGCATATCTGATGATGCTCTTCTACGCCCACCTCTGTGGTCCTATGTGGCCACTATCTGCACAGACTACTATGCTCTTCATATTCCTTTATCACACCACACTCACATCCAGGACTTCATTTGTCCTTGTTTGTCTTTGGCTAGATCTTAATCATTCTTTCAATCTCAGCTAAAACCTCACCTTACTTGGGCATCTTCCTGATTCCAGACTGAGTTAGGTGCCCCTGAAGTATATTACAAAGTACCCTGAGATTGTCCATCAAATACTCATCACTCTTATTTGTGATTAGAGAACTTCAGTTGCTTCCCCTGCTAGGCTGACAGCTTTGAGAAGAGTACAACATGTCTGTTCACTTACAATAAACACTAAATAATTATGGGAATAAATAAATAAATGAATGACACCCAAAGGGTATGCTTAAATGATGGCCCTAAGGCACCATTTTAAATCAACGCTAGCAAAGTATAATTTACAAAAAAAATGCACACTTTAAGTGTACTGTTCAGTGATTTTTTAAAGCTATACAGACTCATGTGAAACTAAGAAATCAAGATACAGAACATGTCCATCAACACAGAAAATTCCCTTATGCACCTTTGCAATAAATCTACCCTCCCTGCCCCCACTTTTAGTAACCGCTAATATCATTTCTAACACTAGGGATTGATTTTGCACATTCTTGTATATAATATGAAAGGAGAATACAGAATATACTCTTTTGTAACTTTTCTTCACTCAGAATAACATTTTTCAGAGTCACTCATGTTGTGGCATGTACCACTGGTTTGTACCTTTTTAATTGCTGAGTATAATTCTGTTGTGTGAATATATCACATTTGTTTTCCATTCTCCTGCTAATGAATCTAGGTAACTCCAGATTTTAGCTATTATGAATAAAGCTGTTATGAACATTTATGTACAAGTTGGTTTGTGAGGATGTGTTTTTATTTCTCTTGAATTCTAATTACTCTACATCCTCACAAACAGGATACTTTCAGTCCTTTTAATTTTATCTATTTTAATGGGTATGAAGTGATATCTCATTATGGTTTTAATTTTCACTTCTAAGGTTATTGATGGTGCTGAGCACCTTTTTATGTGCTTATTGCCAATCCAAATACTTTCATTTTTGAAATGTCTATTCATGTCTTTTGCACATTTTGAAATTGTTTTTTGTCTAATTATTAAGAGTGTGGGTGTGTATGTGTGTGTGTATATATGTCTTAAATGTTTTTCCTCAGTTGGAGGCTTGCTTTTTCATTTCTGATTTCTTTGATGATGTCTTTGGAGGAGGAGAAGGCTTTAGTTTTAATTAAGCCCAATTTACCAACCTTGTTTTTTTAAGGTTCATGCTTTTTATTTCCCACCTGAGGATATTTTCCTAATAAAAGTTTGCGGATATTTTTCCAAAGTTTTCTTTTAGAAGTTTTGCAATTCTAGATTTTACTTTTAGCTATATGATCTTTATCAAATTATTTTTATGTGTGGCATGAGGTAAGAGTAAAGATTTATTATTTCCATATTTTATACAGTTTTTTTAGTGTTATACATTGTATCATGTGCGTGCCTTTGTCAAGATTCAAATAATTATATGTGTTGTTGGCTATTTATGGAAGGTGTTCTAGTCTCTTGAACTATTAATATATTTCTACTCTTATCCACAGTACCATACTGTTGGTTTTGTAGATTTGTAATTAATTATTGAAAGCAGGTTGTATAAATCCTTCTATTTTTGCTTCTTTTTCAATATTGTTTTGAATTTCCACTCATATTTTGGGATCAGCATGTCAATTTCTATTTAAAAGCCTTTGAAATTTTGATTGGGATTATGTTAAATCTATATATTAATTTGGGAAAATATATATTTTAACAATATTAAGTACTCCAGTCCACAAATAAGGTATAGCACTCCATTTATCTAGATGTTTGGTAATCCTCTCAGTAATATTTTTAAAAGTTAGTGTGAAAGTCTTGCACATCTATTTCTCTTTTTTCCCTTTTTAACTGATACGTAATATTTTACTTGTTTATGTGATACATGTGATATTTTATTACATGTACAGAATGTGAATAATCAAGTCAGGGTTTTGGGGGTAACCACCACCTCGGGTATTTATCATTTCTATGTGTTGGGAACATTTCAAATTCTCTCTTCTAACTATTTTGAAATACACGATACATTGTTGTTAATTATAGTCACCCTACTCTACTATTGAACATTAGAACTTATTCCTTCTATGTAACTGTATGCTTATACCCATTATCCAACCTCTCTTCATCACCCCCCCTCCCGCCCCCACACAATATACCCCTCCCAGCCTCTGGTATTCATCATTCTACTCTTTATCTTCATGACATCAATTTTTTTTAGTTCTCACACCTGAGTAAGAACTTGAACTATTTGTCTTTCTGTGTTTGGCTTATTTCACTCAACATAATGACTTCCAGTTCTATCCATGTTGCTGCAAAGACATTATTTTATTCTTTTTTTATGGCTACATAGTAATCCACTGGGTATACATAACACATATTCTTTGTCAATTTGTCCAATACTGAATACTTGGTTTGATCTCATATCTTTGCTATTATGAATAGTGCTGCAATAAACATGAGAATGTAGGTTTCCCTTTAATATAATGATTTATTTTCCTTTGGATAGATATTCAGTAGTGGGATTGTTTAGTCATATGGTAGTTTTATTTTTAGTTTTTGGAAAAATATCCATACTGTTTTACACAGTGCATGTACTAACGTACATTCCCACTAACAGTGGATAAGGGTTCCCTTTTCTCAGCATCCTCTTCAGCATCTGTTATTTCTTGTCTTTCTAATAGTAGCAATTCTAGGCCAGGCACAGTGTCTCATGCCTGTAATCCCAGCTTCTCAGGAGGCAGTGGTGGGAGGATTCCTTGAGCCCAGAAGTTTGAGGCTTCAGTGAGATATGATCACAGCACTGCACTTAAGCCTGGGCAATAGAGCAAAACCCCATCTCTGAAAAAAATAACTATAGCCATTCTAACTGGGGTGAAATGGTATCTCATTATGTTTTTGATTTGCATTTCACTGATGATTAATGATGTTGAGCACCGTTGTTGGTTTTTTTGTATGCTTCTTGGCCATTTGCGTGTCTTCTTTGAGAAATGTCCAATCGTGTCCTTTGCCTAGTTTTTAATGGAATTGTTTTTTTACTGTTGAGTTGTTTGAGTTCTTTGCATATTCTGCATATTAGTCTTTTGTTGAATAAATAGTCTGAAAATATTTTCTCCCACTCAACACACTGTGTCTTCCCTCTATTGATTGTTTCTTTTGCTGTACAGAAGCTTTTGGTTTAATATAGTTCCATTTGTTTATTTTTATTTTTGTTGTCTGTGCTTTTGAAGTTGTAGCTATAAAATTTTTGCCTGGACCAATGTCCTAAAGGGTTTTCACTATGTTTTCTCATAGTAATTTCATAGTTTCAGGTTTCGGGTATTACATTTAAGTCTTTAAATCATTTTGAGTTGTTTTTTTATATGGCGAGAGATAGTGGTTGAGTTTCATTTTTCTCCATATAGATATACAATTTTCTCAGAACTATGTATTGAAGAATTTGTCCTTTCTCTAGAGTATGTTATAGGCAGCTTTGTCAAAAATCAGTTGACTGTAAATGCATGGATTTATTTCTGGATCTCTTTTCTGTTCCAGTGGTCTATCAGTCAGTTTTTATGCCAATACCATTCTGTTTTGGTTACTATAGCCTTGTAATGCATTCTGATGGCCTCAGATTTGTTCTTTGTGCTCAGGATTGCTTTGAGTATTCAGGCTCTTTGGGGTTCCATATGAATTTTAGGATTTTTTTCTAATTTTATGAAAAATGATACTGGCATTTTGATAGAGATTGCAATGAATCTGTAGATTGCTTTGAGCAGTATGGTCATTTTAATAATAATTTTTACAATTCACAAGTGTGGGCTTTTTCATTTGTTTATTTCCTTTTCAATTTATTTCATCAATGTTTTGTAGTTTTCCTTATAGATGTCTTTCACCTCCTTGATTAAATTTATTCATATGTATTTCATTTTATTTTGGTAGCTATTGTAAATGGGATTGCATTCTTGATTTCTCTTTCAGGTAATTCATGATTATTACATAGAAATGCTAATAATTTTCATATGTTGATTTAGTATTCTGCAACTGTACTGAATTTATTAATCAGTTCTAAGAATTTTTTGGTGGAGTCTTTAGGTTTTACTAGATATAAGATCATTCATCAGCAAAAAGGAACAATATGATTTGACTTCTTTTCCAATTTGGATGCCTTTCATTCTTTTTCTTGTCCGATCGCTCTGGCTAGTACATCCAGTACTATGCTGAATATTAATAGGGGTATTGAAAGTGGACATCCTTGTCTTGTACCAGCTCTTAGGGGAAAGGATTTTAGCTTTACGTCATTTAGTATAATGTTAGCTGTGGGTTTATCATATATGGCTTTTATATGTTGAGGTATATTCCTTTTAGGCTTAATTTGTTGAGGGCTTTTATTTTTTCATGAAGGAATGTTGAATTTTATCAAATACATTTTCTGCTTCTAGGGAGGCGATCATATATGGTTTTTGTCCTTTATTCCATTAATATAATGTGTTGTGTTTATTGATTAGTGTATGTTAAACCATCCTTACATCCCTGGGATAAATTTCACATGATCATGATGTATTATTTTTTGTGATGTGCTGTTTGATTTGGTTCACTAGTATTTTGTTGAGAATTTTTGCATCTGTTTACATGAGGGATATTGGCCTGTAGTTATCTATTTTTGTTGCATCTTTTTCTGAGTTTGGTATCAGGATAATGCTGGCCTTATAGAATAAGTTAGAGTGAATTCCCTTCTCTTCAATTTTTTTTAATAGTTTGAGGACAATTAATGTTAGTTTTTCTTTAAATGTTTGGTAGAATTTGGCAGTGAAGCCATCTGGTCCTGGACTTCTCGTTCTTGAGAGACTTTTTATTACTGATTCAATCTCATTGTTCATTATTGGTCTCTTCGGGTTTTCTATTTCTTCCTATTTCAATCTTGGTAGGTTGAATGTGTCTAGGAATTTATCCATTTGCTCTTGATTTTATAGTTCATAATGGTATCTGATGATCTTTTGTATTTCTGTGGTGTCAGTTGTGATGTCTCCTTTTTCATTTCTAACATTGTTTATTTGGAGTTTCTCTCCTTTTTTCTTGGTTAATCTAGGAAGTGGTTTATATATTCTGTTTACCTTTCCAAAAACCCCACTTTTCATTTCATTGTTCTTTTGTATGTATTTAATCTCTATTTTATTTAATTCTGCTCTTTTTAAATTATTCCTCTTCTTCTACTAATTTTGGATTTGTTTTGTTTTTGCTTTTCTAGTTCCTAGATTTGCATCAATAAATTGTTTATTTGAAATTTTTCTCCTTTTTTGGTGTAGGTATTTGTTGCAATAACTTTCTTCCAGCACGGCTTGTACTGTATCCCACAGGTTTTGGTATGTTTTGGTTTTTATTTTTTTCAAGAATTTTTTACCTCCTCCTTAATTTATTCCTTGACCTCATGGTCATTGAGAAGCATGTTGTTTAATTTTTATGTAGTTGTATAGTTTCCCAAGTTTCTCTTGGTATTGATTTCTAGTTTTATTCCATTGTTGTCTGAGAAGATACTTAATATGATTTTGAATTTTTAAAATTTTTTGAAACTTGTTTTCTGTCCTAACATATGGTCTATCTTGGAGAATGTTCCTTGTGCTGATGAGAAAAATGTGGATTCTGTAGCTGTTGGGTGAAATGTTCTGTAAATGTTTGTTAGGTCTATTTGTTCTAATGTGCAGTTTAAATACAATATTTCTTTGTTAATATTCTGTTTAGATGATCTGTCTAATGCTGAGAATGGGATTTTGAAGTCCCCAACTATTATTGTATTTGAATGCATTTCTCTAAACTTTAGATAAAATATTTGCCTTATATATCTGGGGGTTCTGGCACTGAAGACATATAAAGTTGTTATATTCTCTAAGTAATCCTTTTATTATTAAATAACATCCTTTGTCTCTTTTCATAGCTTTTGAAGTCTGTTTTTTCTGATATAAGTATATCTAGTTCTGTTTGCTTTTGGTTTCTGTTTGCATGGAACATCTTTTTCCATCCTTTCACTTTCAGCTTATATGGGTCTTTACAGATGAGATGAGTTTCTTGGAGGCAGCATATAGTTGGGTCTTGTTCCTTTATCATAAAAGGTATTTTCATATAGTTTAAGTGGAAAATTTAATCTATTTACATTCAAAGTTATTATTCATATGTGAGAGCTTACTCTTGTCATTTTATTAATTGATTTCTGGTGGTTTTGTTCCCTTTGTTCTCCCTTGTTGCTTATCATTGTAGTTTGGTGGTATTCTGTAATGGTAACATTTGAGTTTTTTCTCTTTTTTGTGTGTTTATTCTACCTGTGGCATTCATACTTTTGTGTCTTTTTGTGATGGTAATTATTGTTCTTTTTCTTCTGGGGGTAGCACTCTCATAAGCCTTTCTTATAGGGCTGGTCTAGTAGTGATGAATTCTCTTCCCAAGTTTTTGGCAATTTGACTATAACATACTATGGAGAAGACATTTTTAACTTTTATCTATTTTGGGATGTTCCAGTTGCTTTTATCCAGATGTCTAAATGTCTTGCTAGACTTAGGGAGGTTTTTTTCTACTAAGTGTTATGAAAAGCAGTAGCCTCCTTGTGACACAGCTTCTGTTAAAATTACATTTTGGAGTTGTCTTGGTTTCTTAAGGAAAAACAGTAGAAAGATTCCCACATTTCTTAAATACATCTTAGAGATATGAGAGCCCTGCAACCAAAGGATTTAAAATTTGGGGATGAGACTGTATGGGTTATCTGAGTCAATATTCTCTTTTTACCATTGTATCTAAGGCCCAGAACAGTAATGTTCCATGTATAGTTACACTAAGAGTTTGCAGAAGCCCTAGAATAGGCTAGTTGGTCTAGGTGAGGGACAAGGTTCACACAGTTGAAAGGCAGCTCGAAGAAGAATGAGAAAAGAAAGCATCCTGAAAGCCCTGGACCTTGAATGAAGCCAATTCCTTAAGGGATGGGAGAAATGGTACTTCTCTAGGTTTGATGTTAATATTAACACTAGACTCTGCCTGCACAATGATCCTTCCCTCAGGTTGGCCCTCATATTACCACCATCTACCATCTAATTCAAAATCCCTATTATTAGAAGTACTTTTTTTTTAGTTGTACTGGTAATGGCAACAATGTGGCATTAATATTCTAATTCTCTGCTCTCTGTCCAGTAGCCACCAATAGCTGGGCCTGGCTCATTTCCTCCTTGAGCTGAGACTCAGCTTTAGAACTTCTCACAGTCCAGTGCTCTGGCAGCCATTGCTAACAGACCAGACTTAGCCCATCAGGTAAAATTTCTTTGCCATCCCTGGACTAGAATTAAAGGTGGGCATGTTATTAATAGTTCCAAAAGTTCTTTGCTACACTGGAAAGATGGCATGATATTTTTGCTTAATACATTCCTTTTAGTTGAATACTCAATTTTCACTGAGCCTACTTAGTCAGACAAATATTTTCCCACTTGGCTGAGAAATGGTGTCAAAATGCTTTCCTCTGTGCCCTAGCTCTGGAAGCTCTTATCCCAGTAAACTAATTTTCTTTGGTATTACTTTTCCTTGTGCTAGTTACTTTCTTCATTCTACCCACAGAAAGAAGATATTAACACCAATAAATTTTTAAAACCCTCAATTTGTAAAATAAGCAATAAAAGCCCTGCCCTTTCCCCCAGGTTTGTACAAGGTGCGTTGGTAAAAATGTGGCCTATGTGAGGTTCTGTTTCTTTAGTAGGTGGCAGAAAGCAACCTTGCTTTTTACCGTTTGCCCCGCATATATGTGACCCTTGTCACAGGGTACTGTTGTGAATCTTCTGTACAGTTTTGGATAAAATGAATGTGCCTTCTCCTCTTTCTGGCTGCTGCAGCTCTCTCCACGTGGCTGCTATAGTCCCCTGTAGGAGTGCAGGTAAAAAAAAAAAATGTGGTTCATTCATTCAGTGAACAAATAGTTACTGAATGGCCACTATGGAACAGGATCTATACTATTAATAGAAACTGTGCTTTGTCAAACCAGAAATAGTCCCTTGCCTCATACAGCATATAGTCTAGTGGAAGACACAAGCAATAAACAGATAAACAAATGCAAATGGTATATTTGCATAATGTAATAAGTGCTTTGCAGGATGACAACATGGGGTTATAAGAGAATATATCTGGAGGACCTGTGTACCTAGGGGAGGGGACACCTATGAAGAGGTGGCCTTTCAATAGAGACCTGAGGATTAAGAGTGAGCTATGCGGAGTGAAGTTAGTAAGTGTCCCAGGCAGTGGTAAAAATGTGAGCATAGGCCCTAAGGTGGCATTTGTATGTGAACAAAGACCGCTGCCCCCCTGTGAGGGCCTTCTCTGGCTCTCAAATAGGCATATTAGCTTTGGCAGGCAAATGCAAATTTCAGTCCAGGAAAGAAGGAGGCCACCTCCAAAGTGGGTCTTATATAAGACAGATTTGACATTTCACCTGGGCTGAGATATCCCCGTTAACTGATTTATGAAGGTCTCACAGCAGTATGCATGGACCAGGAATGCAGCTTGATAGTCACAGTAATAACCTACGTTTGGGACGATCATTTGGAGACGTCTAAGCTGTAAAGGCCACAGTCAAAGTTGGAATATCCTCTTACATTTCAGTGTTCTTGCTGCTGTAAGTAAAATGATTTTCCACCACTGTGGCCTTTGGGAAGTAAAGTGCCAGATTCCCTCAAGGGAATATCATCCTGATAAAAACATGCACACATTGGGTGTTTTAACTGTCGAACATAAAAAAGAATAGTGGCAAGGTTTTGGTTTGGTTTGATTTCCCTCAACTTGCTCTACTTTTTAGATGAGATTGGACATTTAAAGTAATATTTTCACACTTCTCTTGCAGCATTTGGACTGCAATTCCAGTGCCAAAAAAATCTGAAATATAAATAAATCCAGGCAGACTCTTATAAACAGTTAAATTAGTTCTATATTAAAAAAAATTTTTTTTTCCTAAGTTAACTATTCCTTAAGCTGTAATTTAGCTCACCAGATCTGTCTAATTTGGAAGTTTTTTAAAACAAAAAATTTGACAGCTTCCTCCTTTATCAAAATTAGCAACATAATTTGAGGGATGGGAAGAATTTTTCCAAGTCTCTGTAGGACAAGGTAAAGCATAAAAGGGAGTTAATTGCCTCAGATTTCACCAAAAAAAAAAAAAAAACAAAACCAGTTACTTGTAATTGTTCTACATTTCTCCAAAAAGAGTTTATTGGAGGTTCTCCCACTGTTTTCAAATAGCTTTAAAAAGGGGCAGGGGAGGAAAGTCAGACAAATAATTTATTTCATAGGAAAATAAATGAAAAAAAGGAATGCTCCCTTTGCAACTACTACTCTGTTTTTTTAATTTTTTTTTTTTTTTTAACTTCATCCATTACACTTTGCAAGTGAACTAATATATATGAAGTATTTAAAATGATGCCAGGCCCATACTATATACCCTACACAAGTATTCGTTAAATGAGAAAAGAAGAAAAAGGAATATAGGAAGGAAGAAAAGAGAATAAAGAAGGCAAAAAGTGAGAAACAAGCCTAGAAAAACTGTAGAGAGAATTCTGAAATGTTCAGAATATGTAAAATGAACTCAAACTCTTCCAAAATTCTTCAAGAACCTATAGAATTTCTTCTTAAATTCAAGTTGCACCACAGGGATGGACTCTCAGATAAGTCCTATAGATAAGTCCTATGTGGAATTAAACTCCACACGTTTCTAACTTACAGATGTCATGAGTCTGTTTCCCTGAAGTGTAAACTCCATTCATTATAAAAATCCTAAATCCTCTCCATTTTAACTAATATGCTGTAATGGGTACTGGACTAGCCCTCCCACGTTGTACAAACATGAAACTAGACAACAGGCTGTGCACTACTGAAATCTCTGAAAGAATGGAAACTCACAAGAGAAGTCTTACATTAGTCCTACCTTCCTCCTGGGAGTTTCTGCACTACAGCACAGTGAAATGACTACTGGCGTGTGATCCTCCTATGACACGAACAAGCCCCAAATCTTATTAGAGGGCAAATAGGAATCATCCATCACATTGAGGATATTTAATCATGTTCTCTTAAATATTAATTTTCTGTTAATGAGGTAATAAAGTTGAGGCTTTGACAAAGGAATTTACATAAACTTCACGAGGTTTATATTATGTGTATTTTTTTTTAAATGAAAAGGATTTTTCCATGAAATCTGACAAAATATTTTGGGTGTACTTAGTAACATATAGTATATTATAGCAATGATGTTTCTAATAACATCATACAATGCCCCTGCTTTAAACTGTTTGGTGCTATCCCACTGTCTACAGGATCAAAACTTAAGTTCCTTAGAATGCCTTATAAGACCTATCTTCACTTGTTATATCTAGTCTCCCTAACTGTATCTCCCCTTTGCCTTGCACCATGATCTCTGAACGTACCAAATGTCTAATAATTCCCAACTCATCAGCCTTTCCTAGCTTCTTTAACTTTGGCTGTGTAGCTTCCTTTGCTTGGAACTGCTCCTTCTCCCTCTTTGCTTGGTAATTTCAATTTATGCTTAACTAGACCCTCCTAATACCATGTCTCCATCTGTGCAGGGTAGGTGCTCCTCCTTTATGCCATAAATTGCTGGGTTTCTTTCTTTATCATTACACAAATAAGTGTGAGCATTTTTTGCCTTTATTTTTAATTATTATGGGTACATAATTGTATATATTTATGGGATATATGTAATGCTTTGATACAGGCATACAATGTGTAATAATCAAATCAGGTAATTGGGGTGTCCATCACCTCAGGCATACGTCATGTCTTTGTTTTAGGAACATTCCTATATTTGGATCTTTCCCTCAGGAATGTAGGTTCTTTCAGGTACTGGGCAGTGTGTTGTTACTCTTTGTACAGTCAGTGCCATGCCAGTGCTAGTGTTGGTTCATAATAGGCCCACAAAAGATGTTGGCTAGTTGAATAAATTAGTGGATGGAGGAAATGCATCATCTCAGAAAATGAAGGCAAAAAGTATACAATAACTCTAATTCATGATGATGAGCCACAAAAACCAAAACCAAAAACTGCGTACTGATAGCCTATATGAGAAGCAAGATGAGTGAATTTCTATGCAAATCATAGAAGAAAACCAAAGTGTGTTTGGTGTCACTTCAGCTTTTTGATTCACCCTCTTCTGCTCCCCACTCAGCCACTTCACTTTCCTTCCTTCCTTGATTCTTCTCTGATAACCAGATCATCATTTCACAACCACCTGTACTGACAGCTAATCTTTCTTCTTCTCAACTTTCATTGCATTTTTACCCATGCTACTGATTTAACATTTATATATGACCTTGAACTCTTAGGCAGCTTTTCCATATGCTGTTCCTTTTATAGATCATAAGCTCATGGAGAAAACAAAGCTATGCTTCTGCTATACTTGTTTCCTCTGTAGTGTCTGGCAGTGAGTCTTGCACATGGGTAGTGTCTTGCACACATGCAGGACTTTATGTAAGAACATTGAAGAGAAAGACCTGGAATTGAGAATCAGTAAACCTGAGATAAGACCCTAATCTTTGTGACCTTGGGAAAATTACTTAACTTCTCTAATCCTCAGATTTATGATATGTAAAATCAAAATAATTATACTTCCATAACAAAGAGATTGAAAGGATAGCGTAAGATCATGTCTGTAAAGTGGCTCATCAACTGTGAAACGCCCTTCAAATATTAAGTAATTGTCTCAGTCTGTTTTCTATTGCTATAACTGAATACTTGAGGCTTGGTAATAAAAAAAAATTTATTTCTTACATTTCTGGAGACTGGAAAGTCCAAGGTCAAGGGGTCACATCTGGCGAGGGCCTTCTTGCCAGTGGGAACACTGCAGAGTCCCAGGGCGACACAGGACATTGTATGGCAAGGGGGTTACTCAAAAAGCCAAACTGTCCTTTATAACAGACCCACTTGCATGATAATCCATTAATCCATTAACCCATTAATTCAAGAACAAATTAATCCATTCATAAGGGCACAGCCCTCAGGACCCAATCACCTCTTAAGGCCCCGCCTTTTAATACTGTTACATTGGGGATTAAGTTTCAACATGAGTTTTAGAGGGGACATTTAACCCATATCAGTAATATTGTTTTAGAGGAAGCACCTCGTTTTTCAGGATTCTTTTTCTCTGTTAACTTCTAGGTCTATTTTCTGTAGCTGTAAACAATTTCTTGATTCCTGCTTGGCATCTAGTCTGCCAGGGGGGAAGCAGCCATTTACCTTTGCCAACTCCATTCTCTCCTCAAAGAGTTCCATAGGTGCTGGTTTCCTGCTTTCTTCTGGGTCCTGTATCAGTGTGTGAGTCAGTGACCACTATGGAGAAACAAACCTGTGTGACATAAGAGGTTTAGGATGAAAATATATTCTTTATTTGTCCCAACTTTTAAAAGCGTGCTTTAAAAAAAATTAGAATAGTAATACAAGTCCTTGAGAGATCATTTGAAAAATACAAATGGATAGAAAAAAAGAATAAAATTATCTATAGTCACATGGCCCAAACATTCACTGATAACCCTCTGGCATGTTTATTTCCAGAATCTTTATTTCATGTATATCTATTTTAACATAGTTCTAATAATTAACCATTAATTAGTTATTGCCCCACAATAATTCAAATATTTGATAAACATTTTAATGATTATAAAATTTTCATCTAAGGGTTTTCTTTAATCTCTCCCTAATTCTTAGACATTGAGTTTATTTTCAATTTTCATCATTATAAATGGTGCTTTTATCTTTGTATATGTAGATTTTCTTATTTCTTTCCCTATAAAAGATGACTTGTTTAGGAAAAATTAACAGAAGTAGCATTCCTGTGCCAAAGGGTCTAAATATTTCTAAGATTCTGATAGCCTGTCCTAATTTGACTTTTCTTGAAGATCTTATCTTACCCTGAGTGGGGCAGCCTAGGTGGAGGGTACTCCATGGCTTAGGCAGTTCATCATGACTGTTATAGCCTAAGATGCGAGAAATGACCACCTAAAGACTGAATTGAGCCAAATTAGGAGTCTTTATTAGCTGGCCAGTGACCACCCCTGTTCTGGGAAAGTCCAGAGACAGAGAATGGCCCCGATCTTAAAGTGGGCAGGGGTTATATACCTTCACCACTAACAATACACATACAGCTCAGAACATGTTGATTACAATAATTCATCAGCAAGCAAACTTACAGAAGCAAATAGCAACCGTTAAATCAAGGAACATTTCTTTGAGGAACATCTCTTTGAGGAACATCCAAGGAACATTTTTTCCAAGGAACAGTACAATGTAACTATACACACCTAGTGATTTTAAACAATCACTTAAAGTTAATCATTTCATTTTTTTTTTCTGTTATTTATGTATTTTTCTCTCACCTCATAGGTCATGGGCCTATGAATCACACAGCAACAGTGAGCCTGTACACAAGATGGCTTCACTGTGGCTCACAGAGCTATAGTGATTACTGTGCCTCATCACATTCCCCACTGGTTTTCTTGTGAAATCAAATCTTTGATTTATTTCCACACATATGGTGCTAATGGGTGCGCAATACCATGAGCTTAACACTTTGTATTTTTTTTTCATATGTACACCAACAGGTAATTTAGAACACAGGGACCCACTAACAGGGTTAGGGTAAACAAAACTAAAGGTCCTGCTAAGGACAATAAGAGAGTTACAAATATGTTGACATTGAGTTTGGAGGATAAGTTTGACAACTCGAACTCTTTGTATAGTAAAACAGACTCCTGGGTCCGATAGCCCCCTGTTGTGGAATACAGCTGGAAGCCCCAAGTTTTTCCTGAGGCCCAATCCTGGGTTTGCCAATGGGTGATTGTGATAGACACGGGATTACATGAATTTAAAGTGTCACATCCGGGTTGCTTATGCACTAGTTGGATGTCTGGATCTCTATTTTTCCAAGAGGCCAGTGTCTCACAACCCCACTTGGCACAATAGTAATGGCCTTCTACTTGGCAATGTGGGGGCCCAGTTGAGGGGTAAGCATAATATTGGAGGTATCCAATTCTCCAC
This sequence comes from Eulemur rufifrons, assembly GCF_041146395.1. Lineage (NCBI taxonomy): Eukaryota > Metazoa > Chordata > Mammalia > Primates > Lemuridae > Eulemur > Eulemur rufifrons. The sequence continues at coordinate 28,410,905 of NC_090999.1, forward strand.
CCCATCTGTAAAGAGTTACACCCAAACAGCTGACAAAGCTCAAAATGAAGAACTGGCTGTGATATGGTAGAATTATGAGTCACCATAGTTCCATCAACCATTCGGGTGAGCACCCAGGTATAGTTTAGAGGTTGATGTGGTGATCCCACAGTCCCATGAATCACAAAGAACCAATAGATGTACGAGATAGTCTTATCTTTAGAGGATCTCCGGATGGCTGGGTGCTCCATGTCTCAGGCTGCTGCTCTGGTGAGGCCTTCTTGACTTGGGAATGATGAATCCAATGATGCTGCCGGCGACTTTAACGGCCGTGGGTGGTCCGGTCCACCTTGCTTCCAAGGTCGCTGGTTGCAATTTCTTGATCCACACAAGGTCCCTGGGCTGCACCTGGAATAAAGTTTGCTTAGGAGGAAGGTTAGAAGGCCTGGGGTGGGCTGCCTTTACCATTTCGTGGTTGTGTTTCATGCTTGACTGGAGAGCCTGTAGGGATTTAAGAAGTACCGAGTCCCCTAGTTCTGCGACTTGTTCCTCCCCTAATTTGGGAATGAGAGAGGGAGGCTGGCCAAACATGATTTCATAGGGTGTCAGTCCTTTTACATAAGGGGTACATCTAGATCTTAGTAGGGCAAAAGGAAGGAGGCTCACCCAGTTTTCGCCAGTCTCTAACCTTAGTTTACTTAGTGTTTTCTTTGAAGTCCTATTCATTCTTTCTACCTGCTCTGAACTCTGAGGCCTATAGACACAATGTAATTTCCAATCAATTTTTAGCATCTGGGCCAACAATTGAGTTGTTCTGGCGATAAACGCTGGACCATTGTCAGACCCCAATGCTAATGGGAGGCCAAATCTGGGGACAATTTTAGTCACTAACTTTTTCACAACTATTTGTGCTGTCTCTGACTTGGTAGGAAAAGCTTCTGCCCATCCAGAAAAAGTGTCGACAAACACAAGCAAATACTGGTATCCATAGTTACCTGGTTTCACTTCAGTGAAGTCCATTTTCTATTGTTCTTCTGGGGCTTGGCCCCATAACCTAGTTCCTAGGGGAAGACTAATGCCATTACCCGGATTCACCTGTGCACAGGTGGGGCATCTTGCCATTACTTGCCGAACCATCCGATGAAGCTGGGGGATATAGTAGTCCTTCTGAAGCAGCTCAGTCAGTTTTGTGTGTCCAAGGTGAGTGCTTTGATGAATCTGTTTAATTAAGTTTCGCCCCAGGCGCTCAGGGATCAAGATCCTGTTATCTGGGAGAATTTTTCAACCTGTTGCATCAGTTCTAGTCTTTAGGGCTTTTTAAATTTTAACTTCTTCTTCCGTGTAGCTCGGAGAATGTGGTAAGAGCAGTTCTGGCAAGACAGGGAGAATCTGGAGGGGCCCCACTGGTTTTTGTGCGACCTCTTTGGCTATTGTGTCAGCAAAAGCATTTCCCCGGGCCACTGGGGGATCAGTGGTTTGATGCCCCTTACAATGGATAATAGTTACCTTTTTTGGTAACCAGATGGCTTCTAATGGGGCCAATATTTCAAGTTTATTTTTTATCTCCTTGCCTTCTGAGGTTAAGAGGCCCTGTTCTCGATAGAGTGCTCCATTCACGTGAGCTGTAGCAAAGGCATATCTACTATCGGTGTAGATATTAACAGTCTTATCCCTTCCCCACCTCAGGGCTTGGGTCAAAGCTATAAGTTCTGCTCTCTGGGCTGAAGTCTCATGTCCCAAAGCTTGTGCCCAGATAGCCCGGTCAGCAGTGACCACAGCTGCCCCTGCATACTTGACTCCTTCAGACACGTAGCTGCTTTCATCCGTGTTTAATTCTTCATCAGGGTCTGGCCATGGCTGATCTGTGAGATCTGCTCTCAGATTGGCCAGTGATTCTAATATCTCATGGCAGTTATGCAGTGGCTCTGCCGGTTCATCGTCTGGCAGTAGAGTGTCCGGGTTAAGAGCAATTGTCTTCAGGAAGCGAATCCTGGGGGGAATCTAGCAACAGCACTTGATTATACGTGAGTTGGAAAGCCATTCTTCTACAGGTGGACTTTTTAGAGCCTCTACTGAGTGAGGGGTTATGATACACAAGTCCTGCCCCAAAGTGAGCTTAGAGGCTTCTTTTGTCAGGACGGCTGTTGCAGCAATGGCCCACAAGCAGTCTGGCCAGCCAGATACTACAGGTCCAAACTGTTAGACAAGTATGCAACCGATCTGTTTTCTTCTGGGCAATTTTATTAACTCAGACAGCACTTTTTTTTTTTTTTTTTTTGAGACAGAGTCTCACTCTGTTGCCCGGCCTAGAGTGCCGTGGCATCAGCCTAGCTCACAGCAACCTGAAACTCCTGGGCTCAAGTGATCCCCTACTGCCTCAGCCTCCCGAGTAGCTGGCACTATAGGCATGCGCCACCATGCCCGGCTAATTTTTTTCTATATATATTTTTAGTTAGCCAGATAATTTCTTTCTATTTTTAGTAGAGACAGGGTTTCGCTCTTGCTCAGGCTGGTCTCGAACTCCTGACCTCGAGCGATCCGCCCACCTCGGCCTCCCAGAGTGCTAGGATTACAGGCGTGAGCCACCGCGCCCGGCCTGGACAGCACTTTTTAATCTCTCTACTTTCTGTAGCTTTCTCTAATATCAGGGGCCAACGAAGTGGGAAAAGGCATATTAATGGCACATCTATTTTCTGGTGCCTCTGGGTCTATGGGAGTATACAGGCGGTAAGCTTTAAAAAGGCGTTCTAGGAACACTGCCGGAGACTCCTTAGGTCTCTGTATGGTTTTGCTTACTGTAGACAAATTAGTTGGCCTGTTAGCTGCGGCCTGTATGCCCCCGAGCAGAGTCTGGCGATACCGATCGAGAGCCTCCTTACCTTGCTCCTTGTTTGGGTCCCACTTTGGGCACGTGGAGGGGAAGATGTGTTGTATATAACCAGGATCCATGGAGTTGCCCATTAGGGCCAGGGTCTGTCTTAACAGCTTTTCTGTGTATATGTTTTTTATATATCATCTTTTTTGTCTATCCCTGTTTTATGCCTGTCTAAACATTTACTCTATTTTAAGGGCCATACCTAGCCCCACCTGGCCCTGGAACTGTTTTACTTGCTAGTGAAGAAGGCCCCTATAGTTAACAGGGTCCCCAGTGCTATGGCCCCATCAGCATTGTTTTTACTGATGCTCAGTTTCTCTCTCTTTGGTGCCGTGACTCGTCCAGGGCCATGTCCCCATAGAGAGCTGTGAACTCTGCCCAGCCCCCACTGCTGTGGATCCAGTCGGCCAGCCGTGTCTCTAGGTAGGCCACCATCCACTCCTGCACTTGTCCCACTAGTGGCTCTATCTCCCTGTTGACACTCTCAGCACATAGTGCAGCCCCAAAGACGAAGAAGGCCACAAGGCGGCCCCAATTGGGCCCCCCCTGGAAAAGCTCATTGGCGACCTGTGTTGAAGCACCGCTGGGCTGAGCTGGGGGTCACATGCAGCTGAGCCGCCAGACCAGAGAAGGTACGCTGGAAGCGAGTCTCGAACTCATCTCTAGCTGCCCGCATGGCTTGGTGCAGCGGGTCAGCTGCTGGGCCCTTCTCTGGCCCAGTTTTACAGACATAACCTTTCTGTCTCAGCTTATAGCCTATAAAGTCTGCCACCAAAGCTCGATGTCTGGGGCTGAGGCTGGGGTCGTCATCTGTATAAATGAATGGATATAATTAAAAAGCATACAAATGATCACCCTGAAAGTTTCTGGAAGTTTTTCAAAAAACATTAAGTGGCGTGCAATTCTTACATGACCCTGATTGACCCATTTTGAGGAAAAAAGGGAATAATCTTTAGATCTCAGGAATCCTTGGTCCCGGCCCATTGCCTGGTGGCTGCCTTACAGAGGCCAGGGACCTGATCCCGTGTTTCTGAAAAACAAGGACTATCGAGGGCAAAAGTCTAAACAGGGTAACCGAGAAAGAGTTTTAAAAAGGAGGACCGAGCCTATCATAGTCTAGTATAGCAGCATCAACAGAACCTGTTCCATTCTCTTAGGAGCTATGCCATAAAGTCCTATGCCAACACCAGGGCCAAAAGCCTGGTAGCAAGTAGACTAAACCTATCATGAAAAAAGTGAAATCAAGGAAAGGCTAAAGGAAGCCACAGAATTCACAGCGGTACCAGAGCAGGTGTCGGCAGCTTCTGGAGACTCCTCAAGAACACTCGTCCATACTTGGTGGACAGTAGTTGCTGTCGAGAAACCAACAAAGGCACTCCGTGACCCTGTTCTGTGGTTAATAAATATAACTGGCAATCAGGGCAATAAGCTGGGCTAAAAGAATACCAGTGACAGCGCCGGAGCAGGAGGTGGTTCCCTCCTTGGATAGAGGGCAGTTTTTACAATGAATTCTTTTTTTTTTTTTTTTTTTTTGAGACAGAGTCTCACTCTGTTGCCCGGCCTAGAGTGCCGTGGCATCAGCCTAGCTCACAGCAACCTGAAACTCCTGGGCTCAAGTGATCCCCTACTGCCTCAGCCTCCCGAGTAGCTGGCACTATAGGCATGCGCCACCATGCCCGGCTAATTTTTTTCTATATATATTTTTAGTTAGCCAGATAATTTCTTTCTATTTTTAGTAGAGACAGGGTTTCGCTCTTGCTCAGGCTGGTCTCGAACTCCTGACCTCGAGCGATCCACCCGCCTCGGCCTCCCAGAGTGCTAAGATTACAGGCGTGAGCCACGGCGCCCGGCCACAATGAATTCTTTATAACCCATAGGTAACAGACTGGAACTGCAACAGAGAGAAGGAGAAATTAGTAGATTTACTGGCAGGAGAAGGAGACAAATGAGAGTTGCTGCTAGGTGAAACAGGTGCCGACGAGGGGGCAACCAGCAAAATTCTTTTGATTTTCACAGTTACTTTTTGTTACAATAAGAGCAACACTTTATCAGGTTTCAGTTTAAACTTATCTGGCACAGGGATTTTGAGCACGATTTGCTGTACACTCTTTCATGCTATAAAGTGTTTTACAATGACAAGACACAGAGACAGATTTTCACATAGCGTGGGGTGTACTTTCAGGTGTCCACCTGGCTGCTCCCCTCACGGAGATTTAGGCGTGTCTTGGCTGAAGGTGCTCCCGTATACAGCCCGGGCAGGTCACCACTCTTTCCAGAGGGTGAGTCACCGTTATGCCGTACGACGTCGCCACAGAACCGCAGGTCAGGACCCACTCAAACCCCGTAGCTAATCAGCCGTGGGGCTTTAACATTCTCACATCTCTCATCCAGGTGACAGGAGGGGAGACAAGACAATAACACTATTTGTGGTTGCGTTGCTCAGACAGAGGCGGCACTCTAAAAGCAACATATACTAGTATCTAGACAACAATTAACATAAATCAACCATGAGCATTCAAACCAACATGAAACAAAATCCTAAAGTTTTCGGAAAAACCAAGCTATCTGGCAGGGTGCCAAATAGTTGCTGACTCGGCCTTGCGGCCAAAACAGCGTTCCAAGCCCGAAAACAATGACCAAAACCCCGAGTGACATCTCACTCCTTGGGGCTTGTTCCTGGGATCTTAGCTGCATCCAGCCTTCCCAAGGAACACCAAAATGGGTCCACCGAGGACAAACAAACCAAACACGGGCCCACCAAAGACAGACAAACCAAACACTCACCCGTGTAAGTCCAGAAGACTCATCCAAGGAAATTGGTTAATTTTGAGGTGTCGGTGGCTGGAGCAAGGTCTGGCTGTTGCCTGGGGCTGAGGAACGTCTCTCGGGAGCTCTCTCCTAGGCTAGGCAGTGGACCCCACACCAGATCCCAGGCACCAGTGTTCACCAAGCGCCCTGTGTAAGGGCCATCTCGCTGGGGCCTCCAAATGTTATAGTCTGAGGTGCGAGAAATGACCACCTAAAGACTGAATTGAGCCAAATTAGGAATCTTTATTAGCTGGCCAGCGACCACCCCTGTTCTGGGAAAGTCCAGAGACAGAGAATGGCCCCGATCTTAAAGTGGGCAGGGGTTATGTACCTTCACCACTAACAATACACATACAGCTCAGAACATGTTGATTACAATAATTCATAAGCAAGCAAACTTATAGAAGCAAATAGCAACCGTTAAATCAAGGAACATTTCTTTGAGGAACATCCAAGGAACATTTTTTCCAAGGAACCAATGTAACTATACACACCTAGTGATTTTAAACAATCACATACAAGTTAATCATTTTTTTTTTCTGTTATTTATGTATTTTTCTCTCAGCTCATAGGTCATGGGCCTATGAATTACACAGCAGCAGTGAGCCTGTACACAAGATGGCTTCACTGTGGCTCACAGAGCTATAGTGATTACTGTGCCTCATCACAATGACAATGATTAAGGACAATAACATGAAAATCAAGAAAAGCGTGGATCTGAAGCCATGTTATTTAGAAATAGAAGTGACTATAGCTTTACTCTCTAGTATAGGAGATGTTTTGCCTAAGAATATCTCAGGCTTTTTGGAGCATATTTTCATGCATAAAAACTATTTGTTCAATTGAATTGAATAGCATTTCACCCTGCTAACACAGAACTCTGACCTAAGACTCTTTATCGAATCCTCCCATGAACTTTAGGAATTCTTTTATGAAAGCAAGGCCAAAATCCAGCTGAATTTGGGTCTCAGAGCAGAGCTAATACAGGGGAGAGTGATATTTTCAGAGAAAAGCTAAGTTGAATCTTAAGGAAATAGGGCCAGTAGCCAAAGTATATCACTGAAACTACTTCTTTATTTCCTAATCTGGGAAGTGGTAGGAGCCCTAACATAACTCACCCAGAACATTATTTATAGTTATTTGTTTAATTAAAGATGAGGGGGAAGCAATTCCACTACTACGTGTAATATTTTAGTAGGGATTTTCTGCTTAAAAACAAACCACATGCATTTTATTTGGACTTAATCTCAAGAAGATGTTTAGAAAGGAACCTACCAAGAAGGGACATAGTGTTTTCTTCCTTCACTCCTAAAAATAGTAGAGTTCTAAGCTTTCCTCTCTTCTTCTTCCAAGACAAAAATATTAAAAGATATATACACACCATGAGAAGGTTTTGGGATTTGCTGTGGTTGTTTTTGTTTGCTTGTTTGTTTCTTAAAATAGGGGCTAGAAGGGGTAAGAAGAGAGAAATTTGGCATTTTTCTTAGCAGTGATTTGGAATTTTGCCTTCTTCCCATCCTTTGGCTCATCATTTGGGAAGGGCAAATGCAGCTAGTCAGGAAAACTTGTATCCCAATTCCACAGCAGCTGCTGCATGCCCCAGGTGGAGAGAAATTTTTATTTCTACACTAACTCTTGATTCAAGGAAAAACTAGACCATGTTGCAACATTGGACACCTGTGTGAGCTCACGGTTGTGTTAAAATTTCTTTTAAATTATATTCTGTGAAGTACACGAGAGTATTCAGGTATTTAGTTCAGTATGAATAAAACCACTTTGTTGTCTCTTTAGTCAAGAGAAAATTAACCGCTAAACTATCTTTAAAAAGTACTCTTGAATCAAAGACAAAATTAAAATAGAACTTAAAGCAGAAATGGAAAATAATGTCAAAGGAAATAATAATCATCAAATTCCATGAGCTCAGAATAAAATATTTAGTCTTAAGCCCATACATTACCAAAGAAGAAAGAACAATATTAAACTGTTTAAATATTAAACTCATTTGCAGCAAAATTAGTTTAAGAAAAGCATAGGAAAGTAAAGAAAAAAATAAAAGCAGAAAACCATAGACTTAGTAAAGAAGAAAATAGTAAACTAAATCTATAAATCCAAGATAAATTTATTTATAAGAAAAATAAAATAAATTAAGTGGGTAGTCTATTCCAAAAAAAGTACACATTTACACAATTATAAATTAACAACAGAAATAACCACTAATATATTAAAAAATAAATGAGCCAGAAGAAATTACTTTCAAAACACTGTAAAATATACATACAAACACCTGGATGTCCAAGAATAAATGACAAAAGAGAAAACCTAAAGTCACCTGTAGTAGGTCTGATTGTATCATAAACTCAGAAAGTATACATTTCTTTCTTTTCTTTCAACCAAGTCAAATCTGATAAATTCCTCATAATGAGAGGCACGTAGGAAAGTGAATCTTTATCATTACTGAGCCCCTTTCCTTCCCAAGGTCCCACTAGCGTCTGAGACACTTATGTGATCCTCAAAAGTAGGGAAGAAGTCTCTTAATTCTGCCCTAATAATATTTACCACAGTCCTCTTTTGAGGCATACTGGTCTTTTAAAATAGAAATTATTAAAAGACTTTTCTTTGGAGCAGTTTAGGTTTACAGAAAAATTAGTGGAAAGTACAGACAGTTCTCATGTACCCTCTTACCCTCAACACCAAAACCAGTTTTCCCTATTTTTAGCATCTTGCTAGTGTGGTACATTTATTACAATGGATGAACTAATATGTTAGCAGTCTCCAAGTGGAGGTTTTTCTAAGTTCTTGGTGATCTTCTGGGAGAAAAGAATTTCAGGATACACCATGCAAGCCAAGCAAACAGACTTTTTTTAATTCAATGAAAGTATATTCTCAAGAGAAAGAGAGAGAAGCCAGGCTTGAAAAGAGCAGCTGCACCAGGAGAAACTGGTTTTTGGTCTTTTAAAGTTTTACTAACCAAGGGGAGGAATATTCAAGGCTAAGGGATTGGCTTTTACTCAGAATTTGGGTAGTAATCCCTAGAATTGGGTTCCCTCTCATTTTCATACTTTATATGGTTGCTTCAGAACTGTCTTGGTGATTTCAAGGGAGGAGAAATATTAAACCACAATGTAAATGATGTTATAATTAGCCAAAGTTCATGTAAGGTGACAGAGATAACAGATAAGCAGTTGAAGCTGGTTCTTGCCTACAGTTATCAGCCCCTCTAGTTAGTTTCTGCTTGAGGGCTGTTTAATTTAACACCTGCACCCAATCTTCAAGCCCCTGCATCAGGCCTCAGCCTTGTCTCCTAGCCTCCTAATCTAACAAATATTGACATGTTATTATTAGCTAAGATCCATAGTTTACCTTAGGGTTGACTCTTTCTTTGTGTTGTACAGTTCCATAGATTAGAAAATGCAGAATGTCATGTATCTACCATTATAGTATCATGCAGAGTAATGTCACTGCCTTAAAAATTCTTACTAATGTGATTTGATTTTTAGTTCTTTACTTTCTTTTTTGTGACATCCCCATTTTAACAATAGCTGACAGCCAAAGTGAGCAGCAAATAAGTCATATTTGAGAAGAGCAAGGTTTTCTGCTATTGGTTTCTCATAATAAGCCTTTCTTCTCTTGTTATTGTTTTTTGACCTATTTATTTGAAAGCTAAACCTGATTATACAAGGGCTGCCCAGAAAGTATCCAGCCATTGCTAACATAATGAGAATGGTTTGCACAACATCCATGTACCCTGGCAGCCAAGGAGAGTGGACTGGGATGCGCACGCATGAACAATGATGACTTCGCTGTACTAGTCAGTGGGGCGCTAAACACCATCACATTCAAAATGACTGAGCGAGTAGAGCAACGAATCTGCATCAAATTTTGTGTTAAGCTTGAACATTCCTCCGTGGAAACCATTCGGATGATTCGGAAGGCTTTCGGGGATGATGCAATGAGGGCTGCACAAATAAAAGTGTGGCACAAATGCTTCAAAGATGGTTGAGAAAGTGTTGAAACTGTTGAAAGTGAGCCACACTCTGGAAGGCCTGCAACAAGCAGAACACCTGAGAATGTTGAACATGTACAGGTTAGGTTAAAGGATGCTGGGAGAACTGTGTGAGGTCCCAACGTGCCTACTTTGAAGGGGACTGATGCATCATTGTCCTATGTACAGTGTTTCTTGTATCTTGTATCTTCTTCAATAAATGTCTCTATTTTTCATATTACGTGGCTGGATATTTTCTGGGCAGCCCTTGTATGCACATAGGAAAACAAAATCAGTTAGTAGAGAAAGTTATAAAATGAAGTCTTCCTGCTGCGTTCCCAAATCCGGGTCCTTGATTTCAAAGATAAATTTCTTTCTGGCCTTTGTTTTCTTAAAGGAAAAAGTAATTGAAGAGATTATTCTAAGTGCTTTTGAGAACTAAACTAAACAACTAAAAGAGAGGAAAAACCTTTGAAAGCAACAAAATGAAGGCAGTGTAAAGGATAGGGGAGAATCTTCTCAGAAACTAACACACAAAAATGTTAGAAGATTGGCTTGGGAAGAGAGTGAAGAAATCCTCTTGAAGGGAAAGAGGAAAGAGGAATATAGAGGTGGCTGCAGGTATACCTGCCTAGGGAAAATAAATTCTGTGCACTAGTTTCCAATTGTGGTAAATGTTCGAAACAATGTATGTGGCAAACTACTGATATCAATGCAACAATAAGAAAATAACCCAATTTAAAAATAGTAAAAGGACCTGAACAGACTTCTCACCAAAAGAGGTATACAAGCAACAAATAAGTATATGAAAAGATGCTCTATCTCATATGTCATTGCAAATTGAAATGACAATGAGATACTACTACACACATATTAGAACAGCCAAAATCCAATACACTGACAACACCAACTGCTGGTGAGTATGTGGAGCAACAGGAACTCTCATTCATTGCTGGTGGGAGTGCAAAGTGATACAACTACTTGGGAAGACAGTTGGTGATTTTCTTACAAAACTAAACATACTCTTAACATATCATGTTCATGGTGTTTACCCAGGTGAGTTGAAAACTTACATCCACAGAAAAACCTACATACTAATGTTTATAATTGCCTTATTCCTAATTTGCAAAAATTGGAAGCAACTAAGATGTCCTTCAATAGGTAAATGGATAAACTGTGGTACCTGCAGACAGTGGAATATTATTTAGTGATAAAAAGAAATGAGCTATGAAACATAGGAAACTAAAATGCTATTATTACTAAGTGAAGAAGGCAATCGGAATTTGATTCCAACTATATGACATCCTGGAAAAGGCAAAACTGTAGAGACAGTAAAAAGATCAGTGGTTGACAGGAGTGGGAGAGTGGTTATCTCTCACATTTGTTTGATATTTACTCAGCAGTGATGATGTTAATAAATGTTATTATTATTATAGATTAAATTGATTTTAATCAAAGCTGTGCACTTTACAAGTATTATTTCATTTTATAGTCATGACAACTCTAAAAGGGATGTACTATCATCCTTACTTTACAGAAGAGAAAATTGTGATTTAGAGAGTTTAAATACATTTTATAAAGACATCTGCTAGAAAGTGTTGGAGCTGGATCTCAGGTCTTATGCACATAACAAAGTTATGTATTCCTCACCACAGTGCTACTGGCCTCCACACATTATATATGGAAATAAGCTCTGTTGATAGCTTTTTTTTTTTTTGAGATGGAGTCTCACTCTCTTGCCTGGGCCAGAGTGCCATGGCATCAGCCTAGCTCACAGCAACCTCAAACTCCTGGGTTCAAGGGATCCTCCTGCATCAACCTCCCAAGTAGCTGGGAGTACAGGCATGCGCCACCATGCCTGGCTAATTTTTTTCCTATTTTTAGTTGTTTCACTAATTTCTTTCTATTTTTAGTAGAGACGGGGTCTTGCTCTTGCTCAGGCTGGTCTCGAACTGCTGAGCTCAAGCAATCCTCCTGCCTTGGCCTCCCAGAGTGCTAGGATTACAGGCGTGAGCCACCGCGCCCGGCCTGTTGATAGCTTATGTAGACATGTAGAAGGGTTATTTCATTTATATTATTCTTCTTCAAATTCTCCTCCCTCTTTCTTTTCCTCTTTGTCTGTGATAGTTCTAGTGATCAAAATGTTAAATAGTCACTAAACAGTCCCCTAAACTCTAAACACTTCAAATCTGTCAACTTCTCGGTACTCTCTCTCTTTGTGTGAAGTCCAGGTAGTGCCACAACCAGTCATCTGCTCACAAATCTCTAATTATTTCCCACTGTCCACTTATATAAGTGCTCACTTTTGAAAGCAAAATATTCTGCAAATGTATGCACTTTATATTAGTATAACAAAATTTGGAACTTTTACATTCATATTTTGACTAACAGATTTCTTAGTTTTAATAAAAAGATATTTTTAACGATAATAAATAAAAAGAGGGATAAACATCCTTCAGATGGAGGGCTGTATGACACAATAGTGAATACACAGGAAGGCAGTGTGACTTAGTGTCTTTTGAATTCTGTGTGCTGAGCAGATCATATTCCCTCAAAATGTCAGGTACCTAATCAGTGAGACTAGTCTCATAATCAGTGAGACAGTCTTTTTCAGTTTATGACAAGACGGGCCTAGCTTTCTTGTTCAGTTGATCGATTTATCTACTGATAAATAGTCAGATGAAGGGAACCCAATATACATTAACACCTGATTTCTCTGAAGAAGAGGATGGCTTCATATCTCCCAATCTCAACAGAGCCCCCAACTCAGAAGAAAAGAATGTCTTTTAGCCTTTGAAAGGTCTATGGTGATTACCAAGGTGGCAGATTCTTACTCCAATTTAACAAACTTAGTTGCTATACTACATTGAACGGTGCACCCCCAAATTCATGTCTTCCCAGAATCTGTGATGTGACCTTATTTGGAAATAGGATCTTTGCAGATGTCATCAAGTTAAGATGAGGTCATAGTGGATTAGGGTGGGCCCTAAATCTGATATGACTGACATTCTTATAAGAAAAAGGAAGTTTGGACACAGAGATACAACACACAGAGAGAACTCTGTGTGATGTCAGAGGCAGAGATTGTAGTGATGTATCTACAAGCCAAGGAATGCCAAGGATCACTGTGAATCACCAGAATCTAGGAGAGAGGCAGAATCTGTGGAGAAAGTTGCCCCACTGAGTCCCCGAGAAGGAACCAACCCTGCAATCGCCTTGATTTCAGACTTCCAAACCCCTGAACTGTGAGAGAATATATTTCTATTGTCTTGAGCAACCCAGTCTGTGATAATATGATACGGTAACAACAGGAAACTAATATAGTTGCTTAGTAACCTGCTTTCCCGTCCCCTAATTGACCTAGAAAGCTAATGAGAAGATAGAAAATTGCACATTGAAACAGCCTTAATGCTCAAAATGATTTAACAGTTGTCCTGGTTCCACACAAATGGAAATTTTCTGTGTGTCTCTTGCAACTCCTCTAGTATCTGCTTATAAATTCATATGAATGAGAACTTTTGTTTCAGTTGATGGAAGGATCAGAAAAATCAAGGCAAAGCTATGTAAGGAGAAAGGAGAGGTGGGCAATGGAAGAGAATGACATGAAATTCTCCCCATCTCCTGGCCGGCTGGATTGTTCCTCAGTGCCTGTGGAGGCAGGTGGGGTTTAAAAGAATAAACCAAATTAGTTGTTTCATGCGCAATTTCATGAAACATGGGTGTTTCAAGGACCAGTTAACAAAGGAGAAATCAAAGTGCAGCTTACTATGCAAATCTTGTCCTATAGTAGCTGTAAGGGCAACATAAGTGAATGAACGTATGTTAAGTCCTTGAAACAAGACTGACATATAATAAGTGTAAGTGTTTTCTACAATTATAAAAGAAAAGAACATAGACTTATTTCCAAGCATATGGAAGACTCTCCAGGGGACACCCCAAAATAACTGGGAAGTATTGCTGCTCATATATCTGTAAGTAGTGTCAACAAGCCAAAGGCATTTGTGTTACCAATTCATATTCATTAATTTAATACGTATGTGTTGCATACCTCCTAAATCTATAAACTCAATAAAGGGAGAGACCGTGTTTAGGCATTGCTACCTGAGTGACAGAGCAAACAGTAAGTGGTGACTGACTGAGTCTTGTACAGTACTGAGCACCAAGAATATAGGGCAGAACAAGATAACATTGTCCCACAGACTAGCAGAGCCAAGAGGTTCAAGTTAGAACAATGAACTTGATCCATGTGGAGTATTTTTAATAAAGTTTTTATTTTTACTCAATGTGGTAAAAAATTTTGATAAACAGTTTTGCTCTAATTTCCTTTAAAATTAATTGGTGTTGAATAATTCCCTTCCCCAAACTCTCAGATAAAGCAAATGAGAACAAAATTAGGAAAAGCAACAGAATATCAGTCACTTCAAGCAACTGCACTGAAACAAATGCATTTCCTTTGAAAACTCTGGGAATATAAATTCTTAACCATTAGAGTAGATGTTACAAAAGGCAAGCAAGGCATTTCATTCTTAAAGCTTTCTTTGAAGACAGAAATACATTGTAGCATGCCCAGTAACATTTTTGTTTAAGGAGTCAACAGGATTTATATCTTCCTGAAATTTATAGCAGAAATAAGGTCATTTTCCAAGCAGGATGATTAGAAATATTACTCTGAAAAAGTCGAATAACCACTTCTGATATTCCTCAGACAGAAAGAGTAGAAAACATCACCTACTATACTACCCTTGGAGCTTTTGCTTGAACTCCGACTATTCTGGCAATCTCTCTTGCTCATCCTTCCACCCTGTGAATATTTAATATTGCCAGTTTCCCGTAATGTAAATACATTATTAGAAACAATGTGGACATCCTCTGTGCAGCAAATTTTGACAGGGCTGATGGGAGCAGAATTCTTTGAAAAAGAGAGATGAAGTCCCTAATAGAGTTTTAACGATAAATAGAAGGAGATTTTATCTCTCAATGCCCATGTCAACTAATGATAAATTTTCTTCCAAGCTTACCATAAAACAGATGAGTTCTAAGGTCCAGGAAGGGCATGCTCAGTGCTAGTCCTTATTTTAAAGAAGGAAAGTTCATTGCCTTAATGGAGAGTGTGATTCAAACTGATTTCATAGTAAGATATAATCTTAGTAAAAATATACGTTGCTATACTGCACCAATGCAATGCAATGCACCACAATACTTCTCAGAATTCAGAGGGGTTGACAAATAGTTCCAGGATGAAAAACCTTAATTGTAACTAACAGAGAGAAAGGAGATTTGTCAAACATCTAACATAGCTGCCTAACCAAAGTACTTGATATGTATTAGTTCCTTTCCCTATTTCTTAGTTCTTTTTCCCCTTTGTCTAACTTACAAAACATGAGTATTCATTTATAAGCTTTTTTTAAACCTTTTATTCTGTTTTGTATCTGACAAGAGAAGGGGTGGTGAAATGAGCACAACTATAATTAATACCAGATAAATACTCCAGAGGAGATTGTTAGGTTGTAAGACAAGTGGATAACATTATAAGTGTTAGAGTTGAGTAGGAAGTTCAGTGGGAACACAAAGGAGTAAATAGTTATGAACTTTTAAGATGAGTTTGTTATTTTAACTAAATTGTTTCATGGAGGAATGAGGCTTTTAACACCTGTGATCTCTTAGAGATATTTGATTAGTAAAAACAAAATAAAACAAAACAAAGATTTCCTCTTTTCTTGGTTTCGCTTAATTCTACTGACACCTCTATAAATAGGCATTTTATTAAATCATCCTCAATTACCTTGTTTAGATGTGCCACCTGTTTCCTACCAGACTCTGGTACATTGTCCATTTTTTTTCTTCCTTTTGTTCAAATCTATTTCAGGAAGTTGGAGGGTGCTCACTATATCTACATATTACATACCTATCACATATAGCATATATCTTATAGTTTTATGAACTACTTTGGTCAACATTCACCATTGATAAGATATGAAGAATAAAATAGGGAACAGAAAAAAATCTGGTTTCTAATTCAAGTTTTTATCAAGTATCAATACTTTATAGAGACACACAGCATGACTACAGTTTATTCCATATTTTCCATAAAAGCAGGAGGGATCACATGCTGACTTTGCTTTCCGTTTTGCTCCCCATTAGCGAATCACTGAATCACTTTTACTCCCGTATCACCTCTTTGACCAAGCCGCATGGTTTAGATAAGGACCTAGTGCTAAATATGGCTGCATATAGCACATGATCAAGTCAAGAATGCCCCTGGTCCTAGGAGGAAAAAAAACCATCATATGAAATGTACAAAGCCAGGGCCATGCAAATCTAACTTATTCATTCAGGAGGCGTGTTGTCTTTCTGAAATGAATATTCAGAATACTCCAAAAGGCTTGTCAAGACTTACCCATATAGAATGGACATGCTTGAAGCTCAGACTCGGGGGGATGGAGGGGGCATGGGCAATATATATAACCTGAACTTTTGTACCCCCATAATGAGCTGAAATAAAAAAAAAAAATACTTACCCATATGATTATTGCTACACACTTCCACTGATTCATGTAGAAATGAGTAATATAAGAAAAGAAGAAAGAAGAAAGCCCCCTTCTGCACTGGGAAATTTGGGGCGGGAAAGCAAGAGATTCCAAGGCAATACAAGTGCTGGGTGTCACTCTTTCTTCCAGCTGCTTACAACAACACACCTGTAAATAATGCAAGGATCAAAGAAGAAATTTCAAAAGAAATTACAAAATATTTTGAACTGAATGATAATGAAAGCAGAACATAACAAAATTCATATGTACATAAAGCAGTGTTAGAAAGAAGTTAAATTTTATATTAAAAAATGAGAAGTATAAAAAATACAAAAAAACACAAAGCAACGGAAAGAAATGATCAATATCTCAATAAAGGAAATTCATAAAATAGAAATGCACAAATAAGAGAGGAAAATCATTGTGATTACAATCAATAAAGGTAATTCACTATTTCATCAGAATAAAGGATAAAAATATGATAATCGCAATAAATGTAGAAAAAGCAGTCAATAAAATTTAATGCCCATTTATCATTAACTAAGAATAGAAGTGAAGTTTCTCAACTAGACGAAGTGTGTCTACAACAAAATTACACAGTAAATATTTCACTTAATGGTGAAAGACTAAATTCCTTTCTCCCACTAAAATCAGTGGCAAGGCAAATATATTCATGTTCACCATGTTTATTCAACATTGAACTGAGGTGGCCATTGTAATAAGAATAAAGAGAAAAATACATAATTTGGAACAAAAGGAATAAAATTGTCTTTATTGCAGGTATGATTGTGTATGGACAAAATCCTAATGAATCTGAAAATCAAAACTCCTATGACTAATGAGTGAATTTAGACAGATTTCAGGCTTTGAGATTGATATACAACAAACTATCCATACTTCCCAAGTGTTTAGAAAAATTAAAAGCAATACCATTCATAATAGCATCTAAAGCAGACATACTTAGGGATAAATTTTTTAAACTGTGTGCAAGTTCTGTACACTAAGAGCTATGAAACTTTGTTGAGAGAAATTAAGAAAAACATAAATAAATGTAGAGATATATCACATTCATACCTTGGATGACCCCATATTGTTAGGCTGTTGTTTCTTCACAAACTGCTCTATAGTTTCAATGTTATCCTAATCAAAATCTCAGCAGGATTTTTTGTTTGCTTGTTTGTTTTTTAGAAATTGACTAAAAGACTCTAAAATTTATTGGAAATACAAAAGATCTAAAGTAGTCAAAATAATTTTGAACAAAGGAAAAAGTTAGAAATTTTACTATAAAGCTATGATAATTAAGACTGTGATATTGGAACAAGGACAAGATGTATATCTAGAAATAGACCTACTATATTTGGTCAGTTGCTATTTGGGCTTTCTCAGTCTTGTTATACATGCAATGTTTAACGTGTTCCCCAGACACTATGACTTTTGTTGAGTTTAGTCTATGGTAGAGCTTTTAAAAAATAAAATAAGAAAAATAAACAAACACTTGCTCCAGATTTTTAATTGTTTTCGGCTGACAGTATTTCCTAGCAATATGCTCATTAACATTTCTTCCTAGGGCTACCAAATAAAACAAAGGGAAAAAGTTCAGTTTAGAGAACATTTCATTTTTGTGGAAGGCAAAGGATTGGAAGGCCCAAGTCATGCCATTTTCACTGAGCTGACACATTGCTCTAAATTGTACCTAAACTACCAATGAAAAAGTGGTGAACTTTATACATTCTGTGACTCATTCTGTCAACATCATGAGCTCTGATGTGATTGCTTTTAGCTCTTGCAATCCTTTTAGTTGGGTCTGTTTTCACTTTCCCATTGGCATCTTTCTATCCTGGGTCATACTGACCTCTTGCTGCTTTGAAACAAAGAGGGGACAAGTTTGGCTGTTTGGGCTCCTGCTGTGATAGTGACATACTTTAGGGAGCCCAGTTTGTGACTTCCCTTAACCATCTCCTATACAAAAGAGATCACCTACATCTTTGCATTATGTCTTCCTTGGGTCATCACTTTGACTCTACTAAATGAAAGAAGGCACAAAGAAATGTTTCTTGTGCAAAGTCTGAACAATCAACAGGTTTCCTGGCACTTCCTTAGGCCTTTAGAATCTGTGTTCTCCAGTTCAAAGAAAGAGCTCATGGCCTGACATTTGACCATGTTCTTTAGTTTATAGATCTAAAAACTCATGCCAGCATGCTTTACAAAATATCGATAATTTGTCATCTTATGCATTTGCCTCTCCCTCTGGCCAAGACTTCTGAGACATTTAGCCAGATCATCAGCTGTTTCAACTATGCTGTCAAACCACCGTGGCCTAACTAAACAAAGGCTTTCTTTTTCTTTCTCCTTAAAAAAATTTTTTTTCTTGGGGAAAAAATGTTGGCAAATAAAGTTAGCTAAATCACTAAACTATTAATATTTGTCTCTTTATTCAGCTCACATGTTTGAAAGAAGAAAGAGAAGTTGGTTGGTCTTAGGATCCTGAATTCACAAAACCATAATCATTCTCTCCTTTAACAAATGATTCCTAAGCAAACTTCTACTGCCTTCTTCTGAAGGGTTATGCTCCAATTTGCACATAGGCCAGCCAACAAGCAGCTGACTAGAAGGGAAATTTCCAAAAATGCAATCTTTGCCCAACTCACAGGAAATAGCCTGTGAAGTGTTTCCAAACCAAGACTGCCAAAGAAACACTTTGCCAGCTAATTGTGGTCCCCTGTTGTCTGGGGTTCTCAAGGTCTCTCCCTCACAGCTGGCCAAATACACAATGGACACCTCTGAATTTTCCATGGACAGGTTTACACATACACAGAATGGGGTATGGAATGAAAACAGGGAGGAAAGGGGAAGACATAAAGCGATGTAAAAGCACAGGAAATTCCAGATTAACTGGAAAGTATTACATAGATGTGAACAGTTTACATTAGGACATAAAATAAAGCAAAGTTAGCTGTGTTTGAGACACATCTTGGTTGCAAACGAAATATGCAAGGAAGTTCAAAGGTTAATCTTGCAAGACAATGTAGTCTGGAGAGTCTGTAGGTGGAGATTGTAGCTTTATGGGTCTGAGATGAATATGATGGTGGGGAATGTTTAAGAGAAACACTATGGAAAACAGATTCCAAAGAGCTTGGAGATTTATTTGTATAGTTTGAGATGAATGAGTTATAGAGACTTAGGTACTGAGCAAAGGAAACAGGCAACGCTGGTTTTATTGGACTCTCCATGTTTTTCAATACACAAGTGAAAGTTTGTAGATATTTTTCTAAAACCAGTATGACTTTGAGTTTCTGCCAAATTAGCATCATTTCAATGTAGACAGTTACCATTTTAAAATGATGGCCACATTCCTAAGAAAACTTCTGTTATAAAAATAATAGTAACACTGGAGAAAGAGGAGTAAAGACTACAGAATTTCAATTCTTGAACCAGCTGATATCTCCAATCCATTTACTATCACTTTTTTCATTAATCTTCACATGTACTTAATTCTCTCCTTATCCAGTTTAGATCCCATAAACATTACTATAATCACTCCTCTTCATACCCTCCTAATTCTGGTTCTTTTCTCTCTTGTCACCATATTCATTGGTAAACCCCAACCTTGGGTAAATGCAACCATTCACCTTCTCTGAGCCATTGAAGGTGTCTGAAAGAAAGCACAGAACCACGCTGCAGTTCCCCAGCACTTCCTGGCAATAATTGTACAACTTTCCCTTGTCAGTTCACTCGTGCATTCTTCAAAGACCACTATTTCATACCTTGTCTTCTGCAACCTCCAACTTTCCTTTCTTCCAACTCACTCCAATGCCTTTTCTCTCATTTGAGTAATAAAATAGGAACAAGCAGAGTAGACCTTTCTCATTTCTCTACCACCAAAATTTACAAAACTACTTATATCTATACCAGTGTACTCTGCCTTCTTTCATATTATAGTAGATGAATTATTCATGCTTCTGTCTATGCCTGATGTGTCACTTGCATACTTGATACTATTCTTCTACTCAAGGACTATGCTCCTGGAGTTATTGCTCCTTGCTACTGTACTATTTTTCTCAACAGCATATGGACGTGCCGTACTATATCTCATGTTTAACAAAGCAAATGAACCACATCAAACTAAACAAATAAAACTAAGCACAACCAAAATGGTCTACCCCATATGTCTCCCTGGCTACTTATTCTATTTCTCTTCTCTGCTGCTTGGCAAAGGTATTATAACTGGTTTTTTATCCTCTGTCTCCAATTTCTCACTTGACATATCTTCTTTACTGACTGCATTAGAACTTCATTTCCAACAGATCCTTCAATTTTCAAAGTCATTAATAAATATCATGTTGCAAAATCCAACAGTCAAGGCTGTCATCTTACTTGAACTCTTAGTAGCATTTGATAGAATTGATCATCATTTGGGGAATTTGTCTTGAAATGCTTTCTTCCCTTGGCTTCTAAGAAACTACACTACATTCCTATCTCCCTGACTGCACCATCTTTCTGTGGGATCCTCTTGACTCTGTGCTTCTGATTCTCAGTCCTCAGAAATCTTCTTGATCTGAACTCTATTTAGTGATCTCATCTAGTCCCCTGCCACCCAGTTTACTGGTCACTCTTCTGAGTTTCCACCTAAGATATGTAACTGCCTATATGATATCACCACCGCGTGGAGTTTCACCTTAACCTTAACATTTTCCAAACTGAATTCTTTATGTCTTTTCCCCAAATCTTCCCATTTTCCTCACCTTGGGAAATGATTCCACATTCTCCCAGCTGCTCAGGCTCAAAAGTTAGGATTTGGCCTCTTTCTCTCACATCTAATTTATCAGCAAAACCTGCCAGCTCTACTTCCAAAGAGTAACCTAAATCAAATCCTACTCACCGTTTCCAGGACTACTATTAGAAGCCAGCTTTGTTTTGATTTGTAAGCAGGAGACTCTAGTGAGACCTGGCTGATTGTACGGTGTTACATTTTGTAATTTCCTTTGTACGACCATATTCATCTATTTATGTCACTCTGTTTCAGAGTTAAATGGGTACTTTCAAAGGGTATCATAGATGAAAATTTGAGGCTTAAGCATAGTAAGAGCATGTCTTAGCTAATCCGGGCTTTAGGTCGTTAGAAGGAGGTAAGAAATGCTTACCCACCACATTTTAAGGACCTAAATCAATCCATGTGGTGATCAACATTCATGAATACTTTAGTGACTGGTAATTAATAATATTTGGTAACAAAATGGTCTAAGCCACATGGTAAGAGATTCAAATGCCAAGTGACAGAGGTTCTAGTTCTGTTTCTGCCAAATAGGCAAGTCACTTAACCTTTGTATGTTTTCCCTCTCATGCACTGGGAACAGTGACTACCCGTTATTACAACAAAACTGTTGTGCAGATGATGAATATGTGTGGAAATGTGTTGCATGTTTTTAAGGAAAGAAGAAATTTTAAAACCTCAATATCCTAAAAGACAACTAAAGTTTGCCAATCTATTTACTTATTTGTTACCCTTTTCTTCTTTGTATTTTCAAAAAATTGTATAATACATATGAAAAACTTCATAATTTAAAAAAATGAATGAGTTGAAAGATAAGGGAAAATTTCCATCTCTTAGTAGTCTTTCTGCATTCCACTTTACAATGGATGGATGGACCAATTATGATGTCAGTACTAATGCTAATTTTACATGCATAGAACATTTTCACTAAGGGCCAGGCACTGGGCTAAGTGCTTTACAAAGCTGCCTGTGGCAAGTCAGAAATTTCTTTCCTTAAAGCACCTTCAGTCATAACATTTATATTCTGTCAAAGATTCTCCCATTACTACATTGAAAATTGATACTCAGCATGAAACATTATAGATATTTTTAGCTGAAAAGTATTGAAGTAAAATGGATTATTTGGCAAACTCAGTTAATAGAAAAAATTTTTTAAAAGAAAATGTAATTATTCTCTGAGCATTCTGATTAGTCGATATTTGGAAGAGGTTTCAGTTTTCCTTTTGCGCTTGTCTATATAGATTATCTAGAAATTTCTAGCTATCAAGTACCCTTAGTAGAGGTTGCATATTATTGATGTTTCACAGATTTCCAAGGAGAATATTTTAGAGTAGATAATTTCTGTATTAGGTGAGAGTCCAAATCTTAATATTATCAAGCAGTGTTTAATTATTCAGTTACATTTACATTCACACAATAGCATTTGCTTTTTTTCTGTTTACAAGAAATGATTCTATTAAAAATTACATAATAGGAGTAGTCACAACCAGTATGAACTTCACCTTCCTATTTCCCAACATCAAGCCTATTGCTTTTGCTATGCAGGGAAATGGTTTCCCAGGCACTCTTGGCCTCACTGTAATGAGCTGTGTACTTTTCTAGATATATAAATCATTTCACTGTTTTCCATCATATGTTCTTTCCCAATGATATTTTGTTTTATGTCTGTCGCTTTACTTTGTCACATTTTCCTACACCAGGACCTACTATAAAATAATGTATTATTTCCATCTCTCCCACATTGCTACTTGAAATTTATACTGTACCTGTTTTTAAAGAGGAAACTTAAAATGTTAAACCCATATTAAAGTAGAACAATTAAAGATTAAAAAAACATGCCATGTGCAATCCTTGTACAGATATTACATTTCATCATAATCAGGGAATAAAATTGTTCCCACTCTTGAAACTAAATTTAGCCTTATGCCTTCCAACAGCTAAGGCAGAAAAGGAAACATGATGGAATATTTGGTCTCCCTATCTCATAAAATGAGGCATCCAGGTCCTTAGGAGGGATTTATCTTTTCCTTTGGTTCAGCTGGCAAAAAGAGTGATATCTCGGTGAGGATTTATTGTCATACAAATATATTCCAAGAACTAGAATGTAATTTGGTGTGCCACAGCAAGATAAGTGTCCCCCAGCAAACTTAGGCAGCCCCAGGCTACTGACTCAGTTTCTTTGTCAGTCCCTTCAGAGTTCCTGCCCCAGTTTAGGCCCTGGCATAGACGTATGTGTATGTGTGTGATTCACCCTCTGGTTACCTCCTCTCTCTTTCCACTTTCATCTGTTGCTCCTGTTTCTATTCTTCGAAAGCCTCTGCTTACTGGCTTCTGTGTGGAACTCTGAGCTTCTGCTTCTGACACTGTTCCTTTTGTTGTATTTAAACATTGTGATTTAATTGATTGACAGAATTCAATGTAGGGCATCATGGGACAAATGTTTCATCCAATGCCTCTGATAGCCTGCTTGCCTCCCTCACGTCCTATCTAGACATAGCTGCCTTTGAGTCCAGTGTCAATTTTCACTGCAATTCAGTTGTGACCTAAGTTGTAGCCTAACACAACTTAAAGAGGATCTACATTTTTCTTGTCCTTTTTTTCCCCTAAGCAATAAGCTCTAAAGCTGAACTGGCTGGGTTCAAATCTTAGTTTGCTATGAACTGTGGAACCTTAACTTTTGTGCCTCAATTTCCTTATCTGTAAAAATAAGGGTAATAATAGCATCTTCATCATAGAGTTGTTAAAAGTATTAAATTAGTTAATACATGCAAAGCTCTTTTAGGGAATATATGCCACATAATAAGGACTATATCATCATCATCATCATCGTCATAGCATTCAGATCACAATAGACTCCACAGTACACTTTCCTTAGAACAAAATTCTAAGAAGAACTTAATCCATAGATACTTATATATGGGTATTGTGCAGGCTGTTGTAGCCATGGCCAGATTTCAGAAATAATTTTCACTTGTTTGATAACCCCCAATTCCAGCTGTTGTGGGTGTTGCTGGTAATAATCTTTTCGTGAGGGTTGCTCATGGGCAATTGGACTCATTTATTCCAGATGAGAGTTACATGCCCCCCAGCACCCCCAGAATGTCCTGTATCCAGTGATTGACAGACACGGGAGTATAAAAGCCCAGCCCCCTTGTGTCTAAGCAGGGCAAAATTCTGTGGTACAATTTACGTTTCAGAGCTCCACGTGTGACCAAGCTGTGGCTAAGCTTTACCTGAAGTCATCTCCTTGCTAATTTTCTTTCCTTCACTATCCTGCTTTCCTCATTCCCATACAGGATTTTCCGGAGTATCCTCTTAATAAGTAACTTGCACACAAATCCCATCTCATGCTGCTTCTGAAGAACCTGACCTAAGAGAATGAATAAGATAATAGACTCCATCTTCATTTGTGGTTTTATATAAGCTCCTTTACTCAAATGTCATATCTAGTACCAAATCTTAATAAATATGCAGTTATGACACTGGATTCTTTTTAATTCTCATAGTCATCTATTTGATACATTCATAGCCTCCCCCACCCCTCACCAGAGTGGTGCATTGTTACAACTGCTAAATCTACATCGACACCTCATTATCACCTAAAGCCCACAGTTTACATTAAGGTTCACTCTTGGTATAGTACATTCTATGGATTTGGACGAACCTATAGTGACATGTATCCATTATATTAGTGTCACACAGAGTAGCTTCACTGCCTTGAGAACCCTATATGCTCTGCCTATTCACCTCTACCTCCCCCAAACTCCTGGCAATCACTGATCTTTGTCCTATCATCATAGTTTTTTTCTTTTCTAGAATGCCATATAGTTGGATTCAAACAGTATGTAGCCTATTTGGATTGGCTTCTTTCACTTAGTGATATGCATTTAAGTTTCCTCCATGTCTTTTCATGACTTGATAGCTCATTTCTTTTTACTGCTGAATAATATACCATTGTCTGGATATGCCACAGTTTGTTCCTCCATTCACCTACTGAAGGCCATCTTGGTTGCTCCCAAATTTTGGCAATTATAAATAAAGCTGCTGTAAACATTTGTGTGCAGGTTTTTATATAGACATAAGTTTTTAACTCTTTTTAGTAATACCAAGGAGCATGATTACTGGATCATAGGATAAAAGTATGTTCAATTTTGTAAGAAAATGCCAAACTGTCTTCCAAAGTGGTTATAACATTTCGCATTCTCATCAGCAATGAAAGAGTGCCTGTTGCTTCATGTTCTCAGCAGCATTTGGTACTGTCAGCATTCAAGATTTTGGCTATTCTAGTAAGTGTGTTGTGGTACCTCATGTTTGTTCTAATTCTCATGTCCCTGATAACATATGATGTGGAGCAATGTATATTTCCCATCTGTATATCCTCTTTGGTGAAGTCTTTGGCCTATTTTTTAATCAGGTGATTTGTTTTCTTGCTTTTGGATTTTAAGTGTTCTTTGTATGTTTTGGACAGCAGTCCTTTAACAGATATGTCTTTTGTAAATATTTTCTCCCAGTCTATGGCTTCTCTTTTATTCTCTTGACAGTGTCTTTTGCAGAGAAGAGGTTTTTATTTAAATGAAATTCAACTTATCAATTATTTCTTCAATGAATCATGCATATATATAACTGCATAGATTATATTAATAAGAATAACAAAATTTTTTTCTTGAGTTGTGAATTCAATTTAGTGTTTTTCAAGTATTTATATCTGGTTTCCAGTGTTCCCTTGAAGAATCTATATTTTGCAATTTTGAATTCTTGCTATAGTCCAAGGAGTTTGGATACTCCAGATAATTAATGAGTACCTTTGGGAAATAAAACCCTGTGGCATAAATTTAAAGTTTCCCTTAATTTAATGCAAGTTTAGAATCACCTGACTTACAAGAATACACAGGTCAAGTCTTTCCAACCTATCCCCAAAGAGCACAGGGCAGGCACATCATAGATATTCAATATTTGTAAGCTGAAAACAAATACGGCCAAAAACCAGGTCCTTTGTCCACAAAATCACTTCTGTTCTGTACTGTGAATGAGTCATTTATGTGGTGACAGGGTGAATAGTTGAAAAGCTTAGTTCATTTTTTATCAGATAGAGAAAAAATGACAAGTTTGAAAAATGAACACAATAATATTTGGTATTTCAATAATCAGAGTTTTATTTGATCCAATTTTTGTTAGATCCTGGAACATCTAGTGATCAAGAAATTACTTCTAAAGGAGGCAGAAATTGTGGCAGCCTTGCTTGCTTTATCAGTATCAATGGTACCAGAAAAACCCATTGCATATGCCCATCCAAGCCACTTCCTCTCTCTCTACTCATCCTTCCCATGTTCCTGGACTTTTTACCCAGTACACCCACACCAGAGGCCTCAGACCTGCAAAACAAGCCACAGTGGACACCTGGTCCCTCGCTTGGGGTATTCCTGGAGTTTGTCCCCTGCGTTGTAACACACGTTAAGCATGACCAGAAGCTTCTCACAAACACTACCTCTCCTTTCTTCGTCCTCTATGAGCCTCTCAGTAACTCTTAACTCTTGACCCACTTGACTTTTTCACTGAACTCATTTTGTTTCCATCATATTGGGTAGCACTGCCTCTCGGCTCTATGCTCTCTGTCTCCCCATATGAGGTACAGAACTTCTGCAAGCAGCCCAGGCCTGGAGAACAAGCTTATTGTGCCAGACAGAGAACTACTGCTTCAGCCCAACATCCTAATTTGCCTGTTGTCTTAGTCTGATTGTGCACCTATAACAAAACCCTGAGACTGGCTAATTTATAAACAATAGAAATACAATTCTGGAGGCTAGGAGGTCCAAGATTAAGATGCAGCACCTCGGTGTCTGATGAAACCAGGGCTCTGGTCCCAAGAAGGCACCTTGAATGCTATGACCTCACATGGTGGAAGGGATGGAAGGGCAAAAGGGCCTAGCTAGTTCCCTCTAGTCCTTTGATGATCACTATTAGAGCGCTCACAACATAATGACCTCCTAAGGACCCTACCTCTTAATACTACCACATTGGTAATTAAGTTTGAACATATGAATTTTGGGGGACACATTCAGACCATAACACTGGTATAATCCAAAACCTAGAAGATTGTGATTAAAAGTGTACTGATTGGTCTATATCAGGCTACCTAAAAGGAGAGGAGAACCAGAGAGACAATCTTCATCCTTAAGAACCATTTGAGTATGGCAGCCAAGAACATGAAAGAAAAATCTGGGAATGTCTAAGAGCTGCATGTCTCCAGTTGTAGGAAACTAAATGTTTTGAAGAAGAGTATCAAAGCAGGCATAGTTATCCATTTAGTACACCTGAGTTCTACCCAACTGGCTTAGAGACTTAAGCACTGGCTTTGAAGTGTGGTTATAGAGGTGAGAGCCTGGTGTTTTCCCAGTTATATGTGTCTGGGCCCTCCCAGAAAAAAAAAGAGAAAAACCCTGAATCTCTGAGGGTAGCAGCTAGGTATGTGTGTTTTTAAAAAGCTTCTCAGAAGATTTCAATGCCACCCCTGTTCAAGCACTAGACTTGAGCAAACTAGAGGTATTGGATATAAACATGATGGTCAGCTAGTCTTATCCATCTGCACGGAGGAATGGTCTGGATTGTGTTTCCCAGGGGAAGGAAATTAAGATCTGTACCATTTGTATTGCTTTATACAGGACTAGGAAAAAGGATAAAATTGGAGAAAAAAGTGGTCTCTAGGTCCAGGTATTTCTCTCATGTGGAAGGATTGAATTGGGTGGGGGAAGGAAGGGAATGATCTTTTGTGTAATTCTAATTCATAATTCCTTCTGGATAGCAAAAGTAAAGAAAAGGTCATTTCATCAGTTCAGGTTGAGCAAGAGATTTCTTTATGACAGTGGCAGCAGGGATTCTGTAACTGTCACTGGTGGGAACAATATTATATATCAGAGCCTCTGGATTTTTCTCATGGCCATTTCTGGGCCACAGATAGCAGAGAAGCTAAAGTGGTAGTCAAAGCTTCTATACCAGGGGACTTACTATTGGGAAGGAAGGCTATATGTTGGGCACTGGGCAGATGATTCACTGGAATTGTAGAGTTCTTGCCAGTTGTCACAAGCCATTCAGTTCTCCTATATTCTTGATATAAAAAAATGGATTTCTTTATTCCATCAATAAAATTTGAGGTACTAGGAGTCAGCTACTTCTTGACAATCTTGCCACTTGGTTTATAATGAAAACCAGACTCAAATAAAATTTTTTAACACATATGAACATTTTTTAGACAAATATTTATTAACAAGGGTAACATTTAAGTAATCTATTCTGTAAACTTGATGAAGTTCCATTTCTCTAAATACTCCAAGTATACAGAAGTTGAGGCAATTCCCAATGTGTGCCTTCTAGTGGGCATTAGGCAAACAGATATTCCAAAACCAGTGTCTGGACAAAGACCTATTAAGGAGCAAGCCTTGGGTGCCATTCATAATGGGTTCAGGATACAGGCTTTGGTGGATTTTAATTCCAGATAATGCAAGATTGAGAAAACCTCTAATTTCACTAATGAGAACTATATGCAACATCTCTTATGTTATTTAGCCACACACTGTCCATACACTATATCATATTATATGTAACAAAATATTTTAAAATAAATTGCCTATATTGATCCAGAAGTCTTTTTTTCCAGTGTAGCATAAACCTACAGACCTAGGATAGAGGCTTACTTTATTCAGGACACTGATAGATTTGTATATTCCAAAAAGCCATGTGACCTAAAAAATAATCTAATAATAATTATAATGATAATTAACATTTATTGAAAATGTATTATATTGCAAGCTCTGTGCTAAATATTTTACACCTACTTTCTAAATCCTTACAACAATCTGTGAGTACTACTAACTCCATTTTATAGCTGAAGAAATTCAGCCAAAGAGAGCTCCAGGGCTTAACTTTTCAGTCCTGTGCTAGTGCTCACTCACCTCTCAGCAGCAAATGGAGAATATACCTCATGAAGAACCTCAGATGACAGCACCTTCTCACAATGAAACTACCTATGCTGCTGATCATAAAACCAATCCTACAGATTGTTTGCTATGCAAAATGATGAAGAATATCTCAGAGACTTAAGAGGCCAGTGTTAAAAGAGTATCTTATGCCCAGCCATGGGAGCCCTGACTGTCCCGTGGGAGGCCTATGTCCAACCCTGAAAAATCAGAAGCCACCTGTAGAACCCAGCGAATAGGATGGAAATATTTGAAAATGCAGCTGTAAGGAAAGGAAATAGCCTCATGACACAACAAGGGCTCTGTGTGGGGGTGTTAAATTAACTGGAAATGTGGAGCACTCTAGATAATTTGTTGAAAGAGGATGTCTACAGACAGATTCTGCCAAAGCTTTCTCTATATATATATGAAGGACAGTCCGGAATACCTTCTATTGTGATGATTGTTATTGCTATTTTTGTGATCTGAGCAGGAGAAAAATAAAAGCCAAGCTCAGTGGCAAGGCTGGTGAATTTTAGCATATTCTGAAAGAGTATTGTTTTGTTTCTTTTCGACCACTTAATTACATAGCTGCCAGGCTTGCTGGTGTGAGTAGATGAGGGTCATTTACCAGTCCCACATCAAAGCACCTTGAGCTTCCCTAAGTGCATGCACTGTTCCTCCTGACCCAGCCATCTTTTTCCATAAACAGGGTTTTTTCACTGCCTAAATGATTATAAATTCCAAATAAAGGAGTCCTGAAGCATAAGGTGAAACAGTAGCTATATACGGTGTCATTGTCACCAATCCTTGCATATTTTAAAGCATTACATGGAAAATGTTATGAGCCTTATCTCCTATGAATTTGCCTTGGATTAGAGTTACATTTAGATCTTGAACTAGAAAGAGGCTCTAATTCACTTTTCATTCAAACAGGTACATGACACAAGACTTCACACTCAATCCAGGTACATGACACAAGACTTCACACTCAATTCTAAAAAGCAAATATCTCATTTTTGTTCAAATTTCTATTTGTCCCAGGAAATTTACTCTCCCTTTTTGATTGTTAACATTTTTCTTCACATTGAGTGAAAGTATTGTTTTTATAAGCCAGGCTTTGTTCTAAATATTTTAGAGATAGCTCATTTGATCTTCACAACACTGTGAGATAGTAATATTATCTCTGTTTTACTGAGGCACAGTGAGGTTAAGTAACTTATCTGAGGATGCACAGCTAGTAAGGAGTATTTAAAACAGGGTGGCCTACTCGTGGCAGAGCAAAACAGTACAAATAACATCACCACAGAAGTATTACACTCTTAGAGTTTCTCCAGGGAAACATGTACATCAGAATTATCCCAGAGAAGCTGTTTCAGAAAGTGGCCCTTAGCATTTGTAGTTGTAAAGGATATTCAGGTGATTCTACAGTATGTCCCTCATTGAAAGACAATAATGTAGATTTCCTAAAGAGCCGATTATATTTTTCTCTTAGTTTCAGCCCCTAGCAAATTAAAATGAAAAGCATAACAAGCAGCCAAACAGAAATTGCTTCCAGATAGGTTCATCTTAATACTTTACTGACTCACAGACTGAATAAATAACAATCAATTATAAGAAAGGCGAACACTTAGTTAATATTTATACAGTATTTTACAATAATTTCTCACGCATTAATAATCTCACGTGGTTCTCACAAAACCCCCATGAGGTAGCTAGTTTCTCTCATGTGAAAGATGAAGAAAATAAATCTCAGAGACATGAAGACTTGCTCAAAGTCCCTGAAGTAGTAGAGTAGAGCAGTTGTGGGTTTGACAAGTAGAGGGCCAAAATGACAATTATTTTATTCCTATAGGTAAAAAGAATTTTTAATGTTTATTTCCTACAGTTCTAATTACTATGCCACATTCTGCTTTTAAAACCACATTATCTCACCTATAATAAAATATTTATTGTGTTTAAATAAACAATGCGGGTGGCCTAGCCCCAGAGTCTGTGCTCCTAAGCACCAGGCATATTGCCAAAATTTATCACCCTCTAGCCTTGAGATGCATTGCCATGGTGGTCTTCACATCAATATCTGGTATTGATTTTACTGAAATCTGTAATTGCATAGGAGTTATATGCAAATTAAACAATTCTGTACAAAGCCTACAAAGAAGGAGCAAGCACAAGAGGACATGCTTGTATAGTTGAAAAAAATACAATCTTTATTTCCTTGTGGAAATTAAAGGTTGGAAGTTAGCAGGAAAATGATTTCAGCTCAACATGAATGAATAAATAAAATCGACCTTATTAATATTCTCTGCTCTGCAAAAATGCAATGAATCAAAAGGAGTAAATAAACTCACCTTCACCGAAGTATCTAAACAAGACTTGTAAACAATAAATCAAGAGATGCTGTTGAGGGCATCACAGTATTAGGTCGTAAATTAAACTCAGTGACTTCACAGGTTTATGTGATATAATTTCCACAGATATAATTCACTGACTATACCGTCATTGGGTAGCCAGAAGGTGTGCCTCATTTATCATCTTGCTCCACACCTGCCAGATTTGATATGCCACTATCACATTTTTTCATTCAGGGTTTGTCGGCATATCAGGATGAAAATAACAAACCAAATTATGCCACAAATTATAATATAAAAAAGTTAAGGCAAATTAACAGTATAATGTTTTGGTACTCCTTGATCAGAACAAACTGGACAGACTTCAACAGTCCCTTAAAATTTTGAGGCATAGCAAAACTCTTCTGCAACTCCATTTTCAGGAACAACTGCTGACTCAACTGGGTTAGCTAATATATACAGCTGAGCATCTAGAAATTTCAGTGGCACAAGGTTCTATTTCTGGAATTCTTCATCTGAAGTCTGAGGGGCTTCAGAGTCTTTTTCACTTGCTGAATTATTGCCAATTAGTTTATTTTAACTTGCAAGTTATTTTCTAAATGTTCATTCTTATTTTTGCCCCATCAGACTTTTCAAAAAGGAGGCTCAGAAAAGTTGGGAATCGTTATAAGGTGTTAGATTTATGCCAAGATTTGATGCCAAGTTCAATGTGTTCCAGGGTAGAAAGAGCTGCTGCAGTTACCATGGGAGCTTTGTATCTAGAAAGATAAAACTTCAGGTTTAAGTTAAGTTTAAGTTAGTCACACTTGCGAGGTAGTGAAAGTGCAAGTTCAGGCCCTACTTGATAAAATTCACAGGGAAATACAGCAAGATGACCAAATGGATGAGAAAAATATGTGGCCTTTGGGTCAGAAAGACTAAGCTACTCTAAGAGGCATAAGTGATTTTAAAAGGCTCAAGGGTAATTAGGCCAAAGAGACAAATATCTTTCTTTAATAGAAATATTTCTGCTAAGGAACACTAAGAACCCAACCTTCAGTTGAAATTAACGTTTGAAAAGAAGGACTGGAAAAAATAAGTCCTGGATTCCAGTAGTAGGTTTTGATTAGGTCTTATTTAAATGCTAGGATTAATTTTTAATTGCTGTCATTCCCAGATTACTCACAGATGTAACATTCGTATTTGCTGGGGAATTAAAGAGGGGATTTCAAGTCTTTCTTTCTGAAGAGCAACCTTCTTCATGGTAAGATCAATACCAAAAGCTCATTTGTTTTCTGAATTTTCTCCTCATAGTAATTGTCAAATTTTGTTACTTTTAGATTTGGAAAATATTTCTTCTTCCTACATTTTTCACCTCTGAAAATATTTCAGTTTGCTAGATTTATAATTACAGTTAGTCTTGGTACATTTCAAGATCTAATTTCACCTCTATGGAGTCACAACATAGAAAACTTTTCAAAATCTGCTTTGATAATTATTGTAGAAACATCTCAGACTCCTTAGGACTCTTATAAAATGATCAAATTTTACCTAAGTGCTAGTTTTGCTCTATAATGAACAGTAATAGCAACTATTGTCCATAACCCTAAAAGAGGTAATTTTGTGTTAGTAAAAAGAGACCTCTGGGGAAATATTCATGGATTAATTAGGTGCAACTTTTAAAACCCAACATCTATGTCATTTAACTTAATCCCTTGTAATTTGAAATTTCTACTCGGTTTGTGAATGAAGATGACTAGAAGGCATTTGTGAAAATTTCTGAGACTATTATGCCTCCAAAAGGATCTGGTACTGAAAGGTCTAGGCATTAAACTCATCCATTTCACAGCATGTAGCCAACAACAATAAAATAGAATGGCAGTCAGTCCTTATGTTACCCATAGCCATGAGATTGTAACTGGATGTTAGTTGAAATAAAATTAACCTAAAAGCTAAATGCTTTTACAAAGACAACCACAAGTGGCCTGGTTCACATTTATGTCCTGTTCCTTTGTGCCAGTTTGTCCTAAAATATGTTCCTGTCTTTGTCAATTTCCCTTTGAAGCCCCAGCATCCCTTGAGGCTGAGGTTACAGGCTTTTCACAATGACAAAGTCAACTATAAATATTGCTCTATCCTTTGTTATAATTTAAACTTAGGAAAAAAGTTTGACTAGCCATGGGAATTAGAAATATAGATAGAATTGTTTCTATTTCTAAATTTTCTTTACAAAATTTATATTTCAACTGGATGAGTATCTACCCATGCCATCAGGACAACCTTTTCATCATGATCAAAAGAGAAGAAACTTGGCTTTGAAGTGAGAGGGTGGAGGGCTTAAGAGAGTAATCGTAATGCCTTTGGAAATGCCACTCTCATATTTCATCTGGAGTCTTTAATTTTTCTTCCTCTTTTGACCTGCATACACACAGCACTCCAGAATATGTTTCCCAATTCCTTCTTCTCTTCCTTTTCCTCTCCTTTCTCCTCTGTCTGTTGTCCTCCTTTGCTCAAACATGGTGAAATTTGAACAAAAGGAGAATAAAGAAACATTCCTTTCTTTAAGTTCCTTGTTTCATCTCCCCTAATAAACGCTGGACAGGAGCTCTTCAAAGGGGATGGACTGGTTATTCCTGGAGAATTTTCTAGCATTTTGGTCTCTGAAGAATGTTCATGCATAGGTTCATGTATTCATGCTTTTAAACACCGAGTACCCCACCATTTTCTGGGCTACATAAGGATACGTGCTCCTTCTTTTAAGAGATGCATTACCCAATATTTCTTTCATAAAGTGGAAACCAGGGCATAAATAAGGAATGAACAACAACAAAATATAATTTTTATGATGATTTTTTATTTCCCCTCCCCTCAGATATCAAACCTCACCATGTCACTACCTGCTACCTTGGAGTTTGGAGGATACTAAATGGATGGATGGAAGGATGGATGAATTAATGAACTGATTAATGACTTTGACTGAGATTCAAAGTCCTTGGCACTTATTCCTCAGTCTTCTAAAAGGGAACCTGAGCTTGTAATAAGATGATATAGAAAATTTGAGAGCTTTCTTATGGCAGAGTATATATATAACATTGTAGATATAAATATAGATATATTTGCATATACATCTATACACATATACATATACACACATTTTTGTATACAGTTACATATGTGCATAAATAATCACATAATAATTTATAATACTCTATAGTTTACAGAATCAGTTCTATTTAATTTTTCAGAAGCTTTAGATGATTTTTTCCAAGAAGATAGAGTTAACATAAGTGTTGGAATTAAACTTTGGTCCCTAGACTTAATGATGTAATGTTTATACTTCGAGATGTTTCATCTTCAACTCTTTAGACATATTTTCTCCTTTATTCATTATTGAACATTTTTGAGATAAGTTACTAATTATTGTCTATGGCTGGAACATCTTCACACTTTTACAAGTCTAAATAAAGCTGGTCCTTACTATTTCTCAAAATGATTTGCTGTAGAATGTGAGGAGAAAGAAGTATCTGTCATACTGAGACATGGGGATTGTTGGAGTCACATAAACTTTTTCCAACCAGCTACAAAAGCTAATAAGGGAAAATTATATAGATCTATTGATATGTACCAACAAAGAAGTCATTTTAAAGTTAGCAATATTTGAGATCTTAAAGGCATCAGAGTGATATAATTGGCAGAAAGGTACTGAAAGATAGTCTGAAATCACACGTACTTAGCCTGAATTCCACAGAAGAATTAAGTAAAGGGTAAGGTGAAAACCTATCAAGGGTTACTTGTGCACATAGATCTAAACCAATTTGTTGACATCTAGGCCAAAACAATAGGTTCTAACTATCTTCCTGAATCTCAGTCACTTGACAGTGTCCTGTCCAGATATTGACGCTCCAGTTCCTCCCTTGATTTCTAGCCAGATCAGTCTCCCTGCTTCTCTTTTGTGCCCCATTGTGAGAGGTAAAGCAAAGTTAACATGTTCTCAAGTAAAAACTAATGTTGATGTGAGTGATCTAATTAAAAAGAGACAGGCCCAAACATGTTTACTCTGCCTGTTTGTTGCCCATCCTCTGTGGTAAAGGAATCTGTGTCTCTCAGTACCTTTGCTTCCTAAGCAGCCATAGTCTGCATGACGTGGCTGCCCTGACCTCATGTCCCCATCATTCCCATGACAATTAAGTAGACCAGTGACAGAAATGACAATCTGATCCACAGGCTGGACAACTTGGAAAAACACATTCACAAACAACTGACTTAGCCAGTCAGATTCCAAGTTTGAAAAACTGAATGGAAATCAAAGAAAGAAATAGCTATTTGAATGCTAGAATACTCCAGACAGGTAAAATGCAGCTGAGTGTTACTAATGGCAGTGCACCAGAGTGATAGCCTTTAAGTTCCTGTTCGTGAGTTTCCTCCACCCTCCTTCAATCCAGAAATATCTTTTATCTCTAATACTGAGCCCTTGAATTTTTTTAGGTCATCTACTTTTCACTCTTTGAGTGTCCTTACAGTAAACTTCCCTTTGTTTGAACTAGCCAGAATAGTTTCTTCTACTTTCCAATCTAAAGATCCCTGATTAAGACAATGACAAGGAAGAGATCGCACAAAATTCATCTCATTACTCTATGGCTGAACTCTGACTCTGAGAGTGAGCTTTGCAAGTTTTTTAATTTATCTCTCTGCTTAGGTGACAGCTCTTAACTCCCAGAGAGGTATCTGTGTCTTCTTGTGAAAGCCTCTCACTGATCATTACCATGTGCCCCTTAGTAGTGCATGACAGTCTACAGAGTAAGCCTGTCTCTCTTCTCCCCACCTTATATGAACCTGGAATCCTGTTGTCTCCATGCTCTGCCTGGTCTGAATCTTTGACATACCTGACACAATAGCAAGTCCCATTACTCTTTTTGCTTTAGCTTTGATTCTTTGTTGCTTTACTAGGAACATAACTTAGTTTTCCAGTATATTCTCAAATATCAGGGATAGAGCTAGTTAAAAATTGATTTTTTTTTTTTTTAAATTGAGACAGGATCTCACTATGTTGCCCACACTGGTCTCAAACTTCCAGGCTCAAGCAATCCTTCCACCTCAGCCTCCCTAGTAGCTGGAATTACAGATGTGTGCCAACATACCCAGCTAAAAATTGATTCTTATAGGTCTTGAGTCCGTAAGCCTGAGAGGGACCCCAGAAATCTACATATTATCTAGTTCTCAGGTGGTGCTTACAAGTGATTCTTGAACTGAGGTAGGGAACTAACATAGGGAACTGATAGACCCTGTTCTATAAAGAATCATAAGCCCCAAGAAAGGGTGGAGAAACCAGCCAAAAACAGTTAGGGTCCAGATGGTGACAAAAGAACAACCTCAGGTTATCCTCACTGCTCATTATACCCTGTTTATGATGTATTAGCATACTAAAAGAAGTTCTTACCAGTGCCATGACAGTTTACAAAAGCCATGGCAACTCCTGGAATGAAGTTACCCTATATGGTTTAAAAGGGGGAGGGACCCTTGGTTCTGGGAGCTCCTCACCCCTTTCCCAGAAATCTTATGAATAATCCTCCCTCTGCTTAACCTAAAATTAAATAGAGGGTATAAAATAAGATCCTGGAAACTCACAAGGTGCTACTCTCTGCTGCCATTACCTTTCTATGGGGCAGCTCCTTTTTTTCTCTTTTCTTACTTTAGTAAACTTACTTTTGCTTTACTCTGTTGGCACACTCTTGAATTCTTTCCTGCATGAAGCCAAGAACCCACTCAGCCTTCAGATGGGCCCTTTTCTGTATCAGAAAACTGAGGTCCACTTTCCTGTATCAGAACCACACTTTGAGGTACACTGTTCTTGAATCCTGGAGCCCAAATCCAGTAGGAAATTAGTAGACATTCATAATTCCCTGGGAACATTTTAAATGGTCTCTTTCTGGGTCACACCCATGGATGTTTTAATTTAAGAGCTCTGAATAAGAGGGCGGAATCATGCTAATTAATTAGAAACAGTGAATGGAAGAGCAAAACAGACACTAAGGGAGAATTTCTCTTGTTGCATCTCAGAGTGTGGACAATTTGCATCAGAATCACCTGCTGTGCTTATTGTATTTGTACCTCCCTGAACATAACAGTCACTATTTCTAGCAAAAGGTAGGGAATCTGCTCATTTGAAAAGTTCCTCAGGTGAAACTTACATGTTCCTGTCTTTCCCTTCTTCTAATCACTAATCATTATTTAAGCATGAGCATTATAGCATTTTATAGATTGTTCTTGAATTTGAAAATGCCTCCCTTGGCCACATGGAAACCATTAAAACTGAATTAAACTTTCTCATTTCATGAGGTGTAATTCATGAAGTATCCATCTGGATCCTCAGAACAATTTCCATTTAAATGCTCTTATTCACATGCATAATGTGTAATTAGTCCTCTCTGGTTTGAAAGGCTACTTTCATATTTCACAAGATTCTCTTGGAAGTGTATTAATTTATTGTGGCTCTTTCTTCTTTTGCACAAACACCAACAGAGCCAGAAAATGCCACTGGGTGGGGGGTGGAGTACTTCTTTAAAGAAGTTTATATTTAGTTCAATATTACCAAGTTTTCCTTATTTTAAAAGCTATGTTAAGGAACCAACAGCACAGGTTGCCTTTAAAGTTTTTAAAATTACAAATGGTCACACCTTCCAAAGAACCCATAATTCATATGTCACTAATTTCCCACTGTATAGCTCACTCCCAAATATTTTTTTTTTTTTTTTTTGACGTATCCCTCCCTTCCTAGAAGCTCTGAAACCTGATTCCTCTGAACAACAAAAGATGGCAAAAACTTTGTTGGATCATGGATTCAGCCTAGGGCAGACAGGACTTCTTGGTTTCTCAAAAAAGACCCAGGAGTTGAGTTTGATTTTCTTCAAACAGATCTTCAAACATAGTTATACAGCTCTCCTTTCTTCCTTAATCTTCCTCCTGGGTATTAGAAACATTTTTCCCTTAGTAGTCCAAGGGAATAACCAAGCAATAATGATTTGGTTAAAACAAAATAAATTGGGGATCCATATTTAGTGGGGACCAAAATTGAAAATCTTAGTTTAATTCACACCAGGATTCAACCATATCTGGTTGAAGTGTGAAGGACCAGATGGGTATGTCTGACTAGATCTTAAGGGATTTGAAATGAGATTCTAAGAATTGAGACCATCTATGTCAACATAACTTAGATAAGACTATGGACCACCTTTCTCAATATTTCTTAGTTGTTCAGAAAATCTTTGCCTGGGAAAGATAAGGCTGTAAAGCAATAAAAAACTTCATTTTTTTTATTTCAGGACATTCCCACAGATCAGTAACAGGGGACAATAATCTGCTCACCTTAGTTATAAAGACATGACTCAAGACCCTATGTCTATCTGTCCTAAACTATTTTATTATGAATTTTTCCAATCCTAACTGGTTTCTTCACTCAAAAGATCTGCTTTAATCCACTTGAATCCAGACCTCATCTGACTTTCCTTTTCTGATATACTGTTTAGACTTTGTCAAGGTGCTTTTCACCATTACTGCAGGAGGTTATAAAAAATTTAGCTGATTTAACAAGTTGCCTGGTGACATATTAGGTAATTTGACCATTCTTAATTCAGCATAGCTTCTATCACTTAGGTAGTCTCTCTAACACAGAATACATACTTTGAACCATCATAGATGCTGAGAAATAAGATCCAGCTACATTGATAAAGGGAAACCAGTTAGGTGAGTATAGCACAATATTCTGAGAATATAGTGGTACATAATCTAGGTGATCAGTTGGTTTAACAGCAAAGCAACTATTCCTCCAAATGGAGAGAAGAGGAGGGTATAAGACAAATTCTCAGGTGGGCAGCAAGCATAATCAATGGAAATCCACATAGTTACCAGTGAAGAGGTTAAGAACAAGGGCTGTGGATCTAGAGTGCTGGCATTCAAATCCTGACTCTGTCATTTACTAACAATATAACCTTAGAAGTTTAATTCCATGCAGACAATAGTTAAACCTGCCTCATACAGCAGTTATGAGCTGTGTGTACATGCACGCATGTGCATGTAAAATGCCTGACACATAGTAAGAAGTACTACATAATGTTTGACAGTATTTCATATTGTCTGCTGGAAATACCAAATCTAAAGCAATCTTATATTTGAACAAAATAAGGAAAGAAAAAAAATAAACTGTTTATAAGATGCCCAGGGATAGAGGAAGACTGATCACAGGGGGAAGGGGAACACCATTTTTATAATTCAAAAGAATGGAACTCTGAAAATAATTTCTTTCAGGAATAATTTGCTTCTCAAATACGTATCTAGGAAACCACCTAGAATCCCTCACATGAAGTATAGCATTCAGAACCCTGCGTTAGAGGAGGTGCTTGAGCACCCTGCTGACTATGAGCCCCTACCAGAAAGCTACTGTGCCTGGTCAAGAAGGTTGGTGTAGCAGCAGCGATGAATGGAATGGAGTATTGCGAACACTGTAGAAATAAAGATGAGAGAGTATCTCTGGGGGATTCCAGAAATACCTTGGAGGGTGGATTAGGAAAGTACAGACATT
Organism: Eulemur rufifrons; assembly: GCF_041146395.1. Taxonomy (NCBI): domain Eukaryota; kingdom Metazoa; phylum Chordata; class Mammalia; order Primates; family Lemuridae; genus Eulemur; species Eulemur rufifrons. Next base: position 28,450,701 of record NC_090999.1, read on the forward strand.
AGGGGTCAATGTCAGAAATATTTGGGTACAGATGCTTGTATAACATTATTTGTATCCAGACTAAGTCCTAAAAATATTTTGGGTATGCAGAGATCATCAGCACATGTTTATTTTGCACTTTTAATTTTTTATTTAATGACTACTTTAATATTTTATTTGATATAATTCTTACCCTCTGAGGTATTGATAATTATTATTAGAATTTACTACAGGTACAAAAATGACAAAACTGAAGCTCAATGACTGTGACAGATGTATTTTCTCAAAATGAGCACAAAGCTATTTCTGGTCTCACATGCTCTTCTAGGATCTTGCCCCATGCCCATTAAGAGGTGGCAAGTAGTCTCTCGCCCATCCAGAACGTGAGCTGGCCTTTAGGGCTGCCTTGATGAATAGGATGCGATGGAGGTGGCCCTGCATAACTCAAAAGATGTGATCATAAAAGACAACGTGGCTTTTCTCTAGCTCTATCTCAAAACTTAACTTGGAGTCCAGCCACCATATTGTAGGGAAGCCCAGGCCATGTGAAGAGTCCATGTACAGTGTGTTCTAGTCAACAGCCCCAATGAAAGTCTCAGTCCATAGTCATCATCAACTGCCAGACATGTGCATGAGAAAACTTTCAAATGGTTCCAGCCTCCAGTCTCCAAGCTGTCTCAGTTTATACCAAGTGTAACTATTTTGGCAGAGCCCAGCCCAAATTGCAGGTTCATGAACAGAACAGGTATTTACAATACTAAGTTTTGAGATAGTTTACTAAGTAGCATAGACATCTTGAACAGAGGTCAAATATTTGTATGTGAAAACCTGAGATCAAACCATTTGTAGTAGGAAAAGTATTGGTCTTGGAATATAGGCCAACCCTAAGTGCAGCAATCTTTCTGCATGGCTCTTCTAACACTTAAAATACAAATTACTTATTGATACTTCACATATATCTGATATGTGGTACTTGGTTATTTTTATGTTTAGGCATTTATTTTTTTTCTCCAATTATACTATTAGTTATTTGAGGGAATGAACTATTACCACAAAACACTTATCTGGAACAATGCCTTACATACACAGCAGCCCTTATCCTACTGTACTTTTTTTTCCATAGCATACAAATTTCCTACTAATACATTACATAATTTATTTATTTAATTGTTTATTTTCCATTGTCTGACTCCCCATAATATAAGCTTTATAAGGACAGCGGTCTTTGTTTTGTTCACTGATATATTTCATTCAATTAAAATAGTGGTTGGAAAATAGTAGGCACTCAATAGTTTCAATAAATAAATGAATAAATGAACTTTTTTGTTTTCAAAAGACCACTCCATATGCATCAAAATAAAATAATGACACCCTTGGGAAAATAACTGAAAGATCTGAATTAGGAACCAGAGTCTCTAACTCTGAAAACCTTTAATGAGGTTTTCTGTTAGGAGGCTGTTATTAACATTTGTCTGTGTAGTTGGAAAACATGATTTTGTTATTCTATAATGTGAGAATAAATTTAAATTTTTTCTTGGTCTCAGCAATTTTTTTCTACATAATTAAGAGAAATGTAACAAAAAGATGAAGGGTAATCACTCTAGAGAGTGATGAAGAGATATCTGAGGAAGGGAGGCAAGTCTAAAAGCTATGTGTTTATTTAAACCATTTACCATGTTTATTTAAAGTAAATACAGAAATTGTAAGTATGTAATTCATAGTCTTTTTTTTTTCCTCATTTTTCACCAGAGTTCTTACCCTGGGGAAAACTATGTTTGTTTATAAAACTAACCTGAGAGACCAGATCACAGGCCACAGGTTATGGTCTGGAAAGAGCTAGAATGCAGAGATTGGGACAAGTATAAACAGGAAAGGGGAGGGGACCAGCACGGATCATAGAGGGAGGGGAAAGAGTAATGTAGAGTGACTAGAACCCAAGGAATGATGTTACCCATTGAGAAAGTCCCACTTGTAGGATGGTAGAAAGACATTTAAGAATAGGAAAACATTAATATTAAATTCAAAGCTGTTTGTGTTTGTGAAAAGCACAAAATCGTCGTTAGAATCTGTTACCATTTGTATAAGTCCCCATAGACTGACCCATGGCACGGAAAAGAGGTAGCATTTGAGCACAAGGCAAGATAATTCTCAAATTCAGTTGATTTAGCAGAAGCAGGAACTCAGCACTATAGGTGACTCCAAGGAATGTAACACTTCTCTCTTCTAAGGAACCCCTGGAGAACAGGAGAGACATTGAGTCTCTTCATGCACATGTGATTGAGCTCATTTCATCTGAATCTCAAATTATTAAGGTAGTATCAGAGCTTATTTTTCTCTGGGCATGATCAATTTCCATCTATTTCCCTATGCTCCATGTTCTTCAAACCTCATTTCTATTCCCATACCTTCCATCTAAAAAATTCTGTACAAAAATTTGCACATTTGATATTTTTGGTACATATTCCAACAATGGGCACAATATTCATTAAAATCTCCTTTAACCAGGTCCCAGGTAACGAGTTCCATCAATTCTCTTTGATTTTCCACATTTAATAATAGGAGAAAGAGAATACTCAAAATTAAAGCTATAGAAACCAGAGATTTGGTTAGAAAAGCAATTCTTCCTACTATATGCCAAGCCCTAGGGGAAGAGCTGTGAATGTGATAAATGTGAGTTCCAGACACATGAGGTTCACTGGCCACTGCAGAAGTTATCCTGTTTTGTGCATTTTCAAACTCAGGATTATAACCAATACACCCAACGTCCTTCATCAACAAAACAATTCACTTTTATGTCTACTAAGGCAGAAAGAAAAGTCATTGAATGAATTTAACACAGAGAAAGTTAAAAAAAAAAAAAAAAAAAGCTTTAGAGACCAAGTCTCAATTAACCCTAACATCCCAGTTCTCAAGCATTGTTTAATTGAAGTTTTATAAAAGATATATTACTTAATACTTATTAGAATTGTGAAGAAAAGGTAAGAATTTGCTGGTCTTTCAAGTTACTTCTAAGCAGGACTCACTACTTAATTTGTGGGACCCAGTACAGCATGAAAATGCAGGGCCTTTGTTTAAGAAATTATTAAGAATTTTAGGATAGTGATAGCAGAGTATTAAAAAAGCACATAGTCTTTCTAAGCATGGGGCCCATATATAAATGCAGAGGTGGCACACCCATGAGGCCAGCTCTGTCTCTAAGCTGACAATTCACTTAATTTGTTCTAGGATTTTGTTTGATATTTGACAAAGTAAATACCTAATGGAGGGGGAAAGCTAGCTGTAACCAAGAAAGCAAATAAATAGTATCACCTGAGAAACTGCTATTGAGATATTATAATATAAAAAGAAGTGTTTTCATCCAAAATTTACAACTATTAATTAGCAAAAGAATTCCAAAAATCAGCTTAGTAACACACTTCATGGACATACAGAATTTTAAGTTTTAAAGGGCACTACTAGTTTCCAGATGCTTAAAGAAAGATGGAATCATCAAGTTTTCCCTTAAATGCACATGAGCCTAAAATATTTTATTTTCTACTAAAGAAAGAAAAATTATTTAGGAAATGGAAGTTTGTCAGACAAGATTCACAACTCAAGAAGCTATCCTGTAAGACCAGGTGCTTTTTAACAGGCAAGATTCCTTAATTAATTATGGGTAATTTGCTTTCTAATTGGATTTAAGTAGTTGCACAAAACAGACTAGAAATAAGTTGTATTTGGGTTCTTACTTTTTTAAAATTTTGATCTGTGCATATTTTGTGGTTCATACATCCATAAATAATTTATTTCCTACCACTTAGGGCTTCAGTTTTTTCACTTCAAAACTGAGAAGTTTCAGCGAATTGAGTTCTGAATGCCATCCCATCCCTAATTAAATTCAGCATTAGGTATTAGTAACACACTGCCTACAAACTCTTCTGCTTCAGGATCTACAAGGAGTAAGCCACAGTTCCTGACCACAGACAGTTTATAATCCAGAAAACAAGGCAACTGAGGCAGTCAATAATTATAACGCAAGACAGCTCCAAAACTCTAAATCTTTAACCAAAAAGTCCACCAAGATACACAGAAACTTTCAAGGTTTGGATATGAGGTAAAACTAATGAACTGGAAGCATATAACACAAATTAACATTCCTAAAAAGTAGATGTATATGCGAGAGGCTTGAATGAGTTTTTTTTTTTTTTTAACTTCAGCATATTATGGGGGTACAAAAGTTTAGGTTACGTATATTGCCCTTGCCCCCCCTCCCCCGGGGGCCAGAGCTTCAAGCATGTCCATCCCCTAGACGGTGCGCATCACACTCATTATGTATGTATATACCCATCCCCTCCCTCCACCACATCTGCCAGACACCCGATTAATGTTATTCCTAAATGTGCTCTTAGGTGATGATCAGTGAAACCAATTTGATGGTGAGTACATGTGGTGCTTATTTTTCCATTGAATGAGGTTTTTATGCTAGTTTCTGGCAGTGTTTGGGGTGTTGCGCTGCCATGCAACCCATGCAAATGCCCAAATTCAAACTTCCTTTATAACTAACTTGCTCCAGGTTAGGATGTGTTGATGGAATGTGTAACGTGGATATAATTTCAGACCACATTTATCACTATTACTGACTATTGCAGTAAAATGACCATGAGACAAAACTTAGACTTTCCTTGATCCACTTGTTTTGTATCCTGGAAAATTTTATCTGGTTGGCAGCGTTTTCAACATTACATTGCTTTCATCTCACATATTTGGTCTAGCTGATTGAATCAAAGTTATAATACCATCATTCATCTTTTAATAAACAATGAAAACCAGGAAGATTAAAAAGTGACAGCATGAAATAGAGCATAAAACACAACTGAAGTAGCAGAAATTGAATTAGTATGGCTTTAACGTGATTTTCAAAGATCTCCAGTCTGGCATTTCGGCCCAATTTCCTGGCTGGTTTAAAATGAGACCAAGGATCTTAAATGATGTGTTTGAGGAGAGGCCAAGAGTCAGTGGCTGAACTAGCCATGCCTGGGAGCAGAGAGGCAGCAATAGATAGTAAGCAATATATGTTCTGAGCTTCAAAAGATCCAAGAGCACATTTTAATAAAAATTAAAATAATAAAGATTGTGCTTATTTGGTATTTGGATTTGAAACGGCACCTCACTAGTTATCAACTTGGAAAATGTTGTAATATTGGATGCCCTACGTCAGGATCTCGGAAAATCAAACGCTGAGATGGGGGGCTGCAAGCAGGGGGCTGGCTGTGGAGTGTCTTCAAGGAGAACACCTGTAATGGAGCGAGGGAAGCGGGACTGAGCAAGGAAAAAGTTGAACTGTGATGTCTTTGCAACAGAGACCTCAGTCATTTCCACCAGGAGCTCTGGGGCTAGTTTGGTTCTTGACATATGTCCCAAACTGAAGCAACGGGGCTAGGCCTTTCTGCCCTGAGGAAGGCCTCAGCTATAGGCAATTAGCAGGCAACATTCCTGCCAGGTGGGGGCATAGGTGCTTTGGCACTAGAGAAGGTGCTGGGCCATGCATCTCAGCATCCACTAGAATTTGCCTATGGCATTGTCTAGATCTCTCACTTCATCCCATCTGGGAAGAGTTCTTTCTCCTGTATCCTCTATCCTCATTCCTGATACTCTAAGCTAGAATCAAGGATTCTAGCTATCAGCCCTGTATCGAATTTAAAGCATGCAAATATTTTCTCCTATTCTGTAGGTTGTCTGTTCACTCTAGTGATAGTTTCTCTGGCTGTGCAGAAACTTTTTAATTTGATCAGGTCCCATTTATTTATTTTTGTTGTTGCTGTGATTGTTTTGGGTCTTTTAAATGCTTTATTTATATTACACTCATATAGAAATTAGGGTAAAACTAACATGTTAGCCCTGTTATGATGACTCCAAAATAAATCTCTTTCTCTCCTGCTTTCTCTTCCAGCTCCAACTGCATATTCTAAACTGCCTACAGACATTTTCCCACGAGAATCATGCCAGCATCTCAGATGTAGCACATCCAAATTCAATTAAGCCACACCTCTGCAACTTCTCCACCTCATCTGCAAGCAGGCTTCAGCTCCTAGAGTTCTATTTCTGATAAAGCAATACCATCCTCTAAGTCAGATCAGCAAACTGCAGCCCACAGGCCATATTCAGCACACTGCCATTTCTGTAAATGAAGTTGTCTTGCAATACAACCACACTAATTCATCTACATATTTTCTGTACCAGCTTTTGTGCCACAGTGGCACAGTTGAATAGTTGCAACAAAGGCCATATGGCCCACAAAGCCCAAAATATTTATTATCTGAACCTTTGCAGAACAAGTTTGCTGACATTACTCTAAGTCAACCCAGATTAATATCTCAAAGTTACATTAGACCCACTATCCCTTTCTCTCAACTCATCTTATCCCTGGTCCTTTCAATACTACCGAAATCTCTCCTACTTCTCTCTTCACTCTCACTAAGCCTAACATATTTCTGGTCACTCTGAAGACTCTTAACATGGTCTCTCACAGCAACACCTTTGCAGTTCTGCCCAGCTTCCATCCCTATCCCTGGTGATGTGAGAAAATAGAAAAAACCCTCAGTCTGTTGTTTGTCTCAGGGAAAAGGGGAAGGTGGGATGGGTTGGGGGTGATCAGGGGAAGCTTCCTAAAAGAAAATAATGGTTCCGCTGAATTTTAAAAGATAAACAGGTGTTTTTCAGAAAGACAAACGACTGGGGAGAGGTGCCTGGAGAGGCGAAGGTGAAGATATCATATAGCTCTAAATATGGCACAAGAAAACAAGGTGTGTTTGGGGAACCGCAAATAACGTGGTATGGTGGGAATATAGTGTATAGTATGTATAGAGAAGAAAAGGAAAATGTAGGGATAAAAAGATAATGAGGACTGGGCACAGTGGCACGCACCTATAGTCCCAGCTACTCAGAAAGCTGAGACTTGAGGATCTCTTGAGCCCAGGAGTTCCAGACCAGCCTGGGCAATGTAGCAAGACTCTAAAAAAGAAAATAAAGATAATAGGACTAGAGGCAGGAAGGCCCATTCTACAGCCTTTGTTTGAGCTACTGTTTTCACCTGTCATCAGCCCCAGCTCTTATTCACTATTCTAGGCCCAGCCATGACACCTTTGGTTTCTCCCCATCAAGACTGCCCTTCTTCCTCTGGACTCTCATAATAATGCATCCTAACCACTGCCATTGATCCCTTTCTAACGTGGGTGGCAGTATTGCAGAAGAGAAGCCCAATATTTGTTATAAGTAGATTTGAGTGCAGGAAATAATACTCCTGCATTTACTGCCTAAGGGCTGGTCAACAGTTCCCTCCTCTTCCTAGGTTGTGGCTTCCTCATACACAGCTTAGTACCACCTTAGGAAGCATATGAGGCTTCTGTAAGGTGTAAAGAGCTAAGGAAATGAAAAACATTTGTCTGGCATTTGGCAGAGATTTATAACTGGAAGAAACACCTAATGTCCTGTGAGTTTTCAGAGTGGCAAACCATTTGTTGTTTATGTCCCTCACTGGACTATGAGATAATTTGAGGTCAGATAACAATTGTATCTTGTGCATTTTTATATCTCAGCAGATAGGGTATTCAGTACATGGTTATTAAATTGTCCCATTGAAATAGATACAAGATTTAATCATAATAGCACTGATTATTTGTAATCCATGCACCAAAAATTATGGCTCAGCTCACATTGTTCCTCTCTAGATAGTCACCTTAGAATATTTAAGTTTTCTTGATATTCAAGGATATTTAAAGTGGCATATTAAATTATGTTCTCATTGATCAAATGATTGTGAAACTCCTCTTTGGAGTCACTTGACAAGGATGTGACAAATTTTTATAAGACTCTCCTGGGTGTTGGAAAATACTCATTCTTTGAGGATGAATTTACTTTTAGGAAAACAACCAAAATGATTACAAGCCAACTATGATTAATAAGGTGATTTATCACAATACATGATATTAATTTAGTTAGAAATGACACTTTAGAATGAAATAAGAAATATGTTATTTCATGCAAGCCTGCTTAAAAGGCAAGTCCAATACAGAAACATTTGAAAATTTAAAGCAACAGAAACAACTTTACAATAAGCACCTATTTTGAAGGGTTCAGGACTTCTTTGGAAGCCTAAGTAGCGTCTTTGCAAAAATCCAACCCTTTCTTTTATAGTCACTTATATTTCTTCTAACAAATAATTCACCATAGCCTGCTCTGACTGGCAAAACTGAGTTAGAAATCATTGAGCACAGAAATCTTTATAAGGAATCTGGCCTGGCATTTATAGAACTTTCAGATACTTTGATATTAGGCAAGCATTACTGGCTCTTGTTTCTATTAGTTATTTTAACAGAGTATATTGAGGTAAATAAATGTATCTCTGGGCTTGATTCTCAGATGAAATACCCCTTCTTCTCCATCATGAATCCTATTGGATCTCATAGCCATCTCACAGTATTAACACCATAATTTCACTCTCTGTAACTAGGAATCTCTAACATACCTCTCAGTGCCTTCAGGTCTTCCAGATTTTTTCCTACCTGCCTGGTCCTGACTTCTCTTCAGAGCCACACTATCCAACATAGAAGTATAGTAGAAAAAATAATGCCCTCCCCGCAAGATGTCCACATCCTAGTCCCCAGAATCTGTGACTACAATACCTTACATGTCGAAGAGGACTTTGCAAATGTGATTAGGAACCTTGAGATGGGGAGATTACTCTGGATTATCCAGGTGGGCCTATTGTAATCCCAAAGTTCTTATAAAGGAAAGAAAGAGGCATGAGAATTAGAATCAGAGATAAAAGGAGACAATGGAAGCAGAGATTGGAGTGATGTGGCCATGAGCCAAGGAATGTGGGCAGCCACCAAAAACTGGGGGAAAAAGAATAGATTATCCCCTAGAGTTTCCAGAAAGAATGCAGTTCTGTCAACACCTTGATTTTAGCACCATGGGACTCATTTTGAACTTCTGAGTTCAGAACTACAAGATAAATTTGTGTTGTTTTAAGCCACTAAATCCATACTAATTTGTTACAGCAACAATAAGAAGCTAATATAGGTAGCCACTGGTCTCATATGGTTATTTAAATTTAAATGAATTAAGTTCTAAAAATTTAAAGTTAAATTTCTCATTCTAACTATATTTCATGGTTTCAATAGCAGTTTGTGACTAGTGGCTACCATATTGGACAGCACAGATTATAAAATATTTCTACCATTAGAGAAATTTCCATCCAATGGCATTGGATTATGCTGTTGTAGAGATTTCTTTGATTTATCCCAGATATCCCATCCCCATTGTAGATTTAACAAAGCCAAATGAAGTACCTTCCCTTTAATTTCAAATCTCCTTGTCAATGGTAGTGGCCCAGAAGGGCATCCTAGGTATTAGACACTATCTCGGCTCAAAAAGTTATTTAATGCAATTGTTTCAGGGATCAAATGGCAGCCCTAAGATAAGGAAAGGAATCTCCTTGTAAGAGTCCCATTATAAGTTCTGCTCTTTATTAGCATCTTCCATATGGAAAACACATTATATAACCATAAAGAATATTCAAATAGGGTGGAACTCTAGAGATCCCACGAGAAAGCTCTCTCTCCTAATTCTAAGTTCAAAGCATTTTCCTTTATTTTCTCTACTATTCTAAGAGTTGGGTTGTTTGAGTATTGATATGCTGACAGTGTTTTAAAGCAGAACAGTGGTTCATGTTTGTTGGTGATGTCTACAATATCTTGATATCCTAAGACTGAAAAGAGAAATGTTGGACTCTTGATTATCTAATGCTGTTCTGACTGTAAAAAAAAAATGGGAATAATAAATTCTGGAGTTATTTTCCACTGGATCCTACAATAGAGGAACCTTTGTTGGACTAGAATTTCTTAGTTGTGTCAGAACTCTTCACAGTTTAAAAAGCTAACTGAGAGGCATTAAGAAGTAGAATGGAAACTAGCTAAATTTTATTCTCTTTCAATATGTTTCTGTCACAGGAGGCTAACTGTCATAATATAGTAAATACAAACTAGGTAGATTTGCTGTCTTAAGAAGAATCAGACAGGCAAATTCATGCACATTCAGTTCAACATGATGTGCTAACCAATGGGAAATGTTTTTCAAAAGGCTGTAAAGTACCTGAGTAAGTAGGGCAATTATATTAAAAATGTGTGAAATGCATTTCATAAGCATTATTAATATGAACATATCCCCAACCTACATGTGATAACTGAAGAAGACCATTACTTTAGGTATCTACTCCTGGTTTATCTTTTTCACATAGGTATCTCACTGTCTTGTAACCTTTAAAATTTTCCTTAGAGAGACTTTGTCACTTAAATAGTACTCTCAAATGTGATTTCCTGAACTATCGCCACATATTTTTCCTAAAATAAATTCATAGGTTTTTCTTTAGATAGAAATATATGTTATTGCATCTTTGTCCTCACATCTGTTTCCTGCACTCTCCTTGCTCCTGTATGGACTGACTGTTATGTTCTGTATTTTCTAGGCTCTCTCGCCTTCCAATCAAGTTTGTCCACTCAGAGGCTGTAGCAGATTGGAGAGTTGGAAGAGGGGAGAAGCCAAAGCATTTCTCTACTGCTCTCTGCTTCAGGTGACATATCTACCAGTGGCAGTAACTTTTCCATCTCTGTGGATCTAGTTACCCTGTCTGTTCCATGAGATAGTCTTCAATCATTGTAATAAATTTTCTTTCATGATTAATAAGGTTTGAATGTATTCTTATTACCAGTTATTATAATGATCTTTTCCTGGACAGTTGCTTAATATTTTTAATCACTTGCCCATACTCCAATGTAGCCTCAAACACTCATCTTTTTCAGCAGGAAGTGATTTATCATTCTCTGGGACTTACAGTAAATGGTGAAAGAAAAAGTCCATTTACACCAGAGACATCAGTGCCTATCTTTCTATAAGAAACTTCTTTTTCTAACTCTGAACCAAAAAAAGCAAATGGGTTCAATCTTTCAGATATCACCATCTTTCATAATTCTCCATTGACCTCTCATGCAGGACCATGGGAGAAAATGTACCGGGATTCACAATGGAGCTGAGGAACAAGAGTGGAGAGGCAGTAAATAAATTTAGTATATATTTTCTTGAAGAGAACCATAAAAACAACATTTTGAATACTTTTTTGTTTATATGTAACTAGGAACTGTTAGTACCAGGCCTGTATCAGTTACCTTCAACAATTATTTTATTACATCAATCACAGGACTCTGCCAAAATGCCTTCACCTGCAAAAAGTGATCACAAGTTGTAGGGATCCTTTTTCCAGACCCAGGCAGGGATAAATCTTGAGGGGCAGCATTATCTGAGTTGAAATACATGTGTCCTAAATATTTTGAGGCAAAGTAGAACTCAAAAGTTGTTCCTTCAAGCAAACTGTGTGTTTATCTCCTGAGGGTATGACAAAAGAGATGACTGGAAGGAGGCAGGAAGAGAAAGACTTACATAGAGTTGAAGAATACTAATTAAAAATATAGAAGAAAGCCTTCCACATCTGGCTGTTGGGGAGTTATCTCATTCTATATCAAATCTCCCACAAAGAACAACTAGATATCTGAATAAAATATTTATTTATAAATTTGTTTAGAGGCATTAAAAAGATACCAAAGCACCAAGGACTTAGAAGGCCATAATTCCAGACAGAAGTTCAGAGAAATTAGTACAACATCTAGCTCTGCTATTCTTTTCAATGTATAGTAGTCCCCTCTTATCCATGGGGAATATGTTCCAAGCCCCCCACTTGATGCCTGAAACCACAGACAGTACCAAACGCTATATATATTATGTTTTTTCATATGTATACATACCTATGATAAAGTTTAATTTATAAATTAGGCACAGTAGAAGATTAACAATAAGTAATAATAAAAGAGAACGATTATAACAATATGCTATAATCTAATTTATGTGAATGTTGTCTCTTTCTCTATCTGTCTTTATCTCTCTCTCTCTCAATATCTTATTGTATGCATTATTTCCAGACCTTTTTTTACTGCAGGTAACTGAAATCACAAAAAGTAAAAACACAGGTAAGAAAGGACTACTATATTTGACGATTTGTAAGTAGTACCAAGGGCCTGAATTTTTGTCCCCACAAAATGCATATGTTGAAGCTGTAACCCAAATATGACTGTATTTGTAGATAGGAGGCAATTAAGGTTAAATGAGGTCATAAGGGTAGGAATAATCCAAAGAACTGGTGTCCTTATAAAAGGCGAAAGAGATACCAGGAGTGCACATGCACAGAGGAAAGGTCATGTGTGGATACAGGGAGAAGTCAGCTGTCTTACTTAGTTCAGGCTGCTGTAATAGAATACCATACTAGGGGGCTTTAACAACAAACATTTGTTTCTTATAGTTCTGGAGGCTGGAAGTCTGAGATCAGTATCTGTTGAGGGCTTTCTTCAGGTTACAGACTGCTGACTTCTCCTTGTATCCTCACGTAGCAAAAAGACAGAAAGCCAGCACGCTGGCCTTTTCTTGAAAGGGCACTAATTCCATTTATGAAGGCTCCACCCTCATGATCTAAATACCTTCCAAAGGAATACTTCCAAATGCCATCACACTGGTAATTATACTCTAACATATTAATTTTGAGCAGACACAAACATCCAGATCATAACAGCAACGACCTGCAAGCCAGGAAGAGAGCCCTCACCAGAAACCTACCCTGCCAACACCTTTTTCTTGGATAACTAGCCTCCAGAACTGTGAGAAAATAAATTTCTGCTGTTTAAGCCACCTAGTCTGTGGTATTCTGTTATGGCAGCCAGAGCAGACTAATATACTGTATGATTCCATTTATACATAAAGTATTTAAAAAGAAAAACCACATCAATAAAATTGGAAGTGAGTTTAACTCCTTTCAAGAAAGGAAGTTTGTAATGACTAGGGAAAAGTCATGAAGCTAACTTCTGGGGTACTCTCAATATTTTGTTTCTTGGTCTTAGTGGTGGACACACGAGCATGTTATTATGAAAATTTATAGAACTTTAGACTTGTGGTATGTATAGTTTATAGAATATTTAAGATTTATTTAAAAAATAAACAGTAAAAAGCAGACACACTAGGTGAGATTGGATGATGGATACCAGAGAGGTTAGAGGGATTGGACAAAATAAAACACCCTAATCCCCATTTCACCATGGAAACTAATACAGAACATTTTCCTACACTTTTTTCTCCTCCATCCCTTTATTTTTCTTTTATTCCTCTAAGCATACATCCCTTTAGGAGAACCTAAGGAGGCAGTTGTCAGTGGTGATGCTTATGAAAGGATGAGGTAGCAAAAGGCAGTCAGCTACAAAAGAGGACAAGTCACAGAGGGGTTTTGTGGAGCATAATCATGTTTCCAAAAACAATTTGCAAGAGTGGGCTTATAGGGACACTGTCCAGACTGATTTAATGAACAGTGACCTCTAAATAATTTCTCAATAAAAAATTCAGCAACGTATATGTTACTGAAGGTTTGGGAAAAGATTTGGGGAAAGTAGTTTTATTTTAAACACCCCAGAGCAGGCTTTCAATATACATTCTCTTCAATCCATCTTTTCTGAACTCAGACCTCTTTTGGCTTCCTACCATCTTGATGTCTTCTCACTCTCATCCCTTCCCACATTTGCTGGCTAAAATCTCTTCTGGTCCACAGCCTTCCAAAAGCCCAAGCACAGACAGTCAACCCTCCTGCCCATTACTCAGCCCAGAGGGTGGTCCAGTCTTTGACCCCATTCCTTTCTCAGTCAGCAGTCCTGCTGGCTTACCCAAGCCTTCCATACCCCACTGGATCTTTGGGTGGTAAATTTTTGTCCAGTGCCTTACATGTAGAAGCAGAAATGTGGGAAACATACTTGGCACGGTTGCTCTGATTAACAAAAATTTAGCTTAGAATCGGGACTCCTTGGGCCTTAACTTCTCAGTGTTACACATGCTACACATTCCACATAAATCTGGACAACATCTGTGAAACAGTTCAGGACACACAAATTGTGGTGATATGAAAATACAAGGTGGTCTTATTCTTCCATCTTGTTTCCGTGGTTCTGGCCTAAATGCAGAAAATCCGTAAGGACATTAGCCAATAACAACACTTGGCCATAGTTAACAGCATAACATAGTTAACAGCATATGTGCAGATAAAAGAATCTCCTTTTGAGATGACATATATTCAAGAAACATCATCTTCACAATTTGGGTCATTTTCTTGTGACAACTTTATATTAAAAAAAGACCAAGATGATAAATACATTTACTTTGGATACATGAAAATACCCTGTGATAAAACTGTTCTACAATATGCAGCGCAGAGGGATTTACATACTGTGAAAACTGCCATCCTCGGAGAGGAGTGGATACCTGAGTTTCTGTCATTTATTCTATTTTAAAGATTTGGGCTGGTTGTATTGCTTTCTTTGGTCCCATCTATGTACTAATTCATCACAGCACCAGCATTTACTTGGCACTTAATAAATCAAAGTCACATTTGTCCAACCAAGCATTCATTCACAAAATGATTGCCGATTCCCTATTATTTGCATGGCAACTTGCAACACAAGTTGTAAAGATAAGTAAGTTTTAGACTCGTGGTTTCAGAAGAACATTTAGTCAAGGAAGATATGCATGGAAAACAAGACAAAACAAGCAACTATAAACAGTAAAGACAAAGTAAAAGAAGGAGAGGTTGTTTATTGCCTGAAGGAAGTAGGGAAGCCAGAATGATTTTTTCCAAAAAGTAAATCTGATCATGTCTCTCCCCCCAATACCTATGAAGTAGTACTATCACTATCATTATCTGTCAGATGAAGAAATGAGCTTAAAGAGAGCAATACTTTGCATGAGAAATAATTTCTTACCTAGAGTTTTTAAAATTACATCATATATCACTTAATATTATATATTTTTGGTAAACCATATAAAAGCTGAATCAACCAAACCTTTCTGGATTCCTTATTATTCCATGCAGTGTTGTACCTGTGATATATTTTGAAGACCTAGAAATATAAAACTATTGCAAATGATATAGGTTATCTGTAGGCCTGGGCCTGGAGACTAGCATGCCAATAAACAAACATGTGGGCAAATTATTTGAATAGATAGAAAGTATATCTGTTATTTTTTCATAAATTTAATTAAATACAGGTATATATTTTGATAATTTCTAGAAAGCCATTAGCAATCAATACTGTTATTTTAAATAATTGATAATATGATAAAATTTAATAGTATCTCAGTTCTATCAAATCTCAGCATTTTCTCAATGGCTCTTCTGGTTGAGACCACCATTGCTCAGGGTAATATATTTTGCAGTGGGAGAGAGGACTGTCACATCAAGGTTGAATTGAGGAGCAAATATCCTAGGTGTCATTTCTTCTCGTAGTGACAGTGTGTAAGACTCTCCTGGGTGCTTGAGAATCTGATTAGTAAGCATAACTTAAGTGGGGTCCGTAATTAGCATTTTAGCTAGTACCCAAATGATTTAATTTAGTGATCAGGGAAAACATTTTGAAAAATACTGTTCTAGGACATACTCAAAGTACGTCTTTGCTAAGGAAAAAAAAAAGGAACCAAGAAATATCTTACTTAATTAGACGAACAGAAAAACAGGGATAGAAAAATCCCATCTTTGACAGGGAAGTGTTACCAGATAGAGCAAATAAAAATACAAAACAGCAAGTTAAATTTGAATTTTAAGTAAACGATGTATAATTTTTTTACATACATAGTCTTATGCAATATTTGGGAGATATTTGTAGTACAAAATTATTTGTTATTTAACTGGAATTTAAATTGAACTGAGTATTCTTTTATCTGTCAACCCTATGATAGAGAGGCCAACCAAGTTTCAATTCAACAGGTTTAAAGTTGCATTCATATTTATCTAGGCCTAATTGGACATTTTAAGGGGAATAATAGCACTTTTATATATTTTTTTTTTATATAAAAAACCCTTCAAGATCAAAGGAAAAAAATAAACAAAAATTAACTATCTGCCATTCATAGCAGATGTATTGCTAGGAGCTTTATTCCAGTTGGGTGTAGCTCACTTTGACAAAGCGTACTGAGATAGAACCCACCAACTTGCTCCATATTACCTAGGAGACGATCAGTTTCCTGAACCAGGCTGGGCTTCCCTTCTCACCACCATGAAGATACCAAAATTAGCTCCCAAGAGAGAAGAACTGGATGCTTTTAGGACGGTGAATTTGAAAGAGATTTAAGAGATTTATTTTCTGACTAAAATAATCTTTATATCAGACTTCCAGCCAATTCAGTTATCCATTGAATAGTTGTAAATTTACAATTAAAGGGGAAAAGGCTCAGAAGTAGAATATAGCTGGCACACGTTCTGTACCTATCGGTATGTGAGCAAATTTACTCTTCCTGACTTTAAAAGTGTAGTCACGATTTGTTATGTCTGCAGTAGAGATAAAGGAAAGAGGATGTTAGTTGACCCTGCGAATCCAATACATTGAGAAATTGCAGTAAGTTCGAAAAGTCTGCAAACCAAAGTCCACCTTGGTCTGGTTGGAATGGGAGTATCAAGCTCTCTGCCCTCTAATGGTTCTTGAGGACGCCACTCCCTTAGAGTAAGACAGACCTTCAGCCACAGGGAAATGGCTGCCTGCACTTTCAGGCTTCACAGAAGCTAACTCAGGCCTCATCTTCCGATCTAAACTCCTTCTGATCTAAGCTCTTATTCCTTTCCTTACCCACGCAAGCAGGGAGGTACTGCATGAGGACCCAACCTGGGTCCCCCGACTTCCACCTGGCAGCACCTTGCTATTCTCACCGTCAGCTACCACAGCCCTCAGCTGCTGTTGGCAGTGACGCCATCAGCCGCCAGCCCCCTTTACAATCACCCCCTGATCTATTTGTCTCAGAGAGTCTTTGTAGGTATATTAGTTTTCTAGGGCTGCTGTAACAAACCACCACAAATTGAGTGACTTAAACACAGAAATGTATTGTCTCACAGTTCTGGAGGCCAGAAGTCTGATATCAAGGTGTCAGCAGGGCCATGCTCCCTCTGAAAGCACAAAGGATTATCTGTTCCATGCCTCTCCTCCAGCACTTGGTGGTTTGCTGGCACTCTTTGGCATCCTTGGCTTTTGCTGTCTTCATCTTCACATGGCATTCTCCTGTGTGCCCATCTGTGACCAAATTTCTCCTTCTCATGAAAACATTAGTCATGTTGCATTAGGGGCCCACCCTATTCCAATATGACCTCATCCTAATTAATTACATCTGCAATGACCCTATTTCCAAATAAGGTCACATTCTGAAGTACTGGGGGATTAGGGTTTTGACATATGAATTGGGCTGGGGGACCACAATTCAATTCATAACAGTAAGATTCAATAGAAGTGGAAAATAGGAAAGCACCCTAAAAATTGTAAAATGCTATATAAGGATGTTCACCACTCTCTCTACACAGTAAGTATTGAAGGAAACATTTCTTGCTTTTCTCTCTATATAGAGTTCTTTCTCATCCATTCTGGAAGATGAATTGCTTATCTGATTGCTGGAAGTTTGACGTGCATTGTGCCATTTTTCTAGCGGTGGAAATGACTGTTTATGAGAGACGGAGTGCATCCGGGGTGCAAGTCTTCCTGTTTGGTGTCCTGCGTTCAGGCACAGCAAGTGCTCCTCCCACCTGCACATTTTAGACATATTTGTGCAGGGCCCACCCATACAGCAGCAGGCTATCTTTCATCTTCATACTTATTCTTATTGGAAGAAGGGGAAAATAACATTTATTTTGAATTTTACAACAAATTTGCTTTTAGGATCAGACTAGCTGTGTTAGAATCCAGAATCAGTAACTTCTTACACAACTCTGAGCAAGTTACCTAATCTTTCTGTGCTTTAATATTCTTTTCAATAAAATGTGGATAACAATAATCACTCTGAGCAAGTTACGTAATCTTCCTGTGCTTTAATATTCTTTTCAATAAAATGTGGATAACAATAATCTATAACTTAAAGAGTTGTGAGGATTAAATGAATTAATGAAGGTTAAGCACTTAGAATAGTATCTAGCACATAGCAAGCAGTAGCCATGATCATGAGATATATAAATATATATGTGTATGTATATTTACATTTGGGGTAGGTAGAACAGGTTTCTGGTTACACAAAGGACTGACACAAAATATATTTATACAAGATATATATTTTTTTCTTTATAGAACCCCATAGACTTGATATCTACTTCCTAAGTATATCCCCTCTTTATAAAAGAAGGAGGAATTATTTCCTAATGAAGGAGTATTCAAAATGGTGGGAACTAGGAGGAATGAAAACACAAATATGTTGCTATTTCTGGGACTAGTAGAAGGCACAAGATTTCTGTGTCAGAGACAAAGGACTTCATTTCTCAAGAAGCATGAGCATCAGCATATTTTTGCCAGTTTTCCTTGTCCCCATGTCTCATGGGGCCCAGATGGTTATTACACACGGAGAGGTTTTGTGTCACAACTGAGGAACACAGAGAATCCAACCCTGTTACAGCTAGTAGTAAGCGAGACTGGTCTTTGTCCTGGAAGGAGTCACTGTCTCATCCTCAAGGTTGCCTGCTGCAAACACCACTCTGAGGCAGGGTCAGATCAAAAGCGGTCAGAGCCTTGCGCTGCTGGCATACACAGCAAGAGTGTGAAGGGGCTCTTGGGACTCATGGCAGGTTGCTTCTCTCAACAGCGGCAACATGTTTTGACCTGCACAGCACAGTCCTAGATTATCCCCACTGCCCATGCCTAATTATTAATACGGCCCCTTTATGTTCTCAAAAGCAGGTGGATCTAGATTTGTAGAACCTAAAGATTATATAATTTGGGGAACTTTGAGAAAATAAAATAAAATTTTGAATACAAAATTATACATAATAGTAAATATCTGTATACAAGGGACAAATAAAAGTTGAAGCTACATTATAAATCCTCCCCTTAAATGATAACTTATATAATCACTTTATTTGGGGGCACTTACTGTGTGTCAGATGCTATGCTAAGCATTTTGTGTATGTTATTTAATCCTCATAACAACTTATAGGCAGGTATTCTTATTCCCCTTTAGAAACGAAATGATGAAATGGAGGCTTAGAATTTGAAGATTAAAGTCCCCCAGCCAGGCAGCACTGGAGCTGGCAGCAGAAGTCTAGGTATATGACCAAGTTTTTAACCACTAGGCACTGAAGAGGCTTTAGGGTTGGCAGAAAGATTGTGTGAGAGGAAGAGAAGGGGAAAGAGAAGGAGACGGATATAAAAGACATTATAAAAGAGGAACTGAGAAAGTTGGGAGCAGGCTAAATTTGAGAGGGAAGAGGAGTTGGCAGGGTTCGCTGTGAGGTTTCCAGTTTATGGGACTAGACAGCAATGATAACTTTGACAGAAATAAGGAGGTATAGAGAGGGAGCAACTGGGGGCAGATGAGGGGAGGAGGGTGAGCTCAGTTTCAAACATGCCCAATTTGGACCTCATAATCCCAGGGTAATAGCCAGGGAGACCACAGTGCCAGCAGCCCAGTAATTCACGGGCACAGATGCAGAGGAAAAGTCAAGTGTTGCAACAGACAAAGGAGAAGTTGGAAGGAAGTGAGAAACATCAGGTTTAAATTTTCCCAGTCCTGAATCTTCAGAACTTTTTCTTATAAGAAGCCACTTTAATCGTGTTTACTGGTGATTGGTGAGAGGGTGGGGTGTGAATTATATTTGCTCACCACTGCCTGGTTCAAATTTAATATTTTGAGATTAAATATCTCCCTCTTTTTTTCCCTCAAGAAAAGGCAAAACAACTTAAATTACAAAGTATCCAAGAAAAATAAAACGCTATTCCTTAGTCATTTCCATTAATATCTGTCTTACTAAGAATCAAGGGAACTTAGCATTTTTCTTCATCTTATTACTGGTTTGTTGTGAGATATTAAGTGCTTAATATAATTTCTGTTCTTCATTTTTCTTGTTATAAAAGAAGCCAGGAGGAGGGGGGGCAGGAAGCCCATGACTATAAAGGCATTTTGTGAATTTATGAGCATATGGCCAATTGAGCTCTTTAACATAAAACTTACATGGAATAAACATTTATGTGAATCTGCATACATATACCTGAAATCAACTCTAATTTGTATAACAGGGAGAAGATAGTGCTAGATCTCTCACATTGTAAATTCTGTGATTCATTACCTAATGAATCATAAATCTAAAAATACTAACAACATATTGACATCCCAACACCTTATAAATGTCTTATCCCTCCTCTCCTACACTCACAAAATACTCCTACCTTCTACTGTTGATTGCTATAAGCCCACCAAATGAAAATCTTCTGTATTATCTGTCTTTTATCTGTCCTTGCCTCCGTTCAAGAGTTTGATAACTAAGACTTGATTGGTTTCATTTGTTCTTGTTCTTTCTTTTTGATTTAATTGGCATAATGCTCTAATGTAAAAGAATCACCTTTAAGGTGATTGTTGCTAGTTCTTTGTTGATTACCATTTTAACAAACCATGAGCAGGTCGTGCTTGCTTCGGCTTTAGAGTGAAATGCCTACACCTGAGAGGGGCAGAAATTAATCAGTCCCACCTATATTCAAGCAGTGACTCTTAAAGTGTGGTCTCTAGACCAGCAGCATCAGCACCACCTGGAAAACTTATTAGAAATGCAAATGTCTGAGACTCATCTAGACCCACTGCATCAGTAACTTTGGGGAAAGGAGGGATTAAGACCAGCAATCTTCATTTTAACAAGCCCTGTAGGTAATTCTGGTGCACACTAAAGTTTGAGAACCACTGTATTAGAGTAACTGAATTTACTCAGCATAGAGTGGAGGACTGTTCTTGACAGAGCAAAGTTAATCCTCCCTGCCTTTTCTCAGAAGGGACTGGTTCACGTCAGAAGGGCTTTCTCTGGGTTTTACTTTAGGATAAATGGTGCCCTGCCTCTACCATGAGCTGAGTAATCTTGAGTAAGTCTCTTAAACTCTCTAGTCTTAGTTTCCTAAGCTATAAAATTAGAACCTCAAACTATACGATCTTTATGATTTCTAATCCAGATTCTAAGTTTTGGTGCATGAATCTCTCTTATAGCTAATAGCATTAATTTGTAAGAGTGCAGAGCATAGCATCATAAGGCCATGTTAACATGTGCACATGACAATGAAACCCATGTCCTTGGGTTCTAGACCAGCATTAAGCATATTTTATACAAAGGAAGTAAGAGAGAAGAGAGAGAGAGTCACATCTCTAAAGCACAGGTAAGCAAAATTTTTCTGTAAAAGGCCAAATAGTAAGTATTTTGGGCTTAGGGAGCCATTGGTCTCTGCCATAACTACTCAGCTCTTCCAATGTAATGCAAAAACAGCCATAAATCATATATAAAAGAAAACCTCTAAAGTTTCCAAAAAACTTCACTTATAAAAACAAATGTTGGGCTAGATTAAACCCATGGACCATAGTTTATAAAGCCTTCACTTTTTAAAATTCAGTGTAAGAGATTTAACCATTTTCTAATTGATTACTTAGTCATTAATCAGATGTTTAATAGCTAGTCCTCTAATAATCCATTAACTGATTGCAGTCTTCAAAAGCAACCAAACATGTCTAATGTCCCTATTCAGCCTTTGCTGGTGGTTGATCTGTGATCAATCAAAGCATAATATTGACCAGATCCAGCTTTTTGCCCAATTCTCCTCCTTAATGCCCAATGCTCTGCTTTTGTAGACACATTTTTAAATATTTTGCGTTTACTATTCTTACTACAACACATGCATAACAAAAGAGACATTAATTTACCTCCACAACTGTGGTTCTTATAATGATCATTTTAATTGTATATTAGCCACTGCTCTAATGTATAATTCTTACCCGCAAGCCGCCTCTGCAGAGTAGGTTATGTTAAACAAAAGGAAAAAAATAAATTTATCCTATTATATTCTCACAATACAGATCACTTCTGTGACATGTGGTCTTCAAAATGTGCTTGACGATTTCTCCCCTCCAGTAACCTATTCTGTAGCTGACATCAGATGGTTGCCCTCTAATTCAATTAAACTCTGATACTCTCTACCTGGAGATAGCATCAGATTCCACAGGTTGAGGGCTCAGTCCCCAAGACTGTCTCTATTTCTGACACCAGTTGCAAGTCCAGCCTCTGGAACTTCTGACCAACAGGCTATAAACTGGGGTTCCCACAACCCTCTCCTCAGGTTGCTTAATTTGTTAGAGTAGCTCCCATAACTCAGAGAAACGCTTATGTTTACCAGTTTATTATAAAGACTGTTACAAAGGATATAACCAGTCAGATGGAAAAGATGCATAGGATGAGATATAGGGAAAAGTGCTCTGAGTTTCCATGATTTCTCCAGGTGCCATCCTCTAGGATCCTCCAGCTAACCAGAAGTGCCTCCCCAACTCAGTCCTTTGGACTTTTATTGAAACTTCATTGTGTAGCCATGATTGATTAATTCATTGGTCATTGATAATCAACTTAACCTTAACCTTAAGCACCTCTTCCCTCCCAAGAGGTTAGAGGATGAGGATGAAAATCTCAATCCTCTAATCATGCCTTGGTCTTTCCAGGGATCATCCCCCTTCTCGAAGCTAAGAGGCTGCCAGCCACTAGTCATCTCATTAGCATACAAATGACACTCTTATCCAAGGGTCTCAGGAGCTATCTGCCAGGAAATGGGGACCCAATATATATTTCACAACATCACAGTAGGTTATTGATATTCTGTCTTATCAAGTTATTAAAAAGATTCAATAGTGCAATAGGGCAACTATAGTTAACAATAATTTATTATATTTCAAAATAACTAGAAGTTTTCAAATGTTCCCAACATAAAACAATGATAAATGTTTGAGGTGAATCATGTCCCAATTACCCTGATTTGATCATTATATGTTATATGCTTGTATCAAAATATAATATGTACTCCATGAATATGTACAATTATTATGTAACATAAAAAATTTTTTAAAAAGACATCTTTAATAGGGCTCCTTTATTTAAAACCTTAAATGAAAAAAGTAAAGATGCTATTGTATTACAGTTACAGCAAGACATGCATGTAAACTCAATTCATTGTTAGGGTTTTTCCTAATTAGCAGGTAAGCAATTCTGCAGGAGAAAGACTCAAGATAGTGCCTGATTCTTAGCTATGTGAAGACATCCCAGAAACACAGGAATTGGGCTCATTTCTTAAATGGAAAACGAAAAGAAAAAAATACTAGACATCTTTCCAAGTACAATAAGAAAACATGTTGGGTAATTTTGAAATTTCCCACCCTTCACTCTGGTCCCAAGTGAAAGCATATGCCAGAGTAACAGCTTGAACTTATTCTGAACTTTGAGTTAGATTCATGCTAACTTTCCTTATGTTGTTATTCTTTCAATATTATTTATATTATCCTTCTGTGCCCACTTGTAATTAGTCCTCAAGTGAATTTTTCCAGAACACAATCCTTAAATAAGAGCCAAGTCATGGACTGTTGATGTTTCCACCAACTTGATAAACATCTCACCACTGTGTCCTGAGTAGAAAACAGGCACCATAGATGTAATGACTTAGTGTTGTGTTTTAGAATGGTTTCTGGGTTTTTTCCCCAAACAGATACAATTTTTATTTTATTTTTTTTATTATTTCAGAATATTACAGGGATACAAACATTTTGGTTACATGAATTGTTTTTTTACAGTTTGAGTCAAATTTATAAGTGTGTCCATCACCCAGATAGTGTGCACTGTACACATTAGGTATGAATTTACCCATCCTCTCCTCCCCCAGACCACCTGCTTTATTTCCATTGAATTTTACTACCATATGTGTACATGAGTGTTGATCTATGGGTTTCAAACTAGTAGTGAGTACCTTTGTTTTTTTTTCTTCCATTCTTGTGATACTTCAATTAAAAGGATGGCTTTCAGTTCCATCCATGTTGTTTCAAAAGGTATTAATACACCATTTTTTATGGCTTTTTTATACTCCGTGGTATACATATACCACATTTTATTAATCCACTTATGTATTGATGGGCACTTGAGTTGTTTCCACATCTTTGCCATTGTGAATTGTGTTGCTATAAACATTCAAGTGCAAGTATCTTTTTTATAAAATATCTTTTTTTCTTTTGGGTAAATACCCAGTAGTGGGAATTCTGGATCAAATGGTAGGTCTACTTTTAGTTCTTTGAGATATCTTCATATTACTTTCCATAGAGGTCGTACTAGTTTGCAGTCCCACCAAAGTGTGTAAGTGCCCCTTTCTCTCTACATCCATGCCATCATCTGTTGTTTTGGGACTTTTTGATAAAAATCATTCTCATTGGAGTTAGGCGATATCTCATTGTGGTTTTGATTTGCATTTCCCTGATGATTTAAAGACATTGAGCATTTTTTCATATGCTTATTGGCCATTAGTCTATCTTCCTTTGAAAAGCTTCTGTTCATGTCTTTTGCCCACTTTTTAATGGGGTTGTTTGATGTTTTCTTGTGGATTCACCTGAGTTCTTTGTATATTCTGGTTATTAGCCCTTTATTGGATATATAGCATGCAAATATTTTCTCCCATTCTGTTGGCTGTCTATTTGCCCTATTGATTGTTTCCTTGGCTGTGCAGAATCAAGAGACCTCTCACTAAATTAACCAAAAACAGAAAAGAAAGGACCATTATAAGCTCAATCAAAAATGACAAAGGAGATATTACAACTGATACCATTAAAATACAAAATATCATCTCTGAAACTATAAAAATCTCTATGTACATAAACTTGAAAATGTGGAGGAAATGGAAAAATTCTTGGAAACACACAACCTCCCTAGGCACAGTCAGGAAGAAATATAACTCCTGAACAACCAATATCAAGTAACAAAATTGAGGCAGCAATAAAGAATCTCCCAACAAAAGAAAGCCCTGGACAAGATGGTTTCACAGTTGAATTTTACCAAACCTACAAAGAAGAACCGGTACCTATACTGCAGAAATTATTTCATAACATAGAGAAGGAAGGAATCCTCCCCAACTAGTTCTACAAAGCCAATATCACCCTGATACCAAAGCCAGGAAGATACAGACCAATATCCATTATGAATATAGACATAAAAATTCTCAATAAAATTCTAGCAAACTGAATTCAGCTGCACATAAAAAAAAAAATCAACTAGGACCAAGTGGGCTTCATCTCAGAGATGCAGGGATGGTTCAACATATGTAAATCTATAAATGTGATTCACCACATAAATAGAAGCAAAACAAAGATCATATGATCCTCTCAATAGATGCAGAAAAAGCATTTGACAAAATTAAGCACCCTTGTATTATAAGAACTCTTAAGAAAATAGGCATAGATGGAACATATCTCAATATTATAAAAGCCGTATATGACAAACCCACAGCCAACATCATACTGAATGGGGAAAAAATTGAAAGCATTCCCGCTTAGAACTGGAACCAGACAAGGTTGCTCGCTGTCATCACTTCTGTTCAACATAGTGCTGGAAGTCCTAGCCAGAGCAATCAGTCAAGAGAAGGAAATCAAGGGTATCCAAATGGGGAAAGAGGGGGTCAAACTATTGCTCTTTGATAATGATATGACCTTATATCTAGAAAACCCCAAAGTTTCTGCCAAAAGACTCCTGGAATTGATAAATATATTTGGCAAAGTCTCAGGCTACAAAAGCAATGTACACAAATCAGTAGTATTCCTACACACCAACAATAGCCAAGTTGAGAATCAAATCAAAGACTCAATAACTTTCACAATAACAACAAAGAAAATAAAATACCTAGGAATATATTTAATCAAGGAGGTGAAAGACCTCTACAAGGAGAACTATGAAACACTGAGGAAAGAAATTGGAGAGGACATAAACAAATGGAAAAACAGATCATGCTTATGGATTGGAAGAATCAACATTGTTAAAATGTCTATACTAGCCAAAGTGATTAACAGATTCAATGCAATCCCCATTAAAGTACTGTCATTTTTTGCAGATCTAGGAAAAATAATTCTGTGTTTTGTATGGAACCAGAAAAGACCCCAAATAGACAAAGCAACATTAAGCAGAAAGAACAAATCAGGAGGCATCACTTTACCTGACTTCAAGCTATACTACAAGGTTATAGTAATCAAATAGCACAGTACTGGAACAAGCACAGAGACCTAGACCAATGGATTAGAACAGAGAACCGAGATATAAAACCATCATCATATTGCCATCTGATCTTGACAAAGCAAATAAAAACATACCCTGGGGAAAAAAATCCCTATTCAATGAATGGTGCTGGGAAAATTGGATAGGCACATGTAGAAGACTGAAACAGGATCCACATCCTCATCACTCACAAAAATTAATTCATGATGGATAATAGACTTAAACCTAAGGCATGAAGCTATAAGAATTCTAGAAAAGGTCAGAAAAACTCTTATAGATATCAGCCTAGGCAAAGAATTTATGAAGAAGACCCCAAAAGCAATCATAGCAATAACAAAAATAAACAAATGGGACTTTATTCAATTAAGCCCATATTTCCCAAATGTATCTAAAATGAGGAATCGAGATGGGATTAGAAAGATGTGAATTTGGGTATATACATCCTCATGTGCAAAAGGGGTCCTGTAGTCCATCTTCCTCTGCCTTTTCTGAGGATACAGAATAGTCTATGAGTCTATTTCTTCAAGAACATTTCATGAGATAAATATATCTGATTCTTTGGTTTTATGAATCACATTCTAGGGGCAGATACTTTCCAGTGGTTAATGTTTTTATCATAAGACATAATATAGAGGGCATGCCCTTCATACCCATTGATTAAGTTCATGCCAGCAGCATTCCACTGCAATACCCTGGCACATGGCTTTCTCTCAGCCCATACATAGGACAGGCTGGAATTGTCAGAAAATTAAATCTCAGGAGCAGCTTTCCATCAATGATAGCTGAAGTTGAAGGATAATAGCCTAGCTTCTTCACCTGTCAGATGTCATAAATCTACTTCCCCAGAGAGATTGAACCCCAGTTTCACATACCAATAACATGCTTGATAATGAACTTCCTCTCTTTCCCTGTCTCTTTTTCTGCTCCCCTATTGGTGCCCTTTAAGACCACCTCCTAAATAAACTACTCTCAAATCTTTGCCTCAGCATCTGTTTCTGGGGAAACTCAACCTAAGACACACACTTAAGAAATTTGTTATATATATTGCTGCAAGCATTCAGTAAATTCAAGTTTGACTTCCTTTTCTTCTTGATGTTTTATCATTGATGTAAATTGAGAAGATGGTGATTATAGTCTAAAAATGGTTTTCACTAAAGGGGACTTGAATCTCCATCCCTGGAATGTCACAAGTCGAGATAGAAGATTTGCTGCCTGAAATGGTAGAGGTAAAGACTTAGATTTCCAATTTATACACCCCAGCTAGATTTGACAAATCAAAACATTAGGACGAGTCTGCTAGTCAGAATAGATTTGAACCTTCCTACCCCTTACTTACTGAATTCTGTTGGCTTAAAATAAAGAGATAATGTTAAAATTACTAAACTCAATTCATAGTTATTAAAACCAGGAATAGGGGACTTATCCTGGAACATATTCAATTCACAATATGTGCCAGAGCCTTGTTTGACCCTTACAGTGACCTGTAACTTTGGTGAGATTATTACCTTCATTCTACAAATGAGGAAACTGAGGCTAGAAGAGGTTAAGTAACTTGCCTAAAATCACAGTCAGTAGAGTCAGTTTTGCAAAGCAGAACCAACTCAGCCCAGGGTGCAAACTCTTACCTACTAAGCTATGCTGCTTCTGCAGAGGCTCCTTAACTATCTGCACATCTGGCAGTAATAGGTCATCAGAACAGTTTTATATGGTGGAACCAAGACATGGAGAGAACAACTTTGGACCCAGAATAAAGAAACATAGGTGTTAGGGCCAGCCAGTTGTGTGATAGACACAATTTTCCATTCCTCTGAGTCTTATTTCTTCTATGTAAAATGAATATATTAGATTAAATAACTTCTAGGGTCCCTTGTAGTTATGAAATTGTACTGCACTACTCTAAGAAATTTTCTTTCCAAACTGCTATGATTTTATTAATGTGGCATAATTGTCAGTAGTCACAGACTCAAAAGCCCAACCTGAGCTGTAGCACTGAATTAAAGAGTACTTTTTTTGTACTTAAAATGCTAGGATGACCATAGATTAATAAGAACGTTTTAGGCATAAAAGGCAATTTAAATAGGCTTTCAGATGGAGAAGAAAATTATTCCAAGTATTCCTAAATTAAAGACAATTCTAAATTTTAATTATCTCCATTAAATCACTCTGCATTCATCACACTGTACTGCCTGCTTCAATTTTAATCTTATTGAAGAGGAGACAGTTGCAGATCTAGACTAGGGACTGAAATACTAACACAGAATTCTGAAGCCTTATCACCAGGCATACTTATTGTGGCTTTCATCTGTTTTAACATGTGTTGAAAAGATGAAAAACAGCAGCAACAACAAAAAACTACCAAATATTAATACCCTCCCATCCTTAACACTTCAGACACACACACACAAAAAATGCTGTCTCTAGTAAAAAAGTAAACCTATAGTCTAAATCACATAATCCTTACATGGAAAATTCTGTTCTCTCATAACTTAAATGTTTGAGGTCAGAATCTGAAAGCTCACCCTTAATTCCCTTCTCTTGTCTGATTGCTCTGGCAAGGACTTCCAGCACTATGTTGAATAGAAGTGGGGATAGTGGGCAGCCTTGTCTGGTTCCCGTTCTAAGTGAGAATGCTTTCAATTTTTCCCCATTCAGTATAATATTGGCTGTGGGTTTGTCATATATAGCCTTAATAATTTTAAGAAATGTTCCATCTATGCCTATTTTGTTGAGGCTTTTAATCATAAAAGTGTGCTGGATTTTATCAAATGCTTTTTCTGCATCTATTGAGAGAATCATATGGTCTTTGTTCTTGCTTTTATTTATGCGGTGAATTGCATTTATAGATTTGCATATGCTGAACCAGCCTTGCATCACTGGGATAAATCCCACCTGGTCGTGGTGAATTTTTCTTTTTTTTTTTGATGTGCTGTTGGATCCGGTTTGCTAAAATTTTGTTGAGAATTTTTGCATCTATATTCATAATGGATATTGGTCTGTAGTTTTCTTTTATTGCTACATCCTTTCCTGACTTTGTTATCAAGGTGATATTGGCTTCATAGAATGAGTTTCAATGTTTTGGAATAATTTCTGCAGTATAAGTATGAGTTCTTCTTTGTATGTTTGGTAAAATTCAGGAGTAAACCATCTGGTCCGGGACATTTTTTTTTTTTTTTTTTTTTTGGAAGATCTTTTATTGCTGCTCCAATTTCTGCACTTAATATCGGTCTGTTCATGAGTTCTATTTCCTCCTGATTGAGCTTAGGGAGGCTGCATGGTTACAAGAATTTGTCCATTTCCTCCACATTTTATAGCTTTGGGGCATATAGATTTTTGTAATATTCAAAGATAATGTTTGTATTGCCATGATGTCTGTAGCGACTTCACCTTTTTCATTTCTGATTGAGTTTATTAAAGTCCTTTCCTTTCTATTTCTTGTCAATCTAGCAAGAGGGTTATCAATTTTGTTTATCTTTTTGAAAAATCAGCTTTTGGTTTTATTGATCTTCTGTATGGTTCTTTTGTTCTCAATTTCATTTAGTTCTGCTTTAATCTCAAAGAGCTCATGGACAGTAGAAACACGTGAATGAGGCAGCAGGCCTATTGTTTATCCATGATCACATGGATAAACTTCGTTCACTAAGAAGGATCAGGAGAACTCACATTTTCATCTTCACATAACAATGCAGACTTGTGCTTCATTTTGTAATCACTATACTATGGCCATCTGTGAATGCCAAGGAATCCTAAGGTGGTACTATATCAGTATTTCTTGGACCTCTGGCTCATTATACCTCTGAGGGTATACCAGAATGAAACAGCTTGGTAGATCAAACATAACAACTTTTGGGACCAGGTTAAAATAAGACAAGTAATTTCAAAAATTCAATTGTGAAATAAAGCTTTTAAAGACCAACGGCAGCATATTAACTGATGATAAAGCCTCTCTGCCAAAGCAGCTTTTTTTAAAAAAAAAAAAAAAAACCTTCTACCAGCCACATTCTGGGATGCTCTTTTGAATTTCCTAACAATTCTTTAGACCACTTTCTCTGTATTCTCATCAAAAATATCCTTGCTACACCTAAAGCACGCCAGCCCATCTTTAAGCACTGAATAACCCCAAGCAGCTTTGCCCAGCAAAAAGAATACCTAGCTTCAGCTCACTAGGTCTTTTCACTCCCTCTCATTTAAAGTTTTTGTCTTCAATTAACCAATTATAAAACACCTCGAGAATTAAACAAACACCCTTTAGTAGTTTATTTTCAGGCCTGATTGGCATAAGCTACAATAAACCATGGACTACATATTCTTTTAATGAAGAACCAAGGATACTTTTATACAGATTAGTTAGAAGTATTAGGTTATATTAATAGTTACTATTAAATGAATGTTAATTGTTTTTAGATTAGGCAATAGTACTGGGGAAACTGGGGAAATTAGACCAGAGCAAGAGGATTTAAAGGGAAAGTTTGAGGAGTAGGAGAGTAGGGGGCCAGAGTCAGAACCTGAAGGAGAGAGTAGCTCTAGCAGAATTTGGTTGGACTCCTCTGTTTTCCCACCCAGGTGAGAAGGGAGCCATTATAGATACCTGCACAGGATGGTATTTATCAAGTCAAATCTAAATTTTAAAATGGAAAGTAATTTAGTTTTTCTATGGTCTTATTTAACTATTTGACATGAAAGTAAACATTTTAAGGTGATTCATAGAATTAAGTTGTTTTAAGGTAATTTCAAGATAGAAGAGTAACAAGCAAATACCAAAAGTTAGTGGAATTGGATCATTTTAGTTTATATCAATGACCCTCAATACATATAGAATATACATATTCGTGAAAGTATTATCTTAAAAACAAAATAATATATAATGAATCTAATTTTATCAAGCAAAATTTATAGGTATTAGAACATTTCCATATATTTCCATAAAAAACAGTATTGCCAAATTATATTAAAAGCTACATAATAAGGATATTTATAAGCTCACCTCCAAAGAATGCAGCATATATTTGGTGTACTCCTTCAAGGATTAATTCAAAGACCCTTCAATAAGAAATGGATACCCCAGCACAAACTCATCAGGAGGAATGCATCATGGGACACATGGGTTAGGATGGACATCAAACAAGAACACAAATTGTTTTCTAGGCCATGCTGGTTATTTTATCTCTAATTACTTGATTAAGAAACAGACACCAAGATACATAATAGATAGATAATGTATATATACACATACATAGATCCTCAGTATTTTGTTGAAGATGATAAAGTGTATAGTGTGGTATCTTTCTATCGGCTTTAAAATCTCAATTTAAAGAACCTCCTCCTGGTAACGATGTGTAGTATTTAGTGCCTGGGAATATTTGGAATCTTACCTATTATAATTAATTCTGGTCCCCCAAATAAATAAAACTGGATAAGCAGCATCTCTTACAAATCTCAGTCTTAATAAGACTACTTTCAGCTTGGGTCTACTGCAAATTACAATAGTACATTGTTAATGGCCATCCCACTTGCTAGAGTATGAGTCACTTTTAATGATTCCACCAAAAATCAATCTCTAACAATGGGTTCATTTGGCATGGTATTCACTCTTGGCACTTGGGGAAGCTATTGGTAATATTCTATCTCCCCTACCTTCTATCTTCTCCAATCACCTCTTCTCCCACTTTCATCATTGCTCACTCTTGAATGTTTGCCAAATAATTTATGTCTATCCTGACCTGGAATAAGCCAAAGTAAATTAGAAAATGCAGGTGTGACCTCACCTGGATATATTTACCACCCAGAGTTTCAGGAGCACAGCAAATGAAGCTATTGTTTTTTCCAGGACTCCCACAACTCAAAATTGTTTTGGCCTTTCTTATTTAGGTATCAGATTGCAGAATTCATCCTGTGCATGGGCTTTTTTGGCAATATTACTCACCAGATGTATTTTCCCATCAGAATATCTGTGGTGTGTGGTTTTTTTTTTCAAATGTGTTAGCTAATATTTTGCCAAATAAATTTCAGTGTTTTATTTTCTGCCTAGGACACTCTCATGTATGTCTGGAGCTCAAGCTGCTTGCTAGTCTAGCTGCAGATTTTGCTTTAGGACAGTTATTTCACTGTTTTTCAGCAGCTCACTAATGAGCACATTAAGCAAAACTAGCTTGTTCACTTCCCTCTCCAAAACCTGACCAACCCTAGTCCACTAGACACATGTGTTGCGTTTTTTATTTCCTGTTGTTTGGGAAAATTCTCCTTTCCCTATATTTAGATAAGCTCTCAGGGAGATGAATTTATTACTTAGATTTGGCATCTTGCTTTAAAAAAAAAATTCCAATAAAAATCCAAAACCTCAACAAAGACTCAGTCTAGTACAAAATGATGAGATAAGAAACTGGTCTCCTCCTCATACCCCCTTCAGTGCCCTCTCTGCATTCTCAATGGCTTTCCCATCTTGTGACATCCTGGTCCCCACAGCATGAAACGGAATGATCTAACCAACTCTAATTTACTGTAAGCACAGTGGTTCTTACCTAGGGTGATTTCCCTCGTCAGGGTATATTTGCCTATGTTTGTAGACATTTTGGGTTGTAACAACTTGGGGGGGAGGCACTACAGTTCTACAGTGCACAGGACTGTCCCCCACAACAAAGAATTATCCTGCTCGAAGGTATTAGTGATATTAGCTATAATTCTTTTTAGAGTTTCTTCCTCTTTTTAAAGAGACCTAGAGAGAGACATACTTAACCCTTTAATCTTATCTCCTATAGATTTAGATGTAAAATACACATAAGACTTATCAGCTTTGAGAGGTTAAAACATATCCAGAGAGTTCTATGATATACTCACCCACCTCTATGTAAGCCCCCCCTGCCCCCCCCCCCACAACACACACACAAAACCAGTGTTTCCAGCCCTGCAGAGGATAGGAACAAGGGGCAGAGACCAACACTGGCATATAGAACTCTCTTGTTCTCCTTTATAAGCTCCTCTTTCTGATCCAGAAAACAACCATCACCTCTTCTCGCAATGGTGGGGAAATTTTCTCTAAAATCGAGGAATTCTTCCAGACATTGTGGTTCTTGTTATAAACTTTGTACTCTATAGCTCTGTATCGGGCTATAGCTTTTAATATTAAAAACAAGCTTTTGAAATTATAAATAATTTCATAAATAGAAAGATGAATATAAACAGATATAATTTATGGTGACAGAAAGTAGAATGGTTGTTGCCAGGGCAGGGGGGCAGGGGCAATGGGGAATTGTTGTTTAATGGAATGGAGTTTCTGTTTGGGAAGATGAAAAACGTTCTGGAAATGGACGGTGGTGATGGGTGCACAACAATGTGAACATACTTAGTGCCACTGCATTGTATAATAAAAAATGCTTAAAATTGTAAATTTTATTTATGTATATTTATCATAATAAAAAATAAACAAAATCTTCCAAATCAACATGTGTGTGTATAATAGATAGATAAATAGTGTTCGCTCTTAAATGCTTAGCTTTTGCAATTAAAGTCAGGGTCTTCAAAACTTTTGCTTCTGCTACAGGTTACAGGTGACTATAACAATCCAAATATATGAATTTAGGTTTTATGTTTTCTGTGGCATTTCTACCCTGATGGTCATGACAATGAAAAACCTTCACCACTGTTCAATGGTGGGAAGAAAAGCAAAAAGAGAATGAATGGGGAAATATGTGGTTTAATAACAAAATGTACTCTATAAATTTCCCCTTCTATTATATTTAGCCCATAAGCCACCACAAAGGATGTTTTTTTTTTCCCATCTATTAATTTCTTCCCTTCTAAGCAGGCGGAACTACATCTCTTTCCAGCATCTGTATCTGTTGAATATTATGGCTGAGCTCACTGAGGTCTTACAGCAGGGCCTGGATACTGGATGAAATGTTCACCTCCCTCCACTGAGGGCCCTCACTGCTCCTTCTTCAGAGATTCTCACACCTGCCACCCGCCATCCCTCAGAGATCCCAGCCTCGGGAGCCCAGGAGCATCTCTGTGGGTCAGTGTGACTCAAATGGCCTTCACTGGCTGGAAATGAACAAGTCACTGCTCAGATTCTGGCCTTCACCTTCGAGGAGAGTAGATCCCAGCCGTGACTGGCCTGACCCAGGACCAGGGCTCCAGTCTCTGATTTCCCTCTGACTTTCAGAGCCCTCTGGACCCTCATTAGCTCCTGTTCAGCCAACCATTCTTTTTATGATAAAACTACCGTCAAAGTTCCATTTTCCTACCCCCCCCCAAAAAAAAACCCTAAAATAAGGGCACTTACTGCTTAAAACTCTTAATGGTTATCATGGGAAAAGTCCCCCTAGAAGTTCTTTTCTCCTGCATTTTGAGCTAATCTCTCTGAAAGCAGACATATCTCTTAAAGAAAGCTTCGATTCTTTTCAAACTTCACAGTCCAAGGCAGAAGCCTTAATTTTTCATGACACTGCCCTCCCCCTCTACCATAGACACACTATCTTCTTACTTCTGCTGATTATTCCTTAGGGAATTAAAGCATTCTGCAGTACACATTCAAACTGAATATTAATAAGGCCACTCTTCTGAAATCAAAATGTAGCTCCTCTGTACATACACACACCATTTCTCTCCCAGGATCAAAGTCCTGGCCTTGAGCTGACTTGCTCCGATTCTCATGTAGGGTTTGTGATAGTCCATGGTGCACAAGAAGTTTTGAAATGCTGGCTGCTACCCCCAAAAGGGTATCAGTGAGATATGAAGTGAGGAAAAAAAAAAAATGTAGTCTCTTCCTATAACTGAATTAGACCTGGCACACAACTCTCAATCCCTCTCCCCGGGTCCTAAATCACAAGAAGGGAAGGGTGCTCAGATGAGAATAAAAATCTTTTGATGCTAAATGATATTAAGTGATACTTTAGTGATTTTGATTCCAAATGACATTATTTTCTATTACTTTTAAGTTCTTTTCCCACAATTATTTTATACTTCTTCCATCATTTAATTATCAGTGATAGCTTTTCTCATTGCATTGCCTACAAAAGGAAGGTGAACACATCTAAAACCAAGGTATAAACCAAACTTCTGAATGGACTATTGTTGAACACATGGTATGGAAACAAAAGTAAGAGCCAGGCTTTGTGGGAAGAAAGGGATTTTCGTTTAATTTATTTGGTTTGGGGATTTTGTGTTCTGAAATTCCAGAGCTTAATTTTCCAAAGTAAGAAGAAAGCTAGAAGCTAGATTATACTTTCAAAAATAAACAATAAAATTAAAGTGTTTATAGAATGATGATGTTAGCTATTCTCTTGTCCAAAATAAAACTTCAATTAGAAAGCAGAAAGAGGGGAACTGAGAGAGATATGGCTAAGATGTAGATCCTAGAGAGAGCAGCCCCAAGAAATAAGGCAGAAGGATTAAACTTTTAGTTTTTCCAAATTGGTTTAGTCCAGATTTTCTAGGTAACAGATGCCAAAATGGAATTAGATGTGAAAGGGATTTATTGGGGGAAATCAGGAGAGCTGTCAGACCATGATGAAGGTCAGAATTCTGTGAAAGAGAGAGGGAAGGAAAGAAGGAAGGAGGAAAAAGAGGGAGGAAGGGAGAAAGAATGGGCAGGCAGGAGAACATGGACTGCAGTACAATTCTAAGAAGATTTGGCAACGCCTACAGGAAGTCCTTGAGCCAAAATCACCCATCAGATGAGCCCCGTGTCCCCCAGGTGATTTTCAGACCTCAGTATTCCTGCCATGATCATCACTGACTGAGAACTGTCCGTGGGAATTGTGGCCTCACTCAATCACAGGGATGCGTTTCTGAACATGGCAGCTAGAGTTGCTGGTCATTGCATGCCTCAGTCAGAGATCTGAAAGGCACTTTTTTTTTTTTTTGAAACACAGTCTTGTTCTGTTTCCCTGGGCCAGAGTGCAGTGGCGTTATTAAAGCTCACTACAACCTCAAACTCCTGGGCTGAAGCGATCCTCCTGCCTCAGCCTCCCCAGTAGCTGGGGCTACAGGCAAGCTCCACGATGCCCAAATAATTTTTCTATTTTTAGTAGAGACAGGGTCTTGCTCTTGCTCAGGCTGGTCTCGAGCTCCTGAGCTGAAGCAATCCTCCTGCCTCGGCTTTCCAGAGTGCTAGGATTATAGGCCTGAGCCACTGCACCCAGCAGGCACATTTTTATTATCACCACAGAAACCCTGATGGGATTAGTGTAAACCTAACAGTAGAGAGGACTTGAGCCTTGCTTCTAGACTGGGAGAGTGCAAACCTAGGAGTAAAGCCTGAAGTCCAATACAGCACGTAAGGGGTAGAGTACCAATGACAGAGAGAGAGGTCTACTTAGATAGGCCTCATGTGGTATGGCAGAGCATCCAAAAAGCTAGCTGGGAATGAGTTAGGATTCATGTGTCAGTATAAGTGTCATAACTGAGTGACCCTGTGACCACAGACAATGGCAGAAGCCACCGATATTAGTCACTAATGCCAGTACACAATGTCTGAAAACCAAGCGAGACTAACTACATTCAGCAGATATCAGAGCACATCACCTCAAGTCCACTCAGGAAGCAGAGCTACACCACAGCAAAGGCCAGGGTGGAAAGGAGGCACCTCAGTACCCATCCTAGTATGCACTGAATAAATGGTAGAGACTTGAGTAATTAAGGATGGGTGCAAATCCAGATGTCTGGATGTGGATGGTAAGGAAACAACATCAATGTTCTCATTTGGTGCAGAGCAGCATTTGTGTGTTTATGGTTGTTCTAACCTTGGTTAGGTCAACTGTTTTAGCCTCCATACATAAGCAAGATTATCCAGTAATTGTCCTTCTGTGCCTGGCATATTTTGCTTAGCACAATGCCCGCACTTCCAACCACATTGTGATGAATGGCAGAATTTTCTTATTTTTTAAGGCTGTGTAGTATTCCATTGTGTATGTACACAAAATCTTCTTTATGTATTCATCCACTGTTGGATTGTTAGGTTGCTTCCAGATTTTGGCTATTGTAAATAATGCTGAAATAAACATCAAAGTGCAGATATCTCTTTGACATACCAATTTTAATTCCTTTGGGTATATACCCAGAATTGGTATCGTTGGATCATATGGTAATTCTCTTTTTAGGTTTTTCAGGAACCTCCATACTCCAATCCAAAACATTTTTTGGTTTTGAGGAAACAAAATGGCTGTACTAATTTAAATTCCCACCAACAGTTTACAAGGGTTCTCTGTTCTTCACATCCTCACCAACACTTGTTATCATTTGTTGTTTTGACAATAACCATTTTAACAGGTGTGAGGTGATATTTCACTATGGTTTTAATGTATATTTCTCTCATGATTAGACATGTTGAGCAGTTTTTCATATATCTGTTGGCCATTCATACCTCTTCTTTTGGAAAATGTCCATTCACATCGTTTGCACATTTTTTAATCAGGTTATTTGTTTTCTTGCTATTGAGTTGTTTGAGTTTCTTACATATTTTTGATATTAGCTCCTCATCAGATATATGGCTGAAAATATTTTTTCCCAGCCTTTGGATTGTTTCTTTCCTCCATTAATTAT
This sequence comes from Eulemur rufifrons, assembly GCF_041146395.1. Lineage (NCBI taxonomy): Eukaryota > Metazoa > Chordata > Mammalia > Primates > Lemuridae > Eulemur > Eulemur rufifrons. Next base: position 28,488,379 of record NC_090999.1, read on the forward strand.
TTCCTTTGCTGTGCAAAAGTTTTTTAGTTAAATGCAATCCCATTGTTCTATTTTTGCTTTTGTTGTCTGCGCTTTTGGAGTCCTATCTAAGAAACCATTGCCCAGACCAATGTCATAGAGCTTTTCCCCTATGTTTTCTTTTAGTAGCTTTATAGTTTCAGGTCTTACATTTAAATATTTTACCTATTTGGAGTTAAATTGTGTGGGATAAGAGTCCAATTTCATTCTTCTGCATGTGGATATCCAGTTTTCCCAACACCATTTATTGAAGAAATTGTCCTTTCCCCATTGTGTGTTCTTGGCATCTTTGTTAAAAATCACTTGACCATAAATATTTGGGTTTATTTGGGGGCTTTCTATCCTCTTCCATTGGTCAGTGTGTGTTTTTATGCCAGTACGGTACTGTTTTGATTAAAATAGCTTTATATTCTGTAATCAGGGAGCATGATGTCTCTAGCTTTGTTCTTTTTGTTCAAAATTGCTTTGGCTATTCAGAGTCTTTTGTGGTTCTGTCAAATCTTAGAATTGTTTTTTCTATTTTTATGAAAAATGACATTGTAATTTTGATAGTGACTGCATTGAATCTGTGGATCCCATTGGGTAGTATTATCACTTACATAATACTAATTCTTCCAATCCATGAACATGGGACATCAACAATCTTTTATAGTTTTCAATGTATAGATCTTTCACTTCCTTGGTAAATTTATTCCTAAGTATTTTATTTTCTTTGATGTTACTATAAATATGATTGTTTCCATAATATCTTTTTTCAGGTAGTTGTTAGCAGATAGAAATGCTACTGATTTTTGTTTGTTGATTTTGTAACCAGCAACTTTACTGAATTTGTCAGTTCTATGGTTTTTTGGTGGAGTCTGTAGAGTTTTCTATACCTATTTTGTTGAGAATTTCTATCATGAACATATGTTGAATTTTGTCAAATGCTTTCATGTGGTTTTTGTTCTTCATTTTGTTAATATGGCATATCATGTTTTTTGTTTTTGAGACAGGGTCTCACTCTGTCACCCAGGCTGGAGTGCAGTGGTGTGATCATAGCTCACTGCAGCCACAAACTCCTGGGCTCAAACAATCCTCATGCCTTAGCCTCCTGAGGAGCCAGATTATAGGTAGGTGCCACCACCACACTCAGCTAATTTTTTTTTTTTAATTTATTTATTTTAGAGCTAGGGTCTCATTATGTTGCCCAGACTGCTCTCAAACTGCTGGCCTCAAGCAATCCTTCCGCCTTGTCCTCCCAAAGTGCTAGGATTACAGATGTGAGCCACCACATTTGGCTATATCACATTTATTGATTTATGTATATTGAATCATCTTTGCATTCCTAGGATTAATCCCACTTAATCATGATAAATGATCTTTTGCATCTTCCCTCATAGAAGAAATTCAAAGAAAAACTATTTAAACAATGAAACGGATTATTTTAATGAAGCCACAATTCAAAAGGCTGCTTTTATTTTAATTAATTAGATTTCTTTCAGAATTAGTTTAAATATGCTTTTCTCACCAAAGACTTACAAAGCCAGAATTTCTACAGTTCATTAAGGAGAAGGATAGAAGCTTTCAGTAAGATGCTTTGGAGAAAAGCCAAGTAAGTGACCCTAGGGATGCAACCTAAGCTCCTCTGCAAAATGCCTTAAGCAAAAATGGGGATGGAGCTGGGTGGGGAGATGAAGGAAGAATGGCTGTGTGCCCTGTTTCTTTTCTTAAGAAAAAAAAATCCCTTTTAATGACAATTTTCTCTCCTTGTGTCTCAGAAAATCACTGGTCATTTCTGAATCTTCTTTTCTTCCCAAACTCTTCCCTTTCTCTTCTCTTCCACTACCCTCCCATTCCCTTCCTTTTCTCTTCTTTTTCTTCTAGCTGGAATTTTCCTTTCTTTTCCTCCATTCTTTTATTTGTACATTTTTCTCTTTATTTCCATGTCTTTTTTCCTTTATCTACTGTTTCTTTTCTTTTTTTTTTTTTTGACATCTTTATTATTTAAGGAAATACTCACAAAGAACAATGCTTTCCCAAGGAATATCACATACTCCTGGAATTTGGAGGCTCTGAGCTGCCTTTTGCTCTCCTCAAAGGAATAAGAGTTTCCTCACGAAACTATAACTTAATTGCTTTCATCTTATACCACCCTAGTGTAAAAACTCCTCTGTATCCTTCAAGCCTGCAGATAGTACATTTCTAATATAATGATCTGGCTTCATAAATGTAACAAATTCAACACTTATTTTTGCACCAAATCTCAAGAGCAAAAACAACTTACATGTATAGCTGAACTTAAAGACTATAAGTTCTATAAGGGCAGGGACCATCTTGTTTCTTTATTTATTTTTCTTGCCATTGTACATGCAGAATCTCACACTGCCAGCCACATAGAAGACAGTCAATATTGTGAATAAAGTAATGAATATTCGCAAAATTCTATAATGTGGCCATCCACAATTTTTAATTCAGACCAGAACACTAAAAAATTTTAAATTGAAAAAGCTTTAAATTGAATAATAGTTCAAAAAAAGAATTGATTCAATTTTTCATTTTATTTCTTTGCCCTTTATCTCAATAGTAGGAACTCAAATGATTAGAAATTATATATTGCACAACTTCACTTAACCAGAAAATTAGAATATATATATATATAACTAATAAGATTTTTTAAATTGTACTTTTAGGTAAAAAAAAAAAAGGTATATACAACATGAAACACTAATAATAGGACATTGACAAAAAATATATCTGAATTCTAAAAATATTTTGAAGTCAATATACATTATACGAATGAGTCTCCTATTTCAATCTGCATCAATATTTAGAGATTACTAATTAATTGACTGGAAAATAAAGGTCTCTACAGTTAAGTTGTCTGCTCTAAAAAAAACTCCCCATTCTAGTATGTGCACATATACACATGTACTGACTTGTTGATTCCATGAATATGACTCTTTGTCAAATATTATTATAATCCTCACCCTATACTATCTATCTCTGTTTAGAGAGGGTTTTTCCCAGACCTAGCTCTCTGAATCCACCCAGAAAAGTACCTAAATCTGAAAAAAAAAAAAAAACCAATAAGGTATTTGCTGGCTGTGAAATCCTCAAGTCAAAGAGAATAATGATCAATGTATTTTCTTTTTGTTTTCAGGGATCAACAGAAAACCAGCACACTGATGTAGTACCTGCTTAGTATTTTCAAAAAACCAAATCACTAAAGGAAAAAACACATATCTGCCAGTGAGCTCACAAACAGCTTTAGAAAAAATTATTACTGGTGCCAATATAAAGAAGAGGATAATTTGGTTAGGGAAGTAACAGTTTAAAGATAAAAATACCAAGGTCTCTTGAGTTCACAACACAAAAAAGTTCCTTTTTCTTTTTAAATCTCTAAAATCAAAGTCATTTAAAATTTTAAACCATTAAAACTAAGGCATAGTATTATAAATAAAATAGGGAAGAAAGTTCCATTAAAAGTTGTTTTGACTCTGAGACTTTGGATAAATCCACACTTTTTAAGTCCTTAAAATACCTAAGAATTTCTGTTTCAATATCTTTTTCTATAAATATAGATCATCATGTTACTAATGCAACAGGTTAGTCCAGGTAAGCTCAGGTGATCAGAGGCCTGTGATAAGAAGCCCAGTGTAAAGGTCTGGATCTGAGCCCTTTGAGGCCAGAGAGCTTTTCTCTGTGCTTGCCACAGGCTACATGCATGATTTCCAGTAACAAGGTCAGTGTTCTTTTCAAAACATCATGATTCTGCTTTACTAATTTTGAAGGGAAAAGGGCCAAATGAGGGTGAGCACTTAGCTTTTAAGAGAGCCACTGCTGTCATCTATATTAAAATTTAAACTGTAACCACCTTTATTAAAATTTGATTCCATTAGCCATTTATTGAGATTATGAATTTTCTCTGAGTAACCCAGGAACTATGAATATGAGCTTCAGAAATGAAAATCAAATTCAGTTAAAATTCCAACAGAAGACAAGACAGATGAAAATCTGAGACGAGGAAGAGGAGAGTCAACAGTGGAATTGTTGTTGTCCACAAGCCCACCATACACCCAGGATTCAAGGAATTTTGCAGCTCCGGCAAGTTCCTCCAGTGACATAGGGCTCTCATCAGGTCCCATAAAAGTCTTCAGGGAGCCTTGTCCTTAGGATTTCAGGATTTGAGACCACGATATGTAGTAAATATATTCTGTCCCTTAGAAAATTATAGTTTTACATCTAAGAGCTACCAAGAATAATAAAATCTCTAAACAGTAAAGGGCACTACATATTGGAGATTGCAACGGAGAGTCATGTCTCTCTCAACTGGAGTATTATATTCCTGATATTTAGCTAGGCAAATGGCTATACTGAATAACTATAGTTTTCAGCTTCTCATCTTTCTATCTAGAGGTAGAAATGCAGCAAAATATTTTGAGAAAATTCAACAATGTGAGGGGAAAAAAATTCTTAGTAAATTAGATTTATAAGTGAACTTGTTTAATCTGATAAATGGTATTGGCAAAAGAAAAAAATTTACAATAAGCATTATACTTAACGGTAAAAATTTTTAATTTTTCTCTTTGCAATCAGGAATGAAAAAAGAATGCATGTTATCACCAATTCTATCCAACATTGCACTAGAAAGTCTAGTGAGCACTATGCAATGAAAAATTTTAAAAGTAAACAGATTGGAGAGGAAGAAACAAAACTGTGTCTATTCACAGATGATATGATGATGTCAATAGAAAATCCAAAGAAATTAAAACTAGAGTTGAGCAAAGTCCCATAAAAAATGAATATACAAAATAAACTATTTTATACAACAGAAAATAAAACCTTTAAAAAGATACTATTTATAAATATACCAACAAATATAAAGTGCTTGGAATAAACATACTAAAAGATATACAAGACTTTTACAGGGGAAATTATAAAATTTTCCTTACTGAAAAATATTAAAGTAGAATTAAATAAATTGAGAGATATATTTTATTCATGAATAAGAAGATTCAATAGTAGAAAGATATAAATTTTACCCAAATTGGTTTATAAAGTCAATGCAATCTCAATCCAAATACTAATCACTTTTGTGCACGTGTGTGTGTGTGTGATTTCACAAGTTATTTCCAAAAATATATACATAAAGCAAAAGACCAAAACTAACCAAAACACTTTTTAAAATAAAAAAAAGATGGAAGAACTTGAGTTACTAGACAGAAAGATGCATTACAAAGCTATGATAACCAAAAAAATGTTTGTTGACAAGATATAGATAAAAAGATTAATGGACTAGAATAGGTACCCAAAAATAGTCCCATGCCTCAGAACAGTGGAAAAAAGACAGAATTTGTAATACATATATGTGTGTGTGTATATGCATATGTGTGTATATATGTATATAGGTATGTGTAAATATATAAAATAGTTTGGGGATTTTTTTTAGCAGTTTTAGGTTTACAGAAAAACTGAGCAGAAAGTACAGAGTTCCCATATACTGCTTCACCCCTGCTTTCCTCTATTATTTACACCTTGCAATTATACAATCTGTTATAATTGATGAGCCACTACCACGGATGTCTGCTGCCACCAGTACTGATGTGTGACCCATTGGCAAAGACCCCATTGTGGTTATACAAAATAACCTGAAGAAAATTAATAAAATGACAGAAGTAAGCCTGTCACATATCACTAATAACCTTGAATGTAAATGAATTAAACTTTCCACTTAAAGGATATAGACTACCTGAGTGGACTAAAGAAAAATGACTCTGTTATATGTTGCCTACAAGAAACTCATCTCACTTATAAAGACATATGTAGACTTAAAGTAAAGGAATCAAAAAAGATAATCCATCCAAACAAAAATCAAAAGCAAGAAGGACTGGCGTAGCTATACTTATATCAGATAAGTACAACTACTATGGAAAATAGTATGGAGATTTCTCAAAAAACTAAAAATATAACTTTCATATGATCTAGCAATCCCACTACCAGGTATTTATCCAAAGGAAAAGAAATATAAAAAGGGATATCTACAGTTCTGGGGTTTTATTCAAAATAGCAAAGATATAAAAGGTGAAAAATACAAAATTAAAGCTAGATAGGAGGAATAAATTCTAGTGTTCTATACCACTATAGCATGACTATAGTTAACAATAATATATTATATAGTTTCAGATATCTAGAAGGAGACTATTGAATGTTCCCAACACAAAGAAATATTTGAGATGATGTACCTGCTAATTAACCTGATCTGATCACTATACATTATATACATTGAAATATCACTAGGTACCCCATGAATATGTACAACTATTATTTGTCAATTAAAATAAAATAAAATAAAAAGATATAAAATCAACCTAAGTGCCCATCAACAGATGAATGTATAAGGAAATTTTGTGGCCTGGTATGGTGGCTCACGTCTCTTAATCCTACTACTCTGGGAGACTGAGGCAGGAGGGTTGCTTGAGTTCAGGAGTTCAAGACCACTCTGAGGAAAAGCAAGACCCCGTGTCTACTAAAAATAGAAAAAATAAGCCAGGCGCAGTGGCATGTGCCTGTAGTCCCAGTTACTCGGGAGGCTGATGCAGGAGGATCACTTGATCACAGGAGTTTGAGGTTGCTGTGAGTTAGGTTGATGCCACGCCACTCTAGCCTGGGCAACAGAGTGAGACTCAATCAGTCAATCAATCAATCAATCAATCAATAAAATGTGGTATAAATACACAATGGAATACTATTCAGCCACAAAAAAATAAAATCATGTCATTTGCAGCAACATGGTTGGAACTGGAGGTCATGTTAAGTGAAATAAGCCAGACACACAAAGACAAATACCACATATTCTCACTCATACATGATATCTATTAAAGTTGATCTCATGGATATAGAGAATAGGTTGATAGATACCAAAGACTGGGAAGGGTTGTTGGGAGGGGATAAAAAAAGGTTGATAATGAATACAAATAGACAGCTACATAGAAGGAATACATTCTAATGTTTGATAGCAGAGAATGGTGACTATATTTAACAACAATGTATTGCATATTTCAAAATAGCTAGAAGACAGGGCTTGAAATGTTCCCAACACATAGGAATGATAAATGCTTGAAGTGATGGAGATCCCAAATACCCTGACTTAATCATTACACAGTCTATGCATGTAACAAAATATCACCTGTACTCTATAAAATGTACAAATATTTGTATCAACAAAAAATAAACATAAAAATAAAAATAATATTGAAGGAGAACAAAGTTGAAGGCCTGATAATATCTGAATTCATGACTTATTATAAAGCTGCAGTAATTAAGACAGTATGGTATTAGTGAAAGTACATATACATAGATCAATGGAACACAACAGAAATCCCAGAAATAGACACATGTACATATAATCAACTTATTTTTAACAAAGAAGCAAAGGTAATACGGTGGAACAAAGATAGTCTTTCAACAAATAGTGCTGGAATAAGTGGATGTCCACAAGCAGAAAAAAATGAATCTAGACACAGGCCATGTAGCTTTCATAAAAATTAATTCAAAATGGATTATAGACCTAAATGTAAAAGTATAACTCCTGGAAGATAACATAGGAGGAAAACTAGAAGACATTAGATATGGTGATGACTTTTTAGATATGACACCAAAGAGAAATAATTGACAAGCTGGACTCCATTAAAATTAAAAACTTCTCTGTGAAAGAAACTACCAAGAGAATGAGAAGACAAGCCATAGACTGAAGGAAAATATTTGCAATAGACACATTGATAGAGAACTGCTATCCAAAATATACAAAGAACTCTTAAATCTCAGCAACAGAAAAACAACCTAATTCAAAAATGGACCAAAAGCCACAAAACACCTCACCAAAGAAGACATAGGTAGTAAATAAGCCTATGTAAAGATGTTCCACAGGCAAATGCAAATTAATCCAGAACACTGACAACACTAAATGCTGCCAAGAGTGTGGAAAAACAGGAAATCTCATTTGTTGCCAGTAAGAATACAAAATGGTTGGCCACTTTGGAAGACATTTTGATGATTTTTAACAAAAGTAAATATATTCTGGCCGGGCGCGGTGGCTCACGCCTGTAATCCTAGCACTCTGGGAGGCCGAGGCGGGTGGATTGCTCAAGGTCAGGAGTTCGAGACCAGCCTGAGCGAGACCCCGTCTCTACTAAAAATAGAAAGACATTATATGGACACCTAAAAATCTATATAGAAAAAATTAGCCGGGCATAGTGGCGCATGCCTGTAGTCCCAGCTACTCGGGAGGCTGAGGCAGTAGGATCGCTTAAGCCCAGGAGTTTGAGGTTGCTGTGAGCTAAGCTGACGCCACGGCACTCACTCTAGCCTGGGCAACAAAGTGAGACTCTGTCTCAACAAAAAAAAAAAAAAAAAAAAAAAAAAAAAAAAAAATATATTCTTATTTATGATCCTGTAATAATCCTCCTTTGTATATTGAAAGGTGTTTAAAACTTATCCACATAAAAACCTGCACATGGATGCAGATAGCAGCTTTATTTATAATTGCCAAAATTTGGAAGCAATATTGTGTCCTTCAGTAGGTAAATGAATCAATAAACTGTGGTACATACAGATAACGGATCATTATTCAGCACTAATAGGAATGAACTAACAAATCATGAAAAGATATGAAGGAAGCTTAAATGCATATAACTAAGTGAAACAATCCAAGGCTACATACTGTATGATTCCAAGTATATGACATTCTGGAAAAGACAAAACTGTGAAGACATAAAAAGATCGGTGGTTGATAGGGGTTGGGGACAAGGACAGGATAAATAGACAAAGCACATAGGATTTTTAAGGCAGTGAAAATACTCTGTGTGATACTATAATGATGGATACCCGTCATTATACATTTGTCCAAACCTGTAGAATGTACAACACCAAGGCTCACCCTAAGGGAAACTATGAACTTGGTCGATTATGATGTGTTATCTAGACCGCAATAAATGTATCACTCTGGTGAGAGATCTTGATAATTGGGGAGTCTATGCATGTGTAGGGGCAGGGGGTATATGGAAAATCTCAGTACCTGTCTCTCAATTTTGCTGTAAACCTAAAGCTGCTCTAAAAAAATAAAGTCTTTTTTAAAAATGTAAACAAAATAATTGAAAAGTTAAAGAAATGTAAAAGAAGCAGTTAGAAAAATACATAAAAGCTCTCCAAGAGCTTTTAAGGTAAGGCAAAGTCTTCACGCAGCCTGGGGCTGAAAACTAGCCTGAGTTAAATACAGCTCACATGTCAGTCAATGTGTTAAAAAAGGAAATATCATCATTTGTGACAACATGGATGGACCTGGAGAACATTACGATGGGTGAAATAAGCCAGATACAGAAAAAAAAAAAAAGTATGGCATGATCTCATTTATATGTGAAATCTAAAAAATTAGAAGCTTCAAGCCACAGAAACAGAGAATAGAACAGTGGTTACCAGGGGTGGGAGGTGGGGGCGGAATGGGAAGATGTAGGTCAAAGGGCACAAAGTTGCCGTCACGTAGGATAAATAAGTCTAGAGATCTAATGTACAGCATGAGGACTCTGGAAATTTGCTAAGAGTAGATTTTAGGTGCTTTTACCACATACACACAAAAAGGTTAACTATGTGAGATGATGGCTATGTTAATTTGCTTGACTGTGTAGTATTTACTTCACTATATATATGTATATCAAATCATCATGTTGTGCAACTTAAATAAATACAATTTTTAAAGAGTTACTTTTGACTCAAGGTCATGAGGATATTCTCCTATACCCTATACATAGGCTATTCATTCCCCTCACCCTCAGCTAGGATGATTTTGAAATAAATTTGAGACATCATGTTGAAATCCACAACTATTTTAGTATACACTTCCAAAATCAAGGGCTCCTAAAAGACAAATTCACAATGTCATTATCAAGCCTATAAAAGTAAGAATAAATTATTACTATTATCAAATTAAGCAGCTTATCTTTGAGTAGGAACGATCAAGAAATTTAGACATATACAGAGAGTTACAACAGAGGACTCAATGTGGCAACAGTTTGAGAAAAGTACAAAGGAGCCATGGGAGTTCAGGGAAAAGGGAGACAATTTCCAGCATTAAAGAACAACTTACCCAGGGGAAAAGATCAACATTTAAGAAATTTTATAACTGTTTGTTTTTGGCTTTTCTCAGAAAAGTGGTTCTGAAATAGTACACAGGAGGAAGTTCCTCTTCTATACAGAACACTTGCAGATTTTGTGTTCTTTCCCTTTTCCCCAGTAAGCAGGAAATAACTGGAAGAAGGATTCAACTAGAAGCAAAGAAGTTGTGCCTTTACATTTTAGACAAATGCTGATTCAAAGTCTCTGGATTTCATATTGGACTCCTCATCTTCCTAATCGAATGTATTCTCTGTTTCCTGGTTTTCAAATTTTCATCTCTAGCCATTGAGTCTATCTTTGATTTGCTTGCTTGAGACAAGGCTCTCTGGAATTAAGTATTACCAAAATGTACCAAATATTTGCCACTGCCTTTCAGCCTCTCTTTAGTATTTCTGAGAGATTCATTCAGGCCTAGCACTAAAATTTAATATCTATAGATATGTGAAAGGATTTCTTTTTTTCTTACATAATTTTTTACTTTTAGGACTCAGGATACATGAGGTTAAAAAAAAATAACCTATTCCAGCAAATACTGATCATAGTGAATTAAAACTTATAGAATGGGGAAAAAATCCATGCATCCAGAAATAAATAGTGAGTAAAACATACTGACATCATATGCCCCCAACATGATGCACTGAGAAGGGTACAACATCATTTCTATACTATTCTTGCACAAAAGGCACAACCTCAAAGACGGGCAGTCTACAAAAATACCAGTACTCCTCAAAAAGTGTCAGAGTCATGAAAGATAAGGACAGAGTAAGGAACTGTCACAGATTGGAGGAGACCAAGGAGACATGACAACTAACGTAACATGGGATCTTGGATTTGGATCATGAAACAGGAAGAGGACATGGGGGGAAATCTGAAAAAGATCTGTGTAGATTAGTTTGGGTATTACACCAATGTTAATTTTCTGGTTTTGATAATTGTACTATGGTTATATAAGACATTAACATTGGGGAAAGCTGAATGAAGTGTATATAGGTACTTTCTGTGTTGTTTCAAAACTTTTCTTTATATCTAAAATTATTTCAAAATAAAAAGTTAAACAAAAATAACTGCTCCAACAGTACATAAGCATCCCCTGGCGTGGGTGAATCCTGCTTACAAACATTTCACCCTTTCAATAGCTGTACTGGGTCATATTGAGACAGCAGATTTGCTACCCAAAGGAAGGCATTTTTCTTGGAGACCCCAAAGTCTCTCTCACTACATGCTGTGTAGCACTCACAGCAATAGAAAAGTAAATGTTGGGAAATGTTTCTTTTATGCTCCATGCATGGTTTAGAGCACCTCAAATACCTCTTGGAGTAGTTTTTATTTGTTCTCAAATAGTTGGAGACAATGGAAGCCACTTTTGAACATAACTATGGATTAGAGGAAGTTTTCTATGCCACAGTGGACTTCTTTCTCTGGTTTCTTACGCTTACCTTAAGCATATCTTCTTTACTCTTCCCTCTGTTCATGTCTTGGCCTTAACAACACTCCCTAAACTATGATTTGAAGTGAAAGTAAAGCCAGCAGCAGTCAGAAAAAATCCCATTAAACACACGCATATGTGTGTGCATGTGTGTGTGGTTTAGGAAATTTTCATGGCACCAATCCCCCAACTTCTATCTGCCCACTGACTGCAGAGCATGGCTGGCCCTCAGCAAAGCTGCAGTCGGGTATGTTTGTTCTCAATGCCGTGGTCTCCCTTTCTGCCCCTTTTCTCTTTAAATGGCATCGCCATCATCTGCCTTTCCATCTTACATGACTAGCGCATCCTCTACTAAAGTAGGAGCTCCAACAGCATTAATTATACTCACAAAATATCTATCACACTAATATAATCATTCCTTCCCATTCATGGACAGCGCGAATTTTTTAAGGGTTTGGGAAATCGTACGTCCTGCCAAAACGCTAAGTCTTACACTGACCCCATTGGGCAGGAAATGTTCCTGACCAGCCAATACCTTGGGGCGGGGACAGGGATTTCTGGTCCACTGCCTTGGAACAAGACCTTTGATTTTGAAAGTTAATGAGGAAGTCTCCCAGAAAAGCTCAATCCCACCCTGAACCTCTCAGAGACAGTCTCTTCCAATTTCTAACCCGTTTGGGTTCTTTCTTTACTCCACCAATGTGGTAATTTACACTTTAGATTAAGCTGAGTTTCATTAATTGTCTTAGTCTGGCTGGGACCAGTGAGGCCTATTTCAAGAAGCTGCTGTGTTGCAGGCAAACATGGATCTGCAACACTGAACTGCTTTGCTTCTCACACGTCTCTACTCAGTTTGCCTACCAGGAGAGCTCAGATACCAAGGAAGTCTAGGGAGTTCAGATATAAGCACAGATACTTTTGAAGTCTCATGTTTTATCTTTAAAATGTTCAGTCATTTTATATTTTACTCAATAAATTATGCACACTTATTTTAATTCAGAATGAATATTTCCCCAAATCCTGCAACAAAATTAATATGCCAGAAAGATACACCATGTTTATTCCAGGGCTTGAAGTATTCATTGGCATGTTTCTGCATACTTCAGTCTGAGAAACTCTAACAGTGGTTGTTTTACCATTTCAACTATATGACACTGGATTACACGAGCCGGACAAAGTGCTGGTGTCTGGTTACCACCTACAACACTGTTCCTATGGATAAATGCTTTCCAAGTTACAAACAACTGACTGACAAACAAACTTTTGGCCCACAATCCATTTATAAGTTGGGGTTTGTTTGTACAATTACAGCATCCTTGCCACAGGGTTTTTAAAAGTGATTGCAACAAATGGTTCTTTTCATTTCTATGAAAACCCACCATTTCTGCAAGTTCTATGTTGTTTTTTCTCTAGATATCAAATTGCCTTCAAGCAAAACTTCCCAGTATGGATAGCTAGTTGGGAAAATTGTCTGACAACAACAAAGAGAAGATAAATGAGAAAGCAAGATTGAACAGAAGTCATTTATAAGCAAGGGCCTTTGATTCTGTACTTTGTCCTTTGCCTTCAGAATTGAATTTTCCTACTCAGTTTTCTGCTGTTCAAATGCTGCAGTCATTTCGTTGCTTGGATATAGATGGTGGACTCCAGCTCTGAAAGCACCAAAGCTCCTGAAAAGCTCACAGGAAGCCAACTCCTTCTAGTCCTTTATCAAGGCCCTTTGTATTTTCCAAGTTATCAAAGGCACTCTCAGGTGAAAGGCAGAGTGTTGTCAGTAACTGCTGGAAAGGGCATGCTCTGGAAATGTTATTTTTCTTAGAAGGCAGTTTTTCCTGAAGGAGGAAGAGCAGAGGCATTGCATAAATAATCCTAGAGCTCACTGGAGTCCAATTTTGAACTCCCCCGCCCCATTTAAATTTGGGTCATTGTCGTTGCAAGTTCTGGCCACAGAAATCTCTGCATCAGTAGGTAAAAATCCTTTGTTCTCCTCACAAGATTGTTTCTAGTCCTGCTGTTTCCCCTCCTTCAGGTATCCTGCTTGGAGGAGAGTGACATCATTTATGCAGCAGCCTGTTCCCGGCTCCTTCTCAGACGGAGATAATTGCAGGTGGAGAACATGCCACAGCAACGGACCGCCTGTGGTCAGTGCCTCACAAATGGGAATTTAAAAGGTGACATGTGTAGATCACAATGCTCCATAAAGCTGGCTTCCTGAGTAATTTTCAGTTCTTTTAAGATGGAATACGTCACTCTCCTCGCTTATGATTTGGGATAATTGGATATCATAAGGGAGCCTTAAGACATATTATATTTAAAGAGACCCGCCTGAGTGCCTGACTTGGGCTGAAATAGAAGTAGATTAAACTCCATGTCACTCATATAAAATCCCTAGCCTGTGAGAGTTTATTATTCATATTAGGGGCTCTGCAAACTACAGCCTTTAAACTAAATCTTACCACTTTTTTTTTCGGCCTATCAGTTAAGGATATTTTTTATACTTTTAAATGGTTAGGAAAAAAACAAAACAAGATAATATTTTGTGATGTGTAAAAATAATTTGAAATTCTAATTTCAGTGTACAGGAATATAGTTTTATTGGAACATAGCCATGCCCTTTCATTTATGTATTGCTTATGGCTGCTTTTGTCCTACAACTGTAGAACTGAGTAGTTGTAACAGAGACTGTATACGGCCTGCACAGCTTAAAATATTTACTATCCGGCTTTTTATGGAAAAAAGATGCCAATCCCTGTTTCATAACCATTCAGAATTCACTTTTCCCAGTGACATGCAGCAACAAAGGACGGCATTCCTGGGTCAGGGGACAAATGTTAAATGGGAGGTGGGGAAACAATCCTGGAAAAGCAAGAGGCATCAGAAGGGACATGTGCCAGCATCCTAGATTGTCCCAGCTAGACCTGTGCTCTGGGCTTTGCTCTGAAGAATTTCATGCACATGGTGCATATTTTTCATAGAGGGAGCTAGGATCCAGTGAAAGTTGGACAAATTGGGACACAGAAAACAAGGCGAGAGTAGCTCTGGCTCTACCATGGACAGGCATTTTGTCTTATCTCTGACTCTTACCCTCTGCCTCATTATTTTAGTGGTCCCACTTAAAATAAAAAGAGGAGAAGGAAGAGAAGGAGAAGGAGGGGGAGAGAAGAGGTGGAAGAGGGAGACAGAATTTAAAATAAAAGCAGAATAGTGGGGTAATACAGTAGAAAACAAAGCAGAAATCAAAGTGGGAAAGGTGGAGAAAAAGAGATTATGGAGTAGTGAGAATAGGCTTGTGAAAAAGAGTTCTGATCCATAGATGTTGTCATTATCTATTCCAATCACAAATTAGGCTTTCTAAAAGGAGGCCATAAGGGCCTCCTTGAGGCCTTGTTAATTGATTAATTGATGATTGATTAGAACAAAGACCAAGAGAATAAGGACAAAGGATAGGGAGACATGACATAAAAAATTAATTTTAACAACTGTAACATGTTCAAAAATAACTTTTGAACTTTTTTGCCATTGGACTCTTACTTCTCTAAATAAAGATTGACCAACTGGCCTGACCTTCAGCCATGCACACCCCTCTCCCTTCACCAGGGGTTTCCACAGAGTATAGTTCAAGGCCTCCCTCCCCCACTTTGAAAGAATAATCACCACTTTCTCATCCAGGGTGGGTGGGGGGTCATTTTCATTTTATGGGAGGGCTTCACTTGGAATCTAATTGCCAGAAAGAGGGAGGACACAAACACGTGTTTGCAGTCTCTATCCACATTGGATTTATTTAACTGCCATAAAATGGTTTATAGTTTGGTAATAATTCAGATGAATTCACAGCTCACACATTTTTAAAGTATGTTGTAATTCTCCCATGAAACCCAAAAACACTAAGTAAAGGGTTAGCTTATAATGCATATGAAGCAGCCATAGGCTTGTTTCATGTGGTGTTGTGCAACTTTTAGGGTGTCAGATACTTAGAAGAGGAGAAATATTAATTCCTAATATTTAAAATGACAACATTAGCAGCCCAGGGACTTTAAGAATAGGATTCTTCAGAACTTTAATCCATTGCAGATTTGGATTTGTAAAGATGTTTGCCCTTTGTGTTGAACATATGAGCATGAAAAATTAAGGATCAATTTATTGACAAAGTGGCCAAGATAACATTGGTTTTCCTTTGAGGAATATTCCATCCTTGTCTACCCTGTGGCATTCAGGTCAACCTGGTAGACCAGGAGACATGGGTTTTCTACACTATCCTTACCATTTACATATTTAGACTACACAAACCAACCACATGAGAAAACATACAAATGTGCCAGGTAGACTTGCCTTCCTCTCCACCCAGCAGCCACTTTTTCCTAATGGAGCATGGAATACCATAATCTTATGGTACATCAGGACTACTTCAAAATGTCCCCAAATGTCCTATGAAAATTAGTTTAGATGTGACTCATTATTTCACCTTGAGAAATACATTCACAACATTTCTGCTCCAAGAGGAAGTTCTACTACTCTGAAGCATTGCTTTGGAAATGCACAGTGAGGAACAAGCAAATGAAACCCTCTGTCTTCCAGTCTCACCTCTTCTCTGTGGGAAAGGACATGTTATATAGAAACATAATCATCAGCTTTGCACTAAAATCAACATAAAAAATGTTAAGCACAAAAGTACCAATTATCTTCTATTTACATAAAGAAATCTTCCCTGAGGATCCTACTACAGCTAATGAGTTCTTCTAAAGCAAACCATGTGCTTTCTGGGCAGGCACGTACCTTAGAAATCAACAGACCTTTAGGTTAAAATGGAGAGTGACAACCTCATGCTGAAAACAGTACCTGTGTACTTCATCTCCAATGTGAGCTAAAATTAAGGAATCCACAAAAAAGTGCTGCTAACTAAATCAGTTGAAATGATCATTAATGGCAGAAATTAAGGGGGAATGTTATTGCTCATGTCTAGGTTGCTAAAATTGAACAAATATATAAGAAGTAATATTGGCATGAAATGACTGTTTTTCTTATGCAGAAACTATCAAAATCAAAGGTGTACTTTGGAGTAGTAATACATATTCTCCTGATTTGCTCTGTCAGAGGTTTGTCAGATAATTACGCCTCAAATAGATTTTTTTTGAGTTACATTTCTTTGTACTGACCTGCAAGGGGATTTTTCATGCTCTATTCATTACTATGAAGAAACTGAGCTCTGTGTTCCTACATAAAAGCTTAAGAAGGTCAAAGAAATTTAGAAAGATTAAATGCATTATGATTCTGGAAATGAATTGTTGGGGCAGGGAAATACTGAAGAATCTCATGACTCTCTCATAGTAAATATCCAGTTTGGAGGTTGGAAGGGAGAGGAAGAGTTCGATGTTTGAGAGGGAAGAGATATGGAAGGGAGGAGAACACAAAAATATTTTTAAAATGTAAAAAAATTAAGTGATGGTGGGTTATTGAGAGTAAATTTGAAAATGATTTCAAAAAATAGTCAATGAAAAGGCTAAAGGGAATAGGTGGGAAAGGTTTGGCATTAGCAAATATAACTGAAGGGAAGCTTCCTCCAGGAGGGCCTCGATACACTGTATTTGTTTGTTTATTTTTTTTATTTTTTTTATTTGTAGAAGAGAAAGAAAACAATTTTAATATTGAATAAGCATCAAACCAGAATACAATGGGTATCATAGGCAACCTGCTAGAAGATTGCAAAAACAGAAAGATACCTCACCCTTTTGTATAGTCTAGCCAGTACAGCCCATTACATACATCTTCTTAAGCAATAACTGCAGTTATTTCCAATTTACAATGGTTTAGCTTAAGGATTTTGCCACTTTCCGATAGTGTGAAAGCAATACGCATTCGGTAGGGACTTTACTTGGAGTACCCATACAACCTTTCTGAAAGTTTTTCACTTTCAGTATAGTATTCAATAAACTACATGAAATATTCAACACCTTATTATAAAAGTAGGCTTTGTGTTTAATACTTTGCCCAACTGTATGCTAATGTAAGTGTTCTAAGCATGTTTAAGGTGGGCTGAGCTATGACATTCTGTAGGTTAAATGTATTAAAAACATTTTTTACTGATGATATTTTCAACTTACAATGGGTTTATCAGGAAATAGCCACATCATAATTTAAGAAACGGTTGTAGTCCTTGAGTTAGTGGACTTGATGATAGCATCATTTATTATAGGTAGTTCATCCTAGATTTACCTGGTAATTAGTGAATACACCATATTTAAAAGAAAATCTTGGTGTTGCACAGATGAAGGAAGCCTGGACTTATGGAGGTCTTTCAGGTTTTCAGTAATAACCAGGCAGGAAGACTCATAATGTACAGGACATGGTATTTTCATAGTCTGTAAGAAGACAGCAACTCACAGTGCTTCAGCAAGGTAGAAAACACAGAAAAGGCTAAGCAAAGTGCAGAATGCAACAGATTCCAATTCAAAGGCATCATGACTTCTAGCACATGAATGTTGCCCTCTGGTAAAGTCTCCGCTAGTCAGTTACTATAATTAATAGACAAACATTTGTGGAATAAACTCCAGACATAGTACTGAGAAAGATACTGTGAGACAGACAGAAGCCCAAGGAGTTTAAGCTCTACCTCAAAACACACAGGGTTTATCCACAAGATCCACTTAATGAACCAAAATGTATAATACTATGTCAGATTGTGTTATCAAATTAATAATTTGAAGCTAGGAATAAATATAATAATGTGTTAATTACTGCTACAGAAAAAAAGTTAAAAGAATAAAATGGGCTGGATTCACCAGAGTAGGCTTTAAAAGGAGCAATTTTCAAAAGGTTTCTAAAAAGGGGGTGCCAAATCATTGGCATGTCAATGGGAGAGGGGCTCAATTGAAAATATGTGGAGGTATTTTTTATTTTTATTTTTAATTATGGTAAATAAAATATGCATAATAAAATTTACTTTTTCTGTGGACTGAAAGTTTCTATGCCCCAAAATTTGGATGTTGAAACCCTAATCCTCAATGTTACGGTATTTGGAATTGGGGCCCTTGGTTGATAATTCAGTCAAGACAGTGGAGCCCTCATGATGTGATAGTATTAGTGTCCACATAAGAAGAGACACAAGAGAGGTTGCTTCCCCTCTCTCTATTCTCCTCCATGTGAATAAACAAAGAGAAGATGGCCGGCCATCTGCAAACCAGGAAGTGAGCCCTCACCAGCCACTGGATTTGCTGGCACCTTGATTTTGGACTTCCTAACCTCCAGAAATGTGAGAAATAAACATTTGTTGTTTGAGCCATCAGTCTATGGTAATTTGTTATAGCTTCCCAAACTAAGACAACCATCTTAACCATTTTTAAGTGTACAGTTCAGTGGCATTAAGTACATTCACATTGTTGTGCAACTATCACCACTATCGATCTCCAGAACTCTTTCCTTCTTGCAAAACTGAAATTCTGTACCTATTAAACAATAATTCCCAATCTCTCCTCCCCATCCACTGGCAACCACTATTCTATAATACTTTCTGTATCTATGAATTTTATTATTCCAGGTACCTCATATAAGTTGAATCATACAGTATTTGTCTTTTTGTGATTGGCTTATTTCACTTAGTATAACATCTTCAAGGCTTAAACCTTAAGTCATGAAACAATAATCATCTGTTACTTCTCATGAGCTATGGGTGGGCTGGACAGTTTCATCATGCTGTTAGTATGCTTCAGAATTCACTTCCTTTTCAAAACTGAACAATATTCCCTTGTATGTATATAGCACATTTTATATATCTATACATGCATTTATAGATACTTGGATTGCTTCCACCTTTAGGTATTATGAATAATGCTGCAATGAACATGGATATATCAGTATCTCTTTGAGATATGGTGGTATTTTTGATTTTCATAATAAATGTGCAGGGGTAGGAGCAATAAGAAAGCCATTTATAACCCTGAAGTCAAGGAGGAAAAATATCCAGCAATGCAGAAGATGGCCTCCCACAATGAAGAATTTTCCTACCCAAACGCCAATGGTGACCCCGCTATGAGACACAGCAAGAAGAAATATCAATAAATAGGCCACTGCAGTAAATTGGGTACCAGGTAAGGAAGCCCTGAACTATAGAGGGGACAACAAAAAAAAAAAAAAAAGAGGAATACTTAAGTGTGAGGAGCCTTTGATGAGATTCAAGATAATATTGGAACTAACTGCATGTGGAAGGCAAACAGTCCAAGGTAAGGGTTGTATGTGAGGTTTAGGACAGGTTATTGATCATTTCTAGGCCCCTATTTTTTCTTATTTGTAAAATGAGGATTTGAATCTTTTTAAAGTTTCTATCAGCACTTATGTCCTATGGTTTTTTGATACTAAATTTTAAGCCTAAATAAATGACTGTCACACACATAAATGAGGATGTGTTGATTCATGGCAACCTCTACTGAAAGGCCTGTCTTTGAAGAGCTTGTGAAGCTGGTCAAGTTTGACATGATAATCTCTCAACTGTCCTCATTTCAGTACTTTCCCACCAAGTACCTGCCCATGAACATGATTTCCTAGAAGCCTAAATGTCCTGAGGTACTTTGAAAAGACTTGCCTTTCTAGAGTCATAGCCATGCCCAGAAATATTTTTTTCATATTTCAATCAATTGACAGAAGTATTTAGCTGCTGCTACATTAAAATACACTGCAAAACCTAGTGACTTAAATTTTAAGCCTTAACACAATAATCAGCAATTACTTCTCATGAGCTATGGTTGGGCTGAGCAGAATTGTTGAACTAGAATGACATAAGCTGATCTCAACTAGGCTAACTCATTATTCATCAGGTAACTAGCCAATCAGCTAGAGCTGGCTGCTCTAGTTTACTGTGGGCTTATTTTCATGGGTGTGGCACAGTTTCACAAGAGCAGAAGCATACAAACTCTCACAAGGCCTAAATTTGGAACAGTCACACTGTCATTTCTGCCACATTTTATTAGCAAGTAACAAGGCCAGGCTCCACGTCTTAATGGGAGTAGCTTCAAAGTCATATTCAAAATCCATGATTACAGAGAAGAGTAGAAAATTTGGGCCATTCTTGCAATCAATCTACTATCAAAACTTCATCTGTCCTCTAGTCTTCTCTCTCAGGATATATAGCTAAGTGATAGCTAATAGTATCTCACTAACCAAGACCCTCAAGAATGAGAGTAACTAAGTCTTCAATCTTGGTATCCATGGTTAATACAGTATATGAGTTAAGGCAGGTCCTCAATAAATATTTGTTGAAATTACATGAAAATAATTGACAAGGGAATTTTAATGGTTCCCATGGAAAATGTCTTTTCTACTCCTCCTTCTCTAAGAGTTAGGGAGGCAATTTAAAGATGTGTTTTATAGAATGCTATTGTGTTGGACTGTTACACATCACTGAAAAAATATAAAGCTATAATTGTACTACATAGCACATTTTTAAAAATCTTTAGCTTGTAGCTCTTTTCTACTACACAGAGGACTCAATACATTTCTTCACTAATGAGCAACAGAGAGTTGTCAATTAATAGTTGGATGAAAGCAGCTAAACTAATATGGCTAGAAAATTCTCAAAGTGCAGAGGTGGAACTACTCTGAATTAACACATCATGTGGCTTTAGTTTTCTTTATTTTCTACACAGGTTAAGCCCAAAACTGGATAATTCTTCCTCCCTGTCCTGAATATTTTTAGAGAATTTCACACAGTGATGAAATATCTGTTGCAATTCCCTCCACATGCATCTACTTTCCACGTATAATGGAGCCATCTGTAAAATCTCATCCACTGATTGGCTCTTACTGACAATGATTGGATTAATTAGGGCTTGCTACTTTGGTTTAAAAAAGAATATCTAACAATGTCCTTGTCTTTAATGCACCAGGAATTACTCTCAAGAGTGGGCAAAACATTGGACTGTCTTGAACAATTGAGTAATTCTTGGGTGGTTATAGACACAATCACTATAAAAACCAAGTAATACAGGCAGACCATTTCTCATTGGTTTTTCCCAATAAGCATTTCTCTAAGTAACAGTGAAGACATTGGAACAAATAGGATGTTAAAACATTTGACCATATATTTTTGTTGATGGGGTTTCTGGTCATAGTCAAAACTGACAACAGCTGAGATTACTGAACCTGTCATGTATTCTCTGGAAAACAAGAATAATAACAGAACTTATCCCAAAGAATATTTGTGAAGGTTAAATTACCTAATCAAATAAAATATAAACTATAATGTCTGACACATAGTAATTAATCACCACTATCAGCTATAGTTCTATTAATTTGCTTCATGGATTAATCATTGCTCTTACACAAAATTGGCTCCCTGATGCTTATTCTGGACAAATGATGACTTCATTGCATTCCAACTGAGCATAGAGCTTGGTACTATCATTAGTAATAGTAATGAGACATGTATAAGAATATTTACAGAAGCATTGTTTATAATATCAAGAATGGTATCAAGTATGAAAAATAAAATTTCACTTTATCCAAAGTTCCTCTTTAGAAAGAACTTACCTTCTAAAGAGGAAGATGAAAATGCAACTAAACCAATATCTAAAAAATGAATATTTAATACAAATGAAATTTTTGATTATGGATAAAACTCAACATCCAAAAGATGTTGATGATTCCCAAAGAAATAAAAATTGATTCTTTATGTGGAAAAACAAAATTAGATTTTTATGTCAGATAGTGCACACAAATGGCAGATGGAAGAAACTATCTATGATATTGGGGTAGAAAAATATTTCATTAAGAAGCAAAAAGTATAGACCAAGAAGGAAAAAGCTAATATATCTAATTCATTTAAATTCAAGAACTAACAAGAACATTTTATGTGAAATAAAAGTTGCCATAAATAAATTTTAAAAAGAAATCATTGGCTGAGAAAAGATAATTGCAGCACAAAAACTGTCCACCAACTAGTATTCAAATATATATAAATAAACCTACAAATGAATTTAAAAAAAAAGTCAAACAACCTAATAGGAAAATGTACAGGTATATGAATATGCAATTTACAGAAATAGAAACCTGAATGGCCAGGAAACATCAGAAAAGGTGCTCTATTTCCCTGGTACACATTAAAACAATGACAAACCATAACACATTCATCAGTTTATCAAAAAATGTTTAACTCTGAAAAATCAATGATTTGCAAGGAAATGAGAAAATGGAACTGCCCAGGCATTGCTAGAATAAAAAAATTGGCATTGCCTTGACAGTGCTTTGCCATATCTAGTAAATGTGATGCTGTACATATTCTACAACCTAGAAATATCAATACCTACTATATACCTTAGAGAAAATCCCCTGTATCTATAATAAGACATAATATGTGTAATCAGACATGTACAAGAATATTTATACAAGCACTGTTTATAAAAGTGAAAAATTCATATAAATTGTGCAAGACTCATAGAATGGAATATTGCACAGCATTAAACATTAAGAATTAGAACTAAATGTATTGTCTTAGTCCATATAGGCTACAATAACAAAATACCTTAGACTAGATAATTTATAAATAATAGAAATTTATTACTCACAGTTTTGGAGGCTGGAAAGTCTAATATCCAAGGGCCAGCTGATTCAGTGTCTATTGAGTACTAGCTCTCTGCTTCAAATGCAGCACCTTCTCACTGCATTCTGACATGGGGCAAGGGAAAAACAGGCTCTTTCAAGCCTCTTTTATAAGGGCACTAATCCTTTTCACGTGGGCAGCTGCAATCTCTCTTCCCCTCACCTCATGGGGGAGCAAGGTCCAAGCAATCCCTAGGAGTTACAAGGCCCCTCCCAAAGCTTGGGATATTCATATACCTCACCTGGGGGACCAGAGCCAACTACAGGTACAACAGATTACCTCGGTAACTGGCTCCTCCATGCAAACTGCAATCAACAACAGTGGGAACAATCTCATAGCTTAACATACTGCCTTCCATCTCAAGCTATTAGGGAGCAATGGGTTCATACCCACGAGTACAATCCACTAGCTTGGAACTAAAGCTGGGGAGCAAAACTCACTACACTCCATTGGGAAGAGGTGAAGACAACAGGTCAGAGGTATCCCAAGAGATTCATCAAACTTGCTAAAACACCCCTAAGGCAATACGGGACCAGTGCTCCTCTCCCTGGCACTGTCAAGGAACAACCCTTGGGGACCTAGAGACAGGGCCATAAGCCAGCCCTAGGACCCCCAAATCTTGACCAAGAGGCCAGATGAGAAAGAATCAGTGAAAGAACTCAGGAAACATGAAAAATCAGAGCAAAAGTCAGACCCAAAAGAAATCATTAGCTCCTCAGCAACGGATACCAACTTAAACAAAATAGTTAAAATGACAGATGAAGAATTTCAAATATGGTTTGTAAGAAAGCTCAATGAAATTCAAGAGAAAATAGAAACCCAATACAAGGAAGCCACAAAAACAATGCAGGAAATGAATGAAAAATTCTCTAAAGAAATCAAAGTATTACAAAAAAAAGAAATACTGGAAATGAAAGAGGCATTCAAGGAACTACAAAACACAGTGGCAAGCCTTAAGAATAGGCTGGATCATGCAGAGGAAAGAATCTCAGAGCTTGAAGATAACATCTATGTGCTAAACAAATCAGACAAAGAGAAAGAACACAGAAGCAAGAGACATGAACAAAGCATACAAGAAATGTGGGATTATGTAAAGAGACCAAACATAAGAATCATAGGCATCCCTGAGAGAGAAGAGAATACACAAGGGCTAAAAATGTATTTGAGGGAATAACTGAGGAAAATTGCCCTGGCCTAGCCAAAAATCTAGAAATCCAGGTACCAGAAACACACAGGACTCCTGGAAGACTCAAAGTGTTTCACTGGCCAAAGTAAACACAAAAGAGGTACTTCTTCAGGTAGTCATGTGAAAACAGCTGGTAACCTACAAAGGAAAACCTATCAGATTAACTGCAGATTTCTCAACTGAAACCTTATAAGCCAGAAAAGACTGGGGACTCATCCTTAGTCTTCTAAAACAGAATAATGGCCAACCTAGAATTCTTTATCCTGCAAAACTAAGCTTCTTATCTGAGGGAGAAATAAAGACTTTCCCAGACAAGCAATCACTGATGGAATTTGTGAAGACCAAATTTGCCCTGCAGAAAATCCTCAGACCTGCATTACGCACTGACCAATGCAATAGACACCCAGCATTGTAAAATCTCCCAAAAGTTAAAGTCCAGAACCCTGATTCCACAATGACTTGAGAGGTAAAACAAAACAATAAGAGTCTAGCCAACAGTATAAACAGAAATCCACCCCAAATATCAAATCTCTCAAAATGTGAATGGCTTGAATTGCCCACTGAAGAGACATAGGCTGGCTGAATGGATTAAAAAATGCAAGCTAAGTATCTGTTGTCTCCAGGAAATGCATCTTACCCACAAGGATGCATTCATACTCAAGATGAAGGGATGGAAAATAAGTTTTCAGACAAATGGAAACCAAAAGAAAGCCAGGTTAGTCATGACAATATCAACTTTAAAGCAAAAGTAAATCAATACATGAGTGGTTAATAAAATGTGCTATATGTATACCATGGGGTACTACTCAGCCATAAAAAATGAATTAATACCTTTTGTAAAAATCTGGATGGAACTGGAGACCATTCTCCTAAGTGTAGTATTGCAAGTATGGAGAAATATACACCACATGTACTCAGTATTAAATTGAAACTAACTGAATAGCACGCATGTGCACAGATGGAAATAAAACTCAGTGGAAATCCAGCAGGTGGGAGGGGTGGAGGGGATGGGTGAAATCATTCCTAAGGGGTACAATGCATACTATCTGGATGATGGGCACACTTATGAATTTGTCTCAAGCAGTGAACAATGCATGTACCCAAAACATTTGTAGCCCCGTAATATTCTGAAACAATAAAAAGAGAAAAGAATACTTTCAAATAAAAGAAAAAGTGAATACCATAACAAAAATAAATAAATTGGACTTAATTAAGCTAAAAAAAACTCTACACAGAAAAGGAAATAATCAACAGAGTAAATAGACAACCTATAGAATGGGAGAAAATATTTGCAAACTATACATCCAAAAAAGGACTAATATCCAGAATCTACAAATAACTAAAACAAATAATGAAGAAAAACACAAATAACCCCATCAAAAAGTGGGCAAAATGCATTAGCAGATCTTCCTCAAAAGAAGATAGACAAATGTTGACAAACATAAGAAAAAATGCCAAACATAACCAATTATCACGGAAATGCAAATTAAAATCACAATGATATACCACCATACCCTCTTCAGAACTGCTGTTATTAAACAGTCTAAAAATAATTGATGTTGGGGCAAATGCAGTGAAAAGGGAATGCTTATACACTGTTGGTGGGAGTGTAAACTAGTATACCTGCTATGGAAAGTGGTATGGAGATTCCTCAAAGAATTAAAAGTAGACCTACCACTCAATCCAGCAATCCCACTACTGGGTATCTACCCAAAGGAAAAGAAGTCATTATATCAAAAAGACTCCTGAATCTGAATGTTTACATCAGTACAATTCACAATTACAATTATATGGAACCAACCTAAGTGCCCATCAATTGATGAGTTGATAAAGAAAAAGTACTATATGTATACACTCACACACAAACATTGTCATTTGCAGCAAGTTTGATGGAACTGGATACCATTATCCTATGTACAGTATCTTAAGAATGGAAAAAGAAATATTGTATGTTCTCACTTATAAGTGGGAGCTAAATGAGGAATTTATATGATTATAAACAGGTTTACTGGACAATGGAAACCAAAAAGGGGGAGGTTGGGGGGATTTAAAGATAAAAATATATGTATCAGGTACAATGTACACTATTCTGGTGACAGATACAATAAAAGCCCTGATTTCAGCATGATACAATTCATCCATGTAACAAGAAAGTTTTGTATCCCCTAAATTTTTTGAAATAATAATAAAAGAAAAATCCTATGGGACAAAAAAAGAAAACCTTCAAATGTATAGCAAGCACATGAAAAAAATGTTCAACATCACTGATCATCAGAGAAATGCAATTTAAACCATAATGAGACATCATCTCTTACCAGTCAGGATGGCTATTATTAAAAGTACAAAAAAATAACAGATTTTGGTGAGGATATAGAGCAAAGGGAATCTCTTTTTACAATTCTTTGAAGAAATGCTTTTAGGATCTTCATCTCACTTGTTTAAAATTTCCATTAAAAGCTCTGCTCTTGTTGGCAACTGATCTGGGGGCAACAGTTTTGGCACCCATAGAGTGGAAAGTTTTCTCAACTTTAATTTTTTTCTGTTGTGTAACCTGAATCAATTGAGATTTATATAGTATTGGCTACATTTCCGCTGTTAATGTCCTCCCCATTTAGGGTTCAAACAAGATTAATTTTTTTTCCCTCACAAATTGATGTGGATGGTTTGCTCTGTGGGCTTCATCTTCAACATTGTCTTGTCTCTTCTTAAAATGAGTCATCCATTTATAAACTGATGATCTTTGGGGCATGGTCCCTATAAACCTTTTGTAAAGTATCAGTGATTTCCCCATTCTTCTACCCAAGCTTCCCCATAGATTTGATGTTTGTTCTTGCTTCAATTTTAGCAGAGTTTGTGTTACTCTGATAGGGGTCATTTTTAAACTGATGTCAGCCTTCTGAGTGACTCAACCTAGATCGTGTTCAGACATGTTATAACAAATTAGCATGAGTGTATTTTGGTGCAAAGAAATTTGAAATCAATGCAGTTTTTTCATAATATGCACTCTGCATGTACCTTTTGAAGACGCTTCATATAATAGGAACAAATATGCAAGTAAGAATGGGTCAATGTCTATGGCTATCCTTACCTCTTTCCTTCCTAAATTCCCAATCTCTATCCCACCATCTGGCCTAAATCATTTGAACTATCACCCATGCTTCTCCTCAACACACACACAAACACACACACACTCTTTCCCCAATTCTCTACAAATTTATCTGGACTAAAGTGTGAAAAGAAGTATTTTTTTCTTAATTCAGCCAAGCTAAAGTAAAAATTTTTGAAAGAAAACTTTAAGGGAAAAAAACCTAAAGGAACATAAAACAAAACAAAGAGTGTAGAAACAGATGGGTTTCACATAGCATATATTTATGAGCCAAATTTACTGTATTTAACAGGTCAGATTGGCTGGTACCACTTACTTTCCTTTACTTCATTTATGATGAGGGAACCCTCCTGCACTCAGCACATTTGCCATCAAATGCGATGATTTTTACGATAATTTGCAGTGGCTACATATCCTCCCACCAAACACAAAAGCAAAACAAAAGAGACAAAAAAACTTTTTGTAACTGTGTTCACCACCAAACTTCCTGAAAGATGAGGCTAACCTCACTGCCTTCCCTCCACTACCTGCCACCCAGTCCTCACCCCACTGCATTTGGCTTCTGCCTCCAGCACTCCTCTAAAGCAATTTCCCGTAAAGGCAGCACCAGCTTCCTGATTGCCAAATCCAATTCCCAGATCTCTTTAACTTGTTCTTTGACCCTGTTGACCAATTTCTCGTTTTTTAATCTTTCTTCCCTTTGTCTCTGTAATCCTTTTAGTTAAACTCCTACCAGAAAATGTTCATGTTTGTTTGTTAGTTTCAGAATTGAATTGAAAGAGCTGAAAAATAATTTGAGTTTCTACTATATGCCCTTCTCCTACCTCTTTGACAATTCTCCCTCCCTCCTGTTAGTGACTTTTATTTAGTTAGTTATGTGGTTAGTTAGTTATTAAATCTATTTATTTTACCCCCATTTGTATTCACATTACCTCTTCTTCTCAAAAATTTCTTCTACTTCCATACCTACAATTATCACTTACTGAGCAGAGGCCTGCTTTTCTTTTTTGGTTTTTTTTTTTTTTTTTTGAGACAGAGTCTCACTCTGTTGCCCTGGCTAGAATGCCGTGACATCAGCCTGGCTCACAGCAACCTCAAACTCCTGGGCTGAAGCAATCCTACTGCCTCAGCCTCCCGAGTAGCTGGGACTACAGGCATGTGCCACCATGCCTGGCTAATTTTTTTCTATATATTTTTAGCTGTCCATGTAATTTCTTTCGATTTTTAGTAGAGACGGGGTCTCGCTCTTGCTCAGGCTGGTCTCGAACTCCTGAGCTCAAACAATCTGCCCACCTTGGCCTCCCAGAGTGCTAGGATTAGAGGCATGAGCCACCACACCTGGCCTATTCTTCTTTTTGTAGTTCCTTAAGATGTGACATTAGGTTGTTAATTTGTGATCTTTCTGTCTTTTTGCATTTAAGGCTATGAACTTTTCCCTTAGCACACCTTGATACCAAAGCTGGGAAATGACACAACAAAAAAAGAAAACTGCAGACCAATATCCCTTATGAACATAGATGCAAAAACCTTCAGAAAAATACTAGCAAACCAAATTCAACATCACACCAAAAAGATAATTCACCATGATCAAGTGGGTTTCATCCCAGGAATGCAAAGGTGGTTCAACATACAAAAATCAATAAATGTGATTCACCACAAAACAGAAGCAAAAACAGAGACCATATAGTCATCTCAATAAATGCAGAAAAAGCATTCAACAAAATCCAGCACCCTTTCATGACAAAACCCCTTAATAAACTAGGTACAGAGGAAACATACCTCAAAATTATAAAAGCCATATATGACAAACCCACAGCTTACATCATATGGAATGGGGAAAAGTTAAAAACATTCCCCTTTAGAACCAGAACAAGACAAGGATGCCCACTGTCCTCACTTCTATTCAAAATAGTACTAGAAGTCCTACCCAGAGCAATCATGCAAGAGAAAGAAATAAAGGGTATTCATAATGGGAACAAGGAGGTCAAACTATTCCTTTATGCTGACAATATGATCTTGTATTTAGAAAATCCTAAAGACTCTACCAAAAGACTCCTAGAATTGATAAATAAATTCAGCAAAATATCAGGTTACAAAATCAATGTACACAAATCAATAGCATTTCTATATACTAATAAAAGTCAAACTGAGAGTAAAATCAAGGACTCAGTACCATTTACAATACTACAAAGAAAATACGTACTTAGGAATACACATAAGCAAGGAGGTAAAATATCTCTAGAAGGAGAACTACAAAAGACTTATGAAAGAAATCACAGATGACACAAATAAATGGAAAGATATTCCCTGCTCATGGATTGGTAGAATCAACATTGTTAAAATGTCCATACTACCCAAAGTGATTTACAGATTCATTGCAATTCCCACCAAAATATCCATGTCTTATTTCACAGACCTGGAAAAAAAATAACCCTAAGCTTCATTTGGAACCAAAAGAGAGCCCAAATAGCCAAAGCAATCTTACTCAAAAAGAACAAATCTGGAGGCATCATATTACCTGATTTCAAATTTTACTACAAAGCTGTAGTGACCAAACAGCATGGTACTGGTATAAAAGTAGAGACATATACAAATGAAACAGAGTAGAGAATCCAGAAAAAAAAAAAAAAAAAATGGATAGCTACAACCAACTGATCTTTGACAAAGCAGACAAAAACATGCACTGGGAAAAGTACACGCTGATTTTTATGTGGTTTACAATTTATTTCCTGGCTCACACATGTTTCACTTAGATTTTGGTTATATGAACTACAACTAATTTTTGTAACAATATAAGCTGGGACCATGATGAGTTTTAATATGCTTACTTTCCACATTATGCTTTTGGGTAGAAGGCACTGTCCCCAAATTGGTTTAAGTCTCCCACAGTTCTTATGGGAAAACATATGCATTTGGGGATTACTGTCAAGCCTCCTAGAATTGGGACTCTTCTAGAATAAAATGAAGAACAAAATCCTTTAGAGAAGGCAACAGGCCCATCATGAACTGAGAGAACCAGGAATTGGTGCCTTGTCTTAGGGCAAAGCAGAAGAGGTAGGAGTTTTAGTTCCCCATTAAACCTGAAGTAGGTTTAAATGAGTTAGAAGAAACTATTGAGCATCAAGGGTGCCATGAGATAAAGAGAGTGACTGCTACATTTTACCATGTAGAGGCCTTGAAAGCATAACTCTGAGCTTTCCACTCACTCGCTCACTGATTTGGCACCAAGCTCATAACTAACTCTACAATCGGGCCTGTACTTTGAAGGGTATGAAAGAAATATAAGAGAAGGCCTTATTCTCCAAGGACCTTGGAAACTCACCATCTACTTTCTTCATGGCCTGCCACCATATAGTGATAAAGAACAGACTTGGTGAGAAGATGCAACCTCTCTAAAATAAAAGCCTAGTTAATGGTAAGTAGAGGCCATATCATTATACATTTTTAAACTGGAATATGCATGAAAAGTAAGATAAGTTCGTGCTACTTAGGATGGTGGATATGGCAGGGATAAAGGAAGTGAAGAAATACAGACAGAGCATTCAATTGCTGACAGTGTTTCTGAAGGTACATGAACCAAAAGGGCCCTCATGGTTTACTTTACAGGAGACTGAAAGTGAGGCAGGCAAAATTTTCTAACACTAAACAGGCAACGGGGGAATTCTTTGAGTGTTTCAAATGTATTTTCAGTTGCTTGAGTTGTAGATTGGAACAAAAGGTAACAGAGAGAAGGATCTTTCAGCTGCGAACAGCTAATGGGAAAGGAGAGAATCAGGGACATGCATCCTCAGAGTGTTATTTCAGAACTTCGAAATAGAACATGGGTCATCCAAGCCTGACGAAACCCGGGTAACCAAAATGGGCAGAGATTTAAAGAAGTAGTAAAAAAAATCGTGGATGAAAGCCAGCAGAAGCCAAGATCAAGAACTGAGTTCATGACAGAGCTTCATAAATGGGTAATTTCCCTGTTCTGAGTAACAATAATGGTTAAAACAGAAAAACTATTCTAAGAGTTTTGAAGTTTCTAAGAGAAGTAAACTTTCTCATATGCCTATAGTAATCTATGTTTTTCAAAGTGCATTCACAACCCTCTCCCTCATTTCATTCTTACAACTACAGTAAGGTGTGTATTACCCATGCTTTATAGTTAAGGAAGTTGAAGCTCATGGAGGCCAAGGAGCTTATACAGCATCACACAACTAGTTAGGAGCAGAACAGGGTGTCAAATCTCTTACCCTCTCTCCGGTACTCTTTCTAGTGTATTGTGCTACATCTACCAAACTGAATCATCATCTACAAGCCCATTTTTGCATTCTGAGAAAATGTCTAAAAATGTCCTGCAAGATGCATATGGTCGGTCAGGCTCCTTCTCACTCTGCATCAAATACCCCTGTACCACTGTCTCAGCCATAGTCACACAGGTCTCCTCTCAGTCGCATGTATTGGACTTGCCACAGTGCTTAGCACATGGTATTTCTTCTGCCTAGAAAATAGATCCCCTGCTTTTTCCTCCTAGTTCATGTGGATTCTTCTTTCAGCATAAGTGTAACTTTCCTCAAGGAAGGCTTCCCTGAACTCCAAGCTGCCTTACATCTCTCTATTATATTATAATCTCTTTATGTGCTGCTGCATAGCATAACGTAGTTTCATTTTCTTCATTTAGATCATGTCTTTCTTATTAGTCTGAAAGATCCATGAAGGCAGGGCAGTGTCTGCTTTGACCACTGTCATATCTCTCTAGCTAGTCCAATGCCCAGCTCATAGTAACTGTTCATGAAATAGTTGTTGATTAAGGGAATGACTGCTGGGATTTGTTTTTCATGTGGAAATCATTAACTTTCTGAAATAATTTATTCATGTTGAGTGTTATGTCCCCGTGCATGGCAATCACCTGGTATGCTCGTTAATCTGGATCACAATTCCCAGAGATTTGGCCTTGGTTTGTATCGAGTGGAGCCCAGAAATCTTCATTTTTACATTGAGCCTCTCAAGTGTTTCAGCTATAGGTAGTTCACAGACCATACTTGGAGAAACACCGCCAAGGTAAAGATGTTTTCAAAGAAAATGAGTAGAAAACTGTTCTATCCTCTGGCTATATCCAAATTAAAGACAATTTATAGTAGGCATAAAGCATGGGTATATGTAAAGAGATAGGTACAGAAACATATAGAGGATACATAGAGATAGAGAGAGAGAGATGGAGATAGATATATAGAGAGAGATAAAGATAAATGGTCAAGATCTAAAAGGATTCAGGACAGCTCTAAAAAAATGATGCAGGAAAATCATGAATTATAACGTAGTGTATCTTCATTATCTCCTCAGTTTAACTTGGTTTTAGTGGAACTGCATGTATATATCTGCTTGTATATGGTTTGAATATGTCTTCTTTCTCTTAGTGAAACACAAATAGCCAGGGAAATGTGGTGAAAATTGACAAAAGGTGAGTTTTTCTGGGAGCAGTTCCAATTTAAAGGCTATATAGTGTCTTCATAGGCCAGATGATCTTAAAAATAACACCAACTATATCAACAAAAATCCTATTTTTGTAGCTGAAATAACAGAAAAAACTTAACAATTGCCTGTGGAAAAAGCGGAGGTAGCATTCAAATGTAGTTAGCTCCTGGATATTTTTATAAAGATTGCTGAAATACCTTATTCCTGTTACCAGTAGCTTGACCTTGAGGTACTTATCCAACCTTTACATCCCTACCCAGCTGGTCAAGGCCCTGGTTTCTATTTCTCCCTGTAGGTTCTCTGAGTTAGTTTCTATGCAAACACTCTTTGATTCATGAATGCCAAAGATAAAGAGATTAGAATCCTATAAAACAATCATTCTCCACTTGTCTCCCACCTCCAAGAAATCTTTTTCTATGACACACATTTTCAACTGATGTTAATCCTCCTAGGGTCATTCACAAAAAGACTAAAGAGATTTTAATAACAAATTAATTAAATAAGTATGTAAGTTTTCTCATGCATTTTCAAAGTCTGACAGAAGACCTACTTAGGATTCACTCAGCAGAAACCCATAGGCTCTCTATTTCCAAGAGGTAATTTATTACCATTAACATTTTTAGCAAAGTTACCTTACGTGCTGTTTTGAGCGAGGCATCTTCTCCTAGAGAGTTTATGAAGGAGATCCCACTCGCTGTCACATACTTTTAGAACACTGGTGAGGCACAAAATGCCTCAAAGTGAAAAGATTCATATTTGATCAAGTTGGCATGATTACTTCATACAAATCCATCCCAGGTTTGTTTCTGAAGCTGTTTCAAGCTGATTTCCCAGTCACTGTTCTTTGTCAGCCCCACTATAATATCTCTACCCCTTTCCCATAGTCAACAGCCATAGAATAAGTTCCACGGCTGCACTTACAATTTTTAGAAAGTGGAAATTGCTGAGTGAATGTGTCCCTCAACAATCCTCACTTAAAGAATTTGTTAGTAAGAACGTGGTAGGACAGATACCTTCAGTACCAAAGTGTCTGTCAAGGTACGAGGAAACTCCTTCCACATAAATGTTGATCAATTAGTACCAATTTGATGGTGAGTACCTGTGGTGCTTGTTTTTCCATTCCTGTGATACTTCACTTAGTAGAATGGGCTCCAGCTCCATCCAGGATAACAGTAAAGTTTATATTCAATCTCATGTGTAAGAAGTTTGATTTTATAGGAAAATTTTCTCAAGAAAACAAAAGACACTTAAATATTTTATTTAAAATAAATGAATAAGTGAATGATAAAATTTGTACAAGAAAAAGACATTAAAGTTTGGCAACTTATTTTTATGTGATAAACTACATAAAATATTCAGTTTTTATAAGGTGACATTTATCTTAGATTCTTTCCAAAAGTGAAAATTATAGCAAGTGAAGAACAAAAAAAAATTGAAAATCATTAATAATTTCTGCTACCAGCATTCTCTTGTTCACTATTTCCCTAACTATCCAATGATTATACCATGGTGTGTATCCTTGTGAACATTTCTCCATCTTCATCAAAATGCATATATATGTAATATATACTATTCCCAACTTGGTCTTTTTTCACTTAAACATGTACCTATCCTGCCAGATCAATAGATGTAGATATGAACCCTTTTTAATAGCTGCATTGTGTTCCATAGTATTAATGTATCATAATTTACCACCCAGTTCAGTTTTTGATGAGGATTCAGGTGGCCTCCTGAATATATACAAAGAATTTTAATATAAATTCTTTGTATATATTCAGGAGGACATGCCTGGAGTTCTGACTTGGGGAGATAGGCGGTACATGGGCAACGTATGTAACCTGAATTTTTGTACCCCCATAATAAGCTGAAATAAAAAAAAAAAAAGATAGAATTTTGTTGAAGAACCAGTTGTATAAATAGGAAAACCATTCTTTTCATCTAATAAGATCCTGTTTGCTGGTGGCTCCATATCTAGAATCTTTATTTAGTCCCACTGATTAATTTGCTTTTGAGAGGCTGCACAATATATTGATCAAAGGCATGTTTGAACCCAGGCTCTACTATGTATTGGCTATGTGACCTTGGACAAGCTTCTCTGACTTCAGTTTATTCATTGTGAAATGGAAATAATAATAGTATCTCTCTCACAGAATTGTTTAAGAATTAAATGAGTTAATGTTAATAAAGTATTTAGAGCAGTGTCTATAACATACGAATTACATATGGTTTTGATAAACACATGAAAACAAATTCCAAAGATATGATGTCCTACTTCTGTTATATTAAATAGTAAATTTTTAATATCTGATAACACTAAATTCCTTTACCAACACTACATATTTTGAATTGTCTTGGCTATTCTTAAGCAATTATGCTTCTATATGTACTTTAAAATAATTTTTCTAATCTATTGGAATTCTGATTGGAATTGTCTTAAAATATCATATTAATTTTTAAAGGATTGCTATTTTATGATATTAAATCTTCTACCCAGGAACACAGGTTTTGCTTCCTTTACTCAAGTCTTATTTTATGTTTCAAAAGTCTATTTTATAATTTTCTTCACAAAAGTTCTATTGCTTTCTTGCTAATTTTATTCCTA
The DNA here is from genome assembly GCF_041146395.1 of Eulemur rufifrons. Taxonomy (NCBI): domain Eukaryota; kingdom Metazoa; phylum Chordata; class Mammalia; order Primates; family Lemuridae; genus Eulemur; species Eulemur rufifrons. The sequence goes on from NC_090999.1 coordinate 28,523,904, forward strand.
TGCATATTATAATTTGGGGGATATTTGTGAATAAGGCTACTTTTCATTTCTATGTGTTTTCAACATTTTATTTATTTTGAAGTAAACGATATATACCCATGGCTCGAAATTCAAAATGCACTCAGAGGTATACAGTTAAAGTCTTTCTCCAGTGCCTTTCCCTAGTTTTCTTTCTCTTACAGTTTTTAAAAGATTCTTTTGCAATTTTAAAACTGAATAGGTTTGATCTCCATATTATAGAAATAAATTGCATACATGGTGCTAATGATATATAGTTTCCAATCTACTTTCATTTAATTACATCTGGATTTCAACATAGCCATCATCTTTTGTGGTTCAATTTGTTTCTCTAAGTCACTGAAAACATTTGTTACTTAATGCAGGATGTTTTCATAAACTTATCTGATCTTGGTAAGTAAACAATATCTCTTTGAGGAGTAAACACCAGCCTTAAAATGTCATTATAAAATGTCATTCAATGGTGGGTACTAAGAACATAAGATAAATAAGCGATCTTTACATCAACATCTATAATGGCTTTAGTGAAATAACACTCCTGTTACACATTCTAAGTAAGCAGTGTCATGCCAGAAGAATGCTGTTTTGGGTTCCTACCTCTACAACTCTCTTCTATACATAGATGGGACTGGTTGACCCCAAATACACAGAAACAACGCTTCTGCATCTCGGGGCCATTCCTGGTCTGAGGTTGGAGGTTGTGTGCATTGCAGCCCCAAAGCTCCCTCTTCCCTCTAGCAAAAGTGTCCTTCCCTACCTTTCCTAGCTCAGTTAATGCCTGCACCATCCACCAGTCCCCCAGCTGGTAATCACTAGTAAGGGAAGTCCAGCTCACAGTGAGCCCAGAACCAATAGAGACCAACCAAGCACTGAGCTTCCTTCTTTGTGGTGAGGGAGGCAAGGTGCAGCAATTTGGCTTCTATTTTGTGTGGAATATCGCAGCATGCATTTAAGCATGGATGCCTAAGATCTTCACTGAATGGCAGGTACCTGGATCTTCGTAAAGTTTATATTCCACCCTCTGCAAGGTGTGTATCTTGTCAAGCCTTCCAGCATATTAGTCACCTCTTGCTGTCTTGCCCAATTAGCATGATGTCAGATAGAGCGGATTTGTGTGATGTTCTGTGGTATGTACAGCCCGTTCCAACCACTTCCGACCATATTACGACAGAGAGCAGAAGAGTTAACAGAGCCCTGAGGCACAACTGTGAATGAATATTGCTGTCCGTTCCACATGAATGCAACTGGTTTCTGATCCTCTCTCCTGATTCAGGTAGAAAAGAATGCATTTTCCACATGAATGATTGGATATTATGTACCTGAGGCCTTATTAATCTGTTCTAGTAGCAATAGCCTCATTGCCACACAAGCACCGTGCTGCACTGGGGCTATTCCTTGATTAAACTGCAGTAGTCTTCATCCAGCTTCCTCTGAGGCCAGACTGGCAAACCGACTGGAAATATAATAGGATAGGGATCCCATCCCTGGATCGTTTAAGTTTTTAATGAAAGCAACTCATCTCTGCTATCTCCCCCAAGTGTCATGTTGGTTTTGATTTACTTTTTCAACCAGTGACAGGAACAGTTTTACTTTCTACTCGGCCCTCTCCACTCTGTTGGCTCATGCTGTATAGGACAAGGACCAATCTGTGTGCATGGTGAGAGGCTGGGGCAGTGGAAGAGTGTAACTCCAATGCCAAGTATAACAACTACAATTATATGTCCAGGAACTGGGGAAATAATCATAGTGGGCTTTCTGGGAGTTGACTGTTAACCAGAATTCCAGAATTCCTTTTTTTATTGCTGTTTTTGCATATAGTAGGCAGTGCCATTGGTTGTCCCTCTGCTATGCCTCCGGAATGGCATGCTCTGTCTACCATCTCTGCAACTCCCTGCCTGTCAAGCCCTCTTAGCTGCCTCTACCACATTGCCAGTATTATGATAATTTTAGCTACCTGGCTCTTAATCAGTTTTGTGCTGCCATTTGTTCTCTTTGGACCCTGTTTAAAACACCCTTTATCACCCAAAACACATAAAGATTACAGCCATATTTTCTTCTAATTGCAGATTGAAAACTTGCTAGTTCTTATTTTCGATGTAAAACTCATTTGTGTTTATGTTGGGAGGTAGAAATACAATTTTGTTGTTTAATGTGTCCAAGGTTCTATTAATATATCTAATTTTTGTCAGTTTCCAGATTTTAAGTGGGTATTCTTTCTACTACCTGAGTTATTATCTTGAAATTAGTACACCACATGGGCACTCTGCAGGAGAGAATGGGTAGGAATATTTTAGATGCATTTTGCCTCATTTGGGGACTCCTTAAATATATGGCAAATTGTGGGTTTGCAGACAAAGAAATGGGTAAATGGGCTTTAGAATGTATTTATTGGCAAAACAACTTTTAAATGATCTGTTAAATGGATATTTGGCTAAAATTTTAATAGAACTAATAGTATTCAACTGTCATACTTCTTGAACTGATTTATAAATGTGAAATTCAAAATTACATTCATTTGATTTTAAATCAGTTCTTTTAGATTTGATTTCAGTGCATAATAATAAACTATGTCAAATAGAATATGTTCAAAATATTAAACCAGTTAGTGTAAACAAAATTAAAAGGCGGGTTTCCAGGTAAGATAATACCTTGAGCTTGGCAGCCTATCTTTGTTTATCAATTAGGAATTCGGCTGCAAATGAAAGGAAACCCCAGTGAAACTGCCTTGAGTCAACAGAGACCTTAACTGGCTCATATACCTGAAAAGTCTAGAGAGTAGAACTGCAGCATGTCAGGGCTGAGATGAAAGTGCCCAGCTTCCAGTTTGAGGTTTTGCCATTGACAATGCCAAGTCCACTCTGAGCCTCTCCCCTCAGCAATGCAAGCAGCATTGATGTAGCACCTCTAGCACCCTGTCCTGCCAGGTGCAGATCTCATGGGAGAAGGCAAGGACTTCTTCCCAGAAGGTACAGCAAAAATTTTGCTGCCTCACTTATTGGTCCTGAAGCAGATGAACTGAGATTTGCAAAAATTTTCTTCCCAGGGGGAGGATGGTTTATAGTTAAAACAAAAAGGTGATTGGATGCAAGTCCCCCGAAACAACAGATGTTCACTGTGCTCCCTCATGCTCAGATTCCGATTCAAATAACCGTCTCATATGACCATAGAGAAAAATACCACTTATCCCTGGAAACTGGAAAGCAGTCATAGTCCCAAGTCAGAATATTTGAGGGATATCTCTGTATACTGTGTAGATGTGAACAGACTGAAAGAAGAAACCACCCCATAGCTTGTTTGGGAATGGAATAACAGAAAGCCTGGCAGAAACCAGTGCTGTCTTTTCTTTTTCTAAATCAGAGTGAAGAATGGAGGAGAAGCAGGAAATTAGCCCATAAGAACCCCTCCATAGTCTTGGGAAGCATAATAGGTTCTAGAACCACAGAAAGTACGAGGCCCACAGCACTTACACCCTGATTTACTCTCTCTGTGGGCCACCATGACTGATGAGGAATGTAGACACCACTGAGCTGGGCTCTTAAGAAAGGAACCTTTTCAGGCAAAGAATGGAGATCCCGCTTTGGCTAACTCCCTGGACACCAAAACAATGACAGAAAACTAATTCCTTATGTAGGTAAAGTTTCCTATCACTACTTCATTTGGCTCTGTCTCTTCCTCCCCACTCCACACTTCTGGATTTCTCAACTAGTGATTAGTTACAATAGTCTCAATTTTTCCTCTTGTTTCTTTCTCTGGACCCTAAAAAAATGAACAGAGATTCACATGATTATCTGAAAGAATCCACTTTAACACCCAACTCTGACAATCATAGACCTCTTTTTACAAGAATGAGAAAAGAGTTTTGTTTTTTTAAAAACCTTTGGACGTGTTAAATAACAAATGTATTAAAAAGAAAAGTTTTTCTAAGGAATCAGCAGATGACCACCATTCCTCATAAAACAAATTTACTACAAGAAAGGAAAGCATAGCATATTCTCTATTATGTGGTATCAAGATTCAATAAAACATTGTCTTCATGGATTAAGAATAGGAAATCAAAATAATAATGTGGAGACTAGGAAAGATTTCATGGAAATGACTATATGACTCCTGAATTTAAAATTGCAAAGAAGGCAATGAAAAGCAGATTGGACAGATGCTATAGATTCCAAACGCCAAACTTGAGATCAATCTAATCATTTATTTTTTTTCCATATCGGCACCCAAACAACTATGGAAAATGAAATTGTATAAACAGTTACACTTTAAATTGATGATTTAAAAACTTCAATGGGCACTCAATATCCTCTAACAATCCAAGCACATGTTCCAAGTTAATGAGCTTTCTCACTAGTTGATCTATTTTATGCCTTTGCTTACAACATTCTACATTAGCAAGAATCATGCTAAAATCAATGCAGAACAGGAAATGAGGGTGGCAGTGTCTAATCTGATTCTGAAGTTTGAGAGTCAGGCACATCCTATTTGTAAGGAATTGTGATTATTTAAGAACAAAATAAAAATATTATTTTTATATTTTAAAAACATCCTCCATCTTTTCCTTAGTGAATAATCTCACCTCATGTTTACTAAGAATATTATGAGCATCAGTTTAGAAACTCCATCATACTCTCACCACCAAAATCTGTCTGCATTCTTATTCATCCTTTCTTTCTCTTTTCTTTTTATAGTGGAAGACATGTCCCTTCCCCTGTCAAAGATCAATCAATCCCTCAATCCTTCCACCTCTGTCCTGCCTTCTATCCCATCTAATCAAATCAAGGACTTGACTTCTACAAATTTCTCCTTTATCTCCTGCATAATTAACTTTGTTTTTCTTTTGTATTATTCCCATATGCCCAACCATGTACTTTATTTCCTTTGATTTTAAAAGAATAACTAAATGAGAGGCTTCATTTTACCAGTTTCCACACCATTTTTCTGATTTTCATAGCAAAACATTTCAAAAGAGTTGCTTACACTCATTTTCTCCAGTTCTTCACCAAATATTCATGTTTCGTCCTATCTTATCTGTCCTAACTTCTCCACTGCCACTGTTAAAAAGTCTACATATTGCAAAGCCCGGTGGATACTTTCTTTCTTCTTCTTCCTTGACCTCTCAACTGAACTTGATATAGTTGGTCATTTTTCTCCTTCATGAAATCTTTCCATTCTCAACTTTATTACATTATATTCTCCTGATTTTTTTCTTATCATGCTGACTATTCTTTATTCATCTCCTTAACTGTCAACTTCTCTACCTGACCTCTTCATGCTGAATTTCTTCAGGGATTGAACTTGTGCCATTTTTGCCTTCTTTATCTGCATTCTTTCTTTGGATTTTTTCTTGCTTTAAACATCATTTGTGGGCTAACAATGCTCAAATTATACTTCCAGAACTTCTCTGATGTTCTGCATCACACGCAAAAAAACTATCTCTTAACATCTCCAATGACTTATTGGCTTGTTTCATAGCTGTTTCACCCCGTCTTTTCTAACTCTGTAAATGGTTCCATTTGTTTAAGCAAGAGACTGTAAAGTCATTGTTTTTTCTTCACCCTCACATCCAATAAGTCAGCAAATCTGATCAAGAAAAATCTATTGCTACCATCCTAGTTCACACCATATCTTTTGCACTGATAGTTGCAATAGCCCACTAACTACACTGCTCATTTTCTCGTTTTGCCTTTCTACAACCATTCACCCTTTGTAAGGCATTCATAACAATCCTTTAAAATCATCTATCTCTCCCTGCTAACAACCTTTCAAATAGCTTCCCACTGCACTTTAAGTCCTTGTCTTCTTCATACTCATTTCATGCTATGACTGTCCTTTGTCACTGTACTCCAGTGGTGCTGGACTCTTTTTCAGTCCTAGAACACCCAAAGCTCTTTGCTTCGCAGTGCTCTCTGCCTGGAACACACCTTCTCCATATAGCTGGTTCTTGTTCATTGTTCAGCTTAAGTGTTACTTCCAGAGAGGAGGCTTCCTTGTCTATGCTCTCTACGTAGCCTCCTGAGGATATTCTGTATCACAACACACCATTAATTGACTCATATCAAATATCATAAATTGTAATTATTTATATATTGTTTATATTAGTTTTTTTTTTTTCTGTTAGCCATGGGAAAGGTGCCACCCAACAGAAACTGTGACATTTTGGTACAGAAATGCACCCCCCCCACCCCAAACAAGGCTTGGCAGGAAAGAACCAGGATGAGTAAACACCCCAACCTCACTCCTCATCACCTCTTATCTCTTTCTGCTTCCTTTTGACAAGAAGCAGAGGGTAAAAGAAGCTGGGTTATGTAGTCCATAGAGGTCAGCATCCTGGGAGACATTGCAGGACAGTAAGGGACTGAGAATGTATCTGAGAGGCAAAGGGAGACTGCACAGCATACAGACTGAAGATAGAACGAAATAAGTTTAATGGGAATTCAAGAAGAAAAGTATATTGAAGAAAGGCTGTGATCAAAGAAGCAAGATGAAAATGAAATCTTTCCTGAACTGTAGAAAGATTTGAGTCCACAAATCAAAGACACTCATCAAAGAACAGAAATACAAAGGCTTTGAATATATACTCTCTAGATGCCAGCCCTTGAAACATTACTCGAAGATTTACTAAAGCTATCCAAGAAATGAAACTAAATAAAGAACTAAAGAAAGAGGAAAATAAATGAACTGGAAGTAAGCAATAAAACTAATAAACCAGAGATTCTTAAAATTTTAGGTATTTTTAAATGTTTAGAAAATCCAATGCAAATATTAAAAATAAGCATAAGAATCTTATAAAACAGCTTCTCAATTTCAATCGTAGATGATGTTAATTAAACTGGGAAATAGAGAAAAGAATAGAAGACCAAAAATTTTTTTTACCTGGGTATCAAAAAAATGATTTTATTCCTGGCATTCATAATTACTGGAAAAGATATAATTGTTCTAATAAAACTGATAGTACCAAATAGCTGTATCTTAAAAAGTTAAGAAAACATAATCAAATATCAGAGTACATAAAAAATAAACACTAAGAAATATTTTTTTATATTTATTTTTATTTCATCTTATTATGGGGGATACAGAATTTCAGGTTACATACGTTGCCCATGTACTGCCTGTTCCCACAAGTCAAATCTCCAGGCGTGTCTGTTCCCCAGACAGTGCGCGTTGCACCCATCATGTAGGTATATATCCATCCCGTCCCCACCCCCCCTCCCCGAGTCACCACTTTCAAGCGTGACCATTCCCCAAACGGTGCGCAATGCACTCATTATGTAGGCATACACCCATCCCCTCCCCCCACCCCCACCTCAGTCTGATATCCGATTGGTATCGATCCCAGATGTGTATTTAGGTGATGATCAGGGAAACCAATTTTCTGGTGAGTACATGTGATGCTTGTTTTTCCATTCTTGGGATACTTCACTTAATATAATGGGTTCCAACTCTCACCAGGAGAACCATAGAGATGTCGTATCTTCGTTATTTCTTATAGCTGAGTAATATTCCATGGTATACATATACCACAGTTTACTAATCCAATCATGTATTGATGGGCATTTGGGTTGTTTCCACATCTTTGCAATTGTGAATTGTGCTGCTATAAACATTCGGGTACAGGTGTCTTTGTTATAGAATGACCTTTTTTCCTTTGGGTATATGCCCAATAATGGGATTGCTGGATCAAATGGTAGGTCTACTTGAATCTGTTTAAGATATCTCCATAATGCTTTCCACAGGGGTTGCACTAGTTTGCAGTCCCACCAGCAGTGTATGAGTGTTCCTGTCTCTTCACATCCACGCCAACATGTGTTGTTTTGGGATTTTTTGATAAAGGCCATCACAGCAACAACAAAAATAAATGAATGGGACATGATTAAATTAAAAAGCTTCTGCACAACCAAAGAAACAGTCACGAGAATAAACAGATCACCTACAGAATGGGAAAAAATTTTTGCATACTACACATCAGATAAAGGTCTGATAACAAGAATCTATTTAGAACTCGGGAAAATCAGCAAGAAAAAATCAAACAACCCTATCAAAAAGTGGGCAAATGACATGAATAGAAATTTCTCAAAAGAAGATATAAGAATGGCTAACAAACGTGAAAAAATGCTCAACATTCCTAATCATCAGGGAAATGCAAATCAAAACCACAATGAGATATCACTAAGAAATATTAATGCATAAAGATATAGTAAATGCACATTAATGCATAAAGACTTAATAAATATAACTGGATTGACATCCTTTATTGAAAAACAAAGACTAACATATTTATCAAATTTCATCTCCATCATCTTAATTTACAAAGATAGGTTAAATGTGTGACTTATAAAGGTATAAGTAAAAAATATATTTTCAGGTAAGTGTAAACAAGCAAACAAAAAACAAGATGACCATTTTATTTTTAGAAACAAATTAGGATACAAGCTCAAAAGCATTGGACTAAGTGGGGAAATGTCAGCACTTTACATAAATTCAAGATGTAATTCCTAAGAAGATATTATTATCATGAAACTTTGTAGAACAAATATCAGGACATTGACATATTTATAAATAAGTAATTGCCAAAAAGAAGTCCTTGAAAAAATACAATTTTAATGGAAGACTTTAACACATCACTCTTAAATAGAAAAATTACGTAAGGGCATAGTAGATTAGAATAATAAAATTACTAAAGATGTTCCATAAGTTAGACTAAATACTGTATCTTAAGAACCCGTATTAGAATAAAATTATCATTTACTAGTCCAAAAAATGAATTTACAACATTAATGCTAGCCAGCTTAAATGTGTTCAGTATCACTTCTGGTCAGCTGCTACACCAAGTGGCTTTTTTTTTTTTGGTTTTTTTTTTTGCATGTATCATCTCTTTTTTTTTTTTTTTTTGAGACAGAGTCTCTCTCTATTTCCCAGGCTAGAGTGAGTGCCGTGGCGTCAGCCTAGCTCACAGCAACCTCAAACTCCTGAGCTCAAGGGATCCTCCTGTCTCAGCCTCCCAAGTAGCTGGGACTACAGGCATGCACCACCATGCCTGGCTAATTTTTTCTATATATATTTTTAGCTGTCCATATATAATTTCTTTCTATTTTTAGTAGAGATGGGGTCTCGCTCTTGCTCAGGCTGGTCTCGAACTCCTGAGCTCAAACGATCCGCCCACCTTGGCCTCCCAGAGTGCTAGGATTACAGGCGTGAGCCATCGCGCCCGGCCTGTATCATCTCTTTTAATCCTTACAATAACACAATGAGATAGACATTACTGAACACACTTAAAGGTGCAAAACTAAAGCTTAAAGAAGTTATGTAACTTATCCAAGACAATCACTGGTGTAGTGAAGGAGACAGAATTCTAACTCTAGCTGTGTCACTTCAGATCTATGCTCTTAATCCCTTTAATATACTCTATCACAGAACAACTAATTGTAAATAGGAGAAGCTGAACATGATGCTGAGCACAATTCACTAAAATTAGAATGAATCAATAAGAGAAAATTTAAAAATGTTCTTAACTTGTATTTGGGTGAAAAAAGAAAACCCAAACAAATTATGTTGAAAATACTATATGCAAATAATATACAAGAAGCCCCCAAAGCACTTAAGGGTGCATTTATAGATTTAAATTATTATATTCTTAAAAGCAAGAGAATGAAAATAAATGGATTATGTATTGAATTCCAGAATTCAGGAGAAGGAAGAGGGGAAGCTGAAGGGGAATACAACAAGCACACCTACAGAAAGCAAGAACAAAAGTAAAAATAATAAATTGGAAAATAGGTTTTTTTAAGAGAGAATAGATATATAAATGTGATCTCTATAAACACACACACATACACACTGAAACAAAATTTTCATGAAACAAAGTGTAAATTTACTGTGTGATGCACTCTGATGTTTTCAGCTTCTTTAACAGCTTTGTCAGAGTATAAGTGATAAATAATAAATTTCACATATTTAAAATGTACAATTTGATATGTTTTGACATATGTAGACATCCATGGAGACATCAACACAATCAATATAATTAAAATACCCACACACTGAACAGTTTCCTCATACTCCTTTGTAATCCCTTCCTCTCCCCTCTTCTTCCTCCCCCATCCACAGAAAAATACTAATCTGCTTTCTGTCACTATAGATTAGTTTTCATTTTTAGATTTTTTTTAAATACATAATCATAAAGCATTCACTTTTTTGTTTGGCTTCTTTCACTAAGTGTAATCATTCTGAGATTTATCCATGTGGTTGCATGTGTCAATGGTTTATTCTTTTTTATTGCTGAGTAGTATTCCATTGCATGGATATACCAGATTTGTTCATTCACTCACATGTTGATGGGTATTTGGGTTGTTTCCAGTCTGAGAATATTATAAATAATGCTATTCTACTTGATTTTATATTTTTAATCTGGCCCTGATTGTTTTAAACTGATGACACAGACACTAATGAGATCTGGCCTGGAGATGGAACCCATAAGACTGGATGAAATCGTTGAAAGAGTGGCCACCATGGTAGGAGAAAAAACATTTGAGTGGGGAGTTCTTGGAGCCACTTGATAACAAAGGAGTTTCATGCATACAATACTTGTGAGCACCATGTGACACACAGAATAGGATCTATTAGGGAAAATCTTACAAACCAAGAAGTAACAAAGCACATGTGATGGCCTGAGCTCTCATTTCCACAGACAATACTTCAGGAGAAGACCACCACCCCTATAATGCTCTAGTATGTATAGAGATAGGGGGGAACAGCTAGATTACTAGGTGACAATGGAAGCTTTCTCCTTAAGGAAGTGACTGTCTTGGAAAGTCAGAGCTGAAGCACCGCAGCTGGCATCTGCTAGTTCTTTTGTTGAGCTAATTCAGTCTTGATTAACTACCAAAAGAGAAGAAATGAGGCCCCAGAACTATCTAAAGGTCTCTCCTTGCCTAATGAAAAAGCAATATCAAGGATTTGAGAATGATCAATTATTTCAAATGATGCTGATAGATCAAGTAACATGAGAACTGAGAATTGACATTGGATTTAGCAACAGGGGGATCATTGACCACGTAGACAAAGCCAGTTTTCCTGGGGTGCTGGAGGAAGTGCCTGAGTAAAATGAAATTAAGAGCAGATGGAGAGGAGGAATTGGAAATAGTGTAAGGAACTCTTGCAAAGATTTTTGCTGCCAAAGGCAGAGAAAAAAATGGGTGATATAGCTGGCAGGGGAAATGCGATCAAGAACAGTTTTTCTTCTTAATATAAAAAACATGACAATGCATCTGTCTGCTGATGGGAATGATTCAGAAGAGAGCAAAAAGGAGCAAGGGCAGAGAGCAGTGTCCGAGTGAGACAACACGGGATCTTGTGCACAAGAAGGGAGTACACAAAGTGTTCCTTTAATAGGAGCAGGAAAGTTGATCTATCAAAACAGGTTTGAAGATAAATTGCATGTGGACAGACACTGAAGGTGGAGTAGACATCATGGTGGTAGTAAACGGTGGGTCTATGGGAGCTCTCCTTTGATTACCTGAGTCCTCTTAGTGAGCTAAGAAGCAAGGTCAGCAGCTGAAAGTGAGGATGGAAAGGAGGTGTTAGACGTATGAAGGAAGATAAGAGGTATGGAATAATCATCTGAAATTATATGCTTTTTGTATATAATTTGCAAGTCATTCTCAATAGGCTCACACTGGGAGTACAGTAGCATTAGTCAGAAAATTAAACAGCTAAAAACTTAAGCATTATTCACTTAGAAAAAATACAGGCATGCCTGAACTCATTTCTCTTGCAAAGCCCAAATCATGACAGTTTTCTTCTATGACTTAACATTGAGATGTTGAGTTACAACATGTTTGCTGTATTTGCCTTTCATTACAGCATTTCACATTGACTATTGAGAACTATAAGCCAATTTCCTTTTAGACTCTTGACATTTTGCTATTAGTTACTATTTAATAAGAGCCATATCAGATGTGTTGACACCTCCAGGGAAGGGGTGGGGATCTGTGTCTCTATAAAGAGAAACTCCTCTTTAGCTTGTTTCTTCCATTTCCTTTTGTTAATTCTTTGTTTCAACTAGGAGGAAAAATTTAGGCCCCTCTGCTTCATTTTGGTGACAGTGTATCAAAGGAGACCATCTACCTTAACTGAGATACAGCTCAGTGTTCTCTTACATTTGCCAAGTTAAAATCTGGGTTACCTCCCTTCATGCAAAAAACAAAAGGAAACTATAGTTTCAGGTCTGTCTTGATGCATCCATAAAAGGAAGGAGCAATTTTTTCTCTGTTCCTGAAGGACATGAAAGTACCACAATCCCAGCTGCCATTGTGAAAAAAATTGGAATGACAGACTAAGCTTTAAAGAATTATTTCATTTTCAACATTCAATATGTTTTTAATAAGATGCTAGATTTGATTTTAAAAGAAATATTAAAAATTCAATACAGGTCCACTGGGCAATAGGTCTGGCCTGAACTTGCAGTGGATGATAAAATGGGAATAACAGATGGGGAGGGAATACAGGAGAAGAAGAGCAATTTTATAAACTAAATCCTGGGCTTAGTATTTTTTAGGATTCTCTGTGCTTTGACTAGTTAAATATTGTTTTCACTTTCTAGTACCCTAATTGTTTATCTAATAATAAGTAGAGGATGCACAGGTTATTCAACAGCCATCTGTTATAGCCAAAACTTCCAGAAAACCCACCTAAGTCTTCCTGTAGTCTACGTCTGTGGAAGTACATGTATAAAACTGAAGAGAATCCTGAGGAGGAAATGATACGATTGTGTCCAGTGCCCTCTGTCCCACACAATAATACTCTGCCCACGTGGCATCAGTTTGCTAATACCAACATGACATTGCCTACATTTTATATGGAAATTGTGTTTTTCCAGAGCAAGATAAATTTGAGATGCCAATCATTTAAAGAGGCAAAACAATTTATATCATACTACACATAGGAAACTTTCTATTTGGATTATTCATTGATTTTTGAACAATTTTGAAGTCGTCACTGAAAGATCCAAATGGACTTTCTCTCAGACATTATATAACTTGCTAGTGTTATCAGACTAGAAACTTTAGGATGAGTGCAAGTAAAGAAATGTATTAATACCTATCAAGGACCTATCACCCCAAATACTTTCACTTGAATTAGAATTTATAGTAAGGAACACTAATTAAAACTTTGTAGAATATATGGCTTTTTAAAATGTTTGGGTGAATTCAGTTACATATATATAAAACTTATAGTGACTCATTAATTTTAAATGATGATGTTTGTTTTGAGATTTATTCATGGTGTTAAACACACTCTCCAACAGGAGCACAAGACACCCATTCATCAAACTTATAAACAACATTTTTCTTTTCTTGACATGTACACTCTATTTTAAGGCAGAAGGAGAAATAGAAACTTAGGAGAGTTTCAGAAGACTTGGCACATCCAATCGGCATGTGCAGAGGCTTGCACCCTACATTGCATATAATTTTTTTTCAAGTTATGTTTTGGTAGTTTAACCAGATTGGCTACAGAGTAAAGGCATGTTAGAGTAGGAAGGAACCGTAGAGAGGATCTAGGGCTCTAGGCCAACCCACCTACTTCTTTTATGAATAAAGAAATTTTCCCGGAGAAGTTAAAGGACTTTACCAGAGTTACATTAATGTGTAGCATGACCTCTGTCTTCCATTGTATAGGACTTCGGGAAAGATATACCATGTGTGTATAAAGCACAGACTCGAGGGCAGAACACTCCACATGACAATCCCTACTAAATTGATAGGTATGCAAGTCACTCAACTTCTCTAAAACCTGGCTTCTATAGCCTAAATCAGAGATAAATAGCATACCACATGGGGTTGTAATAGGAATTATGCAAAGTAATCAATATAATAGGTCATGGTACATAGCAAATATAAAATAACACAGGAAAGGTATAAATCTACTATGCTAAAATGGTATGATAATATGGAGTGAAATAGTCTGCTATAGATAGCTTAAAATTAGATTTAAATGGAGTTTTATCAAGAAATTCTTCAGAGTGCTTAAATTATATTCATGACTCTCATTAGTTGCACAGGGTTTAATATTGAATACCGGGCACTTGTGCACACAAAGTGCTTATGCTAAACCAAACCATTTTGAAGGAGGTGAAAAAGTGGATGATTCCAGGCACCCATTTGCAAGGCAAATAAACATAATATAGATTCATACATACCTCACTGAAAAGTTGAAGTAAACTTGTCGTCTTGATTTATCTTTTTGCATTAATTGAATCTGAATCTGGTCACATTAAAAATCATATTTAAACATCCTTTTGAATAGATTATCATTTTAAACACAGATAAAATGTAAGAAAAATCCTATATTGTACTCTTTTCCTTTAAAATTTGATGGATTCAGTTTGATTTCTACATGTAAGGACGTGGAACCTGAACATCAAACATATTTTTGCAAAGTATAACCAATGAGATGCCAACCAAGAGTTACGGCCAACTGGCATCGAAGCAACTCTTTTTGGCTGCTAGGTGAATTGTACTTGGATCAGGAGAAAGCCGAGGCCCTGATTCTCTCAGAGGATTCTAAACAGCAAGTAGTTCCATTGTTCAGATAAGGGGCCCCTTACTCAAGGCCTCCTTGTAAATAAATAATCTGAAACACGTCCTGACAGCAATGACTCTTGTTGGAGCAAGTTTTTAAGCAGTGTTTAAAAGTTCTTCCAAAAATGGCTTTAATGTTAAAGGAATTGCAAGTTGGTGTCTACCTAATTCAAATGCTGTACCATTTCAAGTCCCCTGAGAAACAGATGCCAAGATGGAATGAGATGTTTGAAGGATTTATCAGAGAAGATACCTGTGAAGGATAAAGGGGAGAGGGAACAAGGGTAGCCAAGGAGAGCCTCACACAGGCCGCAGGTTTAGCACTTGTGTAAGGAGAGAAGGAAGGATGGTTGTGTAGGAAGAGCCTGAGACTGTACTGTGGCTCTATGTCTCAATGACATCAACAGAGAGCCCTAGAGCAATTGTCCTTTAGAAGAGTCCAATGTCAGATAGAAATGACCCAACTCCAGTAGCCAGTCACTTGCCGGGAGCAGCCTGCAGAAAGTGTGGCCTCGGCAAGAACGTTATGGCAGATCCAAAGGTGTGGCCACTGGAAACTGTGAGCCAACACCAGTGCTCACAGAAAGTTCTCTTGAAGGGAGATGGGAGCAATGAACCTTCATAGCTACCACAGATGCCGTCCTAAAATGATACCCACATAGGTTCTCTAATCAGGCTCCTTAGAAATACAAGAGGGTTAGGTAAGAATGATTGGAACAGTTATATGCAGCTTACTGTATGTAGTATTACATATAATGAATTATATGCAATAGCTGGGGCTCAGATATTAATTTCCAGCTCCTGTAAAATGAGTTGGTAAAACCACTGACCCTGCATGGCTTAAATACTGGGATTGCTCCTGCTGTGATAAGTACAGATTTCCTTCTTAGCTATTTGTGGCCCAGGTTCTTTTTGTTCACTTCATCTGAGTTTCATGCAGTTCTAGGGTGAAATGGATTTTCCATCAAATAATTGATCATATTAATAATAATTTTACAAAAATTCTCAGTTTCAACTGCCCACATCTTATTTCATGAATACCGTCTCCATACACTATTTCAGTAACTTGATGGCCCTTCTTTATTTCAAAGAATTTAAAGATGATTCTTCTTCCTTCCTTGACAATGATGATTCTATGAGAATGATGACTTCTCATAAAAGATCCTGTACAAATGACATGAATAGAAACTTCTTGAAAGAAGATATAAGAATGGCTAACAAACATATGAAAAAATGCTCAACATCCCTAATCATCAGAGAAATGCAAATCAAAACCACAATGAGATATCACTTAACCCCAGTGAGAATGGCCTTTATCAAAAAAACCCAAAACAACACATGTTGGCATGGGTGTGGAGAGACAGGAACACTAATACACTGCTGGTGGGACTGCAAACTAGTGCAACCCCTGTGGAAAGCATTATGGAGGTATTTTAAACAGATTCAAGTAGACCTGCCATTTGACACAGCAATCCCATTACTGGGCATATACCCAAAGGAAAAAAGGTCATTCTGTAACAAAGACACATGTACCCGAATGTTTATAGCAGCACAATTCACAATAGCAAAGATGTGGAAACAACCCAAATGCCCATCAATACATGATTGGATTAGTAAACTGTGGTATATGTATACCATGGAATATTACTCAGCTATAAGGAATGATGAAGATATGACATCTCTATGGTTCTCCTGGAGAGAGTTGGAACCCATTATATTAAGTGAAGTATCCCAAGAATGGAAAAACAAGCATCACATGTACTCACCAGAAAATTGGTTTCCCTGAACATCACCTAAATACAAATCTGGGAATGACACCAATTGGACATCAGACTGAGGTGGGGGGTGGGGGAGGGGATGGGGGTATGCCTACACAATGAGTGCATTGCGCACCGTTTGGGGAGTGGTAACACTTGGTGCTGACTCGGGAAAGGGGGGGTGGGGAAAAAAAATATGAAACTGTTGTTTTTAACTTGCATTGTTCACTTAATAATTTATCATGAATATTTCCCATATTATTTCATATCATTGTACAAGAAATAATAAAAAAAAAAAAAGAAAAAAAAACCCAAAACAACACATGTTGGCGTGGGTGTGGAGAGACAGGAACACTCATACACTGCTGGTGGGACTGCAAACTAGTGCAACCCCTGTGGGAAAGCATTATGGAGGTATCTTAAACAGATTCAAGTAGACCTGCCATTTGACCCAGCAATCCCATTACTGGGCATATACCCAAAGGAAAAAAGGTTATTCTGTAACAAAGACACATGTACCCGAATGTTTATAGCAGCACAATTCACAATAGCAAAGATGTGGAAACAACCCAAATGCCCATCAATACATGATTGGATTAGTAAGCTGTGGTATATGTATACCATGGAATATTACTCAGCTATAAGGAATGATGAAGATACGACATCTCTATGGTTCTCCTGGAGAGAATTGGAACCCATTATATTAAGTGAAGTATCTCAAGAATGGAAAAACAAGCATCACATGTACTCACCAGAAAATTGGTTTCCCTGATCATCACCTAAATACACATCTGGGAACGACACCAATTGGATGTCAGACTGAGGTGGGGGGCGGGGGAGGGGATGGGGTATGCCTACACAATGAGTGCATTGCGCACCGTTTGGGGAGTGGTAACACTTGAAGGTGCTGACTCGGGAAGGGGGGGGGTGGGGAAGGGAGGGATATATACCTACATGATGGGTGCAATGCGCACGACCTGGGGAACAGACATGCCTGGAGCTCTGGCTTGGGGGTAAAGGCAGTACAGGAGCAACGTATGTAACCTGAAATTCTGTATCCCCCATAACAAGATGAAATTAAAAAAAAAAAAAAAAAAGATCCTGTAGAGTTCTGCTGTTTCTGAGCTGCCCCTGTTCTTCTACACAGAGAAGATATGGTGGAGGGATAGCGGGGAAGGTTTTATGTCCCTAGATTTCAGGAGGAAAAGTACCTTTAAAGTTTGAGTCTGAGAAGGAACAAACTATAGTCCATTGCGCTTCTGTACAACACTGCTAAATCTCTCACTGCACCTGCCCAGGGGTGTTACTATCATTTCATAACTATTAATGTAAATGATACTACCACCATCCCCAGACTTGCTGACCAGCCAGCCTTCCGTCTGACATATCCAGAACTCACATTTTGAAAGGAATCATTTCAAGATTCCTTTGGAATAATGAAATACTTCATACTTAGAGAATTCAAGAAGAAAAGCTATTATATATTCTTTGAAATTCATTAAAGAGCAATAATTGTAGAGCTTTCCTTGGTAAATTTTGTACCTAGATGAATTTACAAAGTACAGGTTGCCTCTTGAGCTAAACTTTTTACCATGATGGCATAATCTAACCTTAAGCTAGAATGTGCCAAGAATTCTGACAACTCCTCCACAGGAAAAAATGCCTTTGGTTACAAGATTTCTCCTTGACTTATGCTGAGATAATACTCTGCCAAGCATAGAGATAGGGTACTAGCACTCATAAAAAAATGAAAGAAATTAATCTATAGTGGGAGTTGGAATAGTGACCAGCATTATTCTACTTCGCACCTTTCCTTTCCCCAAAGTACGTGAATCAGTTGGGTCTATATGAACCTTAGAAAAGCCTTGTGGGGATTTTTAACACAACTACCATTCTCTCTGACCCCTTTTTTATTTAATCATATTAGGACATCTCAAGAAAGTTGGATTAATAATGATGCCAAATTGTAATGCAAACAATTCTTATTGAAAGAAAAGCTCTTTCATTCTTTGCTTTGTGTGCTAACAAAGGTTATCTTTCGGCCTCAGATTGTCAAAGGTTTATCACAGCTCTTGGCCACACTTCCTTTTGCAAACAGGTGTAGAAAAATAACCTCTAAAGCAGGCAACCAATTACTTCTTTTATTTATTTATTTATTTATTTATTTTACAAGGCTCTCAACTATTTGTTTCTTTTTTTTTTTTTTTTGAGACAGAGTCTCACTCTGTTGCCCAGGCTAGAGTGAGTGCCGTGGCATCAGCCTAGCTCACAGCAACCTCAAACTCCTGAGCTCGAGCGATCCTCCTGTCTCAGCCTCCCGAGTAGCTGGGACTACAGGCATGCACCACCATGCCCAGCTAATTTTTTCTATATATATTTTTAGCTGTCCATACAATTTCTTTCTATTTTTAGTAGAGATGGGGTCTCGCTCTTGCTCAGGCTGGTCTCGAACTCCTGAGCTCAAACGATCTGCCCACCTCGGCCTCCCAGAGTGCTAGGATTACAGGCGTGAGCCACCGCGCCCGGCCAACTATTTGTTTCTTAAACCAAAACAGATGTATTACTTTCATCTTTATAAAATCATTGCTTTAAAAAAAATTATAGAAGTTGTCCTTGTCATTGAAAAAAATCTAATAAAGCTATATAAGGAGTGAACTTATACAGTTTTACATACTCATTGGAAAAAAATTCAAAGAGTACACCAAGCTACGTAAAATAAAGAGTGAACATTCACCTTTTTCCACTTCCTCCTTCCCCCATTTCCATTCCCTAGGTCTAACCTGATCCTTTGCCATGCATTTTTATAAAAGTTGGTTCATACTTTAGCTATTTTTCTGCAATTATTTTTTATTTTTATTAATATTTTATTTAATATTTTATTTAATAACACATCTCTGACAGCAGCCCATATCAGTGAATACTTATCTATCTAATTCTTCTAATAGTTGTATAACACTCTTTTCTATGAACTTTTTATTTCAGTTATTTATATTAAGGAGCTTTTAAGTTGTCATCAGTTTTTTTCTACCATTAAAGCTGGAAAAAAATATCTTTGTCCCTGTGTCTTGGAACTCAGATAAACGTTACTCTAGGATGATCCGAAAAGTGGAAATGATAAGTCAAAGGATATGCAGAATTGAAATTATGATATATACTGCCGAATTGCCTTTTACAAATGTTACTAACCATGCATTCCCCATCATCATGTGGGAATCTTCCTTTCACCATGTGGTTGTCATCACTGGATGTTATCCATCTTATTGACGTGTTAGTTTCCCATTTAGAAATCTCTGAAAACATTAATACCTTCAGAGATACATTGTCAAACATGGAAATGTGATTTCATTTATTTCAACATTCTAAAATTCAGCAAGATTTTGATGTATATTTTATATAACAAAAACTAAGAGGTGGAAAAGTGACTACACTAAGTCGACTATGCACCAGTAGCTTTCTAGCTGGTGGTCTCCAGATTGGTAGGAATTCAAGCAGTTATAAGTAGTGATTTCAAAGCTACTTTTAAGATTATGGTCTTTTCAACATTTCAACACTGGGTTTGCTGAGGTGCAAATAGCACAGACTTGGAAGCCGGTTAGAACTGGAATCAAATCTCTGCTGTCATTCTTAATGGGTGAACTCTCTGAGCCTCGTTTCCTCAAATGAAAGGTGATGGTGCTTTGCTCTCCCACAGTAGAGTTAAATATGTAAACAGCTGGGATAAGCAAACGGATAAATGTAACTCTATGAAAATTAAACATTTCTATATAAAAACAATATTCCATTTTAAATAGTCAAAAGACAATGAATGTGGGATCACTTTTAAATTGCCTTCCTTCATATAATTTAGCAAAATTTTGTGAGTTTAACTGTAGATACTCAACTATAAAAGTAGAATTTCTGAGTAAAAGATATATGCATTTAAAAGTTTATAAATATGCCAAACTGTCCTGAAAATAGATTTTACCTATTTATATTTTCAATTGACATGGAATAAGAGTGTCTTTGTCCCTATACACTGACTAATATTGTACATTATTAACATGTTTTTCCCTCAATCTGATAGATTAAAAAAGTTTTCTTATTGTTTTGATTTACATTTATTTAACAGTGAATGAATTTGAATATCTTTTCATATATTTATAATAATTTATTTTTATTTTTCTGTGGGTTTGCTGTTCTTAACTATCTTTGAAATGTCTACTTCTCTATTGGGCTGTCTTTTTTATAAATCAGTTTTTAAGATCTCCTTTTATGTTAATTAAATTTTTCCCTGTTTTCTCTGTTGCAAATTGGTCATTCTATATTCTTTTGTTTTTGATTTTTTTTACCATAGAGATATATTGTGTTTAATTTAAAAGAAAATTCTAAAATATATGTAAACATGGAATATATATAAACATATATGACAAATCTACATCTATATATGATATCTATATATGATATCTATACATGATCTAATGCAAAGTATAAGTTACCCATAATAAAGCCATGTAGGAAATCTAAAACACCAAATTCCTTCCCACTGAGTGAAACTAAGTTAATATTATCTCATGGTGATCATCAGCCTAATGTTGTAATAAATAGATGGATTAATAAAAATAGGAATGTAAATAAACTTAATATTTGCCATATAATCTCTTTTAAAACATGTAATTCTTGGAGGAAAACAAAAATGAAACAACTACTTTGTTCATAAAAATGTATATAACCACTTACTTCATCCCTGTGAATGTACAACGGCTGTAATAAATGAATTTGTCGCTCATCTCAAATATTTAAATTTCAACAAGACTATTCTACAAACCAAGCCTTGACCAGCAAAAGGGATTTTAAGATTTTTTAAAAAAATTCTCAGAAAGATAAATTTAGGGTGGAGCAACATGAGGGATAGTGGGAAATTTCATCAGGGAAACTTTGATGACCCTGATTCTCACCACAAGAAATTGAGCTCCTGATTCTACCTGTCCTATATGGCCACTTTCAATAATGTAAACTTATTAATTCTGCTTATTTCTACACATTTATTTTCAGAGACTGATATAAAGGGTTAAAAAAACAGACTCTAAATTGTGTTTTTATAGTTTTCAATTTGGAATCAACATTCATCATGCATAAAGCATGCAAGTACCGTTAAATCTGTTTATTAACTCTTTTGTGAGTCATAAAAGTAAGTGAAGCAGTTGATATATTTCTAGTTAACTTAATAAACCCCCAGATAAGGCAGGTCAACCTTAGGTCAACCTTTTACTTCATGTAATCCTAGGAAAACTGGGGATTGTAAATAAATCCAGACATCCTGCTCATTTTAGTTCTTGTTTATCTGGATGCATTTTGCTCAAACCCTGAAATTTGTAGTTCTACAGACTCCTTAAGATTTTCATGTACTATGAATCCCTTAAATATTTAAATACTAAATTCTCAAAGTTAGATATTATTAAGTGGAAAATCACACAAAAATAACTTTTGAACCAAAACTTTCTGTGGTTACCATGAAGAAAGTACTTTATGTTTCCTGAAATTAGACTTCACCAGTGGCTTTGAATTTAAAAAGAAGACAAAGGTGAGTGTGAGATTGAGATTGCCTCTCATTTCTGGCAGCATTTTTCCACTCAGGAATCTCCACAAGAATTTTTAGAGGGAGAGAGGGCCCCTCGATTTCATCATATACATCACTGCCTCATCGTCCATCCTGCCGTCTTCAGTTCCTGTAAGATGAACCTGAGGAACAATTTCTGGTATGTATTGGTTTCAGAAGAACGTGCACTTCTAAATAACTGCTTGGCTTCCACCTTATGAGCAATGTCCATCTTGCAAAGGATCATGTTTGCTTATTTGTTGTAGTCATCAAGAAGCTCAGAGCCACACTGGTAGCCCACTTGTAGCAAATGAACAAGACATTATGTTACACACCACAGGAGCTAACTCTCCCAGCAGGTTATCTTAGTTTCATATCCTACTTTCCTTTCATTTCCATTTTCTCATCTGTTTTATTTATTTTATCTTTTTGGCCAACATAAATTTCCAGAAGCCACTTCAACTCCTCAGAAAGAGGCTAGAGAAACATGAAATCGATAAAGTAAATAAGTAATAAAATAGATAATAGGGATATAAACAGATTAAAAACCTCTGACATCATATGTTGGTTTCAAAAAGTTACCAAAGCTGACAGAAGCAAAATGTTATGCATCAACCACTTTGTTTAGCTTTTGGGGCTAATGATCTGACCTAGATATCTGCACTTGGATATATATAATCTTAATTATGTTCTAATTGTTTCTATTGTTTTAAAATGCAGTTTATATTTTTAGCCAAGCTCTAGTGTAGATGTGTAAAAGAGTAAGGGAAGTGTAGGCTATAATAAGGTAAAATAGGTCAGTCAGGATAGGACTCACTAACAAGATAATATCTGAGCAAAGACTTCAATGAAATAGGGGAAGAAGCAAATGGGTATCTGGGAAGAGTATCTAAGACAGAGGGAAGAGAAAGTACAAAGGCTCTAAGTTAAGAGTCTGTCTGGCTTATTCAAGAAATAGCAAGGAGGCCAGTGTGCCTAGAGCAGAATGGGTGACCAAGTGATAGAGTCGTAGGAGACAAGGTGGGAAAACAGAGGTACACAACTCATGTAGGGTCTCATGGACCATTCTGAATTTTACTCTGATTTAAATGGGGAAATACAGGGTAGTTTTGAGCAGAGGAATGTCATGATATCACTTAGTTTAGAAAAAAATCCCTATGGCATTTAGACTAGACATTGGGTTGGTGGTGTTGGGGGTTGGGAGGTGGGGGGGTCGTTGAAACAAGGAGACCAGGTGAGTTGAAAGACTATTGTAGTGATCCAGTTGAGAAATTCTGGGGGTTCAGACCAGGTATTTCTTGACCCCTCCATAAAGTGGACAGATAGAGAAGAGGCAAGGATGACTTCAAAGGTTGGTGGCCTGAGTAACTAGCAGGAAGTAGTTGCCATCTACTGAGATGGAGATGTCGCCAATGGTAAGTGGTGCATGTTTGGGGAGAAAAAGCCAGACTTTAGACATGGACACGTTGGGTTTCAGAGGTCTGTTAGACATCCAAGTGGAGATGCTCAGTCTGGAGCTCTATGAAGAGATTTGGATTTGAGATACAAATTTGGGAGATATGAATTTTCATTCAATTTGATTAAACATTTATTCAGTATCCTACCATTTGCTGGACACTGACCTGGACATTGCAGGTACAAATATTAAGAATATATAATTCTCAGAATCTCATAGTAAAGAGGGAAAGCAGATATATAGACAAAAACTGCAATATTGAATAAAAGAACATGCAGGCCTGTAAAGTTACAAACATAAGGAAATTAATTAATTAATTCCACTCCTGGGAAGAGTCAGGAAGAGCTTCAGAGAAGAACTAAAGGATTGACTGGAACTTGAAGGTTAAGGAAGATTTCTCTGGGGGGACAAAATAGGATATTCCAGGCAGAGGGGAAGCCATGAGTAATGCAGTGTCGCCCTTCACGGAGTAAATGTGCTCTGACATGTCTTAACTTGCAATAAATTAGTCAGATCAATACCTGACACATTTTTCCCCAAAATTTGGAAAACATAAAGAGGCATCTACTACTGTTAATATATATGGTCATATATGAGATTGAGGGACCTTTATTCATGGGGTTTAAAAATAAAGGCTGCTCTGCATGTAAGCTTATATCTAGTTCCATAACATTAACCAGTGTCTCTTCCTGTGATTTCTCTGCACGATGACCTTTCCATCAAAGGTGGAGCGGCCAGCTGCCAGAGTGGTCTACTCTCACACCACACAGAATGGAAGCTACAGCTGAACTCAGAGAAAAAATAAGTCAGTTCTTCTTTTTCTAAGCATGGTCCTGAAATCATCTCAGAGCATAAAAAATTGAACTTAGAAGATCTTTTAAAAGTCCATCTGGCACCTCCTAGATCAAGATTTTCTGGGCTCCAGAGAAAGGGTAAAGATGAGAAGGCACAAAAAGGATATAAAGGGAGAGGGTGGTGGTGCCAGAATCTGAGGAGCCAACTTGGAAGGTCATCTCAGACAGGACTAGAGTCAGCATTTGAGGCCTGCCTGGTCTCCACTCCCGCCAGGACTGCCCTTTCAGCCAGCTTGGCATGTACGGCCTACTCAGCAGGAGTTTTGCCTGACTATGCCCTAACCTTTTACTTTCCCAAGTTTCTCTATGTGGGTATCTCCCCTTTTAAAACACCAGTAAGCATGCCTACTGCTCCAGCAAAGTGGGAATCCTAGAAATCAATGGGTTGGGGAAAAGTCTTAGGGAAAGAATGCCTCCTCATACTTAGGTTGGATAGAACAGACCAGTTCAAGATCAATTACCATCCCACCCCCTACTCCAGGGTGGGACTGTGATAAAACATACCCTTTCCAGAATCTTTCCTTCTTCATTCATTCTAGGTATCTTTGCTTGGAACAGTGAGGGTGTTAAGCCACAGCTGTGCCTCTGAAAGCATTCTAAAGAAGAGTTTTCCACTTATTTGATTCCTTTGAACGTAGGGGTGTCTAAGTTGGTATCTGCTTCCCCAAAATCTTTGGTCCTGTGTTTCTTCCCAAATCTTGGCCCCCACTTACTACTTCAATGCTCTGTGGATCTTTTATTCTAATGCTAGAAGCTTGGCTCCTTAAGGTTGCTGTTTTACCATTTGTCTCCGGATGTAAACTTGGCTTTGTGTCTACTAGCTCTATAAAAAAAAAAGTCTTTTAATAAACTGAAGCTGTTAGAATCTTATACATAAGTGATATTACAACTGCCTGACAGTAGAAAGTAAGTAGAGAAAATATCCGCATGAATGCCTGCTTCTTTAGATCTGAGACAACCTGGAGCTGGACTTTAGAACTCATTTGTTAGAAAAACAGGTGGTGACTAGAAGTTTGATGAGTTACAAAAAAGATATAATTATGCACAACTTTAACTTTCTACAGCACTACAGCACAGCTTGTCTCACTTTATTTTCCCAAGAGTGGAATGAGGAGGGCAGGACCCATATTTGACAGATGAACTGTGTCCAGTTAGAGGCAGTTAAAACCCTTCCTTTGCTCACACAAAAGTCTGCTCTCCCTGCAGCTCTGTCCTCTGGCTTCTATACATACTTCTCTGCTAACCTGCTGTGTGCCCTTAGTAAATTACTTATCTCTCTGTCTCTGTTTTCTAACCTCTGCAATAAGGTTCAGAAGGATAGTTTTAACTATCTTTTTACTGTGCCCCAGTGAGTAGGAATTTGGAAATTGGTTGCTGGTAGAGAGGTAATATGTAGTTGGCTAAACACGCTTTGCAAGTTATCTTGCTGGTTCTTCTTCCCATTCAACTTTTCTGTGAGTGTCCCCTGGAATGTGTTGAACGCAGCTACACTCTTGTAGGTCCTGCCTTCTTTTTAGGAACAGGAGCGGATGGAGAGGAAGTAAGTGTCCTGCAAGTACCAATATTTTCCTCTAGGAGGAGCCGCTCAG
Organism: Eulemur rufifrons; assembly: GCF_041146395.1. Taxonomy (NCBI): domain Eukaryota; kingdom Metazoa; phylum Chordata; class Mammalia; order Primates; family Lemuridae; genus Eulemur; species Eulemur rufifrons. Next base: position 28,549,732 of record NC_090999.1, read on the forward strand.
CCCAGATGAGAGTGACACGCACCAACTCCAACTGCTCACAAGGAAAGCTTCATCCCGGCTCCTCGGAATGCGTGGTCCGGGCGGCGCTCAGCCTCTCTGCAGCGGGTATCAAACTGGCCTCCCTGAACTCCCGCTTCTCCTCGCTTCGGCAGCCCGGATCTGGGGGGCTGCGGGCCAGGCCCGGCGTGACCCCTGGTGAACAGCGGCTGCCTTTTCCCACCCCTCCCCTCCTATCCTCCCTTCCCGTTTCACCCCGCCCCTTCCCTCCTCCCCAAGCCTGACAGCCCGCAAGCTGCCAAGCAGGGCGCAGCCATGGGAAGAGGAGGCGGTCTGGGGAGCCGCGGCGGTGGCGGCAGCGGCGGCTGCTACGGCGGAGGTGGCGGCGGTTGCTGCTGCTGAGTCCGGGCGGCGGCGGGGACCCCGGGCTGGGGCCACGCGGGCCGAAGGCCCCGCGCCATCGGCCCCAGCACGGACGCGAACCCGCGTTCTCTCTCCAGAGGCGAGGCTCGGAGGTACTGGAGCTGGCTTCGGGAATCGGGCTCTTACTTTCCCCCTGTTGGGCCAGGGGACCTGAGAGTGGACCCTGGGACGCCAGTTGTTTATGAAAATGGGGGGAGGGGGATCTGTCTTATGTATTTACATGGATAATTTTTTCCGGGTGACTTGGGGGTTGGCTGTGCTCCTCTCCTCCTAGCGAAGAAGTTGTTTTCTGTTGGTGGGTTGTTGTAACCCGATCTGCACTGTAGACGTGAGAGAGAGAGAGTGTGTGTACGTGTGTGTCTGTGTGTGTGTGTGTCGCGCGCGCGTGCGGCTGGAAGTTGGTGGGGGGCGGCAGGGAGTTGGGGGCGACAGGCGAACCATCCCACGCTGGCGCCTGCTCCAGCCCGTGTGTGCGGTGCGTGGAAGGGTTTACTCCGAAGACAATTTTGTTAAAGTCGTAAAAAGTTTTGCTAGTCTGTTTCTGTTTGACATCATCAGCCGGGCTGGGGCAGGAACTGCTGAGGCTGCCGCTGCTGAGCCAGGAGAGGTCCCAGGCAGAGTGTCTGGGAGAGACCCGCGAGGTCCGGCTGTGCGCGTCTACAGGGCGTTCTCCTCCCCAAAGCGCGGCCTTTTGCGTGTTTCTGCGGGCTGTAGCCGCGCATTGGCACCAGCGGATCTGGGATCAATAGGGTCACAACCACTAGTCCCTATGAACTGGAGTAGATGAAAACTGTGGCAAGCCGACCCCATCCAGCCTCAGACACACTTGAGATTATGAAATCAACCAGGCTCAAAGTTTTGACAGCACTGCCCGAGGCATGAGGGCTGCGCGTGAGTGGGGTAGCCGCATGTCTGGGGAGGGGGCGCTGGCAGCGCAGAGGGTGCGAGCAGGGTCACCCCCTTGTGGGTGCGTGGGGAAGCCTATTTGGGGCGAGTGCTGTATTTATAGCCCAAGGGGGACTGCTGCCGGGACCTGGATGCGGGGGTTCGTGGCCTGGCGCGGGCTGTGTGTAGTGCATGGGTGTACGTGTGAGCTGTGTGTGCGCGCGCGTGTGTGCGCCTGGGGAGGCGTGTCGGCGCCTGAGCCAGTAGGGTGTGCAGGGGGGGAAGGAAGAGGCCATAGAGGTGCCGCCCGCCTGTTTGTGCCGCCAGGAGACCTTGGAAGGGACAGAGAAAGGTAACCGGAGGCCAGAGGGTTGGGCAGTTACAGAAGTTCCTGCACAGGATTAAGTACTATGGGCTTTAAAATAACTAAACCCGTTATCTTGTAGAGCCTGAGAGCTGGAAGTGGAGGTTTCTAGAGCTCTCAGGAGAACTGCATTTGAGTGGTCTCTAGGAGATGTGTACATGTGTGGGTACAGAACCTCGGAACCGGCAGGTTGGAGCTGTGAATTGGAGATTTCCAGGGTGCTGCTGTCCACTGTAGTTTAGGGGCTGGCTGGTCTCAGAGGTGTTTACCTTTAGACTCCCTGGGGTGTGTGCCTGAGAAGACACTTTCTCACAGACATGGGATGTTGTGGCAGCCTTGGCAACTGGTATTCCAGGCTTGTTTCCACCTGGATCACCCTAGATGTCCCTTTTTCTGGGATGCCCCTGTAAGTTGGAGGTGACAGCTATTGAAACGTTTCCAGAAACTAAAATGCTGGATCCAAACAAAATAAAATGATACAGCAGACAGGGTTGTTGGTTCCATTTACTCTGATTGAGAGTTCTGTTTTCTTTTGAAAAAAGCAAAACTCATTGTTCCCAGATTAGATTTCAAGGGATCTCCAGTTATTTACAGTTTCCCTTCGGATGGACCTTTGGATAGAGCTGGAAGGATATGTTTTAGAGTAGAGACTCTTGGAAAACAGCATTTGTAGCTGCATTAAAAAGCTTGTCCCATCCCTCCTCTCCTTGCACCCTTGTAAATTTTTTTGTTTCACATTAGTCTAAGGAAAAGCGGTGAGTCAACATTCAGCTTTTTTTTTTGTGGAGTAAATATATCACAGTGAAATTATAGTTTTGGTCTCCTGAATGCCATGGGAAGCCAACACTTAATGGGCAAAGGTGTGAAATAAAAATCCATAAATGCAATGACAAAGTGATGACATGAGTGCATTTTTTTTTAAACTGAGCATAACTTTGTCTCACAAATATTTGTTCTAGCCAGAGTTTGGGGCTGTGTTTTTGATTATTCATTTTTTAAACAGCAGACTCCACATCATAAACCACTTTAAAATGGATACTAGAGACCTTCTCTATGCTGTCTCTGGCGCTTGTGTTAACAAGATGTTTACAGTGCTTGGTAACCTATGGGATTGTCATACTGAGTATCTTGTTAGCTCAGGACATAATGTTTATAGCATAATGTAATAAATGGAGCCACAGTTGCAGCCTGTTTCTGCCAAGGGCCTGAAGCACCCCAGCATGAAAACAAATCTTGAAGTTGATTCAACTTGGTGGGCCTTTTTGACTATCAGCTGATAAGCATTGTTAATGTATAGATAAACGTGAGGGATACAGTGAGAATATGGGACAGCAAATTGTTTAGCTTAGAAAAAAATTATGGCTTATGTTTTTTAATCTGCTAACCTGAAGATTAAGCTTCTTTGATTATTCCACCAGTTAGTTACACAATTATGGGGACTTGGTTTGCTTTTAAAGAACAAATATTTTTTAAATGTCAATAATGAAAATAATTTCTATTTCTTAGTGTACTCACATGTGTCCATATAAGCCAATGCCTTTTCTTCTTTAAAAAAGAACCCTGTAATTTCTGGTAATGATTTAAATAATGTCAGCATTCAAATCACCTAATTACCTTTTGAATCTGGAATTGATAAGAACCAAAGTTTGGTAAGACCAGAGTTATCCCTCAGGCAATTGTGTAAATAAGACAGTACAGGATGTCTCTTTGACAAGTGATTTTTTTTAAAACCTGGAACAGATATAACTTAAATAGCATGCCCAATAAAATGGCTGCTTAGGACGATAACCTTTGGGGTGGGGAACCTGCAGCCTCAAGGCCACATGTGTCCCTACAGACCCCCAAGTACGGCTCCTTGCCTGAATCTAAACTTCACAGAACAAATCCATTTATTAAAAGAATTTGTTCTGTAAAATTTGGATTCAGTCAAAAGGCCTCACTCAAGGATCCAGAAGGCCACACGTGGCCCCAAGACTTGGAACAAATATGTTGGGAATCTCACTTTCTTGCTGGCCAGTCCATTCTAGAAGGGATTCATTTCTATCTTGTACTGAATCAACATTTTCTTCCATTTATTTGCCTACACTTCAGTTGCTAGAGCTGAACACAATGAATCTAATCTCTCTTCCCTTTCAGTACTATACTTGAAAACAAATGTTATGCTCTTTCTTCCTGAATTCTTTTTTGCCTATACTTGGAGCTGTTCTTCACCCACTATGGGGTTCTACCCTCCTCTACCCTGAACAATATGCCCTAGATTCTACATTCTCTCCATTCTTCTTAATGTATGTCTAAAACAAAGATTTAGAATTCTGAGTACTGGACATTCTATATCTATTAAGACAGTTTAATATTCATGAGCTTCTTTAGCCATCTCATTACACTGTTGACTAATTTCAAACCTATAAACAAGAAAACAACTTGTTCTTTCCAGATTATTAATCATTTATAGTCAAAGCATTATGATAATAGCTTTAAAACATTTTCTCATGCCTGAACTTACTATAAATCTATGAAAAGTATAACACTGTGCAGGTAAATAATATTCTGTGTGCAATACAGATAGCTTCTTAATTTCTCCCTATCAAGAAACACCAACCAAAAAATACCAGGTGTAGAATATTCTGTTGAAGCTACATGTTATAGACAGCTAGGGACTATATTATATTTTTTACATAGACCTTATTGTGTCTACTTCCATGAGCATGAGTCAGTATTAGCAATCAGGCATTTATTGAAGGCTTGTTCTGCCCAAGACCCAGAGGGTATGCTATCTGACTCTAAGTGAAGTGAAAATTCATCAAACAGAAATGTTTCCTTGGACAACTGGGATATAAGATGAACATATAGGACATGACTAAGTCAATAATCTACTTTTTCTCAGGAGGTAAATGGCTTGCCAATGCCACAGAGAAGTATAAAGTGCTCATGCCCCATAAGTAGATATATTGTGGCATCAGTATGAACTGAGGACCCCATGTCCTGTTGTGTGTTTGGATAGGAGTTGGACAAAGGCTCGGTTACTCCTGACTTATAAAGTCCTAGCTGCCTCTGCCTCAGAGGAAGGCAGCCCAGCTGGCTTATACCAGGGAAAGGGTGTGGCTCAAAGGTAAGCACTTTGGGGCCCATTGACCTGCATTTTGAATCTGAGCTTTGCCACCTACATGCAAATTAGCTCCTCTGAGACTTACATTTTTCCTGTGTGAAAATTATAATGCCTACCTCCTAGAGCTGAGGCATTTCCACAGAAGCTCTGTAGCATTTACGGTCTGAACTGTGTATTGGGCACCTACCTGGTAAGATTGATTTCTCTTTTACGTATCTGTCTTGGGCTTCCCAGGCAAATTAGGAGTTCCCCCCTGACACCAGCTGAGAATCTGCTGCAGCCATATTTTCCTGCAAGAAGCATTAATGGTAGATGATGATGACAGTGTTGCTTTTTGAGCAAGTCTGATTGTGAAACAAATGATCAGTCTTCCTTGGTGGGGAGCAGAGGGGAGAAAACCAACTGGTGATATAAACTGACACCTGGGCCTATCAGAAGACCCTACTTGGTACAGATACCTTTGGTCAGACAAGGGGACAATGACAGTCTTGTGC